>NC_091821.1:262845385-263445385 GCF_038994185.2 Dermacentor albipictus | reverse complement strand
GTGTTCATGGTTTGTCACAGTCAGTATTTTTTATTCATTGTACACCAAAACGTCTAATAAGCTAACTTTATAAACTTGCCTAATCGACGAGATGTCAATGAAAATTTGTGAAGGATGTTCAAACAGGAGCTAACTAGATTTAATGCAACCCACGATTTTCATTAACCAATATCCTTTTCCATCAGCGAGATAATTAACGTTAGCTAGTTAAACTTATTAAATTATTAGTAGCTTGTGCACAACGACATACATTGGGTGCTGTTCGCGTAAATGCCGTGGTTATGTTTTTTTTTTTTTTCCTTGGCCACATTTAGTTGGCACGTCTGGTACGTAACTTAATAGTTGTTTCCGAGGAACGCATGTACGTCTCCTTATTCGAGCATATGTCATTTTTTTTTTCCTTTAGTGAACTTTCCTCCGCCTTGCGAGCTTCCGCAGAACTGATTCGCCGCAACCTCGTAGTGTTCTTGATTGGTCTGTATTTCATTCATGTTGGTCCGTACCTAGCATGCTCCAAACGCGTATCTTCTGCTCCCAAACGGAACAATTCCTGCTCCAAACCTGCTCCAATGTACTAAATCTGCTGTTGTTAGAGCTGCTCCAAAACTCCCTTGGCCGCTTCCCTCCCGGGTAAGGCTAATATTATACATATTGCCATTACTTTTCTATGACTGCGCTTAGGAGAGTTTTGATGACACTACAGCGTTAGATAATGTAATGCCATCGCGGCATATCTCAGCACACATCGCCACCAGCAAACCAGAGAAAGCCCTGCACAGTTGTACTCGTAATTATTCGTGGATGGAAGGAAACAGACTGACATTTTTTTGTATCTTAACGACAACGTCTATACTTTTTTTTCAAATGTTTCTATTAGTGACATGGATGCATAATTTTCATCAACTGGTGTTTTGCCCCGTTAGATGTGGCCGCTCTTCTATCGCATGGCCATAATTGATGTCGCTGCTCATTTGTTTGGAACCGCATTGACCACAAGACCGCGAGAGCTTAAGGCCGTCCTGGCCCTCGTGCTAAACAGAACCGCTCGAGACTCGAATAGAGTCACAACCAGGCACGTACCCAGGATTTTTTTTCGGGGGGGGCCCACCACCTCCATCATCATCATCATCAGCCTGTTTTATGTCCACTGCAGGACGAAGGCCTCTCCCTGCGATCTCCAATTAACCCTGTCCTGCACCAACCGATTCCAACTAGCGCCCGCGAATTTCCTAATTTCATCGCTCCACCTAGCGTTTTGTCGTCCTCGATTGCGTTTCCCTTCTCTTGGTACCCATTCTGTAACCCTAATGGTCCAACGGTTATCTAACCGGCGCATTACATGACCTGCCCAGCTACAGTTTTTTCCTCTTTATGTCAATTAGAAGATCGTCTATACCCGTTCGCTCTCTGATCCAAACCACTCTCTTCCTCTCTTAAGGTTATGCCTGGCAATCTTCGTTCGATCGCTCTTTGCGCGGTCCTTAACTTGCTCTCAAGTCTCTGCCCCATATGTCAGCACTGGCAAAATGCACTGATTGCACACCTTACTTTTCAATCATAATGGAAAGCTTCCAGTCAGGAGCTGGCAATGTCTACCGTATGCGATCCAACCTATTTTTATTCTTCTGTGAATTTCCTTCCTATGATAAGGGTTCCCTGTGATTAATTGACCTATAGGTAAACATACTCCTTCACAGTCTCTAGTGGTCGACTGGCGATCCTGATCTCTTGTTCCTTTGCCCGGCTATTTATCATTATCTTCATCTTCTGCATATTAATATTCAACCCCACTCTTACACTCTCTCTGTTAAGGTCTCCAATCATTTGTTGTAACTCGTCTGCATTGTTGTTGAATAGAACAATATCATCGGCAAACCGAAGATTGCTGAGATATTTGCCGTCGATCTTTACTCCTAAGCCTTCCCAGTTTAATAGCTTGAATTCTTCTAAGCACGCAATGAATAACTTTGGAGAAATTGTGTCTCCCTGTCTGACCCCTTTCTCTATAGGTATCTCCCTGCTTTTCTTTTGCAGAATTAAGGTACCTGTAGAACCTCTGTAGATATTCTTACGCGAAGGACGAGTCATTAAGACGAGAAACTATTTACAGATTATTTTTACAACAGCGGTTGCAGCGCTGACCGGTTAGATTCACAGCGCGAGCCCAGTTCGTTCTTCCTCTTCTTTTCTGGAGTTATGGCGCCTACGCGCCTCGTTCAAGCAAACAAATACCACACGCATGTAGCAATATTTTCCAAGCTTTTTACGTAAGCGTTCTGTACTCCTTGATTACGTAGTGCCTCTACGATTGCTGGTATCTCGACTGAATCAAATGCCTTTTCATAATCTATATAAGCCATATAGCGAGGCTTATTGTACTCTGCAGATTTCGCGATAACCTGATTGATGACATGGATGTGATCCAGTGTAAAGTATTTCTTCCTGAAGCCAGCCTGTTCCCTTGGTTGACAAAATCCAGTGTTGCCCTTATTCTATTGGAGATTATTTTGGTTAATATTTCATATAATACTGGGAGCAAGCCATTGGTCCCATAATTGTTCAATTCTTTAACGTCTCCTTTTTTTGTAGATTAGTATAATATCTGCATTCTTCCAGTTTTCTGGGACCCTTGCAGTCGATAGACACTTCGTATAAAGAGCCGCCAGTTTTCCAAGCATTATGTCTCCTCCATCTTTGATTAAATCGACTGTTATTCCACTTTCTCCTCCCGCTCTTCATCGTTTCATGTCTTGCAGGGCCCTTCTGACCTCATCGCTAGTTATAGGAGAGTTTCTGTATCCTGTTCATTACTGTTTCTAAGTGAGCTATCGTGACTCCTCTGGGTGCTGTATACAGGTCAGCTTAGAATTTTTCCGCTGCTTTTACTATATCTTCGAGATTGCTGATGATATTATCCTTCTTATCTTTTAGTGCATACATCATGGTTTGTCCTATGCCAGGTTTCTTTTTTACTGATTTCAGGCTTTCAGTCTTTCTCATGTTATAGTTTCAAATATCAGTTATTGTTTCGCCTTGTTGATCAGTTTTGACAGCTCCGCGAATTGCGTAACGCTGTGCGGCCGCCAGTCCCATACAACCGCGTAGAGCGCAGGACTCTGCGATTCTAGACGTACTGCGCTCACCGCGAAAGGTTAGAAAAACACCTACATAAGCACAGCAGAGAAGTGGCTACGTGAGTCGGTTCCAAACAAGTAATTGTTCTCCACTTCCGGCGGCGTTTTCTCTACTTCCTTTTTAAATAAAAAGATGTTGATCCATAAATATTCTCAAAAACAACGGTTAACTTATTTATTATTCGCTTTTGCTTGCAGTTTGCTTGTTGCCTTGGCTCTCTCCCTTAGTAGATAGCTTAATTTCTCAACTCCTTGCGATTTTTGTTTCCAGTTGCCAATTTTGCACGAAAAGTGCTATACAATTAGGGAAAAACAGACGAGGTAACGGGCGACAGTCATCTTATGGGTTTAAGGGTTATTTCAGGGTTTCATGATGGACGCTCTTTCACATTATTTTATTTCCCTCCTTATCTAACCCATATCAAGTGTATATGGTTCCGGGCATCTGCCAGCGTCGCAGCGAGCCGTAACTCAAGGAAATAATGAAGCAAAGGGATATGTTAAACACAATTGGCGTTTTCTCCGGCCGCAACTCGTTCCATGAGAGTACAGACCAGCTGAGTAACAGCCGCATCCCTCTCCTGGTCCCAGGACCAGCCTAAACAAAGACGGTTGAACTAACAAAAGCAACACCTATGCGCGTGACGGTTCAATAGAGGGCGACAATTGAACGCATCTCGAGTTAATCGCGCGGGTGCGGAATCTATGAGAAAACTGTCCTTCACATTACAAGAGATGCCGATAACTACCGCCATCTAAAAGGAGTGAAAAAGGCAGCATAATGCTGACCGATGAACAGCTGCCAAGTCTCAACATTGATCTGGCGGCGCTTTAGGAATGTGTGAGTGGTGGCGTGGGCGGGGAGGGGGGGGGGGGTATGCCACTTGATTTCGGGGGGGGCCCGGGCCCCCCCGGGCCCCCCCCTGGGTACGTGCCTGGTCACAACCGTGTACCAATGAACTGAATACATTCTTTTCTACTTTTTTTTTCATCATCACGATGCCCGCCTTCGTAGTCGTTTCCTGATTCTTGCGGTGAAGACCCACCTCACCTTGTCGAGATCGCATCAGCTGGTTGGCAGCAATGGGATACTCCACCCTTCGTCCTAGCTTCAGAATTGTCAGTGCTTGACTTTCTTTGACAATTTTCTAGGTTTTAGCTAGTGTGTTTTCTGAAACGGCAAATTAGTTTCTGTACGTGCAGGATCCTGTTGAAAGCTTCCTCACGTCACAGTAGAGTAAGGAAGTCCTCGTTCGGGACTGACCATGGATTTAAGCTAACGGAGAAAGCCAGAGTTGTTATTACTATGTGAAAAGCTGGGAATTGAGGTCGGGAAAAGTCCGATAAAGCCGCAGTTTATTGAGGCGATTGAGAAGTGCGGCGCAATTGACGAAATTTTAGAAGCATGGGAAGAGATAGAGAAACGAGCTGAAAAAGCTGAACAAAACTGTTGTAGCGGGTGTCAGAGTGAGGGAGATGGCCCAAGAGCAAACGCACAACCTTTATTTCAGAGACAACGAGCTGTATATATAGGCTGCTTGCCTATGACGTAACACAAAAGAACGAATCATGTTTGACACTTGTTAGCAGAGCACTTCCAAGCACTTCAATAACTCTGCAGAATAAAGACAAAGAGCGGAGAAAGAAAAGCAAAAAGATGAACAAAACTCGATAGAAAGGCAGATAGCTGATCTAGAGGAAGCTGCAGAAAGAAAAGAACGAGAGGAACGGAGAGCTCACGAACTAAAGCAAAATAACTAGACGTAGTACATCAGCGAGATCTGTCCAGGCAATCGGCAAATAACATCTCAATAAATGAAAGACGTTCAGGTGAAGCAGGAGTAAAAATAGGGGATCTCATGCCGTCGTACAAGGAAAACGATGACATGGGATTGTTTCTCGTTACTTTTGAACGAATCTGCGAGAAAAACGGGTTGGCGCTAGAGAATTTGCCACAACAGATTCTGACCGTTCTTCCTGGCGAAGCAACCGAAATAATTGCAAGGCTAACGAGAAATGGCGCACATGACTATCAGAAAGTCAAAGCTGCGTTGCTGAGGAAATATCGGCTCTCAGCGGAGGCTTTCCGTCGTTCTCGGGAGACGGCAAGAACACCGGGCGAGTCTTTTCAAGATTTTACTTATAAGCTGACAGTCAATTTAATTGAGTGGCTAAAAGGACAAGACGCGTTCAGTTATCACGACAAGGTTGTTGAGTTAATCTGCATGGAGCAGTTCTATGGGTCCTTGAGCGAAGAGATGCGCCTGTGGATTCAAGATAGTGTGGGGCGAAAAGGGCTTGGAACGTGCTGCACTGCAAGCAGATGAATTCGCTGCACGTCACGAATCCGAGAAAACGCGTGTCAGACCATTCAGTAAATTCAGCAAAGAGGAAAACAGGCGCCCCACTCACCACGAAAAAGCTGGAAGTGGAACAAAAGACGTGCAGCCCGATAATTCAGGAGAGAATTACAAAGAGGAAAGAAAAATAGAAAAAGCGTTTGAGGCTAGAAAACAGGTCGTCTGTTTCCGTTTCCAGGAGCCTGGGCACCTTGCGATCGGCTGTCGGAAGCCTAGAATTTTTTCTTTGGTGAATGGCGACGATGACACCTTGGCCCTCTTAGAACCCTACCTTCGCGACCTAGTAGTGAATAGAACTCCGTGTAAGGTGCTTAGGGACTCAGCTGCGACAATGGACATTGTACACCTTGCGTTTGTAAACCTGAGGATTTTGCCAGGGAACATGTGTGGATCCGGCAGGTAGTCGAGGAGAATAGTGTTTGCTTGCCCATAGTCAGCGTGAAGATTAAAGGGCCGTTTGGACTATTGCTGACTGAAGCAGCAATATCGCCCAATGTGCCGAAACATTATCCCTACTTATTTTCAAATCACTCGGAAATGCTGTTGAAGAAAAAAAGCCTGAGTTTTGGCGACCATACGGTCGAAGCTCCGAGTGACATTGTCAAGGCTAGAGAGTGACAAGGCTAGAGAGATCGCGGCGGAGATAAGTCACGGCAACGAAGCCAAATATATGTCTCGTGATATAGGCACTCAAGAAGCACAGCACATAGCTAGTGAAATCAGGGGAAAAGGCGCCAGCGAGGAGGCATCCGGATCAGTGAGAATACTGCCGCAAGGCCTAACGAAGGAATTATAGACTAATTTGGTACTGGCACATTTCGGAAAACTCTTTAGACTTACTGAACGTTGTTAAAGAAGTAATCGCGCCAGAAGAAGAGCGCAATTTTGTCGCGAAATTAGAAAGAGTGGCTATTCCGGAGGCCCTTGCTTGCGGAGATGAGGCTTGTTTAAGCAGCCCCAAAAAGGTCAAGGAGGCGCTGAAAAACTCCCTCAAGTTACGCAAATGATCCGGCGAATAGCAACCAAGACAAGAGGCATGGGGGAGGCGGACACGCTTCGGCTTGTCCAAGCCTTCGTCGTGTCTCGAATAACTTGCGCTATTCCATACGCACTACGCAACGCGATGGAACCCAAGAAAATCAACACAATGATCAGAAAGGCATATAAGCAGGCGATGGGCCTGCCAATCAGTACGTCCACGGAACGCCTACTACGACTATAGGTGTGCACAACACGGCCGAGGAGCTGATCGAGGCACATTTATCCAGTCAGCGAACAAGGCTGGTGGTTACGGAAGCAGGGAGGTCCATTCTCTTACGCCTGGGGCTCTCTGCCCCTCTGAACCATCCGCCGCCTCAGACTGAGCTTACCCCATGTCATCCGGAGCAACATCACCGTACGTCCTCTACCTCGCAATATGCACCCAGTGCACCACGCAGAGCGAAGCGAGGCCCGCGCCCTGGCCATACACAAGCGATACGGAACTTTACCCTCTACAGCCTACACGGACGCGGCTTCTTACTCCAGACGCGCAGCCACAACAGCCACCGCAGTCGTCAACAAAGAACATCGGAGCACCATTTCGCTCACACGAAACAATCCCCTCCAAGCCGAGGAAGCGGCCAATAGCCCTCGCGCTCTCCCAAACAGAGGTTGAAGTCATAGTGACCGACTCCCAACAGGCGTGCCGCAACTTTGCTAGCGGCAGAATTCATACGACTACGCTCCGGATCATCAATCAAAAGCCGCCAACGAGATCAGTCATGATCATCTGGGCGCCAGCTCATCAAGGCATTCCTGGCAACGAGGTCGCCAACCACGTGGCTCGAGATCTGACCCACCGAGCCGACGCCGAGGAATCTGAACCCGAGCGCATGCACCCTCTAGTCTCGTACCAAGACATCACACAACACTACAAGCTAACCCGCATAACATATGCACCCCCACACAAGTCGCTACCTAGAGAGCAGGAGCGATTCCTCCGAGCTCTACAGGTTAGTACATTCCCCCAGCCAACCAGAAATCACCTCATAGACCCTACACAATCCTCTCCGCAATGGCGCTTCTGCGCAGAGCCCGGGTCCCTCAGGTACATAGTAGGGGGTTGCAGAGCGGCACCATTAAATCCTCCGAACCCTTACCCCACTAACGAGCTTTGGGAGAGAGCCTTGGCCAGCTCCGACCTCGAGGATCAGCAACGGCTGATTACGAGGGCCCAGGACGCGGCCCGAGCTCAAGGCATTCTGGAATGAGGACGCCTCTCCAAAGCTGCATTCACTCAATAAAAATGTTTATTCTCTCTCTCTCTCTCTCCGCACTTGAGCGACGTTCCGGAAGTGTCAAAAGGGGAGAAGAATGCCATGGCGGCCAAGCAGGGCAGGAACCCGACGCTCAAGGATTTCAAAGGCACATTCGGTCACCGCCTGGTTTGACAAAAGATTTTAAGAAGCTCAAGTTAAAACGAGCGAAGTATTCGGCATAGCGAGAAATCGAATAAGATGCCACACCGCAGCCCGTAAGACAAGGGAACCGGCCATCGCGCAGAACTTCAAGAGATTGGTTCTAGCGGTTTAGAAAATGGAGGTGTCGCCTAACAACAAAACAGGACGCGTCTCTGCGAGTAGGGGTGCGGCTGAAAGGTTCATCCCGGGCTGAGATGCGTGTACGAGCAGGGGCAGCCACACAGTCACTGCAGTGGAATACGCCGCGAGAGTGAGGGTAAAGGAGGACTGGCGATTCTTCCCACGTTTACGCCTTAACCGGGTGCGGATACGTATAACATGTTCCCCGAGGCCAGGAGCGATAGGTGTAATCTTTGTGGGGCGAGAGGGACCCTCGACCACATAATATGGAACGCCCGTACTCTCCCGGGGGGGGGGGGGGGGGCGACGCACAATATTGGTAGTAGAGACACCTGGGAGACCCTGCTGAGCAGCTCGGACTCAGAGCACCAGCTCCGGCTCGTCCAACTCACTGAAGAGGTTGCTGGGACCCAAGACCTCCCAGCCTGCATCTGAGGCGGCGGCACTCGCCCCCTGACCTGCGTGTGTGGGGGTGGGTAGATCCACGGGTATCTAATCCCACGTTTACGGCCTCCTTTTCAGGGACGAACCCATGAAAATTCAGATTATACAGGCGATGCTAACGAACTTCTAGACGCCCCAATAACGGAGGCAGAAGTGCGACATGCCTTAGCTTCCCTTAAAACTACATCTGCTCCCGGTATAGATAATGTAAATAATAAATTACTCCGAAATCTGGACGACAAATCAATCTCTGCCCTCACAGAATACTATAACCATTGCTTCGATAACAGCTCTCTTCCGAGCTCGTGGAAAACTGCTAAAGTAATCTTTATTCCCAAACCCAATAAACCCTCTGACATAGCTAATCTTAGACCTATTTCCCTCACGTCGTGCTTGGGCAAAACGCTCGAACATGTCATGCTTAATCGCGTCAATAAATACGCGGAAGACAATCAGTTATTCCCGCCGGAGATGATTGGCTTTCGCCAGTCGCTTTCTTGCCAGGACGCCATGCTAAGGCTCAAGCATGACCTTCTCACTCCTACGTTTAGTAAAGACACCCAAGCCATCTTAGGACTCGACCTTCGCGGTGCATTCAACAACATAGATCATGGATCTATCTTACGTGAGTTGAATGTTATTAACTGCGGTAGAAAAATGCATGACTACATCCGCGAATTTCTTACCAATCGCACAGCTATCATAAGTCTCAATGATCAAACTTCGCCCCCAATCACCCTAGGTAGCTTTGGCACTCCTCAGGGTTCTGTGCTCTCGCCGTTTCTATTTAACCTAGCTATGAGGTCTATTGCTGGGAAGCTAGCACAAATACCGGATCTCCAATATTCTTTATATGCAGACGACATTACCTTATGGATTAAGGGTGGCTCGGATGGCTACATTCAAGATACCTTACAAGAGGCTGCAGACGCAGTGGCTACGAGAGCTGGGTTCATGAACCTCGAGTGCTCGCCCACCAAATCTGAGCTGTTAATTCTATCCGCAAATAAACGTGTTACGCCGAACATTCAGATTAACATTAACGGGAAGGAAGTTCCCGTAGTAGACAAAATCCGTGTACTTGGCATGCACATTCAATCTAACAGACTCAATACGTATACACTTCAAACGGTTACTGCCAGCGTAGGTCATACCACACGGCTCATAGGAAGGGTGTGCAATAAGCACGGAGGTCTCCGCGAGGCGGAATTGCTAAGACTGGTACAGGCGTTTTCTGTCAGTAAAATCACATTCTCCCTACCCTATCTCCACTTAACTAGGGCCGAGGAAGATAAAGTTAACTCAATGATGCGCAGACTCTACAAATTTGCCCTTGGAGTGCCAAGTAGAGCTTCTACTGAGAGACTTTTGGCTACAGGTACCTTCAATACCTTTAGTGAGCTCGCAGAAGCCCACCTGACCGCTCAATACCAGCGCCTATCGAACACCCACACTGGTAGGCACATCCTAAACT
This sequence comes from Dermacentor albipictus, assembly GCF_038994185.2. Classification (NCBI taxonomy): domain Eukaryota; kingdom Metazoa; phylum Arthropoda; class Arachnida; order Ixodida; family Ixodidae; genus Dermacentor; species Dermacentor albipictus. The sequence continues at coordinate 263,435,391 of NC_091821.1, read as the reverse complement.
CCCTAAGTATTGCCCCAGCACCCATGACCAATGAGAAATTCAATATTCCCCACTCGATACATGAGCACTTTCATATCCCTCCTCTACCTAAGAATATGCACCCTGTTCATCACGAGCATAGAAGGCAACAACGAGCTAAAGCCCTGCAGAAAAAGTTATTTAACTACAAAGACGTGCTCTATGTCGATGCCGCAGAGTATCCATGTGGACATAAATTTGCCATATCAGTCGTTGACTCCACTGGCAGTATTGCGACGGGAGCATCCATTATAGCCTCTTCCTCGGAGGAGGCAGAGGAGGCGGCGGTGGCACTCGCTGCAACAATACCCAATTACTCTGTCATAGTAAGTGACTCCAAAACTGCCATACACAACTTTGGAGCGGGTAGGGTTTGCAGGACAGCCCTGGCCATTCTATCTCACAATCCGCCAGCCCAACTTCTGAGTTTAATCTGGACACCTGCTCACGCAGGCCTAATCGGCAATGAAGCGGCCCACCTAAGTGCTCGAGCTTTCACGAACCGAGCACAGGCAGGGGACGGTTCAGACGCCAATAATCTCCCTCTAGCATTCACTTCCAAAGACAGATTACTTACGTACCACGACATTTGCGGGCATTACCGCCTAGGTCGCCTAACCCTCCCTCCTTTAATGATTCGGTCGTCACGCATACACGAGGTACTATGGCGTAAACTACAGACTCGCACTTTTCTATCTCCTGCCTTACGTCACAAAATTCACCCGGGAATATACCCTACTTCAGCCTGCAAGTTTTGTCCTGCTAGCAGAGCGGACCTTGACCACATTATGTGGCAATGCAAGAACCACTCCCCTCCCCCTAACCTTTGTAGAGTTTTAAGTAGTAGGGAGCTGTGGGAGGCTGCCATGCGCAGCTACAACCCCGAACTTCAGGAAGCTATCCTGAGGTGGGCTGAGGTGGTAGAGGAGGCCTACCGCGAGTAGGATAACCTCCCTCGCCTTCTTCCCGCACTTCCTTTCCCTTTAAGATGGGATAAATAAAGTTGTCTCTCTCTCTCTCTCAGGGACGAGAACGCAAGCCGCGGGCACTCAAAGTGGCAGGCGACGACAGAGGGCAGTTTATGCCTGGCCCCCTTCGTTGCCTCGGCGAAGCCCAAGGGCCTGTAATCAGTGATCCGATCGAGTGCGCATTAAGAGGTAGTAATTGTCGAATTGGGCGTATCCAAAGTTTGTTTGTAAATAGAGCGCGATGCAAATTTTTTCGTTTGTTAGTTATTAAGTGCTCATTAGTTTTAGTTTCAAAGGTATCGTTTTACGCTCAGAATTTTTTTGTTTTGTTTGTTGTACGAGCCAGTTACAAAAATGCGCAGCCGGTGTTGCGACTATGCTGGCTCGTGGTCGCGCTGATTTTTGCAGATAAGCCTTGACATTGGAGGTTTGTAGAAACAAACCATTTCGGGTAATTCAATGCTTACACAGCAGGGTACGTGTGCTTATCGGTCACCATTGCAGAAATTTGATTTGCTGAAGCGCGTTAGGAGAAGCAAACATTTTTTTTTGTTTTCGCGCGTAGATAGTGCTTTCTTTTTGTTTTAAATGCCAGTTAATGAATCACTTTCAGAGTTGAAGCGGTCAACAGAGCCCAGCACGTTTTGCATTAGAGGCGCTGATACTGGAAGGTAGCATTGATCGAACGAGTAACTCGCTACGCGGCTTTTATCCGTTTGATAGTTTTCAATGCGTTCTCAGTCTCTCGATAACCGTGGCTTTCTCGGGAAAAGAAAAAAAAAACGTTAGGCATTAGTTTGGTTGAAATACGCACTGAAGTCTGTTTTTTTCCTTCCTTTGTTAGTTTCAGGAATCTCGAACGAGGGCTGCAGGTACGATTCTGGCGAGGTTTTATGTGAAGAACGTGTGAACCTGGCAGTTCTCGTGGTTAGTTGGGTGCTCTCTATTTGTTGTGCCTTGGGCTGGCTTGGCGTGGTTTATTTCCAGAAGTTGTCACCTGAAATGCCTTGGAACGGTCGGCGAAACGAAGCAGAGGCATGGGGTCTACCGGTCTCTTCAAGGTGCTCAGATTAGAGCTGTGCACGGGCCGCAATTCTGAGCCCGCGCCCGGCCCGGGCCCTACACTACCACAGGCGGCCCGGCCCGGACCGACGCTAAAGAAACCCTAGTTCGCCCGGGCGAACCCGGGCTTCTTTAACTCTGATTCACTGAGACTTAACACTGAGACTTCACTTAACCTCATTAACTCTAATTCACTGAGACTCACAGTCACGTATTAGATATGAGTGCACTCGTCAGAGAGCATGCATACCAATGAGTGGTTTACATATTTTACGTGATAACGTTGGAAGCTAACGTTTCTTCAGGAGCCACAACGTAAACGAGTGAAGAAGAAAATAGTTTCTGTAAGCTACTCCAAAACTTAAAACATGAAGGTTTTAAGCTCGGAGGGCGGCAGAAACTAATCTAGTGCGCTTGACGTATCCACGGGGAATTACGTAGAAAGTAAATAATGAAATGACATCGTACCAAAAAAACGTTGCACATCTGACAGTCGAAAAGGTGCACATTGACATTTTATGGGTAACCAGCGTTCTTAACCCTGCTCGAATATTTGGACGTTTCAAATATTTTTTCATCATATGTAAATTTTACATCTATCGGAATAAAGTTTATATAGAGGCGATTGGAACCAGGTGTTATACATGGTACGTCATCGATAATATGATGCCGGACGCTGAAGTTTCATAATATCGATGCCATTTTCACAGCTAACAAAGGATAACCAAAACGTCCAAGCCCGGACGACTGTTATCATTATTAGGGTAAGGAACGCTGGCTATATACTTCTAAAATATGTGCTACATCGAAGTTACCAGAGCGGGTAGACTCGTCGACACAAGACGAAACACGTGAACCGACTGCACGAAGCTCAGTTTCTTTTACCTTAGTGAGCTTCACGCCGTATATGCCTCGTCTTTTGTCCTCGTGCCGCTTTACACTGCACGAGCTGTAGCCGCTTCTGCATTGAGGAACACAACAGCGAGAGATCGAATAATGAGCACATTTACGCGATAATGTAGTAGGCGTGTTGAAGTATAGGCAACAGGTTTTAGACCCATTCTCATATCGCAACATACGTACAGGACTGATCTAACCCATCTGTTTAAATACATACCATGCCACAAAAGTGCGTGCGTCTTCCCCTGCGAGCGACATTTGTGTCGCACAAGACGAGGGGCACTCGCAGTGTTGTCCCAAGCGCAGCTGCGGCGAAGCGTCCACAGACCACGGGCACCGCATAGCGTAGATCTCTCGTTCCGCGACAGTATTTGTTGAATACAGCTGCACGATAAGCCGTGGGCACCGCACGTAGATGTTCTCGCCTGTTCGGGCCGCTATCCGAACAAGCTAAACAAGAAAGGAAATAAGGAGGAACCGGACGCCGAATGGCCGCACCAGTGATGACGGTGGAAAGCGCACATGAAAAGACAGTGCCATATACCGGATGTCCCAAGTAACTTGAGCCAAACTGTAAAAATACGGACGGAACGTAGCTGGACGAACCAAGGTAATGTCGTTTGCCGTCGATTGGAGTTACTCGGATTACTTTTTGCATTCCACTCAATTACATAATTAGTCTTAATTAATAAACATCTCAAATATTATAATTAGGTGAAAAGTGTCACAGAGAAAATTGTAGAGCGACATGAAAAAACTTCCGATACAGCTTTCTGTTGCTCAATACATGACAGAGGCCCTCGAATACTCACGAAATTGCCGCTCAAGGCACTCGAACAACAACGACAACAACAACGACAACAACAGCAACAACAACAACAACAAGCAGTGATCGCACGTGAAAGGTGCAAGAATATGAACTCTTGGTACATCTTTAGTTTTGAGCGCTTGCTGCGTTTATGCTATTTTATGCTGCATTTCTCTTGTATTTAAGAAATTCTGCGTGTTACTTTTATGTTTATTATGAAGCAACGAGTCACCAGCACCATTTTTTAGTGACATCTTCATTTTTTTGTTATTGAAATGAAAATAAAAGAAAAACATCTACACACCCTATAATGGTGACGTCTACTTTTTTGTAGTAGAAACAACAATAATAAAAAAATATTGTATTATATTTAGCCAAATCAATAAAAGTCGTGACATATTGCGGTTAGTTAATTTGTCTTTTTTTTTTTTAGTACCCGCCGTGCTGCTTAGTGGCTATGGTGTTGGGCTGTTAAGCATGAGGTCGCAGGATCGAATGCAGGCCACGGCGGCCGCATTTCGATGGGGGTGAAATGCTATAACGCCCGTGAACTTAGATTTAGGTGCATGATAAAGAACCTCTGGTGGTCCAATTTATTCTAGTCTCTCCCACTACGGCGTGCCTCATAACCAAATCGTGGTTTTGGCACGTAAAACCCCATGATTTATTGTTTTAATTTTAATTTGTTTTTCAGTGCGAAATAAAAAAAGGCAAAGGCGAGAGAGCAGCTCAGATGGCGCGACTTCCCCCCCCCCCCCCCCCATCATCTTGCATTCCACACTTTGTGTACTTTATCAGACCCAACTTCATGGAATGATCCTACTAAAGAAATACGCGAAGTCGCATTGACGTAAACCGGGGAACCTGCAGCTAGATTTCGCTAAAGAAAGTGTGTGAATGGAGTCAACCCTGAGTTGCCATTTTTTCCGTAAGTGTTCATGCCAGCGATTATTCAACATTAAGCTACACGACTAGCACACGGTGCAATGAGAGTGCTTAGGTGGCCTATTTTCCCAGTACTCATCAGTTAATAAACGCGCGCGCGCACGCACACACCCGCACACACGGCGCACAGTACCTCGTTCACTTTCTCAGTGGGAGCTGCAGAAAATATTTGTTCCGTTCAATAGAGCACTTCAGCCGAGCGTTTCGTGCAAACGCTACAATTAGAGCTTTGGCTGCAGGTGCTGTGCAGCTAGCCCTCTCACAAGCTGGCACGTTCCTGAGATGGTAAGGGTGACTGTGGAGCGTTAATGCTATACTGCACAGCTCTCGTTGGTTAGACTAACGAATTCTTCCACTCGTGCGCGCGCGTGTTTCAGCTGTGTTCTCTGTATTTCACAGATCACAGGACACAACTAGCGTTGTGTCCTGTGGTCTTCTCGTTCTAGTCTTGCGTCTTTTTAGCGATAATTAATTTTTTTTTCCTGGATTGGGCATCAGCTCGCCCAACTTTCTTCACTACTTAAGGTCCCTGTTTTTATGTGGTGCTCTGAGTTTTCTGGTTTTTTGGATAGTTACGGTTACCTTTGACGACGATTGAAGATCGGGTGAAGTTCGGGTGAAGATTCGACGAGCCAGGCGCCTTACAGGTACGACATTTCTTTTTTGAAGACCTGTCTATTACCCCGCCGCTACGGTGGTCGGAAGCCGAGAACATCGTCACGAGCCTTATGCTCGTCCAAACCTAACAAGCCATATGAATGACGCTACGTGCCGTAATGAAAAGCCTGGAGCCTTGCAAGCGTCACAAAACTTCATAAAGCCGGCACGTTTGGTTCTCCCCAACTCAGAATCAACTTCAGCGAACTCAGGAATGATGGCTGATGGTGAAGCCGAGACCAAGAAACCTCGCCTAGAAGACGGCAAGGACGATGATAGAACATCGACTTATGAGCTAAGTGATGATGAAGATATGGGTGAAGATGCGCCATTTACTGTGGTCACGTATAAGAAAAAGCGAGCCGAAGGCATTCCGGTTGTCTTTCGCCCAACAAATGAAGGTACTACTTTTTGGCAAGTAAATCCAAACCGAGTGTCTGCCGAAATAGTTTCTGCTGCCAAAGAGAAAGTACAGTCTTTCAGGACGACCAGAGATGGAAGTTTCAGTGTTAGCGTTGCTTCCTTAGCATCGGCGAAACGCCTTTTGATGCTCTCAAGTGTAGGTGGCCTGGAAGTCAAGCCATTCATCCCAGAATCGTACACGCGAAACGTTGGGAAAATAAAACATGTGCCTCTGCAGTACACAGACGATCAACTCCTAGACTTCTTGAAAGACGCAGGAGTTATATCGGCACGCAGACAGATAAGGTATTCCCGCCAAGAAGATGGAGCAGTGAAGTCATATCCACTTCACACGGTAATCTTGACTTTCAGAGACGACCGCCCTATTCCTGGAAGAATTTACTTGGGTTTCACCAGCCACCCTGTCGAGGAATACCTAGGACCCGCACTTCGCTGCTATAATTGCCAGAGATTCGGGCACATGGCGAAAACCTGCCGTAGCACACGTAGATGCAAAATATGCTCAGAAGACCATGACCACAAGCAGTGCAAGTCACTTCTTCAATCTAAATGTGCGAACTGTGCGGGGAACCATGCCGCCTCCTTCTCAGGCTGCCCACAGAACAAAGCAGCGGCGCAAATGCGTAGACATGAACTAATTCATGGAAGACAACCGCGACGCAATGAACCCGCACCAAACCTCGAGATTGTTCATCCAGTGCCAGATCACCCACCTCAGCGGGCACCGGAACCACCACAGCCAAGAGCACCAACAAGATATCCCTCCTCTAGAGAACAACCAACAGTGCAATCAAGCGACCAATCAAGAGGATCACAGTCAAGAGCCCAGTCCTATGCATCAATACTACGGAAACCCAGAGGACAACAGGCAGAAAGTAATACACAAGAAAGCTCCTGTACTCCCACACATTTCTCTCAGCGACCTTACGCATCCACTGCAGAAGTGACACCAGCTAATAGCGAACATACTACAGCATCGGTGACACAACTGATTTTGCCAATGCTTTTCGCAGCTCTTAAGGCAATCCTATCTGCTTTGCCGGAAGCAAACAACCTACCAGAAGTAAAAGCCTTGTTGCCTCTAGAAGCACTGTTGTGTCAACAATCCGGGCCGAAACTGCGGCAGGCACTACATGAATAACCGCTACAAAAATGTCTCCATATTTCAGTGGAATGCCAACAGTCTTCGAAGAAAGTGCGCTGACTTTCGTAAACTGCTTGTGCAATACAACTTCCCAATACTTTGCATTCAAGAGGCGGGAATCACTGACGACTTTCGCCTCTCGAATTATGTGATATATAAGACTTCTCGTCAAGGTGCTGTTAGCAGAGTGCTCCTGTGCGTCAGAAAGGACCTACCATCTTATCAAATTCAGTCCAGTGATTCAGACTTCCCGGAATTCATCGCATGTAAAGTATCCTTTGGCAAGCTCTGTATAACAGTGATTAATCTATATCTACAACCTTCAAACCGGATTTCAGTAGAAGCGCTAGTGGATATATTCAAAATAGCTCATTCTAATGTATTTATATGTGGCGACTTCAACGCACACAACATCATCTGGGGCAGTGATCACTGTGATGCACGGGGTAATGTTATTGAATGCGCCATAGATAAATGCAACTTGACTGTTTTAAACGATGGGTCGCCAACATTCCTTCGTGGATATAATTACTCAAGCTGCATAGATGTTACCCTGTGTTCACATGATCTAGTGAATGGTGTGGGATGGACAACAGATATGGAAACGCGCGGAAGTGATCATTTTCCCATTCTTGTTAATCACCCTAGCATGCGCTATGATATCAGGCGTTACAGCAGACTAACCAACTGGCAAGCTTTTCGATACCGCCTAACGGATCAAATTAACCAACATGCAACAGTGGAAAAATTTACAGAATTTTTGCAGGATAATATGAACATATGCACAAAGAAGGTCCCAATACCAAAAGACTATGCTGCAGTTGACGGAGAATATGAACACCTAAGAGCCATCCGACGCCGATCCGAAAGAGCTTACCGACGGAGCGGAAGTTTAGAAGCATACAGAAACGCTCAGAAAATACACAATGTAATGCGCAGACGAATGGAAAGCTTAGGCAAACGGCGCTGGCGCGATTTCTGCGGCACGCTGTCTCCTCACACGGCTGTCCCACGAATTTTTCTAGTAATTCGTTCTTTAAGCGGACCTGTAACACAAAGCTTCCCATTTCGTGCTCTCGCTGTAGCCAGGGACACGTGTGAAATATTAGTTGCAGATGAATTTTGTGAGCTAATTTCCAGATCTGCCTTTTCATCACAATGTGCAGAATTTGATATTTCAGTAGAGTTGGCTAAGCGAAAAATTACTGCTTGCTACTGGGCCCAACATCCTCAGTTAGATCACACTTTCACATTAAACGAGCTCCAATGTGCAATTGCATCATGTCGCCAAAAGTCCGCTGCTGGGCCGGACGGCATTACGTACAATATGCTAAGAAACCTCGGACCGACAGGTACAAATGCGCTCTTAGACATCTATAATAACTTATGGATAGAGGAAACTGTACCTGACTCTTGGAAAGTCGCTCGAATCATACCAATTTTAAAACCTGGTAAGACGCCCTTGTGCCTTGAATCCTTCCGCGCCGTTAGTTTGACAAGTTGTTTATGCAAAGTAATGGAGAAAATGATTGACGCGCGACTTCAATGGTGGTGTAATGAAACGAAGGTGTTGTCCAACTACTTAGTAGGTTTTAGAAAACATAGATGCACAATGGATGCAATATTAGATATAGTAACCTGTGTGGAGCACGAGCGTGCACGTGGAAACATGACGATAGCAGTATTCCTAGACATCAAGAGGGCATTTGACACCGTTAGTCACGTTCATGTTCTGCTAAGCATGTTGGAACTTGGTCTGTCTGGCCGGTCCTTGCGATGGATTTCTGAATTTTTATCAGGTCGCAAAATATTTGTTCAGACGGGTGAAGGAAAGAGTTCTGAACATATTGTCAAACAGGGAGTACCACAGGGAAGCGTACTCAGCCCCTTCCTTTTTAACTGCGTCATGGCTGATTTAACGCGAAGACTGCCATCACAGTTAAAGTTTTCACTGTATGCAGATGATGTGTGTATTTGGACATCTGGGTCTAAAGCTCAACTACTCCAGATGGCATTGCAAGACGGCATAAATATCATCAACCAATTTTTGAGAGAAAGAGGAATGGTACTATCACATGCAAAGACTGCTGTATTGCCCTTCACTCGGAAGGTGTTAAAAAATTTCACTCTTAATCTGGAAGGACACCCTCTAACGATTGTCACACAGCATCGATTTCTTGGCATAATACTTGATAGGCAGCTATCCTGGGCACCCCACTTAAAAAAACTCGAAAACGAGGTCAATGCCATAGTGACTGTACTTCGCAGACTTGCAGGCACATCATGGGGCGGATCAGTATCGTCCATGCTGACTGTTTACAATGCATTAATACGACAAAAAATTGCATATTCCGCGCCCATCTTACACGGACTTTCCCACACGTCAGAAGAGAGACTTCAAAGACTTTTAGCTAGAGGACTACGCCTGTGTCTAGGAGTTCCACGAGCGACTTCGAGTTCTCTTGTAATAGCTGAGGCTCGCCAATCACCATTTCCAGTTATGCGAACTACAGAAACATGCCGGCATTATTTCCGCCTTCAAACCCAGCATAAAAACCACCCATTGGCTTTAGACATAATGAATCGAGATAGAAGTTATGTTCATATAGAAATTCAAGAAAATCTTCACATATTGCCAGAAAATGAATTTTGGAACTCAGACATCGAATATCCTCCATGGCTGCTTGCAGTTCCAAAAATTGAATTATCAATAGAAGGGATATTCAGCAAAAGAGACATGTTCATTCAAGCTGCTCAACAACTAGCACTATACCAGATATATATGCGGTATTCAGGATACACACACGTCTATACAGACGGCTCCAGTACAGCAACCTCTTCAACTTCATCATTCATTATACCGCACCTCAACAAACAAGAATCATTTAAGTTATCTCGTGCGACTTCGTCCACAACGGCTGAACTGTTCGCAATCCTATGTGCGGTAAAATTTATATTGTCAGTAGCAGAAGCGCAAAAATGGGTAATTTTCAGCGATTCACAGGCGGCACTAACATCATTCTGCAGCACAAAGGGGAAAACATTCAGCGACAGTGTAATATATGAAACACTTAAATACCTCACAAAGGCAAGCGAAGCAAAACATGCAATAGCATTCCAGTGGATACCAGGGCATTGCAACATTCCTGGCAACACAGCAGCTGATGAAGCAGCACGACAAGCGCACCTGAAAGATGATACGGCTCCGCTCCCAATATCAAAGAATGAATTACGCTGCATTATAAGGACAACGTCTTTCAACATGTCTAGAAACACTTGGTTTGACCAGAATTCTAAGAGCTCTGACTTATATCATATTGATCCATTTATTGAATTCAAATTTTCATTGTCATTAGATAGAACTATGGAAACGCTTATTCATCGATTAAGGCTAGGCACTGCCTACACAAAGCATTTCTTACACAGAATTGGCCGAGCGGAAACCCCCGAATGTGATTGCGGATTTGTAGATGAAGATATATATCACCTCCTTCTAGATTGCCCACATCACGACACACCAAGATGCCGACTTAAATCAGCGCTAAGTAAATTAGACCGCAGACCTTTCAGTTTAAGGAAACTTTTGGGCCCTTGGCCAACAACGGCCTTGCAGAAGAGCGCTTTAAAAGCACTAAAGACTTTCTTTGAAGACAGCGGCATCGCTGGACGCTATTAGTGCTTTCATTGCTCTGTTCATTTCAATGTGACTCTATATATCCATCTGTTTGGGAATTATGTTATGTTGACTGCTTTGTTGTGACTGTGAATGATTGTTTACACGATGTATATACCACCCGCTGACTAGACAATGTGCTATTAGGCAACAGTATCGTTTGTACTTTTGATACTTTCGACTACATAAGTGTGGAGACATTTGCCATGTATACTGTATGTACCCGCTGATCCGCTGACTAGAAAATGTGTTATTAGGCGACAGTATCGTTTCTACTTTTGAGACTTTCGACTACATAGGTGTGGAGACATTTGCCATAGTCTTCCTGTGGAAACGTTGCTTTATAAGTCCTGGTGCTTGTGTGAAATGATTATTTGATATGTAACCGTGAACCCTGAATGATGTATGACGGAACCACCCAAGAGATAAGGAGTAGCCGGCGCCTTAAATTGCGCGCCAACATCTCCTTATATCATATCAATAAAAAAAAAGGCAAGGAGGCTGAAGGCGGACTGTATAGTTTCTCGAAGCGTAATGGGCACATCGAAGCTAAAGGCTCATTTGTTATTCTGCCTATGAATCATATCATAAGAAGCCAACGAACACTGACACTGTCAGTGTTTGTCAGTGTCAGTGTTGTCAGTGTTTGCTGGCTTCTTATGACATGACTAATAAAATCGGGCACCTCGGGTAAACCCCTTTCTTCTCGTCTATCTATAAATGTAGTTCGAGCGAAATGCTAAAATGGAGTCCATGTAGTTCTTGCATCATTCTTGGTCAATGAAAACTGAGTCAATACACAAAAAGATGAAAGAAATATATATATATATATATATATATATATATATATATATATATATATATATATATATATATATATAGATATATATCAAATAAGGAAAACGCAAGTAACTGAATTCATAAATAACGGTGTTCCTGTGTTGAAGGATAAAAATTTCAGCACTCTCTAAGCGCTCCTTTTGACTCCTTGTACTACAGCAAGTGGAATCAGCAAGAACAAGACTGGTGTCAAAGCTGCACTCGCGCTTTCTCTAAAACACATTTTTATATGGAATAAACCAGCTCTGCAAGTAGCTAGTCTTGTAAGCGCTGCTATTAGAGTGCGTCTGGGTACAAGCTTAACGCATTTCGTAAGTCGTGCACCTCTATCTGAAACATTGGTGACACCAGAGATCCTGATGGGCGGCACTACGAGACCGAGACGAGACATGCTGGCGGTATTACAGCACTGAAGAAAAATAAGCGAGCATATTAGATGACGCTACTCTGCAACCGCCCGCGATTGGCAAGCTGAGTAGCCTGCACTTGCAACGTTGGCTTCCGTCTTGCTATTCGTCTCTCTGCTCTGTTTTTTTCTTTACTGGTGAAAGCGCTTGCAGTACACCTCACAAAAGAACTTGCTTGTTTTGCGCTTAACGTTGGCCCCACACAGGCGAAGAGTGCAAGGACAGCCTCATGATGACTCGAAGACAAACTTCATTTCGTTTCTCTTGCATTTTGCGACGCTTACTCAAAAGCGCTAATTCCAACGCACAACGCGAGCGGCGAGTTCCGAGCCACTGCGCCACACCAGAAACAGCCGCAACGTGTGCAGGCTCAAGGGCGCGCCTTGCGCTGACAGAAAGCGGCAAGAATGGCTCAGACTTTAATATTCCATGCGTTCGCGTCTAACAACTTTCGCTGTGGCACGCAGGGAACTAGCCAGGTTCGGCTAGACGGTGTTAATGGGGGGCGCGAATAAATTTTTAACTCTGCTCGCTTCGAAAAATTATTCATTCACAAAGTAAAATGAAACTGCAAAGCTTCTTTCAGTGCCTGTGACCGCTTTATCGAATCATCTCCTTCCACACAGACCTAAATGCATACCCGGCTCAGGACCACGAAAGCGCCTGAGACGTATAACTTACCATTTCAAGAACTCGGCTGCCTTTGCGCTTCTGTATAGAAAAAGAATTAACACGAGCTTAAATATTGTGATCATCCGATTTCTTTCTTGCCTACTTCTCCCTGTCGGCTTTTTGAAAATATGGGAATCGTTCACTGGCATTTTATGTAACCAACCACAGCATTTTTTAAATACCAACCAGAGTTTTTACCAGCTTCAAATGCATATAAAGTCGAGAAGTTTATGCACACAACGCACTTAGGCATGCCCACAAGAAAATCTTCAGTAATGTGTGTTCCTGCATCAAAATTAGTCACCGAAGCCCGAAATACGTATGAATAATATAGAATGCCTAATTTGTACAATGGCACCTACTGGCGCCATCGATGCAGCTTTAGTTAATGACGGCCTTTTCTTTATTGTCAACGGTAAGCTCTTGCTGCGCCACTGTAAAAAAAAGAAAGAGCGAAAAAGAAGTCGCAGTTTCGCCCGAAATGCGAATCATTTATTGCCATAGCAAATTAGCAGACAGCCATACGAAATAAGGAGAGTACTTTTATCGGCCGTGTCACCTTGTAAACATTCGCTTGCTAACCAAATTAATAAGCATGGTATCAGCGCGCACAGCAAACATGAACACATCACACTCGGTGACCGCGGACACTCGCTGTCAAAACGCTGGCGTGAGGAAACGCGGCAGTAGCAGCGAGCGAAGTGGCCTTCGTGCTGTCTATATATCTATGCTGTCTATCGCTTCAACGCAAAGTGAGTTCCGAAAATACACAGCCCGCACAAACTGCGAGCCGCCTACACACCTGGACTCTGCCCCCAATGCAGATCGCTCGCACGATACAGTCGCGCGACCGCGCGCAGCGGCCACATGCGCAGTTGCATCCGGAGTACAACGCTACCCCCCCACCCCCTTCCTGCCTTCCCCTCGGCGCCTCGCAGCGTTGGGTGCCACGCGCGCGACGGTAGACGGCGCGCTTCCTCTCTGCTTTCGTCCCACTCGCGCGGGTGAGATTGAGCCACGATCGTCGGCTCCCCTCGCACACTTTCACGCACACATACAGCGTAGAGCGCCTGGCGACAGTGTTATCGCCCTTGGACTTTCTACGGAACGTCAAGGAGACGCTGACGGCGATGGCAGAAATGCGCTTGGAGTGTCCATATAATTGCTATCGCAATAAAATAAAATTCTTGTTCCACGGTCGGAATGGAAGGCTCGTATGGAATACTCGTGTGAGGTTTGCGACTGCTGTAATCAAAAGTGACTCTTGGGGCGGTGTTAGCCCGAGCTTTATCATGCGACGCAGTATATTTTTAATGCTACGATTCTTGCTCAGTTGCGGCTTCCTGGAACTTTCCGCAGGCCTTTTGCGCTTTTTCCCTTTAACTTTCGCGACTACAGTGGGGTCACTAATTCTGAAATTTGGCGTCGTGCCACCCGTTTTTTGTGGTTAGAGCTATGGGATGCATTACTGCCACTGAATTTTCTCCTCCTTATGTGTGGCCGCTTATGCCATGCCCACATTTATTTCATGTGCTAGTCTACTTCTATCGAGCCGCGCGCGCCTCAATTTTTCTTTGTTTCTGTAAAGGGTGCTCCTTTGCACTATGACTTAAACTGCGGTGAAGTATTCAACTTTTGGCAGAGAAGAATGGTGGTAATTTATAATTTGTTGCAGCAGCATTATGAATTGTGGTTTTACGGCGAAAATTTAGACGAGAGCCAGCGAGATGTGCAGGGAAAACGCTGAATGCCCTCTGTTCAACTCACTAAAACGCGCCAGTTGGTTACGAGTATTAGGAAGCTAAACAGTTGTCTTGCTGTGTTCCGTCTAAATTTGCACCGTAAAACCACGTTTTATAATACTTGTAACCAACTAGCCCACTATGATTGCAGTAGCGAAGCGAACCAAAAGACTAGAACATACCAGAAGTTCACATTGTTCAGTAACATCAGGACACGGCAATAGCTGCAGATTTTATTTATTGTTTACTTATGATTGTCACTGGAAAATTGTACCCTTTATATGTCCTTCCACCCTGCTCACTTGCCGTTTTGCGGGCTAATGCGCAGCACCACCCATCCCTTCAGACTTTTTGTGTTAAATGTGAGGATTTGCCACGACATATAATAGGGCAAAGACGCAGAAAAAAAAAATGTGCACATCTGTTTCGCATAGTGACTGCAGCAAAGTTTTATCGAGTTACTTATTTCACGAACTTGTCCGTAGCCCAACGGTTCTAGTTCGGCACGTCAGACTTTAGTCCTTTTTCCTAAGCATTTTCAACCTGGTGGCATACGTTCCAGAGCACAGTCAAAGAAGGCCATATCGATCGTCTGCCGTAGTCAGAGAAGCTGGACATTTAGGACACGTTTCAAGTTCTCCATTTTGCAACGATTATTGTCATTTTTCACTCTTTTCGTCCATCGTCAGTGACTCGCACGGAGCATCGCCCCCTGGAATCGGCAGGATGTATGTTGGTCTCCAAGCCAATGTGATGGAAGGTGCGAGCGCCGCATTAGAGCGGAAACCTACAAAGAGGGACTTTCTTTAAGCGGGAACGGCTAAGGGGATGGACGCAGGCACACGGAAAGATTTAAGCTTTTTGTCAATGTGAAATTGGCACCCTTTTTCGGACATCACTAAATAAAGCTAAAAAGCGCTTCACGTTCCAATGCCTAGATCAGCGTCAGGCCTTGAACTTTTTCTTAACTCATCTTCGGAACGTTGGCTTGGTTGGTGGGACTGGGAGATTCTTCCTTGTAATAATGAGTAAACTGCAGTTTTATATTGTCCCGCCTGTAAAGTTCTATGTTCGCCGTTTTGTTTATAATTTTATTTCGTTCGTTTCTTTTCTCCGCTCTCTCCACTAAGTATTTTGCGTATGCTGTTCACCTCCCTCATGTAGATGGATGGACTAAACGCCATAGTTGCAGTACTGCTATGGTCTGCTGACATTGTCTCTACCGGGTGGGGTGGGTCTTCACCGCAGGAATCAGGAAATGACGACGAAGCCGGGCATCGTGACGGCGAAAAAAAGTAGAAAAGATTGTGTTCACTTTATCGGTACATGGGTGTGACCCTCATCTGAGTCTCGAGCGGTTCTTATTAACACGTGGGCCAACACGGCCTTAAATAACTTCTGGTGGTCCTGACGTCGTCGCCATCTTCTTCCGGAGCCTCTCTTTCCCTTTTGCCCATCCTTGGTGTCAGCTCGGGGAAAAGGGGTGAGGTCGTCTTCAGCTTCGGTTTCTGCTTCTATCCTTTTGTGTCAGCTAGGGGAAAAGCGTGACGTCGTCATGACCATCGGTTTCTTCTATCCTTTTGTGTCAGCTCGTGGAGAACGAGGTGGCGTCGATTCGGAGAAGAGGGCAATTATGTTGACGTGGGGAAGCTCGTTTGAATGCTTCTCACACCTGATAGGTCGGTCATAACACTACCTAAAACCTGCGGTAATTAATTAATTAATTATGCGCACGGGTACCTACACAGCAGACGACGTACTTCAGACGCAAAATCAGAGAACTCACTACATCATAATGAATTCGCAAAGTCTTGGTGAAATAAGTGGTTAACGAGGCAGCGAATTCGAGGAAGAGTATACGGTGAATTCTACGTACAAAAAGAAATATGCTCTCGCAGTTTGTTTGGCACCACTTTCGGGCGATTTTCGCGAAGTAAATTTCTTAGTCCCTTGGTTCCCAGCTCTACACCAAGCCATCTAGTTTCGCCAATCGTTTACACGTCGTAACGACATGCAGAATGCGCGTTTCTTTCTCCCCCTTTTTTTAACATCTGCTGCATTTTTTTTTTGTAATATTCCCGTGGCCTGCAATCCCGTCTGTGCTTTTGGCCTGCACGGACTCCGTGAACTCTTGTTCCGAGTGAGCCGGTGTGCGGCCTGTAGTGCTGCTCAACAAACGTTCCACCCTGTGGGATGTGCCAGTTTGCCAAACAAAAGGTCTTCGCCTGTTGCCTCCCTAGGGTAGCGTGCCACCACGAAGCTTCGCCTGACTGTTCCAGTTTGCTAAGGCTAAACGCTGCAACCTCCTTTTGTTATCTCTCGTTTGTTTCCCAGTGTGGTTAGTGCTATTGTGTACACTGCCTATATGCTGGATCGCTTATTCGTTTCCTTTATGACCTTTGCGTTACGCGCTAAGTTTGATGACGTGTTATCACTAGAGAAACATAATTACGTCGACAAAAAAAAAAGAGCGGTGGGGAAGGGGGAGGAGCGAGAGTGAGAATCATGTGGCTACTCTGCAACGAAACACAGGAAAAAGGGTTTAAAAATGCACTAGGTAGAGAAACGTGAATGATGATGACAAAATGTATTTATTAAGGGATGGCGCGAAGACCTATAATGGGGAATAGGAAGGGGAGGGGGGAGGCGTACTCAGAGCCGTCCTAGAAGCTGCGCGTCCTTGGCGAAAGCCAAGAGTGAGTCCAGAATGGCCCTATCGGAATCCATCGAGCCAGTTGCCGGTCTGATCCACTCCTCGTAGGACGACACTCGCACCGCCCTCAGGTGGTGGTCCCGCTGTTGAGCGTGTCGCTGGCACTCCCAAAACAGATGGGCTGCGGATGGCCGTGTAGCCATGTCGCAGTCAGGGCACCTGTGTGGCGTCTGGAGCGCTTCTTGGTTGAGAGAAGAGAAACGTGAATAAAGGCGATATTTGTTTACTGAAGCGTTGATGTGGTACTCCTGTTTTAGTCAGCCGATAAGTGGACTGTACGTGTTATCGGACAGACGGGCAGCGATGGCAAAAAAAGGCTCAAAAAATGAGGACAATGAATCGACTCGAGCTGTTGGTTGGCCATATTGTATAATATGGTTCAATTCACCACTGTGTTCCTGCAATACATTCTTGAAAATAATCCCCCTAAATATATTTTACTACTTTCCTTCCCAATCGCAATATCACCAGTGGGTGCTCACCGAAACAAATTCGGCCGATTGCAGCTGATGAGCGTAACTTCTGTACGTACGTTAGGAAGAATTTCGATGCCTTCAGATTACGACTGAAAAAGAAAGTAGGCGTACATGTAGGCATGTGTC
Source organism: Dermacentor albipictus (assembly GCF_038994185.2). Lineage (NCBI taxonomy): Eukaryota > Metazoa > Arthropoda > Arachnida > Ixodida > Ixodidae > Dermacentor > Dermacentor albipictus. The sequence continues at coordinate 263,417,817 of NC_091821.1, read as the reverse complement.
TTTGTGTCGCACGAAACAACAAATGTGTTAAAATATGATTGAAAATTCATCTGGATCCGTAGCTGACTAGGCTAGTGAGGGATCCCAATGCATGCGCTGAACTTAAATCACAAGTTTTAAAAGATGGTTGATAAGATACATGTTCATTGTATTCTGTTGAACTAATTGTCATGCGTGCTTGCGGACCGAGAAAAAAAAAAGTAATAAAGAACCCGAATTTTTTTCTCCCTCAGCTTAGTTCTTCTGCGCTATACCATTGCATTTACCTACTTAGGACGAAAAAGAAAAGGAAGGCAGGCGAAAACATAGTAAAGTAGGTTTGTCTTACAAAATGGTCGCAAAGCTGTGAAACTTTTGCTTTACCTAACCCGACTATACTGAGCAACGCAGAAAGGTAAGATACGTTGGCCCTCACTTCATATCTTAGTCTAAAGAGGCGCTTAGTTATGAAGGAAGCTGCAGTGAGGTAATCTGATCCTCGACGCTCACAAAGCGACATGTAGGCGGCCTATAACAGCACGCTTTAACCGTTTGCTGTGAAGTACGATTCGTGGACTTAAAACCAGGACCCTTTACACACTTAAGTTTGGGTTTCAGCAGCCATGAGCGCTTTTCTTCAGGCGAAACTGGCAGCTCACTGCAGTTGAATTTCCTGCCAGACTTACAGCGCCTGCGAATCGAGTACATCTGTTAACATCAAGTTCAGTTCGTTACCTGTGTGAATAATTATTTGTGAAAGACACCGCTTCTGCGCCCGTTTACAGCTCGCGGTCGCCAGAGGCGCTGATTGTTCATGCGCAGAAATGTTTTCTTATCGAAGTCAGAGAGGATATCCACCTTCTTGCAGATGTATGAGGAAGAAGGAGCGAAGCTGTGGCATTCAGGTTTACTCTAAGGAAATGATTGTTGGGGATATCATCAGCCTTAGTGAGATTAGAAGAACTGGTGAGTCCTGTACATTGCTGAATAACGGACATGTCCTCTGCTATGGAGGTCTCCTAGATAAGAAGCAATACGGGTTAGGATTCATAATCCATAAGGACATAGCGGGCAACATTGATGAGTTCCACAGCATTAATGAGAGGGTAGCTGTAGTCGTAATCAAACTTAATAAGAGGTATAGATGAAAGGTAGTACAAGCCTACGCTCCAACATCCAGTCACGATGATGAGGAAGTAGATCAGTTTTATGAAGATGTTGAATTAGCAATGAGAAAAGTTCAAACTCAATATACTGTAGTAATGGGCGACTTCAATGCAAAAGTGGGGAAAAAGCAGGCTTGTGGACAAGCAATTGGCAACTACGGCGTCGATTCTAGGAACGCTAGAGCAGAGATGCTGGTAGGATTCGCAGAAAGGAATAAGCTTCGAATAATGAGCACCTTTTTCAGGAAGCGCAGCAAGAGAAAGTGGACCTGGAAAAGCCCTAATGGTAAACAAGAAATGAAATTGACTTCATACTTTCTGCTGATCCCAGCATAGTGCAGGATGTAGAAGTGATAGGTAGGGTAAAGTGCAGTGATCATAGGCTAGTGAGGGCTAGGATTCAGCTCAATATGAAGAGAGAAAGAGGTAAATTGGTCAAGAAGAAACAGGTCAACGTAGAGGCAGTAAGGGTAAAAGCAGAAAAATTCAGGCTGGTACTTGCAAACAAATATGCAGCCTTAGAACAGAGAGATGATGATGACATAGAGCTAATAAATGAGACCGTAACTAGGTTGGCTTGAGAGGCAGCAATTTAAGTGGGAGGCAAGGCACCAAGGCGACCAGTAGGCAAGCTCTCCCAAGTAACAAAGGACCTAATAAAGAAACGACAAAAAATGGAAGTGTTCAACTCAAGAGATAGGATAGAATTAGCGGAACTGTCAAAACTGATATACAAGGTGAAAGTAAGGGATATTCGAAATTATAACGTGAGAAATACTGAAGAAGAAGTAAAAAATGGACGCAGTATGAAAACAGTGAGAAGAAAACTTGGCATAGGAAAAGCCAAGATGTATGCACGGAAAGATAAGCAGAGTAATATCATCAGCAATTTCGATGATAGTGCAAAAGCAGCAGAATAATTCTATACTGACCGGTACCGTACCCAGAGAAGCCGCGCTAACTTCATCCGAAGTAGCAAGTAATAGGATACAGAGGCTCCTTTCATAACTAGCGATGAAGTTAGAAGGAAAATCGGTAGGAGAAGATGGAATAACAGTCGATTTAATCAAAGATGGAGGTGATATTATGCTTGAAAAGCTTTGGGCCCTTTATATGAATGGTCTCACGACTTCAAGGGTTCCAGAGGACTGGAAGAATGCCAACATTATACTAATCCACAAAAAGAGTGACGTTAAAGAATTGATAAATTATAGGCCCATTAGCTTACTTCTAGTATTGTATAACATATTCACCAAGATCATTTCCAGTATAATAAGGGCAACACTTGACTTCAGTCAACCAAGGGACCAGGCTGGCTTCCAGGAAGGGATCCTATACAATACTCTGCCAGAGGTCGTATTGCTTTAACACTGCAGAAATTGTACAATCCGTTCTGTTTGTTCATAACCCCAATTGACGCTTTTTTAGGTATATATTATTATGTAACTAAGAACAAGAGGCCCCGCTGCAGTTTATAACTGTGGGACCTATTTCTGCATAGCATCTTCTGTATATATACAGGGTGTTTTTTTTAGCTAAATCACATTTTTAAAATCGGAAAAATATAAATCACGGTAATGCTTTTCGGCATCTCTTTTCGGCCGCATCTTCTATTCCTTTCGGAACGGGGCAGTCTGTGGCTATACAGAAAAAAAAAACCCTTTTGTTCGGCACATTAATACATTTTTAAAGCCTATGCGTCACTTTGATGCGCTGAGTTTTCGCGGTTTTGTGACGTCGCGTGACAGACAGGCGAAGTAGGTGCAGCCTGAAAAGTTGTCAGGTGTCAAGTAGGTGCAGCCTGAAAAATCATGCATGATCAGTGTGTGCACGTCATATCAGGTGGGGAGTTTTCGCGGTTTTCGTGACTTCGCATGTCAGGCAGGTAAAGTGGAGGTGGCGCGAAAATTTTTTGACCAATCGTGTAGGACTGCTTGCAGAATGGGAATAGAAGCCGTTCGGAATAGCTTTACGCTATAGCGCCCCAGGATGTATTTAATAGCGCGAGTGAGAGCATGCGAGCGTTCAGGAAGAACTACCTTGCGGCAGCATATACTGTTCAGGGACGGAATTCACTAAGCTGCGCCGTTCGTACGTAATTTTTTAGCCAAAAAGTTCTTGCACTAAAATGAGGCTGCAGCAATCGAAGTGGCAGCGCACTTGCGGCGACGAATGAGAGCGAGAAGGAGTCAAAGCTCGGATTAAACGACAAGAAAGAAGCGCAGTCAACTGATATCATGATCGCACATCATGCATCTGTAGTTGAGAGGCTATGTTCTGACCGCAAGTCACTGCACACCCCTTTTCGACAGCTTCCTTTTCCGGGACATCCACTACAGCTCCGACAAGCGGAACCGCGCTCGCCCGTTCACCGCACCATGAAAGAAATGGCAATGCTCACATTACAAAGCCGCTAAATGTGTGCACTTTAATGCTAATTGAGGAAAGGGGGAAAATGAGAAGAAAATTGCTTAATAAACAGTTCATACGGCATCGAGACAAGGCCAGCAGCACTCGCGCGTCCATCGAAATGCTAGCTGACCTTGACACACGTAGTTGCAGGTGCGGTTCTAGTACCGGGCGTAGGCTCAATATCAGCCCCTTCGGCAGCCGATACTGTCTAAGGAGAATGGTCGGTGATGTTGTCGAGCGCCAGCCGACGACGAAACGCGCGCTCCCTTCGCATAGCATCCCTATCGAGGGCACAGAGACCTATGAGAGCCGCCATGAAAGACAACTACAGAAAGAAGTAGTAGCTACTAGTGCAGTAACATAAAACCGGTTTTGCGGAAAGACCGATTATCCGGTTATTAGATTCTTCAAAACCGGATAACCAGAGTCATCGGCTGTTCGGTCGATTATTCGGTTAATAGTATCAGGATGTTGAGATATTCGGATAGCCGGGTATTTGTTCTCCTCTACTTGCACCGAAATTACCTCTCTTTCTCTCTTGTATTCTTATATTTGTAGTTATTTTTGCAACCACTCATGCAAACTCGATATCTGCTTAACCTTCTTCCCTTTGCTTTTTTAAATTTATCTTTCGGAATTGCTGTGTCCGAATATTCGAATATCCGGCTAACTGGTTATTCAAACCCGATATCCTGAATATCCGCTTCGTAAAATCCAGATAACCGCATAACCGGTTTTCGCGACCGGATTCACTTCCCTCCGGTTTAACCGGATAGCCGGTTTCATGGATATTTGCAAGCACTAGTGGCTACCGACACGGCCAAATTTATGAGAGAACATTTCGCAACGCCCCACCCGTACGAGCAAGATTCACGGCCTAATACACTTTGAGTCATATCAGCGTCCATCACTTGTTTTTCGCTTCTCCTCAGATTATAAAACACGACAATACCTCGCACCAAGTCATGAGCTAGTTTTGCAGGTTCAGGCTGCCACATTCCGACAGAGGCCAAATGCACAAAGGCGCGTACACTTCAATCTTGGAGCCCGGTAATGAATCACAGTTCTGTAACGTCAAGGCCTGGGATCTCAAACTACGGTGTCTGCCATAGCCCGAGTGGAGCCTCATAGAAGTCAAGGTTAATGACTCGACATCAGCCCAATTATCAGAGCCAACGTTTCCATAAGTTTTCCGCCTCACCCCATACCCACATATACTCGAAGACTCGGGCTCGGGGCATAAGCTCCGAGTCTTTGAGGTATACGGTGAGGCGATCGAAGACCATGTGCTTGAGGAGCTTTCTGGCGCAGGTAAGGGAGATGGACCATAGGATGCTGATTTCTAGTGACTTGTTGGGTTTTAGTATCATATTGATTTCTGTGTAGTTCCATATTGCCGGGAGCTTGCCTTTTTCCCAGCAGTTATTCATGTAGTCGAGCAGTCCATTTAGGGCCTTGCCTGGGAGGTTTCGTAGGATCCTGTTTGTCATCTTGTCCTTTCCTGGCGATTTGTTACGGGTCAATTTGGCAAGAGCGGCGTTCAACTAAAAAAGATAAAAAACACACGGTGACAGATATGATCTTAAGACCTACCGTATTCGGCCTTCAGAACTGTGACGATCGAACACAATAGGTTTTATAATTGCATCTTGCATCGGAGTTTTTTTATCTTTCCTTTTTTTCTTTGAACAGCTTGGCTAGCATTATCTGGGACACATGGTACAACATCTTCTTTGCGTGTTTGCTTTTTAGTACCTAATCCGTAATTTTCAATTCTGAGGTCGTGTTTCACTGCTTTCACGTTGGGGGTAAGCTAGAAGTTTGTGCGGCTGCGGCGGTAAAGAGCTACCAGTAACGAAGAAAGCTTTGTTTAAAGAACTTGACTGACTGGAAGTCAGCGTTGACTTCTATACGTATGCAGCCTGACCAAAGGAAACGAACATCTATAACGTACCGCATGCACACAGGCAATTCGCGCCGAACGACCGACTACAATTTCGCTTTCCATTGGAATGACCCTTTGCAGTGCTTGCGTCATTTTCTCTCAAGTTCAATGCGGAATGGTAAAAAAAATTGTGGCTTGAGTATGCACACATCTGTTGCCAGCTGTCAAAAAAGACGGTAAGAAAGTGAACTCAAAAGGCAGAGGCTATGTTCCAAGCGTTTAAATACTTCACCGCCTGAATGACAGCAGTCCGGATAAAGAAATAAAGAAATAAACGTCGTTAGCGGTTGAAATGTCTTTCAGTCGATGAAACCTTTCGAAAGATTACCCACGCTCTAGACGGGAAGCTTAGAAACACCGTGATTGCAAATTAATGAGCCGAACTTCTCACCCTGTTCAGACCAGCTCCGCCAGTACTTTGCTTTTCTCTTCGTCCCACTGGCTTTTGGGACGCAGGACGCCGAGCATTAGCAGCCTCTTACACACGCCCGAGACTTAAAATTCAAGCGTGAAATGAGGCCTTGGTTCGTCTTAGTTGCTGGTTCGTTCGAGCTGAGTACGGCGGAGGTGTAGCAGATCCATTGTAGCCCCTGCCTTCTCTATTCTTCCATCCCTAATCTCGGTGTGTGTGCCGACTAAAGAGTGATGCAATTTTTACACTCATTGCAAGAGCAGTAGGTGTGTGTGAAAATAGGGACCTTTAATTAGGCGTGAATTGGATTAGAAAAGTCAGCAGAAGTACCAAATAGATGCAGACGTAGAGCCTAGACGTTAGTGGCACATACCCACTCTGGCGGATTGGCCAAGAACCGGCTAGTTCAGTATAATAACAAGAAAGAAGTATGACAAAATAATGTAAACAAAATCTGATGAATACGTATATGGGAAATAATAGATTCTAGCTTATGATATTAATAGAATGAACGAATAAATGAAAACCAAAATACATCTAATCTGACTGATTTCGTACAAATATAACGAAACCTTAAGTTCTGATTTTATAGTCGAGACCTTTTTGTCCCTGCAATACAATCCAAGGATGGCATCGTCAACTTTCCTGTCGCTGTGCCCAAGGGCTGAAGGCCAAAAAATAGTAAATTTTGAACATTTAAGTTTGATCTAAGAAGGCGGAGCGGTGTTTCTAATGTTCTTTTTCGCAATTCAGAATATCTTTGACAATGAATGAGAAAAAGTTTCGTGTTCCCCGCAAGAGGGACAGTTCGGTAAAGGAGCCCGACCAGCTCTGTGTAGGTAAAATTTAGAAATGAAATTTGGTAGCGTAATTTAGTGATTGCGACTTCAGGTGCTCGTGTCTGACGTAACTTACTATTCCAATAACGCGGCAAGTGATGAAAGTTTGAGGAGTTCGTTAAAGAAGAGACGTGAAAGTCACGCAGCGTCGTTTGCCTCCGAAATCTAGACCCTATGATGAAAGCTGACGCTGGTAGGATTTCGGACGCTTTCACCATAGAATCTGTCATTTCGTTTAGAAATAGACCCTTGTGTCCATGTATCCAAACCAATCTAATCAAAGCTAAATGAGGGGGCACTAACCATATGAAAGCTCGCAAAACCTGGGAATTATCAGGAGCAGTGAGCGCGGAGCACAGACAGAGAATCCGTCACGACCACAGTGGAACGCGTTGATGTATTTAGTTTACGAAGGACTAGAGTTACAGCTAAAAATTCTCCTATAAAGATTGGCACGAAGTCCGTGAGGCGAAGAGAAAAGGACCAAATGTCCAGAAAGAAGATCGCTTCCTCGTAAGACTGTCGCTCCCTGTTTTTCAGTTTTATTTACGCACTTTGTAAAAAATCTACGTTCGCCTGCGACTACCAGGCTGAGTAAATGCTTACCAGAGTTCCGGTGGTGTGGTATAAGTTCCAGGGCTCTAGAAATTGTCAAGAACTCTCGCACTCACCATCCAGGCATGTCCAGTGTCAGCAGTGACGAGGAGCTGCACCACGCAGCAATAACAACATATATGATGAATGCGCAAAGTAGCCTCTGTACTTTTGAGAAAGGATGTGCATTATATTGCCATGTATATTAAAAAGAAACTGGCGGCGTTTATTGAGGCCAGCTGGCTCGTAAAGAACACGTCGATGGGACCTGATGGTGATGATGATCCCTTATTTAATGGCACAAACCCACTGTGGGGGATATTCCACGAACCGGGTGGTAATATGATTTAAAAAAAGCAAGAAAAGAATGTGAAAGAAATTGGTAATGAATGAAATAAAATAGTTTTTAATAAGATTATCAGCCTTGCGTAAACAGATAGAGTAACAAGAACCTAATAATAAAAATACCTAAAGTAAAGCGTGTGCCGTGAAACCATCACGTGGCGCTTCATGCGCGTGGTGCACAACCGGGATCAGTTATCTATCTAGTGTCAGTGGCGTAGCAACAGGGGGGGCCGGGGGGCCGTGGGCCCCGGGTGCAAGGGACCAGTTGGGGGGGAGGGGGGTGTCATATACGCCTGAAGACACCCCTCTTTCTGCCGGCTTGACTGGGTGCAAATTGCAAAGAATGCTCCGGTACCCAGTAGCCCGAGCTCATGCACCCGATACGTTGCGCCGCAGAATTGTCGGCTGCAGCTCTATCAACACCCCACGAAATAATTGCACGAATGTGCGGGCTAAAAAAAATGTATTTCGCGAAATGGTCGCTAAACTACTCGCCTTAGCGGAATGTTTCATGTGGGGTGCGCTCGTGATGTGCGTTCATGCTGGGAGCAGGAGTGGCTAAACATACAGTGAGGCGTTGTAAGGCGTTGGGGCTCTTGGGTCCCACTTCCGTTCAGAACGCGCAGCGAAGACGAACAAAGACAGCAGCAAGAGGGCGTTCAACCAGCGCGTCCGGCGCTCGCGTTTACGGCGAAGCGTTCGTTGAGAGCGACGTTGCATAAGTGGGGCCGTCAAAAGTCGTGAATGGGATTCTCTGGATCGTCTTCAGACTCGGTTCGGCCGAAGAGTTGGGGGCGTATGACTCGACAGGCTGTATAGTCGCGGGCCCGCCGCGATGTCCGGCTCGCTTTTACTTCCCCTCTCCCGCTCGCTCCGAGAAGCCGCTGCGAAACCTGCCGTTATTTTCACGCTTTCCTTCTTACTCTCGAAAGTTTAAGAAAACTGTTGTTGTTGTGTGACTTCATGTCACAAGTACCGTGTCTGTATCAGCTGCACAGAATTTAAAAAAAAAGGCGAATTTTGTAAGGATATTTCCCGATCGAAATTCCTTGAAGTTAAGTCTTTTTGTGATTACTAGGAACTCGGTAGCGCGAAAAATATGGCAGATAAGTAATAACCATATCCTTAATATTCCCGTTTTAGTACTTATAGAGGAAGCACTTCAATTCGAGAATTGAGGACTCAAAGTCACATTATTACCTCAACAAAAACTTCCTAAAGAAAATGTTTTTGGGTGCTACAACCTACAGTACTTTGGCACTGCGGGCGGCGCCTAGTATATGGCAGCAGCGAAAGAAATATGAAATAGTGGACCAGTGACGTTGATCCCTTAATCCTCTCCATTGCGAGTGCAGACCGACAGTAGTACAAGCTTTCACTGGCACGGGCTTCATCGCGGCCTTTCTTTTTTTATGCTGACGCCAAGAATCGACGCGAAGCGTGCTCTATCCTGTTCCCAATCTTGCGGTGGTACCGCAGCTCGGATAATCACGTTTGTCCGTATGGCAGCAAATGAAAACAAGGCTTTATTGATCAGAATGAAGAGAACTCGTAATTGTCGTAGCATTGGCGCCCGCGCAGCAGGGAGGCAAATAGCGTTTTCTAATAGGGTGGGGAGATCAGCGTCACTGACAAACAATTTAATTTTCCTTTTCGTTCACGGCTGCCCACAGACAAAATACTGCGTGCCATACTGCCTACGACGATTTTTGTGAAGTTGTTGGGCAAGATATGAATGTCGGGCTTCAGTTTTGCAAATGCAATATTGCCGCTAAAATTGGTAATTAAAACTTTATTATAAAGATATATTTTGTTACTTGTGACGTGAGCCATATTTTCCACGATGCCGCATTTGTATTGGCTGCCAAGCCTTACAGTCTGACAAAAGATGTGCACATGGGCTTATCACACGTTATCAGTGCAGCACCCTGTGTTATTTGGCGCAGGAAAAACAGCGTGTATATTTGCTGCATTCGCGATCTCTGGGAAAGAAGGCGAAGGAGAGGGTGACCCGGGGAACGTGCGCGGTATCCAAGGCGTCTGTACTGGTGCTGAAACCCGGAAATTGTCGATATCCTCGCCTTCCTCGACTGCATCAGGGGGGGGGGGGTGACAAAAGACCTATGGGCCCCGGGTGCCAGACGACCTAGCTACGCCACTGTCTAGTGTTAAGGTAATGACAACGCAGGACGCCGGCAAATTTTCCTTGACTCGCGTTGCCATTGCGGGCTGAGGTTCTATCAGCCGCACACACAGACGACGACTTAATTCCTAATCCGCGTGAGTTGCAAGATTACCGTAGTACTAAGTTTGAGCCAACCGGCTGACAGTGATGAGGGGGTAACCTATGGCACCAGTTCATAAATTGAACCTACGGAAAGAAGCAAGAAGTCCCCGGATTTCTTGCTGTAACTGTTTATATAAACTGTTATATATACATGTGTTCGGCGCGTGCTCCCTCTCTACTGGATGATGCGTTAATTATCAGAGCTCGGTTTGGACCGTGCACAAACAATGCTGTGTCCTTACTGGAATATGTCGCTGGGCTAGTTGGTTCATTCTTGCGTGGAAGAATAAGCGGACACGTTAAATGGGACCGGGATAAAGACAAGAGACAGGCGCTAACTTGCAACTGAATGAAGCCACATGCGTGTATACATATAGACACATTTGCTGTTCACGTTCTCGCGAACAGCGTTTGCCCTTCGATTGCGCGCACAATAAGGTTGTTAACTGAGCGATAGCTTCTTTATGCCTCGAATCGGTGCAAGTGAAGTCTTGTGCCTTGCTCAATTTTGGTAGCCGTGTCCGAGACCCTCCTTCAGAAACCGAAAGGTAAAAAGAAACCTGAGCCCGTTTTCAGTACAAAAGGCCTGAGATGGTGCCCTATGTGCACAAAGTGTCGCACAATCTGAAAAACACGGCAAAAAAGTACAGAGCACATATTGTTTTTTCTGCACCACGTAAACTGGCTGGGCTATGCCCGCGCCCCATTTCTGGGGCACCAAGGAAACTTCCGTGTAGGAAGAAACATGTCAGGCCTTATGTCAAGTGCGCCCTTGGCGTTGTCTACAAAATTCTGCTCAGATGGGAAAATATCGGACAGGCCGGTCATTGTAACAATGATAGAGCATTGGAAAATCCGCTATCTATCAAAAATAATGTCTTATCGCGTTTACCGGTGCATTGTCGGTCCTGTAATGCCTATTAGCGTAATTCTGGGCAAGAGCAGAGATAAGCTTGCACGAAAGCTAAAAGAAATGTACCATATCAGCAAGAAAGACAAGGCATGTATAATTGTGACACCTGGACATGGTTGCTTCGCAACCATGCCCAGGTGTCACAGACTGCTGTAGGTGTCAGTTGTCAGATGTCAGGTGTCAGATGTCAGGGGTCAAATGTCAGGTGTCAGCTGTCAGATGTCAGGTGTCAAAGACTGCTGTAATTTTCAAAAATAATGTTTCCCTCAATTGTGCATGCTTTTCAAGATGACACTATACGTTGAACGTTTATGGGCGGTGTGGTCCGCGCACCTGCCTTGTGTCTATGTATATACAGTGCCAGCGGAAAAAGATTAGCACGAGTGACTGGCGGCCGTAGCGGCAAAATTACGACACGCGGTGCTTTCGTTGCCGAGCACGCTGATAGCGGGAGTGCCAGGCACATTCCATTTCCCAAAGCAGGGGTGGCTGGCAGAAACCGACCCATGTGAAAGCTCGCATTTCGAAACCTATCATATGCTTCATTTTTCTGGCGAAGCTATTGTTGGGGCTCGGGGTAACGCTTATGCCAGGAATCCGCCCGGCACAGGGGTGAGTATGTCCGGTAGTAGGAATGAAAGAAAAAGGGTTTATCTTACATTATTCACACTGGCTTCAGATACGGAAGCCCACTCCATGCAGAAGCATATTAAACGTCTGAGTTTACATCAGCAGACGTCAGCACACCAAACTGCCCCAAAAGTATCCGTTTTCAAAACACTCGTCTTCCCTAGGAGAATAGGCTAGGAAATCTGATTACTGATCTGGGCCAATCACAGTCATTGAATCGGTCGCAAAATCCCTATCATGTTCCGCCGGACACCGCCTTCTATGCTGCACCTTCGCCCCTGCATATGGCGCAAGCGTGTAGCAATGTGGGAATCCGAGGTGGACGCTGTTCCCACGGTAGCCTTCGACGTTGGCCGCTTTCATCAGCCCTCATCGCTTTATGAAGTTCTACCCCTCCCTCTGTCTCTCTTTTCTTTTCTGTCGTGGTCAGCCTTCGGCAAGACACAAGTTAGTTGCCCTTATCTCAGTAACATCGATAGTGATACGTATAGAATAATAATAATAATATATGGGGTTTTACGTGCCAAAACCACTTTCTGATTATGAGGCACGCCGTAGTGGGGGACTCCGGAAATTTTGACCACCTGGGGTTCTTTAACGTGCACCTAAATCTAAGTACACGGGTGTTTTCGCATTTCGCCCCCATCGAAATGCGGCCGCCGTGGCCGGGATTCGATCCCGCGACCTCGTGCTCAGCAGCCTAACACCATAGCCACTGAGCAACCGCGGCGGGTTGATACGTATAGAACACGTTTTTTTTTTTCAATTATCCGGAGTTCGTTGCTTAAGATCCCCGGCTCAGAACGTCTGCATTCTTATTCTGGCTTCGTTTCCGATACTTGTTTCAGCCAGGCAAGAGTGCAATCGTAGCTCTCGACCGTGAATATCGTGCCTTGAATACAGCATCCTAGCTTTTGAATGACCCATACTATGCACAAACACTCCTTGTAAGAGGTGCTGAACGCCTCTTCTCGTGGTGTCAGTTTTCGACTGAGGTACCGCACGGGTTTTCTTCACCACTTTGGTTAAGTTGGGCAAGGACGACACCTAGACCACGCCTACCGGCATCGCACTGGAGAATGAATTCTCTGCGAAAGTCTGGTGAGACAAGCACAGGCCGTGAAGACAAGGTTCTCCTCTCGAAACAATCCACACATTCCGAATAGGGCTCCGGAAATCTGCCACTTTTGTGCGACTCACGCACTAACATTTTTTCTCTCTTGTACACTAAGGACCCGCACTAAGCAAATAACAAAAAGATGTTACGTAAATCACGTGCTTGAAACTACACGAATATTCGAGATTAGTTCTAAATACTTTCATGCACGTTCTAAGCGATACTCAACTCGCTGCTGTCTTATGAATACATGTGCGAGACAGGCGCCAACGCTTTGCTTCTCTGTATCCGAGCAAGACACGCCTTAAACGTTACAAACACTTCCTAAAATTGTGGGGATAAATAATGGCTCCTCCGAATACCGTGTCTTACTTTCAAAGAAAATCTCGCGAACCTTCCGAAAAGTGAACTGATACTCTTTTTTAGGCTTGTAGCGCAGATCAGAACGAGCAAACAGGAAGGTGGATGGGGTAATGAAAAGGAACGCAGAAGAGGGTGAGCGCTAACTTCCAGCTGATAATTTATTTCGTGACTCAGAAGGCTACTTATACACTCAGCGAACCATGTGACATGAAAAGACAACAACACAAAACCAAGCAACAAAACCAAAAGTAACCATGTGAAAAAAAAACCATTCAGACAGCCTGTGAGGGCAGTCCGAGATACGCCAATTCATTGCTTGATAGCGATAATGAAGGTGAGCTTGCATGGCCAAGACCTATGATAGCTTTTGCTTCAATGATTTCTATTGTAAACTGATTATGATTACGACCTAGAATGACGCATTCATCTAAACAAGGTTCGCAACCACACGTTTTGCAGCGCTGCGCAAGAAAACCCCCAGTTGTAATGCAATTCTTAGCATTGTAACTATGTTCGCGCAGCCTATCATTCAGACATCGGCCAGTTTGACCGACGTAGCATTTTCCGCACTTGAGTGGAAAACAACAAACAACACAAAGTATGCAATTAACGAACTTCTTTTTATGATTCTTATCAGAGTTAGGAGGAGCCTCCTTATTCGGATTAGTGAGCTTGCAAATCCTCATAAGCTTGTGAGGGGCAGAAAACACCACACGAATATTCGCTCGCTTAGCCATTTTCTTAAGATTATGTGAGACGGTGTAGGAATAATGCTTGTCCTACCCCGAGTAATTGTAGGATTATTTTCGTGCTGGTTGTCTTTTCTAAACTCTCTTAGAAGCTAGCGCTCACCCTGTTCTCCGCTCCTTATCATTACTCCTTCCACCTTATTTTTTGCTCATTCTGAGTTGTTCTACAAGCCTAAAAAAGTCATGACCTACCAACTCGCCCAAACCGCTACGCTTTTGAACTGATACTCAAGCGCGCCTCTACAGGCTTTTCACAAATAACCTCGACTTGTCGTTGCAAGCATATATATATATATATATATATATATATATATATATATATATATATATATATATATATATATATATCCCATCTGTTTAAACTAAGAAAGATATACCGACAAAACAAAATTTCCTAAATTTATGCGCGCGCAAGTAATCTCTTTCGGAATATCAGTGATCTTCTAAAACAAACAATTTAAACAAAACTCAACACTTGATTATCGCCACGATCTCTAGTCTCGGAGATCTCGAAACGTTCAACCAAACTCTAAGGATAAGGAAACAAAGAAACTGTTGTTTCCACAAAACTTCTATCGCCGTTCTTCATCCCAAATAGTCAGCAGTTGCGTTATCTCTTTAAGACGCGTACTCGAGGCATGCGCGGTCTGAGAGAGCTTTTCTTGTCAACGTTGTCAACCAGAGAATACAAAGGGCACGTAAGCAATTCCCCTCGCTGCAGACCTCCCCGACATTTTACGTACTGGCAACATGCCTTCTAGGCATTGCACGGCGAATTCACAGCCTGGTATAACCACTTCGCGTCGCCTTACCGCCGCGCTCTCCTGTGTTATACAGGTTGCACCTCGAAAAGAACTCAACGAGGGGGAACATAATTGCCCCCTGGCTTTTGCCCTCCGACGCGCCGAACGTCTCTTTCTTTTCTTCCTCGTTTGGCGGCTCGGACGCGCTGACTGGAAACATTCCAAACGACAAACGCGTCTTTCTAATTTTTTCACTGCACTTCCCACAGGTTTCAGTGGCTTTCGCTTTATTCGGCCGCGTTGCCTTCTCTGCCGCATTCCTGACTCTGCGACGCGTCTTTCTCTTAGCACTGGTGCTCATTTCCGAGTGCCTTTTTTTTCTCTTCCCATTGGCGGCTCCTCAGCCCGACCCTCTTCCTGAATTTCTGGTGAGGAAATCAGAAAAATTTCCTCCTCCGGCTTAACTACGTTCTTGTTCTTGTTCTTGTTCCCTAGTGAAATAGCGCAACCCACTCTGGGGGATCGGCCATGAATCGCGCGGTGAAGGAACTCTTAGCAATTTTTAAAGTAAATTAGGGTGAAATGAAATAAGTATCTTTCAAATGGGATTAAAGGTATCTACTGTTACAGATACGAACAATCAATTATCTAGCTATTTTATGAATTTTGTGAACATTATAAGTATTTAGAAGAATTCTAACATCCGATTCGTTTTGTCTCACGCAGAAAGGTGCAGAGGGCTTCACAAACATTCCTGTGACTGTAACCCAGTGCGGTAGCCCCAAAGGAAAGAGTTATAGGAAGAGTCAAATTCAAGCCAAGCTTTTGGCAGGGTTCTTCCAAAGATCTTTTACGTTGAATAATGAAACGGCGGCATGTCATAAAGAAGTGTTCCAGAGATTCACTCTCATTGCATAAAGGGCACAAGGGCGATGTAGCCACACCAGACCTGTGGAGGTAAAAGTTCAGTGGGGGGACTCGGCACCGTAGTCTTGTAATCGTTACTTCAATTTTTTCTGGAGGTGCACCATTAGTTGTTCCAAGGAAAACTGAGATGCGGGAAATCAGATGTTGCAATGATGATTGTGCGAACTTATTTGTAGTAGTATATTTTCTGAATGGCGCTGCAGTTATGAAAGCTGACAAAGGTAAAATGGGGATTATAGGATCATCGTAGGATGCTACTACGAGTGCATCTGCATATTCTTTTAAGGCAAGACCTTTGTGGCCTGGCACCCACACTAAATTAAGTAGACGTAAATGTCTTGGGAGAAGAGTACATAAAGTTTCTAATGAACCTGACAATTTGGATGTGGTTAGTGAAGAGCACACAGATTGGCAATCAGTTGAGATTATTGCGGATGACATAGATGGTGGTCATTTGCGTAAAGCTAAGACAATTGCCAATAATTCCGCCTGAAAGATAGGCGTGAAGTCAGGTAGCCGAATGGAAAAAGGCCATATTAGATGTGGTGATACCATGCCGACAACTGCCTTCTCTTCACAGACGAAAGCATCAGTTACTATAACGGTCTTTGTATCCAGGTGTGCAAGGTGGTGTTCCAAAATAGTATTCACGTATTGCTGGGAAGATGTTTATCATTATTTGGAAAAATATCATCTAATTCAATTTTAGTATCTGGAACCGAGGAATTTAGTTTGACCACCTCGCATAAGTGAATGTCGATAAAGAACCGAAATTTGCACAGGACAGCTTTGAGGGAAAACTAGAAAGGCGCTTTTTCTGATGTTAAGCGAGAGGTTAATTCTATCAAGCCACATTTCTAGGCGGTCCATATAAGACTGTATAGTTTGATACAAATCATGTAAGTCTACCGATGCAGCAAAAATGCAATGTCGGCGTATAAATACACATACACATCCTGTTGCAAAGGTACAGTACGCAGTAAAACATTAAACAGCAATGGCGATATGACCGATCCCTGCGGTAGACCTCTTGACTGTTGATATGTTGATTGATAAAGACAATCCGCGTAGAGAGCAGTAAAATTCCCTGCCGTTTAAAAATTGATAAATCCACGCTGCATGTTCATGTTCATAAACCCAGGCTGCAGCACATGTTCTACGCTGTCATATGCCTTAGTGATATCCAAAGTGACTAAGGATGCATATTTTTTCTGACATCGAGCTCATTGGATACGTCTTTGTAGGTCGAAATGGGCACACCAAATCGAGCATCCACGTCTGAAGTGAGTTCGGCATGGGCTCAAAATTATGCTCTCGATGAGCCAACTATCTATGCGGTCGTTTAAAAGTCTTTCGACGAGTTTTACTAGGTTAAATGTAGGAGATATTGGCCTAATCTTATCTAATTAGTAACCGGCACGTTTTTTTTTTATTGATGGGATAACTTTTGCAAGTCTCCATTCCGGGGGAATCCACGAATTTTGAATAGAATGGTTTACCACGGTAAGTGATGTGAGTGATGATATCCTAAATAAAGTTTTTAGTATTGCCATAGTGAGGTCATCGGGTCCTGAAGCTGAATTAGGCAGCTGGCTTAGTACATTTCCCAGCGAAATCATAACTTCTTCGAAGTCTTCCCCATGAGTAGGCGGCGTAGCGAGATGGGGCAAAATCGACTTAAAAAGGCATTCTAGACCTTTAGCAGCATCTTCCAGCAATTTGGCCAATTCACAGGGTATAGGAACCATAGAGTCGACGTTTATTTGTGGCGGAAGGACTTTTTTATTTCTCAGAAATCGAAAAAGTGCATTTTTGTTGGTGGCCTTTGAAAGGAATTCGAAGTGCTCACAATCAAATTTGTCTTTCGCATTTGAAACTGTTCTTTTAAATGTTGCTGCCACAAACTTAGTCTCTCCAATTGCTAGAAGACTGGTTATGAAGTAGTTTTTGCAACGCTGTTTTTCTTATCCTGTAATGGCTTGAGCACTCTGCGTTCCACCAAGGGTTAGAAGACCCGCTTTTAGTGGAGTGCACAGTGAATTGAGATTTTTTACGGAATCTTTTAAAACAGACAATAGATTTATGACTTTTTCTTCTACGTTATCCAGTAGCTGATTCGATAAAGCCACGTGTATGACCTTTTCGAAGGTGCTGAAATTTACAAAAGTATTTGAATGTGTAGCAATTTCAGTCAATGGGCATACGAGCTCAAAGAGAATTAGGAAGATGGTCACTGCTTGTGCTCGTGTTTATAGCAGACCTGGGGCTAGACAAATTAGTACTAGCGAAAGTGAGATCTATCGCGGAAAGGGACTGGCTACAAATAAATGCGGGTGTTCTCGCGTTAATGCATGATGAAAAGTCTCAGGCAAAAGTGATTTCTTTTCTGCAGGATGTAATTACTGTATCTAGGACACAAGTACTCAGAATACCTCCGGGAAAATAAACATTAAAGTGAGTGGGATGAGGCCTGGAATAGAAATGTCTATAGCTAGAATTTCGCTTTCTAAAGTCATAAGCTGGTAAGCCATTTTAGCCCGGTGCGCAATTTTTGAAGAGATAAAGATAGCTAAGCCGCCATCGCGAGAGGGACGGTCCAAGCGAAATGTACGGTGATTTCTTAGATGAAATGCCTTTGCTTATAACCAGGTTTCTTGCAATGCAATGATATCAAGTGGGTGTTGGCTACAGAGGTAATATAAGTCAATTGCAGCGGAATAAATGGAACGGCAATTCCCCTGTAATACTTTCAGCGTACCCATGTTTTGCTAAGACCAGCAGCAGAAACTGCCCTGTCGAGGATGCTATCCTTCAAAAACTCTGTTTTAGAAAAATTCTCTTCCTGGCGCTTTTTAGTCTACATGTTATGTGCCATTGTAGATCCCTACGCGACAGCAGATGCACGGCGTTTAAGAGCACGGGAGTCAATCTCCATCTGCGTTTCTTGCGAGCCACAACCTGAGCTCCAATCTGATTCCTGATCTGCATGATACACAGGAGAGATCTCGTTAGGTCGAAGGTTAGAGGGGCCTGGGTTGGATGTTTCTGCAACATTCGCATTTAAGGGAACAGGAAGTTTAGACGCCACGGTTTGTCGGGCAACCACCTGAAGGAGTTGAGTCATTTGGGTGGTAACCGTTTGTGCTAATGACTCCTATAGGCTCACAAATAGATTTTCCATTGCCTTCTGCGTTGCCCGCTCTACTGCTGAAGCTATGACATCAGGAAGCCATGAGTCAACTGCATGAGATAGTCGATTTGTTGCACCGGCATACCCATGACATCGCTCCGCAATGATAGAACGGGCTTCCCGTCTTAAGCATCTATCTTGTTCAATTATTTCGGAAATTTGTAATTCCTGTGCTCTCGCAGAGCAGTTAGTGTATGGTCAGCTGAGTGAGAATCACTGCAGAGACAACACCGTTCTTCCTGTGATGAACAATCTTTTAATTCGTGATTTTCTCCACATCTACGACACCGAGGAACTGATCGGCATCCCTTAATGCTATGCCCGTAGCGTCAACACCTAATACACTGAAGGGAGCGAGGAGATAGCGGTTCAACCCGGTAAATGAGTGGCCACGCCTTGATCTCTGTCGGACGAGTTGTCCCAGCGACGGTAACAACGAATGATTCTGTGGGTATCTTGTTCTCAAATAAGCGAGAGCAACGAAATACGGACCCGGCTCCGGCGACATAAAACATGTCTAAAATTTCTCTAGGGGAAAGGTTCGAGTCGACCCCACGAACTAGTCTTTTAACACAAGCTAAGTGAGCAGGAATGATGGAGCTCGCCAGATATCAGGCAAACGCTGTACATTTGAGAAGGTCACTGATACAGGCCTGGTCTGGCGAACAGCAGAAAATGCCACCGCACGAAACTGGCGGACTTCGGTGGTCAGTTGGTAGTAAAGTGTCGCCGTCTTAAGTCCATCCTGAATGAATCTGGGATTTTTCATTCGAATTGGCCCTCCATTGGAAGGTACCAGGGCCACAGGAACGTTGGTCAGTCCGCTGCGCAAGAGAAGTGCAATGGGATAATCATGAGGTGCAAGAGAAGCCGACCAGGCAGTGCTTGCCTGGCCGGGAAAAGAAGCAGACATCAGTGCGGTTTGCCTAAATGAATTACGGCGCGATATCCAGCCGCTCCCCTAGAGGGTACACCAAGACACCAGGAAGGGGATTCTCCAGTGAAACGGTTCGCAGGGTTGCTCGGCGAGGATCCGTGGAAGAACCAGGTAGGCCGAGAAAGTTCACCGCTCACGAAATCACGTCTCCGGAGCTAGCTGTCTCATCCTCTTTTTTTTTTTTGCACTTTGTTCAGCGTCGTAACTCAGCGCCTGACCCTCTTCCTGAATTTCTGTCGGGGAAATCGGAAAGATTTCCTCCTCCGGCTTAATTACGCCTTCGGCGCCAGCTGTCCCATCATCTTTTTTTGCACTATGTTCATCGTCGTAACTTAGCTGCTGAGCTAGTTCGCGTATTTTGGACTTCGAGTCAAAGCCATGACCTGGGCTTCAGCAAATGTGCACCCGCTTTTACTCAGCAGCGACTCTGAACGGTTCGAGAAAAGGTAAGGGTAGCCTTCTGGTAGGCTGCTGGGATGGAGGGAACAAACGCGAGTTAATGATATCTTAGTTGAAATCAAGAAAAAGAAATGGGCATGGGCAGGACACGTAATGAGGAGGGAAGATAACCGATGATCATTAAGAGTTACTGAATGGATTCCAAGGGAAGGGAAGCGTAGCGGAGGGCGGCAGAAAGTTAGGTGGGCTGATGAGATTAAGAAGTTTGCAGGGACAACATGGCCACAATTAGTATATGACCGGGGTAGTTGGAGAAGCATGGGAGAGGCCTTTGCCCTGCAGTGGGCGTAACCAGGCTGCCGCTGCTGCTGATGCTGCTGCTGCTGATGATGATGGTTTCTGCCGGCCACCCCTGCTTTGGAAAGTAGAATGTTCTTGGCACTCTCGTTATCGGCGCGCTCGTGAACAGCGCCGCGTGTCGCGATTTTGCCGCTGCGGCCACCAGTCACTTGTGCTAATCTTTTCCCGCTGGGACTGTACGCATGTGGCTTCCAATAAAATTCAGTTGCGAGTTAGCGCCTGTCCTTTGTCCTTCTCAATGTGCTGTGTAGTATTTGCGCTCATTATTCCACACACACTGTGTCCATAGCAGTCGCCGTAGTCTTAGCGTTGCTCAAACAACGGCGTAAGTGACCCATAATTCCGCCTCTTCTTCGTCTAAGCTTACGGTTGGTGCACTGTTATATTACTCTTCATTATCGGTTTGAACAACCTTGCTACATTATCTCACGAAAACAAAACTGGCTGTTATCTTGTAGCAAACACACTCCTAATTGTGACCCAGCAACTGAATTTACGCCGAAATGTTGCCGTGACGCACTACGTAACCTGCAAAAGCCTACCTTCTACTTGACGCGCGAGTCACATTGGTACCGTGGGAGAGTTGTACACACACTTTTTACCAACTACTAGGGACTGGATTCGAATACCAGGGAAGCTAGAAAAGATTATACTTCTGCCCAGAACGTCACGTACACGCGTATACTGTAACCGCTCTGATGCTTGGGAATTCATTCGCGCTGATTCTAGGTCCCAATAAAATATAGGCTATCAGCAGTAGAGAAAAGCATGCGTTGATTGTGCTTATTATTGATTGGCTCTGTTTATCAGCTATGAGAGATGCCGTAGTGGAAAGACCGAAATACATTTTGGAACCAGAAAGTTCCGTCCGTCGATCACACTCTTGCTCTTGATACCCTGTGTGCCCGCGCTCCCTACCCCGCAACTTTACAAGGGTGGAAGAAATTTCTTTGAGGATGATATGGGCTGAGGTAGCCATGTGAATTAGCCCACGTGGATTAAAGATGACTCTCATTAGAGAGCATTGCTGGGCTTGGTACACGATGCGGAGTCGCGTCCATTCATATGCTTTTTTCTATTATTCTGCCTTAAGATAGCCCATTAAAAATATTCTAAATGTTAAATTAATAATGCACGTGGCTGTTTTTTGCATACAGTGCACAGCGTATTATTCTGCCCAGAGTAAAACGCGTGAATTAGCACTCATCCATTTAGCAGCACGACATGATAGTCGCTTAGCTACCGCAGTAGCTAGAAAAGAAAGCACATTGCTGCTTTGACGTTGTTGATATTGTATATGATGATGACTTTTTTCCGCGAATGGCGAAAACCCACTGGGGTTTTCGTATAAGAATCAGGTAGTATTAAGAGAACGGACAGATCAACGAAAACACAAAAGCAACCGATCATAAAGCAACCGAATTAAAAGAATGCGTTATACAGTAGTCAGCCTTGCAAAAGCAAAAAAAAAAAATTGCATTGACGTTTCACTTCGTGAACGCGGGTGACGCGCAAGCGTATGGGTGCCATAGTGCACACGACGCTATCGGCCCTCGGTGCGCCTAGACGCCTGCACTGTCCGCATCGCAGATCGTACTCAAGGCAGGGCTTGCGCGGCCGTGCCATATGCAGCAGCCGCCGGAGTAGAACGCTCCTTGTAAACATTCGCTTACTAACTAAATTAACAAGCATGGTGTCCGCGCACACAGGCAAACACTTCATACTTGACAATAGATGACCGCGGACTCCGTGAAAATGCTGGCGTGAGGAATCGTGGCAGCAGCGACGAGTGAAGTGGCCTTCATGCTTTTTATCGCTTCGACGCAAACTGAGCGGTGAGGACGCAGCGCACACAAAGCTACGAGTCGTCGGCCGGCCTGAACTGTGCCCCAAAAGGAGATCGCGTTCAAGATAAAGCCCGCGCGACCGCGCGTGGCCAAAGTACAACGCCACCCTCTCCCTCCCCTTCCCCGATGGAGTATTTACAATTGCTAGTAGGCACCGCGAGGCGTGGCACTTGCAGAGACGACGGACGTTTGCGCGCATGCGCGAGTAAGAGCGGGTGCGAGAGAGGAAATGAGGGTACGTTTGCTCCTAGCATATACGACTCTGCCTAGGCACTACGGAGGAGTTTCTTACGCGTGTTGTATGCGTTTGTCCCTAGGCGTGCCGGCAGAAGTCGCGGGGCGCGGTTTAGCGTCGCAAGTTGGCAGCTGGACGTAATTTATTCAATCGTGTTTTTTACTAATTGAAAGAGTGTCCTTATTTTGCATTACTGGCGGCGCCTCCAGGACACCAAAGTGGCAACGGGGACATCAAAGCTAGAACCCAGACTGGCCCATGGGTTGGAGCCGCGAAGGCCAAAGCGTGCCAGGGGGTAATCGCATAAAAAATTGGATGTCCGCTATCGCAGACAGCCGATCTTATACTCCCCTGGCACGCGCCCTGGCACGCCCCCTGGCACGGGCCGCACTGCTTCCAGCTTTGATGCCCCGCTGCCGCTGGGGTGCGCTGGAGATCCTGCGCCGCCTGCTTTAATATAACCTCAGGTGCTCCCCTGATGCCTCCGTTGGCCGGTTACACGTGCCCTCCTGGAGCAGTGCTTGTAAAAAATGGACTCTATCGTCGCGACTAAAAAAGCGACCCACGACTTATACAACACCAGTCAGAACCTTGCCCCTGCAGCCACAGCGTTCACCAAATGGGGCGTTCGTGCCCCCTGCCTCACCGCGCGGGCAGCCAGCGGCGGTGCGTAAACAAACTGGACCGCACTCCGCAATGCTGGCATGCCTAGGGGATAAACGCATACAACACGCATTAAGAAACCCCCTCCGTAGTGCCTAGGCAGACTCACGCATTCAAGGAGCAAAGACCCCCACATTTTCTCTCTCGCACTCGCTCTTACTCGCGCCTGCGCAGGAACGTCGAGCGCCGTGAGGAACGCCACGCCCCGCTGTACTCACTAGCAATTGTAAAAATGCTCCCCGGTGCTATGCGCGTCACAGAATACAGCACGCTTCCTCTCCGTGCGTAAGCGCGATTGAGCCGCCATTGTCGCACACTCACTCGCACGCACAGCGCACGGCGCGCGAGGATGATGTTATCACGAGACGAACCCGGTACGTATGCATCGCAAAGAAAACCTGTAGCAACTGCCTCAGGAGGTTAATCCAGCGCGCCTCCGCCGACCTTCCTCCTTCGCGACGCTTCGCCTCGTTTCTCCATCCCTACTTCGCCCAACGTTAGCTACACATTTCTCTAGGTGGCGTTAAATTACCCGCGCTGCTTCCTACTTTCCCCGGAGCGCGATTCTCTTCACCTCCAGTCACCACCGATTTCACGAGCTGGCCAGGTACGCTTGCGCATAAAAACTGTTCCCCTAAGACTGCGGGTTACGTCGCTGTTCTTATCGCTCCGAAAGCCACCCTGCTCAGCAACTTTAGAGTTTCGATGCTTGGCATGGTTGACACGAATACACGAGAGTTGCTCCTTTAACAATTTCTTTCTTGAGGCAACGGTACTTTTCGGTGGTAGTTACAGCCTGTCGCGAGAAGTAAATGCTGTCAAAATGCAGAATTCTTTATGCATGGACCACCGCTTCCAAGAAGATGTTGGCGCTACTGACGTACGTTTGAGCCTCACAATGCCGTTAACTGCGTGCGCACGCCTGCATGGAGGGCCCTATAATATCTGGTATCATAACCTCTTACCGACATCGATCATAGCGCTCTTTATCACTAAGGTGTTAAGTGGCTGATGCATTTTTCTGGGGGAGTCCCTTCGTTCTCGGGTCATTAAACTTGCCTTCTCAGTTACTGCCAAAAGCTCTATCCGTGGTAACCGCGCATAGGCAAATACCTCATTAAGGAGCAAGATTGTAATATCTCGCTATAGTATTCGGCGTGCTGTCCGTTGCTAGCGCGTAATTACGACCGGAACGCTGGATTACGAGAATCCTCGCTTCCCTGGAATCTGCAACGTGGCGGCGAAGCGGCTGACGCGCACTTGCCGCGCAGACGTTAGACAACGTGGGCAGAACGTGGGCTTCGCTCATCGTTGCAGGCTTTTTATATATAGCGACGAGACGCAAGGATTAAACAACGTTCGAGTGGCGGTGGACGCGCGAATGCGAGAACTGTGCAAAAATGCATGGATGGTCATTAGCCTCGCATTCAGTTTAATGGCGCCATGCACCCTTGCTCTAAGTGAAAATGCTGGTCGTTATGTTTTCTTGCTTACTTTTTTATCTCGCGCCGAGGGATTAAACTTGTCAAAAAGAGCGATGCAGGTCACCTTTCAAACATTATTTGCACTGGCATGCCAGCCAGGAGCCATGCTAACATTTCCAGTTTGTAAAAATTTAGAACCTCTTGCAATTTATAGTTGGTTTCTTTTTTAAGGAGCCAGCAGCGTGAGAAGGAGCAACGAGGGAGAACGATAGAGTGATAAAAGGAGGTCAGGAAGGTAGACAAAGACTAAGTCTGGTGGGCTGCCTTACGCGAGAGGAGATGGAAAGTAGGTGGAGATAGGAGCGAGTTCAGGCACGCTGGAGACGCAGAGGAACTAGAATGTTTATCACTTGCTCGCAGATGGTCACTCGGTGCAGTTGACTTCAGAAACAACAGCAGCACTCTTGCGGACTCACCGGTCGGTAGAATAAAGAGAGAGAGAGAGCAAATGATAAAGGAAAGGTAGGGAGGGTAACCAGGACTGAGCCCGGTTGGCTACCCTACACTGGGGAAAGGGAAAAGGGGACGGAAAGATTAAAAAGAATACTCACTCCTAAAGAGTCACCAATAATTTCACCAGCTGTGCTCACTCACACTCACGTGCGCTCACACTCGTCGACTCTAACTCGCGTTCACCCTCTAACGCTCAGTCTCGCGTCCACTAGCTTCCACTCGCTGTAACCCTGTACTATAGGCACGCCTGTAAAGAGAATGTGGGTCGAGTCAGTGTGCTCGTGAGTGAGTATGCCGACCTATGCTTGTGGCTTTCTGCTGCTGCTGTGGGCGAGGCCATGGTACGAAGGTGCAGTTCTCAGTGGAAGACCCTCCATCTAGCTGGTGCGGAGAGTAAGTGGTTGATATTCCAAAGAAAGGCAGTCACAAGATAAGTCTTGCGTTTTTTTTTTCGCAACCACAGACGTTTCTATCAGCGCTGTCAGCCATTCTAGTTAAGGAGGAGTAAGCGCTCGTGAAGAGCGAGGGCAACGCGCTAGCTGCAGAGTATGGCTGTTTCACAACGATGAAAACCAGGTCACTGGCGCAGCTGTAACGAGGGGTGGAATGAGTGCAGGCGGGGATGGATGAAATGAGGCGAACACCCTTACCGCAAAAGCATATCACGGGCAAGCTTGCTCAAACGCCATGCTGTGTCTGCTCTGGACCAGAGGTGGGCAGATGCCCTCATTTTTTACTTTCCTCCTTCACCCTCACGACGCAAGTACCGTACTCACCTGAACTTCACCCTCACGCTGAAAAATTTTATTGCCCTCCCTCGCCCTCACCTATAAAAAATTAGTCGTCCTACCTCACCCTCACTCTCACGCTGAAAAGGCTACTATCCTCTTACCTCCCGTGGTCTACAATTTCAAATAAACCATTTGCTCGACCCGCGAGCTTAGTTTACAACACTGATTGTCTAGGGCCATTCCTATTGTCAAATCGTCCCACACTACTTTGCTTTTAGGCGCTTGAGCATAGGTCGTCAAAAGAAAAAAAACGGTGCTCAGTCAGACTCATCGACCAATTATATATTTTGCTTAGAGCTCACTCGGGCTCCAACTCACCGAAATTCTACTCAGCCGGGATAATTCGGACTCAGACTCATAAGACCTATACTCAGCCAGGTTCACTCGGATTCAAACTCACCAGATCTATACTCAGCTGGGCTCACTAGGACTGAGACTCACCAAAATTCTACTCATCCAGGTTCACTCCGACTCAGACTCACCAAAGTTCTGCTCAATGGTCATAAATTTCGGCGCCACTTTCTGGTGTCATTGGTGGCACAAAATTTTGGTGCCTTAACGCCGGACATGGGATTTTTCGACCCTTGAGCCACCTAAGGTTTTCACCTTAATACATGGATGTGGTCGGGGGTCAAAAGGCGGCACCGGTAGTCGGGACGCAGTGGCGCCGACTTTCGCGACCGGTGTTCCGCGAAAGCTGCGGGTGGAAAGCAGAGGCGCGCGAACTCGCACTTGCGGCGCAGAGACGCGCATTCCCGTGCTTGATATTTTTTTTTATTTTACGGCGAAAGCATCATATGCCCCACTACGCGGAAATCCGGCGCTGTAGCCGGCAGCGTGATCGAATGATGGTACCAAAATTGGTCGATGGCAAAGAGTACACCTGCACCAAACACACTATAATTGGCGCCAAACTTCTCAGGAAGGTTCCTATAAACAAAGTAAATTAATGACTTTATAAATAAAATTAGGTACATTTTGGTCTAGGTGGGACGGAACCCGGGCCTCCGGGGTGCGAGACGAGCACGCTTCCCCCGACGCCACGGCGGCTCCACGGTTCCGGGTGAGGGAATAGAGTTTTAAGTTAGGGGCACGCAAGCATTTGGGACCCCCTGATCTAAATCGCTCTGATGTGAACCGAGTGCATGCGTCATTGCATACGCCACGTCACAGCCACCTGGCTAACTAAATGTGTGGTCTAGTGTGTGCGTCGTTGGTCACGTGGCGGCGCAGCCAATCGGTAAGAGGTGGCGCCACGTCATGAGTACATAAAATGAGTGCATAAAATAAAAAATCATTAATTGTCCTTCGAGTTATGAACTCCTCGCGAGCAAGCGAGCTCGTTGAGACGCTTTGCGCGTTTCCATTTGGCCTTACCGAGATGCACTTAAAGCGCAGGCGAGAGCTTGTGCGAACAAGAAACACGCAGAGAAAGAAAAGATTTCACCAAAGCTACAACAATGCCTTCGAATTCCCACACGTAAGCAGTCTTAAGTGTGCCGAATTTTCCGTGCGCTCGTGCGATGTATCCAGTATCATATTACCGCCCCCGCCGCAAAATTAGCAATGTTTTTCTTTAAGCCGGCAAAATAAACAGAACTCACTCACTCATGAAATATATTTTAATGCGCAAGGATTATATGGCTCGCAGGAGTAGTTGTCGGCGTTAGCGCGCCCACACGATGGTCCAAAGAGGCTACGAACCCTCGACCTTTGGCGGGAGTCGTACCCACGACTTTTGGTCTTCATTAAGGCGAAGTTTATTATGGCGCAGTAATTGAGACACAGGCACTCGAACCCTCGACCTTTCGTGGGAGTCGAACCCACGACCGTGGGTGTTAATTAAGGCACAGCTAATTAAGATCTAGTTAATTAAGGCACTCGAACCCATGGTCGTTGGCGGGAATCGAAGCAACGATATTTGGTGTTAATTAAGGCGCAGCTAACTGAGATACAGTTAAGGTATTCGCACACTCCCCCTTTCGTGGGAGTCGAACCCACGACCGTTGGTGGTAATTAAAAGACAGTTAATTAAGATATAGCTAATTAAGGCACTCGTACCCACGGTCATTGGTGGGAATCGAACCAACGATAGCAGGTTTTAATTAAGGCGAAGTTAAGTAAGGCACAGATTGTCAAGGTAGAGTTAATTAAGGCACTCTAACCCTTTGGTAGGAGTGGAACCCACGACGTTTGATATTAATTAAGACGAAGTCAATTAAGGTATAGTTAATTAAACCCGCCGTGGTTGCTTAGTGGCTATGGTGTTCGGCTGCTAAGCACGAGGTCGCGGGATCGAATCCCGGCCACGGCGGCCGCATTTCGATGGGCGCGAAATGCGAGAGCACCCGTGTACTTAGATGTAGGCGCATGTTAACCCCAGGTGGTCCGAATTACGGCGTGCCTCATTACGGCGTGCCTCATAATCAGATCGTGGTTTTGGTAAGCAAAATCTCATAATTAAATTTTCTTAACTTTTTTAGAATTAATTAAGGCACAGGTTCAGTTAAGATATAGTTTATTACAACACTTGAACCCATGACAGCTGATGTTAATTAAGGTACAGTTAGTAAAGGCACTCGAACTCCCGACCTTTGGTGTGAAGACACAGTTAATAAAGCCACTCGAACCCACCACCTTTGGTGGGAGTCAAACCCTCGACCGTTTGGTGTTAAGATACAGTTAATTAGGATATAGTTAATTAAGGCTTTAGAACTCACGACCTTTGTTGAGAGACCTTTGGTTGGAATCGAACCAATAGCTAGCTGTCCCAAGAACTAGTCATTCAACGAATGAAAGAGCATAGGCATCGCGCGGTGGTCGCACTGCTTTCGAATTCAACCACGTAGGGACAACTATGTGCCCCTTGAATTTTTCGCTCAGCGCTCACTCGGACACAGACTCACCAAAATTATACTCGGTCAAGCTCACTCGCACTAAGACTCACCAAACTTTAATCAGCCGGGCTCGCTCAGACTCAGACACAGCGCACTTTTACTCAGCCGGGCTTGCTCTGGCTCAGACTCCCCAAAATGTAACCCAGCTGGTTTTTTGTACTTCAAGAATATGAATAGCCTTTTCCTCATTTAACCTCACATCGTAACCGCACCCTCCCTCGCCCACACCTCACAACGTCCGCCCTCCGTCACCCTAACCAACCTTCCCGAAGGCGATCCTCCCCTCGCCCTTCTCTCACCACGTGAGGATGAGGGCAAAGGAGGGAGAGGAAATCCCTCGTCAGGGCTCGCCTTCGCGAGGGTTCCCATGTCTGTTCTGGACAAAGGCGACGCCCAGGCACAGTGGGTTCCTTCAAGTGCTGTACGAGACGCTTTTCCAGCACAGTCGTTGCCCGAGATACCGCAATGGTCGGGTAGACAGTGAAACACGATGTTGTGACTTTCTAGTTTGATGCTGTGCTTCGCGTTTTCTGACAGAAGGTTTTCGTAGAACCGGTGACATAGAGTTGACAAAAGATATTGCACAGTTGCCTTCGAGTCGCAAAATACGCATAGCCCAACAATTAGCTGACTATGGATTAACATAATTAGCAACTCCATGGAGGACAACGAACTCCGAGCCCGTTCCCGTCGTGACATAAGGAATCTCTTTTGTCAAATGATTTTGATGGGATAATCAATGCACCCGTAAGAGCTCACCTTAGTGGAAACTCGCTAGAAGAGCCATCAGTGTATATGAGAATTCAGTCCGAAAAGGAAGCAGGCAAAAGGTACAAAACTGCTTGCTTCAGAACGAATGCGAGCAGGTCAGTCTTCTTTCTTGCTCCTCGACTAAACAGGCATACTTTAGCTTTTCGCAAATACCATAGAGACGACGATGGTCATGCTAAACGTGCAAAACTTGGTAGAAGACACGCACAGTGAGCATCGGCAATGCAGGAGAACGACGCCTCGGGTCTTCGTTTCGGTACGCAAGCCGGACTGCGTGAATACATTAGGAAAATGTCACGAACAATGTGAGTTAGTTGCAATCTACTATACAGTTATGGGATAGGAGGCTATGTCACTATTTTTCTTCACCGCGTCAAAGGAGATGCCAATAAATCATCATCGTAATCAGGTTGATCCTGAGCAATGACAACTGTTATAATTGAAGCAGGGTATCACGGAAGGCCGAGGCAAGCTCCGTGTGCCTTTCTTTGAGTTCTCCAAACTGCTAGGACTTTTAAGCTGCAATTAATTGGCGGGAAGTACAGGAGAACCCTAGCATAGGAATCCGATGAAACACGCTCTGTGCAATTGTAGCAAGGAATGCACTGATTGTCCTCCCTCACCCCCCACCCTTCTTTTTTTTTTCGCTTGCGACGAACTCAAAGTGACGGACAATAGGGGACTAGCGCATTCATCGGATGAGAAACGTGAGCACTCCAGAAGGTCCCGATCAATGATGACGCCAGAAAACCGACGAGATTCCTTGTAATAAATATATTTGCCATTGATGCGAACATGATATCAAGCCACTGGCTTCCACGCGAAAGTGAGTGTGTGAAAGATAGAGAAGCTTTGTTAACCTGAAACACCCAAGTATTGGCCCGTAAAACTGAGAAAGAGAGAAAGAAATCGGGAGGGAAAGGCAGGGAGGTTAACCGGAAGAGCTTCTGGTTTGCTACCCTGCACTGGGGGAAGGGGAAATGAAAGACGGAAAGAATAGGTCGGAGAGACAAAGCAAAGGCACGAAAGAAAAAAAAAATAGCGGAGGTGGGAAACGTCCTTGAGAACTATAGTCTCTTTAACAGGCCACTCGCACGCAAAAAACGACTGTACAGGCCGGCGTTCCAGGTCTGTCTGCTCTGAAAGCGGCCGTTCGTCAAGACGGGACAGCGGGGTCGGGGACAACGGCAAAGAACCTGTTCAATAGTTTCCTCGCTGCCGCAGTGGTCACACGCAGCAGTGTGCGACCACTGATGCAGAAAGCAAAGTATTTTGTGATAGTGACGCGAAGTCACAGTCTATGAAGTACTGTTGTTTCAGGTAGGGACAGTCCAGGTGGAGGACGAAGTCGAAGACAGGGGTCCAGTCGATGAAGACGTGTGCGCTGGAAACTGCGGGTGTTACACAACGGTTTTATGGCATCATTTGCTAGCACTCGAATTTTCGCTGCTGGATCTATTCTTGACAGCAGGATTGGTTCCTGTCCGCCGTCTTCATGAGAAGATCGACCAGCTGCATCCGCATGTTGGTGGGCCATTACGCCACAGTGGTTAGGGAGCCACTGAAATGTGACATCGTGTCCTTGCACGACAAGGCGATGAAGGCACTCTCGGATTACCAGGACTAGTTATTTGTAGGGTTTATGGCGTAAAGCGGAAAGCGATCAGTACAGAGCTGCCTTGGAGTCACTGAAAACACTCCATTTTCGAGGTGGCTGCGCCCGAATTGTGCTAAGCACGCTACGAAGAGCAGCAAGCTCCGTGGCTGTCGATGTCGTCTAGTGAGATGTCTTGACCTTCACTTTCGCAAGAAATATCACTGATCGCGTAAAGCTTAAAACAAACGTAAAACGCTTGCGGCAATAATTCGGCTATCCCGAGAGGAAAAACTTTGAAAT
The DNA here is from genome assembly GCF_038994185.2 of Dermacentor albipictus. NCBI lineage: Eukaryota > Metazoa > Arthropoda > Arachnida > Ixodida > Ixodidae > Dermacentor > Dermacentor albipictus. The sequence continues at coordinate 263,386,472 of NC_091821.1, read as the reverse complement.
TAATTGGGCCTAAAGCCATGTACCTTGTGGGACACCCCAGCAAGTGTATTGCTCGGTAAGAGGGTCATCTTCGGTGAGTAGGAACAGGTGCCTTCATGCAAAGTATTGCGGAACTCCCGAAAGACTCGCCCTCCTAGTTAAGCTGGCACAAGTGCGCCAGAATAACCTTCTAAAAATCCGAGGACACCTAAAAAATCTTTATGAATTGTGAATGCGAAAGCATAACTGTCCAATTCAACGCCGCTGAGCCATCCTTAGGGTTATGAATTTCTCGTGGGCAAAAGGGCGCGTTGAGACGCTTGGACAACGCCTCCTAGATAGCATAATGTCGGTGCACCTCGATCCGTGACGTCATACTACGTTGCCCGGCTGCCATAAAATGTAATGGGGATGCTTCCGAGTAAGCCGTGGTGATTTTGACGTCACTGCTTTCGTCACGCCAGGCTTTGCAATAGAATTTCGGTCCAAGTAGCATGATGTCACAAAGCAGAATGCACAGACCTGTTATCTACGAGCGCTGGTTTAGCTTAGTGGGTAAGACTCTCGGCTTCCAAGCGTGGTGTTGTAGGTTCGGAACTCACAGCCGCCAACGTTTTTTCTTTAGAATTTATTGTTTTTCTTTATACGTTGTACTTTACAGCGATTACCGAGGCAAAGTTAGGACGCGGTCGAGAGGTTGCGCGGACAAGGAACGGGCAGGTAACACAGGCTTCCGAGAACGAAGGTGACGTGGCGTCGTGGCGATGCCCTCACCCCTTGCGCAACACCTGGCGCGCCAGCGAGGCAGTAGGTGTGCCCTTTCGCTCACATTGCTCTGTCGAGGCGCACAAATGACGTGTGTGTGTGAAAACTTTATTGTAATGAGTTCCAGAGGCTCGACTTCTCAAGCCAAGGCGGGCCGCTCCCACGTTGGCACTGTCAGGCCAAGCCTTTCAGCGACATCATGGGCCCTCTGGACTGCTCTTAGTTGGTCCTGAAACAATGGGCTTTGAATCACTTTCTCCCACTGTGTCCATTCTTCAACTAGGTTGGGTAGAGTCGCGGGACACCCCGCCAGCATATGTCTGATTCCAATGATGCCATTACAATCATTGCAGTCCATCTTAATCTCCCTCTCTGGATATATTTTATTAATGGTGTACGGTGTGGGATATGTACCCGTTTGCAATAAGCGCAGTGAGACTGCCTGAGCCCTGTTCAGTTTTGAATGGGGCAATGGGAATTGTCTGCGTCCTAAATTGTACGTTATTAAATGATCTCTAGATTCCCTGACTTGATGGTGAACGGCTCGGTTGTGACTGTCACGGTTAGCAAGTCCTCGTGCCAAGTCATGAGCAACCTCATTGAGGTTTACCCGAGTCTCGCCCACTTTCCCCATATGCGCAGGAAACCATCGAATTTCAGTTGTCATAATCGCAATGTTTTCGAAAAGTTAAGCTGCAACTCCAGCTACGTAGCCTTTATCAAAACACTTTACAGCGGATTTCGAATCACTGTAAATGCAGGCCCACTTATTACTCCTGATGGCTAGAGCAATTGCCGCTTGTTCCGCCACCATGGGGTCCTTGGTAAAAATAGTGAGAGCGTCTTGCACCTTCCCTTGATAATTTTATAAATGGCCGTATATGCTTTTTTACCTTTCACCCAGGCAGCATCAACTATAGCTGCCAGTTCGTTCTGCTGCTCTATTTCCTGCAAGAGTGCTTTAGCTCTTGCCTTTCTCCTTTCGACATTATATTCTGGATGCATGTTTCTGGGGAGAGGGTTGGTTCTGATCTTGTTCCTAACTTCAGTCCTTAATTCTATTTCAGCCTCTATTGGGCTCCTTGATGTATTCAGTTCTGCACCTATAGCCTGTAATATGTTGCTGCCAGCTCGTGACTTTGTCAATCTTTCGTGTTGCGCTAGCTGTTGGGCCTCCGCGATTTCTTCCATTGTGTTGTGCACCCCTGGACTCATGAGTTTGTCGGTTGCAGCTTTGCTGGGTATTCCTAGGGCTACTTTAACGAGCTTGCAGAAGCAAAATGGGCAATACAAGCTTTGTTTTCGGTTTCGTAGCGAATGCCTGCATGACAACCTGTGATTCTTGCTTTTAGCCTGTTATATAGTGTTCGCAGTCTAGTCATGCAGCAGTTCATTTCTCAAGTTACAACCATCGATGTTTTCCTGGCTTTACGTATGCCTATGGCTGAAAAGTCCTAAAGCAGCTTTTCCTTTTCGTTCGAAAGCATCAAATGGCCCACTGAGCGAAAAAACCAGCGTGTAATATTCAATCTGCAAGAACGGTTCCTAAATTCCCATTGGCTACAAATGACGTGGCGTCGCATTTTTGTTTAACTGTGTTGTAAGTTATTAAAATTCGCCATTTTCTTTAAATACGTCTTCTTACACTTTTAACCTAATGTTACCTCTCTGCTTTTGAGCCACCAATCTTCCGATCGCTTTTTGCTAATTTGCACCGCGTATTTATTTACATGACTATTGTTATCTCTGAACCCTAGGGCCTCAGGAAGCGTGGCTATGCCCGAATCGACATCGGGAGGGATACCATCACATTTTAGTATGAGGTGTTCTATTGTTTCTACAGATTTACCACACACAGTACCATGTGTCTTCTGCTTCGTTAAATTTCTTTTTACAGCTGCGCGTTCTAAGAGATATTGACCTAGCTTCAAAGAGTAAGGCTCTGCCTCTTGAGTTAAAAAATAAATAAATAAAACGCTTCCTTCCTGATCTGCTGTTTCCAGTATCGATATAGTTCAACACTATGCTTCTTTTCCATTGAATTTATCCAGTTTTTACCTTCCGCGTTTTTAACCTGTCGTTTAATGTTCTGTCTTTCTCCGTCCTCGTGTCTGGCATACTTACTGGTTAGCTTCCTAGTTCTGATCTTGTCGGGGTTGAAAGTTAACCAATGATTGGCGGGAATTCACGGTGCGGTAAGGGATGACTTGCAAAACACGGGCACACGAACAACAAGAACAACACAAAAACTATCAGCTATCCTAATGTCATGCAAAGTTGCCATGGTTTTACGTGCATGTCTTTCTCTCGTTTTGTTGTCACTGTTATATTTGCATAAATGCGATCCCCTGCACCTTAATTTAGCGTCCCCTGTAACCCGACGTGGTGGCGTTAGTGGCTTCGGCGTCGCGCTGCTAAGACCGAGGACGCGGGATCGAATCCTGGCCACGGCGGCGCATTTCGATGGGAGCGAAATGCCCGTGTACCATACGTTGAGTGCACGTTAAAGGACCCCAGGCGGTCAAAATTAGTCCAGATAATCGTGCCTCATAATCATATCCTGGTTTTGGCACGTAAAACACCAGAATTTGATTCTTTTTTAGCTCCACCTGTAAACAACATAACTAAAGAGATAAAAAATAAAATAAAATAAAAAACTTTTATTATCGCGTTGTATCTCTCCATTTTAATTTTTAACTTTCTTAATAACACATATTGGTATTTGATTTCATGTTCACTAATATTTCTGTTCTATATATTTCAATACATTACTTTTCGCATATTTACACTCGCCTTTTCTTTATCGTAGATTCATTCGGTAATCTAAGGCCCACAGAAAAGCCGGAAGTCATTACACTGCCTCTGACATCTATTTCACTTTAAGAAGCAAAAGAAGCTGTAGTTCACATAAACCTTACTCATACGTTTGAGCATATCGATGTGCACGCGTGCTTTTTCTGCTGGCATTAGTGAAAATACGAGTGACAAGAAAAGGAAGGGTAAGCTCCAACGCAATGAATCTATAAAAACGAAAGGAACACAAACGAAGTTCGCAAGTACGACGCGACAAAACTCATATTGCAGAAGTGCTCGACCTGTCAAGACACCGTGCGAGGCTCTCGTAGTCTGAACGCGAAGAAATGAACGCCGTCGGTCAGCCTCGGCACGCAGGTGGGCTCTTGAAATCGCGCTGACTGCCCGTTCTGCTTTTTTTAGATGTTCTTTGGCTCCGTCGTGGCACCTTCTTCCTTTTCTTTCTCCGCCAGCTTTCTGCAAGCCAAACTCGCTTCTCGACGCGGCACTGGAAAACAAGAAACACGCGACCAAACCGAGCGAACGAAGCTGCAAGCGGTCACTGCGTGATCTCCTCGCAGTCACTGTCGCCAACGCGCACCAGTATATGACATTTTTCGCCGCCCAAGCTCGCCTCGCATGCCATCTTGGTTCCCTTCCGGTTGCCTGTTTCATATCGGGCGATATAGTGCCGAGGTCTGCGCAGCGTCGTTCGCTCTGCTGCTTCGTGGGAAGCACGAGGGACACTGGCGGAGGTGCCCTGACAGGCATGGCAGGCCCAATATTAACCAGCTGTTGTCGCGAAAGGCTGGGGCGAACCCGCAGGCTCAGTGGCGTCGGCCCGCATGGGCTTTCAGCCGATCAGGGATGCCGCTGCGGGTTCCATGCCGGAGGGGACGAGCGCGGCTTCGTCGACGGCAGCTGTTCGAACCACCAAGCGAAACCTGCGAGCTTGTGGATTCTAGTCTTCGAACGCTGCTTGGCCTTAAAACGCGGTTAGCGACGTCGAAAGAGAGTTCTTCGCGGTTTCCCGCATTTAGACGGGTTGAAGGAAGCAGTGAACAGTTGAGGTGCTCTGCTGGACACCCGTGGCTGTGCGCCCGTGCTGTTCCCGTTACCTAATTAATTGTTACCTTTAATTGTCAACATATGCCGGTTCGTAAAGGACAGCATGATTACAGTGCAGTCTGACTGAGAAAATGCCCAGATCGTCGATACTGATAACATGTGATCGTAAAATGTATGTGTCAATGGCGATAATTAATATACGTTCTAGTGCTTCTCATTCCTTTGTAATTTTCCTTGCTGTATGAAGGACTTTAAGACATGAATGAACATTTTATATACTAAGGTACGATACAAACCGAACGTTACTGCTACGAGGTGACATTAAAGTCGCTGCCATGGACAGCATTATATTGATTTACGTCCATAATTATTCTCAAGCAGATAGCTACCAAAAAACGCACAGAAATGTCCGGAGTCACGTATTGTGGGGCGACAGCACACAGCAAATATTAATTGAGGGAGTAAAAAGAGAAGTTGATCAAGCAGTTCACATTTGATCTCTTTAACCACCAGCCCACCTACCCTAAGATTCGAACACCAGCACTTGTCCGCCAGGAGAGTCTACCAAGCACGAGCACCTCCAAAATGTCGAATCTTTTTTGTAGCCTTGGTGTGTAGCCTGAAGTTAAATATTTCGGTTACCCGAAGCTCCGTTACTGAGAAAGATGTGCACAAGTGCAGCACTATATGGCATGCATTCTCTTAACACTGTTAGATATGTAAAGCAGAAATAATTGGATGTAACAGCTAGTTTGTCGCGTAGTTTGGGCGTTTTCGATGGCTGCTGGATTGATAGCGTCGCTAGTTTTTGAGGATGCGTTACGGTGACGTACCAAAACAAAAACATGGCATTTACTGCTCCAGTCGGTGGCAAAATAACACGCGGTCAGTCACGGGGAGTCAAAATTATTGAACGGTGCACTATAAGGCGTTCGAAATCTCAGTTGTCCTTATTTTGGTCATCTATGGGGTGAGTTGTAGTGCCGCAAAGGTGTGCAGATTTTACATGCTGTGCATCAAATACCTATAAAATTACGTGCACCCTTGCGCCATTGCCACTGCTAGGACCTTTGCCACAGCACGAGGTTTCTTAAGAGGAAAACCAAATTTGTGAAGACACGCGACGTGAATTGGTACGTTCACGCTGCGCATTAGGAATGAAAAAAGGGGGCAGTTTCGTCCGAAAGGCAAAGCATCGATTGCGATAGCGAATCAGTAGACAGCTATACGGAGTAAGGAGGATAGTTTTATAGACCGTATACATTTCTGAGCATTCGCTTACTAATTAAATTAACAAGCATGGTGTCACACGCGCACAAGCAATCATGAACACATCTGACTCGATGACCTCGGAAGCTCGCTGTCAAAATGTTTGAGTGAGGAAGCGCGGCAGCATCAGCGAGCGAATTGACCTTCGTGCTGCCTCTCGCTTCGATGCGAACTAAGCGGCGATAACACAGCGCACACGAAGCTATCAGCCCTCGTCGCACCTAGACTTTGTACCCATCGCAGATCGCTTTCAAGATACAACCTGCGCGGCTGCGCCATACGCAGCAGCTGCCGGAGTAGAACACTTCCCCGGCTCTCTCCTCTCCCCGGTGCCTTGCCCGCGACGGAAGACGGCGCGCTTCATCCCCGCTTTCCTCCCTTGCGTGCGCGAGACTGAGCCGCCATCGTCGGCTTACCCTCGCACGCTTTCACTCGCACATACTGCATACTACGCACGACGATGATGTTATCGCCCTTGGACTTTATACGGAACATCACGGCGACGGCAGAAATGCGCTTGGAGTGTCCACATAATTGCTATCTCAATAAAAGAAACGCTGCCATAAACAATCAGTTCTGTTACATCAGTCGTGTTAAGCGGAAAAAGTTACATTAAAATGTTATTAACGAGATAATTATCGCCTGATTGGGATTTCTTGGTTGAACTAGCCAGGTGCACAAGGTCTTCTTGACAGCTCCCCACGACCTCTGCCCGCCATAGCATGACAAGAGTCCCGCCTGCTTGACAAAACTGACCGTTAACAACAGTTTTACTGCGAGCACACTGCAATTGCTTTCGCTTGTGCCTCGTCAAATTCGCTGCAACAGAAACGGTTGACGTCGTGCTTTCTTGAGGCTTTCCGTCGCTCAATCGCGCAGCAAATAATGCCAAAAGGCGATCGTAATTTCTGGCTTATTTTTTGTTTTGAATGAAACGTGTGAGCAGCGGCGGCCTTATATTCTGGGGTTTTATGTGCCAAAACCACGATCTGCTTAAGGAACAGACCGTGGTGGGGGATTCCGGCATTAATTTCAACAACCTGGTGTTCCTGAACGTGCGCCTAAAGCTAAGTACACGAGCGTATTCACATTTCGCCCACATAGAAATGCGGCCGCCGCGGCCGGGATAGCACCTTGAGCCTGGCAGCGAAACGCTCATGGCCAATGGTTTACTGCGGCTAGTCTTACTGACGTCTCTGCAGTTCATTAGCCGGAAGGCGATGAAATGCTGACCTTCTAAAGGCGTCACAAAGGCACATGGTTGTGTTTTCCGTGACGGTAAAATGGTACTGATAGCGAAGTTTTCCGTTATTGAACGCTCGACCTAGAGTTTAGCTGAGTAACCACTAACGTAACCAGTTGGTGCCTTAACCACTTGAGGCTACCGCAGCGGGTAGCGTAGACGTCAACAATATGAAAATCAACTTTATTGATCATATTTTATCCCGCAGGACATGTTGATGCGGTTAATGAATATTTCTTTTGGACCACGTACTCTAATTCAGTCGTTTGCTGGAGTCAAATTTCAGCGAATGTAGCGACGTTTCTAACTACTAAAAATGCCTACGACTGCTGCTAAACCTATTTATTTATTCTTCTGCCCTCGGGCGGCCCGACAGGGCTAAAAAGATAAGGATGGGAAGCAGTGGGAGACCATGCTGCTCAGCTCGGCCCCCAAAGACCAACTCTTGGCCATCCAGCAGGTCGAGGATGTCGCCAAAGCCCAAGGGCCTCTGGCCGCCATCTAGGCGAGGTTGGCGCCCCGCCAATCTGCCGACTGTTCAAATAAAAGTTATTTCTCTCCCTCGACTGTTGTTTGGACTTGCATGACTGACGTTACTTCTGAGATGTACTCATCTCATTTACCCGAGAAGAGTCGACAAAGAGCGACAAACTTCCTATGTCTTTAAAACTATCTGTGAGCTCTGGGTGTGAGTTCAATTTTCTAATGGCGTTTTGCTATTGAGGCACAGCGAACAAGAAGCTTGTGTCGCGTAAACACAGACAATAACGGAGAGAGGAAAAGAACACACGCGCGTTTCCGAGACCCTTCTCTGAAACGTAAAGTAACAGCTTCAACAAAAAAAAAAAGGAGATAATCAAGTACAATTCAGGAGCACAGGCCGCCTTTCTCAAGCGACACAGTCACCACAATTCTCTGTTTGTAGTCACGCCAGCGGGACCATGACAGCGGAAGGGCAGATGAGGTATGACGCGAAACTGCGCCAGCTCGTGATGACGGGGACGCAGCCTTTTCCTGAAAAACGAAGCAGGCACCGCTTAGGTGGGTGTCCTCCCGGTGACACCGCTGCCGTCAGGGAAGAAACGGGAAACAGCTCATTTATGGGGGGAAGGGGGGGGGGGGTCTGTTTGGCCGCAATAACTTACGCATTTCATGCTGTATCTGATTCCGTTTTCCTCCAGTAAGGGCTTGTTCAACGAGAAGGCTCGACATGCACAGACAGAACAAGAGGCAGCACATTAAGGTTGCTGCGAACAGCAGGCCCTTTTGTGTCACCGAATTACTCACAGAATGCGATTTCAGCCTGAATTCCCGTAGCTCGCGGTGTACGGATCGCTGCACGTCACATCCGTTACGAGCGCACGCGACCCAATAGAAACCCGAGTTTCTCGAAGGAGTTCGTGGCACCGTCTGTCTTCCGACATGTCAGCAACAGGTGCTGCAGAGTGTGCGCGTTTGCCGCGCGTGATAGTGGTAGGAGGCAGGGGCTCTATTCAGGACACTACATCATTTTCTTTGAGGCGTGACGTGACGCGACGCAAACTTGACACTTTTTTAAAGAAATTGAAATGAAGGCACTGAACCTAAGGTTCTTGTAAAAGCACAACAGCTTTCCTCGTTAGCAAATATAAAGCAGCTAGCCCCAAAGTCTACGCTTATTCCGTCGAAAACGCTTCTCGCTTCCGTCGTCTGCTTCACTATAGCTATAGGATCAAGGAGGTTAAAGAAAAACTGCTGGAGTGGAAACTCCCATAGCTTCTTAGCAGGAAAGGTGAAGCCAATGCTGGCCCCTCCTTCGCCTGAAATAGAGCCTTGTCGAGTGATCTCCACTTAGATTAAGAGATTTGGCTCTGTTACTATAATGCTAGGCTAACTAGAAAATAAAAGCTAGTTTTTCCCAAGGAAAATAACAATTTCTCCTGAATATTGATGAACTTTCTCCCACACGATATGCCAGGATATTCAAATTTCACACTAAAACCAGTAATACAGAGAGACATGTAGATAAGTATTTGTTTTAGAAAATAAGCTATGATTAACCAAGGAGGTTGATTAACTCGTGGGAAGTGTGCGAAAAGCGCTTTTTCACATTTTTTTGTAGTTTATCTATAGATATATCGTACCCCTCTTGTGCGCCTTCACCTTCGGGACATCGTTTCCACTCCAGCGATTTTTCTTTAATCGCTTTGGTGAGCATAAGGCTCCTAGACAAAAAGAAAGATAGTTTCCAAGGTAGCGAGACTCATCGTTCATTGCGCCGTGCTGTTCACACGTTTTCACTCGCACATACAGCATACGGCGCGCGACGACGGTTTTATCGCCCTCGGACTTTATATGGAAACCTCACGGCGACGGCGACGCCGATTGTAGAAATGCGCCAGAAGTGTCCATATAATGGTTGTTGCAATAAAAGGCACGCGACGCTCTACAATTCTGTATCAAAAGCTCCGTGGAGCTTGGAGGTAGCTACCAGCGCCTCGGCCAATGAGAATGGCGAATACATCAAAATGTTGTGGTCGCGTTTTGTCACCTGCTACCGACGCTTGTCTAACGCAGCGTCTGTCGTTGCGTAACACTGGCCAAATGTGGCCTACGAGCCGACAAGCGAATTATGTTCACCTTGTGCAAGCACCTGCGTCCCCATACCTCGCACCTTACACTGGTTTAGCACCATCTTACCCTTACATAGAGCCCTTTACTTAACCTTTTCCTTTCTTTTTTCTTTAGTACGTCTTTATTTCTGCCTGAAGTAAGCTTAAGCCTTGCTACAGAACTGTAAGGAAAGGGGATTAGGGAGGTCGAGGAGGAGGATTACTATGTTCATTGATGTCTGTTGGCCCTGTCATCCTCTCGTAGAAGAACCGGCCAGGTCGCTTTGGTTCACGGAAGTATTATAGAAAGTCATGCCAATAACACTATGCGTCAGAAGGTCCATTGTCTGGCGCAGTCTCGTAGTGCCCGAGCTCGTAGTGCACCCAAGCAACGAAGCGTCCTCTCCTGCGGAAAGCTTCAAATGCGTGCACGATCATAGATGATGCTCGGCTGTTCCTGTAGACGGACAAGCAGGACACTGGGGACTCGTATAGGTTTCTTGATTTATATGGCGAAGCCTGGCTGGTGCGAGCAGCGTAACAGTTTGAGCTAGCCGAGGAAAAGCATCTCTGTCCTGTGGAGTGTGCTGGTTGTTATCCGCGGTAACGTCTTTCGGGATTGCAAAGATGCGTGAGGGTGCGACGGCGGTAGCGATGCGCACGTTACCATGTCTCCACCACATCCATGACAGGCGAGTTGGGCTGGTGGAGTGTAATAGACGACCATGCAGAGGAAGGAGGTTGGTCTAAGGAAAAGATACGGAAAGAGAAGCTGCGCGTGCTGCATGGTGTGCCATATCGTTTCCAGTGATTCCTTCGTGTGCGTGAATTCATTTAATTGCTGTAGTGAGGTCATTTTCTCATAGACGGCGCACCGTTACTCGGATAGGTTGTAGTAAGGCATATTCAGCCCCACCGGTGCGGCTGGCGGTGTAGGTGGCTTGCGAATCCGTATAAACGTGGTACATACAATTATCTGAATCTTGTCTTTCTTCTTTACAGGAAACAGCAAGGTATATTGCCATAAGTTCTAAGTTAGTGACATCAGTAGAAGCGGGTGTGACAACGATGACAGCCGACTTACCGTCATAGCACGCTATAGCTGCACCGTGTTCAGAATGGACAGCATCAGTGTAAAGTTCCATGACCTCGCCGCGAGCAAGTGTGCCGGACAGTTTCGCATGGCGCTTTGCAGCTGCATTACCGCGTGGTGCATTGGATGCGCTCATGTTCTTTGGCCAAGACATCCCATCAAACAAGTCAATCAGTTCCCTCGGCGGAGCAGGGGATGGGAGCGATCGAGATTGTCGGTGGAGTAGCCCGACGTGTGTAGGACTTGGCGGCCAGCCGTCGTCGCGGAGAGACGGACACGCTGGGCTTGCAATTGCTACTCGAAATCCAGCATGGCATGTAACCCACTACATGCATGTAAGTCAGCGATGGGCGTATATTGTGGTAGCCCAGGGATCAAGTGCATTGTTTTACGGTTAATTCGTTCGAGCTAGAGAATGTATGTACGGGTGGTGTGCACACATGGAAAAACATACTTGATTTTTTATACCACGCGCGCTAAAGCAATCTGATGGGCGCCCGCATCCTTGATTCCCCATACGCGTCCAGTAACGCGCCGCATGAGGTGTAATGACTGGTGGCAGCTGCGGGAAGTGCTGCGAAGGCGTTTTGGCTTCTCCGTCCTGGTATATTTGCATGCCGAGAATGCGTATTGTCTCCTTGGGGTAAATGACCGCGTTGCCCAAACGAAGAGAAGTAAGATTGCGGTTTGACTCGACCTTTTGCTTCGGACATTTAATAACTGTGAAGTACTCTGCTATTTAACAAAAAAATTTTTAAGAGGTTTGCATACCACATGCGCTGATATAATTGTGGTTGACATCAATACCTGCCTGCAGCGCGGTCTCTTACTCCCGGTGACCCAGTGTTGGTCCAGAGCAAAATGCAATCCGCGTATATAGCATGTCTGAGCACTGGTCTTGATTGTAATAGTTTTAGAAGACCTGACATAACGACATTGAATAAGGCCAGTGAAATAACGGCACCTTGAGGGACGCCTGTCATATTATGTTGCCTGTCTCCAACGGTATCTCCGACCAAGACTGAAAACGTACGTTCTGCAAGAAAAGCTTGGACAAAACGATAAATATTGCCCTTTATACCAACAGCCTAAAGCCGTTCAAGTATAGTGGCATGTAGAATAAAATCGAAAATTTTTAAATGTCTAATCCAACTATAACTCGAAGCTGGGCCACACTGGGCTCTGCGAGAAAATCGGATTGTATTCTACGTATATCCTAGGCGCAGAGGCCCCGGCGCAATCCTACTTGACCTTAAGAGAGGTCGTCATGTTTGTCCCAAGTACCATTTCAGCCTTCGCAGAGCCATTTGCTCCATAACCTTGCAGATGTTCAACGTTAGAGATATCGGCCTTAAATCTGGCAGCTTCCGACTTGGTTTGCCTGGCCTTCAGTATAGGAACCACAATGAACTCTGCATGTAATGGGGAGATGACCGATTTCCCAATACTTGTTGATCTCTTCCAGAAGTTCAAGTGTATGCGTCCGTGGTAGATGGCAAAGCGTTGAGTAGTTAACGAGTTGGTAAAGTTGAGTTATTGGCGAGAAAGAGTCTAGCTCTTCTTATCTGTTAACATAACTGCTGAGTAGAGTACATCATCCGAGCCGGGAGCGCTGCGTTATTTTAGAGTCATGCAGTGACGCCTCTACCTCGTCTATAGTGAAAGGAATATCGTACTCGCAAACATTGAGTGGTGGGTCTACGGGTAGTGCTGATGCTTCCAGAGGCTGGGGCAAAAATACTTTTCCCGCTTGCGCCGACTCGTCAGGGGAAATGTTCAACTTCAGTGTCGTACTAAGTTCTGGCGGATTCGGCCGCTTTCGGCAGTTTACTGCCCAGCTCACAGATTGCTGACTTTAATTGATAAGACACCACCAGTAAGAGTACACTGTAAAGAATTTTGCGTGGCAGTTTGAAGACCTCGAATGTAATAAGAACTGTGCCTTTGTTGCCCATAGGACAGGCGCTATCTTGCACGGGTAACAAGTGAGGTTGGCCATGAGGTCTTCACTGGTGAGTCCATTGACGATATCAATCACGCCACGGATCTGACCGCGATGAATAGTCTCGTAAGCTTGAATTGGTATTTCATTGTCACAGGCTTGGAGAGTTTTCATTGCAACTAGAGGGCCTCTTATGTGTGAATGTGACATGTCAACAGCAAACCAATTGCTGGGTTCCAGTGGTCGCACTTGAAATCCAGCATGAAAATGCATTTGTCGCTATTTAAGCAGGCAAAAGAGGCGCAGGTATTGTAATGAGTACCTGCGCCTCTTTCAGAGGAAGTTCAGGGGACAGCAATTTGATTATCACAATATCTTTAACTGATATGGAATCAAATGCCCGATTTTGTCTTTTCGGTGGACAGTATGCCAGCCGTCCACATCGTTACAGGGGAGTGTACCGCGACGGGTCCTGTCACTATTGCAGCGATTTGCACAGGCTACCTGGTCATGGTCATGCAAATGGATATGTTTGTTTGCCTGTCGGGTGTTAATTTGAGCTGTCTGGGAGGCACTTACCCCTGCCTTCGGTCTTTTAACAGCTGCAGATGAATGAGAACTCGATCCTACCTCAAAGACGTTTTACGGTGCTTACGGTGCCATGTTTATGGCGCTGAGGATGGAGAAGGGGTCGGAGATCGGTATTGGCGCAATCTCCTGAGATGACTTGTCTTCTAAGCTGGTATCAGCGGCGGCAAAACCTGGAACAGATTCCGCGTCCACCATGTAGGCGTCAGGGGTGGGCGTATTCCCGAGAAATTCGGGGCAGAAACAACGATATCTAGGCAGTAATACGAACGTGCGTCCGACCGGTGCGCTTCAGCCCCCCCCCCCTTTTCTCTACTTTCTTTCTTTTGAGACTGCACTACGTTCGGGATCAGCCCAAATTACAAGACTGCCCTATCTCTGAGGTCAGCCCAGGTTTGTTATTGAGTAAAGTCTTACTTCCGGTTCCGGTTATAGGTGCGCGCAATTTGAACGAGCGTATATGGGTCTCCTTCCGGTCTTTTTTTTTTTCGCTAATTGCGCATTAATACTGTCGTGTACATAGCTTCACGCTAACTTAGTGCGTCTTTTTCGTTCCAAGTTTCATTATGACGTCTTTGTCGTTGTACTGCGTGGATTAGAAAGCCTCAAATCGTCTAAATTACGACACAAACCCCAAATCGAACTGAACTTCCCAAAGAAGACATTGTCCTCAAAACGAGCGATTTTCTTTTGCGTACCGCTGGCGCATGCTCACAAGCAAAATAAGCACTGTGCCTCGAGCCTGTAAACGATGCAGACGCATATCAGAGTGCATTATCAGAGAGTCTGGCAGGTGGTGACGAGTTGTGGGGCCGTATAACGTAAAACTATTCCACTATGTTTTTATTCCAATCTCCTGGCATCAAATTTGCGTAAGAGCCGACGCAAGCACCGGGCGGTTACCCGCAGGGTTGTCTGAAAAGACCAATCAAATGCTCTCCTCGTTTATAGGAGGTCACTTTTGTTTGCTCTAAAAACGAATAACATTGCGTACACTGAGCGGTTTGTCTTATCTAATTGCCTGACATGAGGTGAAGAGCACGCTCAAGTGGAGAGGGATTCGATGGGGCTGAGCCAGTGCACTGAAAATCGATAACCCGATGAAGAGGGTGGTACTGGCGTCTGCGATTGGTCCACTTTCCCTTACTAGCTTGCGATGACTCGTCGACAATCGCGGCGGCATGCAACGGAAGGTTAAGATTGCAGCTAAGACGGATCCTCGTCAAAGAAGAGTTGGCAGAGCGAGGTGGTAAACGTGCCGAAAGTGCTCGATAACGTTACAGGGCCATGCAATATTAAAAAGTTTTATTGTGCGCAAATAAACCCACGCTCTTCGGCAAGTGCGAGATAGCCAGTGCCTGAGCGATCGGCGGCAGCCGCCTTTTATTCCTTTCGGGACGGGGCAGCCTGTGGCTATACAGGAGAAACTTCAGTTTTGTTCGGCATATTAATGCATCTTTCACGCGTACACGTCACTATGACGCCATGAGTTTTGCGATTTTGTGACGTCGCGCAAAAGGCAAGTGAAATGGTTGCAGCCCGAAAACTTTTGACCAATCGCCGAGGGCTAACGGCGAAAAGGCATCGAATCAGAAATAACTATTTTTCATTTGTTCGGTCAAATCATGCATAATCAGTGTGTACACGTCATATGAGATTGGGAGCTATCGCGGTTTTTGGTGACGTCGCGTGACAGACAGGTAAAGGGGGGTGGTCTAAAAAAGTTCTTGACCAATAGCGGAGGGCTGATTGCAGAAATGGAATAGAAAAGTTTGGACTAGTTTTACGTTATAGCGCTCATGATTGCGGTTCCCAGTTAGAGGAATCCTAATTAGAATTCATAAAAGAACACCTCAGATTAAAGATGTACACCAGCAGAGATAGAGAGAGAAAACATTTATTCTTAATGAGGTGGGGTGTCTTCCTCGTAGGTTGGAGCCCTTAGTTCAGGGCTCAATTGGCTTGTGCCGCTCCGCGTGCTCACTGGATCAACCATCGCTGCTTCTGCTGGTCCGAGCTGGTCAGCGCAGTCTCCCAGGAGGAAGGCGAGGGTGAAGGAATAGGGGGGTAGCCCCTAGAATGTGGGCATTCAAAGATTCAATGGTATCTGCTCCACAGTAGCAGGGCCAGTATGAGAGATCTTGTGTGGGGTGGAAGAGGGGAAGGTAAAAGAGCCAGGGAATTAAGTAGTTTGTAGCTGGCGCTACGGCGAAGGCATCTTCTCTGTTAGGGAACTATGTAGTGGGGGAAAGTCTCTCCTGCTATGTCTGTAGTGTTGTAGCGTTCCAGCAGACAAACCTTTCTTTAGTGGATGTCAATCTGAAGCGTGAGATCTGCTACTGCCTCTCTTATTTTTTTAAATCTCTGCCGAATAAATGTTTGTGTTATATTGACTTGCGTGCTTTATGAGTTGCGTCCAGCGTGCCGCTCCCTTACGAGTCAGTTCGTTGAGACTCGCAGTAGGAGTATAAAACGGCAGAACGAGGCTCCTTTCCTCGCAGTTTTTGTTCGTTGCTGCTGGCATTTTGCCAGTGAATGAGTTAGTGGCGAAACTATCAAATACGAGCGTTTTTCGGGGCTGAGAGTTGGCACGACTTTTGTAAGGTTGGTATATACTTCGTTCCCATTACCATTAACTCCACCTCAGTTGCTCTGCGAGCACGAGCGCCGCTCAAAAGCCGTCCTTACTCGCTGCGTTGCTCAATCTGCCGTACTGCCAACACAGAGCGTCGTATACGAGTTTCAGGGCGTGTAAGATGTTGGTGCAGTAATTACAATGTGAGCGACCTTTACATCGAGTCATTGAAAATAGCCGTACTCGTGTAAGGATCACTAGGTCAGTGCATGTGCTATAGTAGCAAACTAAACGACATAGACTACTGCCATGATGCGCATTGCGTACAGCCCTCCAGATAACGGGAGATCCCCTTCCATTTCTCTTCAGTTCATTTACCGTGTCGCGCACGTGCAAGACTGCCTGAGCGGAGGTGAGCACAAAGCCGAGGCTGTTACACAACTGCTTTCATTACGGCTCTCTCGAATTTTGTTTCGTCTCCTATCGCATTCCGGGATGGCAACAGGAACGAGCAGAGAGTTCTATTGCAGCTTTTGACAAAAAACTGATAGGAGACCCAGCCACGAAATTCTTCTACGTTAAAGAGAAACCTGCGCACCGACATTTAAGAAGACATTTTTTGCTCATTCAGATGTATTCAGAGCCAATTTACAGCTCTTTAGCGTTGCCAACATTCGCTGTACTTGGGGAACGCCATCAAAACAGAATTTTGTTAGTGTTTGACACAGAAAACGGTATCACTATCTTAAATGGCCCCTCACTAAGTTTGATACTGCAAACAAGTTCAGTGTGAACATCAGGCGGTGACGATAGTGCGTGAAAAATATTGCGCCTTATAGTACGCCGTGAGAACAGCCGCAAATTTAACCCGCGCGCTCTTATTCTCAGTGTGGCCGCTCTTCACGCCAGTCAAAGGCGTACTCACGGACAGTGTTGCAGTGACCTTGACACTGTAGAGTGTAAAAGTGCAAATCCAGGACAATTAAAAAAACATAGGTAGTGTGTGTGTGTGTGTGTGTGTGTGTGTGTGTGTGTGTGTGTGTGTGTGTGTGTGTGTGTGTGCGCGCGTGTGCGTGCGTGCGTGTGTGTGCGTGTGTGTGTGTGTGTGTTTGTGTGTGTGTGTGCGTGTGTTTAGCATTAAAATTAAGCCACTCGAACGTGTTTAGTAAAGCTGCAAACCATGCAGGGTTAAAGCTAATTCGAATCGATTTTGCAAACAAGAACAAAAACATGGACTTGGGGAGCACATCGTGATCTTTGTTAAACTCACCACGCTGTAAAGCACAAGAAGCACAATATGAACACTGATAACGTGAAGACAACCGTCGATCCATCATGGTCACAGAGAGCACGCGCCGTACAGCCAATTTAGGCCGCCTACTTGTAGTTTTTTTAGTAATAATGTACAACCTAGAAAGCCATTTTTGAAGAAACTTTCCTGACTTTGAAGTCGCTAAAATGTCACCAAATGTTCTGTCATGTCGCTAAAAAAGCTTGCCGGTCACCAAATAGAAACATTTGTCGCTAAACAGACAAGAAAA
Organism: Dermacentor albipictus; assembly: GCF_038994185.2. Classification (NCBI taxonomy): domain Eukaryota; kingdom Metazoa; phylum Arthropoda; class Arachnida; order Ixodida; family Ixodidae; genus Dermacentor; species Dermacentor albipictus. The sequence continues at coordinate 263,369,025 of NC_091821.1, read as the reverse complement.
TTGGTAAATCTATCGACGAAATTGCTAAAATGGCCACACTTGTCACAGGCCTGCCCTAGCATGGTACAAGTACCGCCTGCAGTGCACAAATACCCAGCAACACAAATAATGCCTGCATTCCCATGACACGAAGAGCGCACAAAACCGCCACCGGAAATGTAATACATCGGAAAAGAATAATGTGAAGAGAGAGAAAAATAGAGAAATAAATAACACACAGCGGATCCAACTCCAATGTGGGAATTGATGTTAAGCGAAGCTTTTTTATTGCGCAGATGTTAGAACAAATGGTATGCAAACGTAACGCTAACGACGGAAATAGTTGTACGAAATGACGCAAATGAATGAATGAATGAATAAAGCCTTTATTTTAAGGAAGGGGGCGGCTCTAGGCCGCTGATGGGGATTAGGAGGGAAGGGAATGTGGGTACCCAGACTGTTGGCTGAAACACTTCTTCATCTCAGTCTGGGATCTTCCGCTTTATGCAGGCTCAGGTGCATGGTCAGTTCCGCCGCTCTCACATGGGCTGATCGACCCCTTCTACACTACCCGAAACAGGCCACTTTGTCTGCCATATGTCGCAATGGCTTTCTGTGTTTCATGGTTAGTTTTGAAGCTAAACATTTCGACAGAATTGCCTGTCTGGTTGGGAAATTGATTAGAACTTGAGACTGACTCCAACCAAATAACTGAATTTTATTAGCCCGACGTTTCGGAGCCCATTCGGCTCCTTCTTCAGGGGGTTGTTCTTCGGGGGGTGGCGGTGTGCCGCTTTTAAAGCGTCTTTTTTGAAGAAAGGAGGGGGGGGGAACACGGGAGGTGGGGAGACACTCCACAGACGGAAAGGTGGGGGGGAACAAAAGGAAAGGGGGGTTGTGTTGTTGACCGCTTCCAAGGTGCTGCGATGACCGGTGCTGGGTGGAGTGCTCACGAGGGTGCCCTTGATGGGCCACGGGGGGGGGGGGAGGTTACAGGGACGCGCCGACGTTCTGTGTTGGTGAAACGAGCGGGAGTCTATCTGGCTGTGCGTCCTTTTCTTCTTTTCGTCATGTCGCCAAGGCCATGGACATAGACCGAGGGTAGGTTGCCCTTCACACGGTTTATGTTATTCTCCGTATTCTGAATGTGCCATGACTCCAGTAGTAGTCTCTTTCGCCAGTTCGTTTCTGTTTGAAGGATTTCAGTTTCCTTGAAAGCAATTTTGTGGTCGGCGACTTCAGAGTGTTCAGCGACGGCGCTGCGAATACGGTTGAATGTCCTGACGTCGTTCTCGTGTTGTCTGATCCTTTCTTTTAGATTTTTGGTTTCCCCGATGTACGACGCCGGACAGTCAGCACAACTGATTTTGTAGACGACGCCTTGAGCTTTTTCTTTTGGTGGACGATCTTTTGGTTTAGGGAGGAGGATATTGAAAGTGTTTATTGGTTTGTGCGCCACTTTGAGGCCTTCTTTTTTTAATATTCGGCTGAGCGCTTCGCTGGTACCTCTGATGTACGGGATGGACACTCGCTTCTGGGGTTGGGGAGAAGTAAACGGCTGAAGGTCCCGCATTTTGCTTCTTCTTTTTTGTTGTCTGGTTGTCTTTCGAATGAAGTCATCTGTGTAGCCATTCCTTTAAGTTCGTTGAGAACCGTTCTCTTTTCTTTCTTTAGATCCGATTCCGATGAGGAATGAGTTTCGGCTCGTTTGAATAAAGAATTTACAACAGACGCCTTGTGGTTTGCCGGATGGTCGGATTGGAAATGAAGATAGCGGCCTGTGTGGGTTGGTTTTCGGTAGACTGAAAATTTTAGAATGCCGTCTTTTCGTGTACTTGTACATGGTTAGTTTGTATTGCAATTCCTAGTGTTCTAATGTCTCCGTGTAGTAGATGCTGAATGTTGGATCTCCCTTGTGAAAAAGCTGCACAGCTCCAAATGAGGTGTTGCAAGTCTGCTCTGCATGACTCCTGGCAATGTGTACATCGGGTGTAAGTCTTCGCAATCGTAGCTTGTCTGGGTTGGTGCCATTTCTCAAGTATGTGTGGTGTGTATGCAGCGTTGGCCATAAACTTGTTCAAGAAAACCTCTTCCGTGCGGGTAAGCCCGCACGGAAATGAAAATGATGCAAATGGAAATGACGGAAATGACGCAAATGAAAACTCATTTCACGCACGATTAAAGCCAATCACTCATATGCAATATATATTCAAAATGTTTCCGATCACGGAAATGTGACATAATGACGCAAATATTTCGATGCATGTGTCAATGCCCGCCACGAGTCGTTGTTTGCAGCGTGACGAAGGCGTCCTTGTTACGATCGACGCTTCTTTCGGGTCTGCGTCTCTTCCGCACTGAATGATGGATATCCCAGACATGGGTGCATACCCACAACCGGGTTTAGCAAGAAAGCGCCCCCTATAGCAACAAGAAAAGAGGGGGAGTGGAATAGTAGTAATAGTAATAAAGCGAATGTTAAAGCTAGAAATTATTGACTATATTATTAATTTACAGGAATATTTACTCAAGAATAGAGGAATAGCAGAAACGTGTTGATTAGCAGTCAATATACCATAGGAAAACAGAAGTTAAAAAGTGGAGAAGGGAGAAATCAGGAGAGAAAGAGAGAGAGAGAGAGAGACCTATCCGCGCTTTGCTCCAATTTTCTTCGCTCCAATCCTTACTCCATACTCGGCTGATTCTCTAGCCGACTAATTCACTTCTCTGCAGGCCAACGCTCGTCACTCAATGCACGCTCCGGTCCAATTTCCTGTCTCACAATAGTAAGACGGGAGTGACGATAGTAAGCGCAAGGGAAGTGGCATTACTTCACTGAAGGCATGGACTACGTCACCCACTCTGACCGATGCGTGGCGAATTATAATTTCTCTGTTGGAGTACATGCACGAGGGTGGCTTGACGGACAGGTTATGATCGTGTTCTAGCTATTTCTTTATATTTATATGATCTCCACCACTGACTGTCACCCCTGTTTAGACCATTGAGCCGCCTTTGCTAAAATGTTAATTCTCCATTTTTTTTCTACTTCCTTCACAGCTAATTTTCGCCTCTCTGTAGCTCAGCACACCTAGTTCAGTGCACGCCCTGGTCCAGTACTTGAAAGCATCGCATAGCACCATGGCCCGCCCCTCGCTGCCCTTCCACAAGGAAGTCAAGAAAGCATCTTTACTGCAGTGGAATGCCCGTGGTCTCAAATCGAGAATTTCAGATTTCAGACACTACGTTTTCGAAAACCGATTTCCCATACTTGTGATTTGCGAACCGAACGTGCAGAATGTTATACGCATTTCTGGCTATGAGGCATTCATGTCCTCTACCTGTGGTGATGTAAGCAAGGTAATCGTATATGTTAGATGTGATCTGACATACGTGTTGCACCCAGTCCCGCCGCACGACGACAACCAGTACGTTTGTTTAATTGTGAAAACGAACAAGTTTACGTTCACACTCGTTGCTGTTTACCTTGCTCCTTCACGCGGATTCAACTCTAAACGACTGCACGACGTGCTATCAGCGACACCCCACCCTACGATTCTCACCGGAGATTTTAATGCTCACCATCCGCTTTGGGGGAGCTTGAAGATGGACTCCAGGGGAAGGAAACTAGCATCCTTTGCCACACAGCACGACCTTCACTGCCTCAATGATGGTAGCCCAACATATTTACGCGGGCTTACATACAGCAGCTGCCTAGACTTGACCCTGGTTTCTCGGCGTCTTGAAAGAAACGTGCAATGGTTTCCAGACATCGAATCCCGTGGAAGCGACCACATTCCGACGTACCTGAAGATCAAGGGACTATTTAAATACCCCTCCACGACACTCCGGAGAATTGACTGGTCGGCGTTTCGGTCGCACATGGAGGAAGTATGTCAGCGAGGGAACCATTCAAGTCTGGAAACCGAAATTCAAAAAGCCATGCAAGATACTACGCATGCTTTTCAGCCTTTCCCGAAATACGAAGAATTTGAAGCCGAACTGCAGCGACTACGAGCAGTTCGCCGGCGGGCTGAAAGAAGATACAGGAGAACCAAATCCATCCATGATCTCAGAGAGGCAAGGCGGATGCAAAAGAAGATTCAACGCCGCATTGACGCACTTCAATCTCAAAGATGGAAACGTTTCTGCGTGTCGTTGGATCCACGTCAGCGATTATCTCAGATATGGAGAACTGTGCGTGGACTTCATGTATCACCGCAACAGCGTGTTCCTTTTAAGTCCCTCGCTTTAGAACAAGGTCGCAGCGAATTAGACGTTGCCGAAGAATTTTGCTCAAGACTTGCCAGCTCGCAGCCTCAACGCGCCCTTACACCATGTGCCACTCCTGTGCCACGGGACTCCCGCATGGATGTAATGTTTTCGGTGGAGGAGCTTGAAGCGGCACTAGCGACTTGCAGGCGCTCTTCGTCACCTGGGCCGGACGGCGTTACCTATGCGGCGCTCGCCAATCTTGGGCAGAATGCACGCCTCATGCTGCTAAACCTTTACAATGAGTCTTGGCGCAACGGTTTGGTTCCACGTGAATGGAAATGCAGCCGCTTGGTTCCACTTCTCAAACCTGGTAAATCACCGTTAAACTTGACATCGTACCGCCCCATCGCGCTGGCCAGCTGCATAGGGAAAATAATGGAACGAATGATTTTGACGCGCCTGGAATGGTACCTGGAAAGTTACAACGTGTACCCAGATGCTATGGCTGGCTTTCGGCGTGGGCGCTCATCCATAGATAATGTCATCGATTTGGTCGCGTATGTTCAACATCATAAACGGATGAAACGACTCACTGCGGCATTATTCCTTGACATAAAAGGCGCCTATGACAATGTAGCACATTATGCCATTATAGAGGCTCTGATTAAAGCAGGAATCGGTGGCCGCACTTATCAGTGGCTGTGCAGTTATTTGACTGACAGGCATTTCTTCGTGATGACCGAAGAAGGCGCCACGACTCAACACCAAACGTTCAGTGGAGTACCGCAAGGCGGAGTGTTGAGCCCGACGCTATTCAACCTAGTGCTCGTTGGCCTAGTCAGATGCTTGCCCAACACAGTTCAAGTATCAATCTATGCCGACGACATCTGCATTTGGGCGTCTGCTGTAACACGACTGCAGGTACGAGCACGGCTACAAAAGGCAGCTACCTTAACATCACTGTACTTGCGAAAACAGAACTTAGAGCTGTCTTCAGAGAAATGCTGCCTTGTTTCTTTCACTCGGAAGGAAATGAAGCGTTATTCTGTAAGTGTCAACGGCCAAGCAGTTGCACATGCACGTAAACACCGCTTTTTAGGGGTAATTATCGACCGCGACCTATCATGGAGCCCGCACGTTTCGTACCTAAAGAAGAGGTTGCTGACAATAATACATCTCCTCAAGTTTCTCGGCGGAAAGTCATGGGGCACATCGGTGCGATCAATGCTGCAGCTTTATAACGCCTTGTTCCTCGGCTTCGCAAGATACAGCCTCCCTGTGCTTGGAAACACCTGCAAAACAAACCTGCGTGTACTCCAGGGACTACAAGCTCAAGCCCTAAGGACGTGTCTCGGCCTTCCGAGGTGTGCGTCTACAGCGGCAACGATTGTCATAGCTCGAGATCACCCAATAACAACGTACTTGGTAGCCGACGCTCTCAGAGCGCATATTCGCCACGTTGCCCGACTACCTTCTCACCACCTTGCCGCTCTACCCGCAGAAGGGCCACACGCAGCTATCAGTCGTATGATTGTTGCCAATCGCACCTCATTGCCAATGAACTACATGCCTGCAGCAAGACCATCCACACCTTTATGGTGCCTGCACAGACCTGAAGTACGCCTCACCATCCCAGGAATCACTAAAAAGGCTAACATGCCGTCGTTTGCCCTGAAGCAGGCCACATTACAACTTATACATGAGGTGCACAGCGGCCGCGTACACGTTTACATCGATGGCTCAGTCACATCTGCAAGTTCAGCTGCTGCTGTGGTGATACCAACAAGATCCATCGAAATACAGCTAAAAACGTCGCATGTATCATCAACGACAGCTGCTGAACTGGTAGCCTTGCGTGCGGCTCTCCATTTCATTCAGGAGGAACCACCGCATGCATGGTCAGTCTTCTGTGATTCCAAGGCAGCCCTACAGAGTGTACTCTCAGCACTGCGCCATGGATCACATGAACAGCTCGTCGCAGAGATCAGAGAAGTACACCATCGCACAGTTGACGAAGGACACGATATCATATATCAGTGGTTGCCTAGTCACTGTGGCATACACGGCAATGATCGAGCAGACGCAGCTGCCCGATCTGCCCATGATGGCGTCAGGTGCGTTGCCATTCCTCTTTCGAGAGCCGACGCAGCGAAAAAACTTGCCGTACTGGCAAACGACCTGACATTAGCTCAGTGGAATTCATCCGATTTCAGAAGTGCACGACTTCATACCCTGGACCCTACTTTACAACTCCGTATTCCGCCCGAACTTCCACGACGCGACTGTACCCTTCTAGTTCGTCTATGGCTTGGAGTAGCATTTTCAAATGCGTACTCCTTTCTTATCGGAATGTCCGACAACCCACTTTGTGACTTCTGCGGGTGCAATGAAACAATCGCGCACCTTCTTTGTGAGTGCTCTCGTTTCAACCCGCAAAGAGCAGTCCTCTCAGCCACCCTAGACAAACTGGACAAGCGCCCACTGTCAGAAAACAAGATCCTTGGACACTGGCCTACGCGAACATCAGCGCGATCGGCTATGAAGGCACTGCTGCGGTATTTAAAAGACACTGGACTTTCTGACAGATTGTGACTTCACTGTGTGACTCGGGATTGTACGGTGCACTGCATCACAGTAGGAACGCCTTTGCGGGCTGCGTGACAGTGCCCACAGAAACAGTTTGTGTGTACGTGCGTGTGTGTGTAGTTTCTTTTTTTTAATCCTTCTCCCTCTCACCTATCGCTTCCCCTTTCCCCTCCCCCAGTACAGGGTAGCCAACCGGAGATAATCTCTGGTTAACCTCCCTGTCTTTCCTTTGCCTTTCTCTCTCTCTCTGGTCCCGTTTCGCTCACTTCACTTCTTTCTCCACATTCGGCTGATTCTATTATCGACTTCTTTTTTTTTCACTTCTCTGTGGTCGCCTTTTCTTTTTTTACCGGTTTCTTCTTTTCTTGACTATTGTTCTGCATGCCTATTCGGGAACATACCTATGCCCATTCTGCGGTATTGTTGAAGATTGGGCACACACTCAGCGGGCACATGCAGTTGCTGATGCTCTGTGGCACAACCCAGTGAACCAAACTGACCTCTACTTGGCAAGATAGTAAACAGCCAGCACTGGCAAAGTCGGGTCGGGGGAAGTGGCAAACAGAGCGTTGCTTTAAAAGTAGGATGTGCTAGTGACGTAAACCTTACGCGGTCTCTTGCCTCCGATATGGGAGAAGACAGGGGAGGAACATCGCTAGCGAAGGAGTTGCTAAATTAAAGCAAATCAAGTAAATCAAATAATCTTCTAAATATAATGCGCTATTCTATTAAGAGGTCAGAGTGCTTTAAATATACCTATGAGCCAACATCATACGCTGAGGTTTTATGTAGGAATTTACGCTTTTTTTTTACACGAAACAGAGGTGCGCTTACTAGAACAACTTTGTCGGTCGGACTGCAGGGGTTATATTAGCCCGCTTGGCGGCACTTCTATAGGAGCGCATACAACCTCCACACATTATCCGGTCGAGATGCCGACCGACCCAGCAGCCGACAGCAGCAGCCACTGCCAAACCAGAGAGCTTCGGCTAAGAAAGTTTGCGGAAAGTCTTATCGTCCAACATAAAAGTCTGAGTCTAGATTATGCCTTTCTCAAGCACGACATAACCTAGAGAACAGCATTGTAACCTGACCCGCCGCGGTGGCTTAGTGGCTATGGTGCTGCGCTACTAAGCACCATCGGTCGCGGTATCAAATCCCGGCCGCGGTGGTCGCATTTCAATGGGGGCGAAATGCAAAGATGCCCGTGTCTCATGCGTTGGGGCCACGTTAAAGATCCCCTGTTGGTCAAAATTATTCCGGAGTCCGCAACTATGGCGTGCCTCATAATCAAATCGTGGTTTTGGCACGTAAAACCCCACAATTCAAAGCATTGTAACCTGCCTTGGAAATATGTTTGGAGACTTTATCTCTCGGAGGCGAAAAAAATTATACTGACGAAATGTAGTTTCAGACCATTAAAACAAGGGTAACAACTTTATGAGGAAGTGTTGAGTAGGCGAGCGTATGTGTGCTTGTGCGCGTGCAGCGGGTGGGCGTGGAGAAGAGTAAGAGCGGCTTTTCTGAAATATACAATGCACTGCTGCAAAAAAGAAAAAGCAAAAAAAAGCAAAAAAGAGGAGGAAATGAATACGCGTCCCTCTAGGGGCTTTTCCCCATAAACTCTCAAAGGAAGCAGGATCGGTCTTGTAGCACTTCGGCGCCTCATCCCAATTCAAGAGTACTTAGTCCAAACCAACCTTATACATACGTTTAGGCACACACATGCGGTCGGTCAGAATAAACAAAGAGCCTCAGTGTGTTGTTCCGGAGCAGCAACGTGATTGCTCGCACGAGCGCGAAATGAACCGTTTTCCCTTGCTATGTATTTTTGAAGACAGCTAGGAAAGGCTCGTGGCAGGGGAGAGACAAGCGAGTCTGTCGCACACGTCAGGTAGTGACGCGCAGTTATACGTCTCGTTTGCGACACACCTGCTCTGAGAGGTGCGCAGGAAGCCGCGGCGCTTGGTGCGCGGAAACAGAACGGGGCCGTGCAGAGGCGGCGACGGGCGCCAAGGCACACGCGCTCCGCGAGAGATGCGTATCCCGGCCAAAAGCGGTTCCGACACTCAGAAACTGATGGCTCCGTTATTTGCATTTGTCTGCTCCAAGTTGTTCTGGTCTCCAAGAACGCTTGGCACGCTTCGCTCCTAAAATTACGTGCAGGACACATTGCGCAAGCCTACTGAATTGGGGTACTAGTTTATATTAAGCCCGGTTGAACCGTGGCCCTGCTAGCCAAGACTTAATCCTGCAACACCGTCATATGTGTGTTCGCTCCACCCAATAACGAGTGTCTCGTTTGTGGTACAGCCTGCTCGCTTTCACTTGGTTGATTTGCGGGTAGTGGAGAAAATATGGTGAAATCTGCGCTGTACACTGCATGAATGAGACAGAAGAGTGTTTTTGGTATTTCGTTCCTTGCTAATCTTATCGACGACGTTGCGATTCGGAATATGAAGCAATCAAAGATGAAAATATAATTTGGCTGAGAGATATGTCTGCTCATGCTTTCTTTTTCTTCGAATTCATGCTTAATTTCGACTTCGCATTCTCCACTATTTATATCTTGCTTATTCTTTTTCGTGGCTTTGGGTATCACTATCATGTCTTAATCTTAACCCTCGTGTTCTCCAATGGATAGGCAACTTTCTCATTAACCGTCAACAGTTCGTTTACGCTAACCAATGCTCGTCTACCTTATCACCCGTTATCTCTGGCGCGCCACAAGGCACAGTCCTGGGGCCACTACTCTTCTTAATATACATTAATGACTTACCGATAGGTTGTTCTTCCAAAATTCGTTTATTTGCTGATGATTGTGTAATCTATCGTCCTATTACTAACGACGCTGATTCTCGCGCTCTCCAGTCCGACCTTAACGTCATCGAAACTTGGTGTAATAATTGGCTAATGTCCCTCAACGTCAAAAAAACGTCAACACTTACTTTCCACCGTCGCCAATCATTTATTTGAGCTAATTACATTATCGCCGGTTTGGAAATATGTGCTGTGACTTGTCCAATAACCTCAGTTGGTCCTCGCACATTTGCAACATTAGCAATGATGCCAATCGTGTACTAAGCTACCTGCGCCGTAATCTACGTCTTGTTCCACACTCACTAGAACTACTCGCATACTTAACAATCGTTCGACCCAAACTAGAATACGCATGCTCAGTGTGGGACCCACACCAATCTAACCTGGCAACAGCACTAGAATCCATACAGAATCGTGCAGCAAGGTTCATTAATTCTGACTACTCTTACCACACTAGCGTTACTAAACTTAAATCATCTCTGAACTTTCCAACCCTCGAGCAGTGCCGCAAAACAGCAAGACTGTGCCTCTTTTACAAATTTTATCACTCACTAATTCATCAGACCGACATCATGCCTGCATCGCACTTCATCCCGTCATAGCCATTCAAAGGCTGTTTATCCCCATCCAGCTCGCACCTCCGCTCATCTTAACTCTTTCTTCATTCAAACAGCGAAAGACTGGAATCATCTACCTGCTGAAGCGGTGCTCCACTCCAGTCATTCATCGTTCAAGGCATTTATTGAAAATATCTAAATATGCCCACCCCTCATGTAAAACCCCAAATGGGGTATTTGAGGTACCAATAACTAAATAAATAAATAAATAAATAAATAAATAAATAAATAAATAAATAAATAAATAAATAATTTCATCAGTGATAACGCCTTTGTTTATAAAGTAGAGCATATGGGAGCAGCCCGAAGCGAGTGTTTCCAACCTCGCCACTTGATCCCCCAGTTAATCTTAGTTAAACTTACTGGCATCTATATTTTAAGAATAATGCGGGAAGTTACTGTATTACTAAGAATTACTAGTGTTGACTTAACGTTTGTTGTCCTTGTATCTTTAATTACTCTGTCCAGTGTCTGCTGCGTCGAACGGCTCCTGTTCACAGCGTAGAGCGCTGATTGACCTCTACCGGCATGGATCATGCCGTGTTTCAGTGCTGAATGTACAGCGCATTCGAAGCAGCGAATTAATTGCCTTTTACAAGTTTGTAGGCACGGGTGCATGTATTTAAAGGATCCTGTCGCTTGGTCCGTTCGTGCTTCGTGTTTGAGATGCTTGACGAGCCCTTTTAGTAGCTTTTCTTGCGTATAAAGGGTACTAGGAAACGCAAGCCACGTTAGGTATAGAAGGCACCTCAGTAAGTTAATAAACTTGCACAAAACGAGCAGTGTCATGATTAGTTCAGATGGTTCTTAACAAACACAGCGCTAACCAAGTTTCTTATTGTTTGCTACCCCAGAATCGGGAAGCAGAAATATTTCGAGTATTATGTTGTCAATTTCGGTAGGCATAGGGAGGCTCGTGGATTTGGTACTTAGCAAAGTTGATGAATATGTGAGCTATGCTAGAGAGAGCAACTACCTCATTGGCTGGCAGCGCTCACTACCGGCGTCGCCATCGTCCCGCCTGCTTTCTGAGACCCGCCGTGGTTGCTCAGTGGCTATGGTGTTGGGCTGCTGCGCACGAGGTCGCGGGATCGAATCTCGGCCACGGGGGCCGCATTTCGATGGGGGCGAAATGCGAAAACACCCCTGTACTTAGATTTAGGTGCACGTTGAAAAACCCCCGGTGTTCGAAATTTCCGGAGTCCTCCACTACGGCGTGCCTCATAATCAGAAAGTGGTTTTGGCACGTGAAACCCCATAATTTATTTTTTTTTAATTTTTGCCTTCTGAGCCCCAAGTGCTCTCAGGCTTTCCTCTCGGAATGTTTACCCTGTAATTAGTGCGAGCAGCCAGCCCAGTTTCCGTCCAATCTTAGACACATGACGTCGTTATAAATGACTGCTTATGAGTAGCTATTTGGCTGAAGGTTATTTGCTTTCTGGTCATATTATTAGCAGCAACTAAGTTACGACGTAAGAAAAGATGTTGCTGGCAGTGCCTGGCACCGGGAAACACAAATACTGATGCCCTGTGAAATCCGGTCTCGTTTTTCTTCGCGAACCCTGACTATTCGTATTCAAGAACGTCACGAATGATGTTCTTCTTCACGAATTTCTGTTGCTACTCACCTCGAAATCGTCTGGGCTTCATTTAACATTCATCACCAGAAGGCAATTATAGGCGTATGCTATCGATCTCCTTCTTTCTCGCCCACATTCGTTAGTGAATTGCATGATGTAATTAATAACGTATCATCACGCTTTCCATCATCGCTCCTTCACTTGTTAGATGACTAACTTCCCGAACATTAAATGGAACTCTCAGCCTTCTTCATTACTCCCTTTTTCGTCTCAGGCGAAGGAATTTTAAGATTTATGTTCCCCTTTTTCCTTTTCGCAAGTGGTCACTCAACCCCCTTAACTCGGAATACTTCTACTATATGAAACACTCTCGACCTAGTACTTACTAATGAACATAAACTAACTTCCAACATTACCTTCCTTCCGCCTTTAAGTGACCATTCTGCAATGCATTTTACAATTAGTGCCAACCATCCGAAAAATATCAAGAAAAAGAAAACAATACTCGACTATAGTAGAGCAAACTTCGGGGCCATCAATGACGAGTTACATACGTTTCTTGACACATTCATAATGAACTTTGATGACCGTTCTGTGCAAACTAATTGGGACCTGTTTGCTCACAAAGTAAATGAACTAATGAACAAGTATGTTCCCAGCCGTATCTTAACTTCTAACTCACAAGCCCCCTGGTATAACGCTCGCATTAAACGACTTTCTAACCGTGAAAAGCCTATCTATCGCTCAGCTAAGTTGTCCGTGAGTGCTTCTCGTTGGACGGCATACAAGGCGGCTTCTAATGAATATATTCAAGCTTTAAAACTTGCTAAACGTACTTTTCTCGCTGTTACTGTTCCATCTATTCTTTGAACTAGCATTAAGAATTTTGGAAAATAATGGAACCTTACTAAACGACTCTACTGGCAGCCTGTTCCTAAAAATGGTGCTGCAGATCACCTTAACGAAGCCTTTCTCAAGAATTTTTCGGGAGCTCTAAATAAACAACTTCCCGAGTTACGTAACTATGATTATCCAGTCATGTTTCCAGTAATAGTTCATACATCTGGTGTTGCTAAACTTATTGACAAGCTCGACTACAATTCTTCACCTGACTTTGACACAATTAACACCAAGTTCCTAAAAAACATTTCCACATACAGTTCTATAATACTAACCAAAAATTTTCAACAATCACTCAGCACCAGCACTTTGCCTTATCAGTGGAAGGTCGGAAAGGTGGTTCCGCTCCACAAATCTGGTATCAAAAACATAGCAACCAACTATCGCCCCATCTCTCTTACCAGCACGTGCTGCAAACTTCTAGAACACATTGTATTCACAAACCTCGTCGACTTTCTTGAACATAACACATTTTGTTCCCCTGCACAGCATGGCTTTAGGAAATAATACTCATGCGAGACTCAACTCGTATCCTTCACTCATCAGTTGCATCGAATTCTTGATCGTTCATCATGCGCCGACTGCATATTTCTAGACTTCTCGAACGCAGTCGATAAAGTCTGTCACAAACTTCTAGTCCACAAACTAACCCATTTGAATATTGATGCTAATCTCTTAAAATGGATAGAATATTTTCTGGTTCATCGCTCACAATACGTTAGTGCTAACGGCTGCAATTCACCGGTGTGCTCTGTTGCTTCCGGAGTGCCCCAGGGATCGGTTCTCGGTCCTTAGTTGTTCTTAATATACATTAACGACCTTCTTTCACAAGTGACTTCCAACATTCATCTCTTCGCGGTTGATTGTGTTATCTTTAGAGAAATAACTACGGATTGTGATACTAACCGTCTTCAATCGGACCTTGATATAATATCTAACTGGTGCAGTTTGTGGCTAATGGAATTAAATGTTAACAAGTGTGTTAACAAGTGTATATAGGACACCTAACGTCTCTCAGGTGTACTATTTAAATTGTCTTCCTTTAGAACAGGTAACTTCGTACAAATACTTAGGAATTCATATTACATACGACCTTACCTGGACAACGCACATTACTAATATAGTGAACAATGCTAACCGCGCTCTTGGTTACTTAAGGCGAAACTTTTTTAAGGCTCCGCACTCTTTGAAATTATTGCTTTATGAAACACTAATACGCCCTAAATTAGAATACGCTACATCAGTCTGGGACTCTAATAACCTAAACTTAATTAACGCACTAGAATTAGTTGAGAATAACGCTGCTCGTTTTATTCTTTCGAATTGTAACAGAACTGCCAGCGTAACAGCCATGAAAACTAGCTTTTCTCTTCCATCTCTGGCAGCTTGACGTAAAGTCTCCCATTTATCATTATTTCACAAAAATTTTCACCACACAACACTACGTGATGTATTCATCCATACTCCACACTACGTATCTCGTCGCATCGATCATTCTTACTAGGTTCACGTCCCTTCTTGCAGCGCAAATACATTTTCTCAGTCATTCGTACCTCGAACATCACTAGAGTAGAACCACCTTCCCGCAAACATTGTGTCCATTAGTGATAATGTTTTGTTTCATGATGCCTTAACCAACGTTACTTGCTAGAATGCTGTTTAATGTGCTTGTGTATATTGTCCTTCTTTGTAATACATTTTGTAATTGCTCATTGTATTCCTACTAAACTATTTGTCAAATTGTACTTTTATGTTGTATATTTTTCTTTTGCAAGACTTACTTTTTGAATTTACTTGTAACCCATTCCCCCCTGTAGAGCCTTCACAGGCCTTGACGGTATAATAAATGAAATGAAATGAAATGAAATTCGTATTTATATATACTTGTTGTCGAGTGCTACTGGGTAGCATGACTATTATAATATTGCATGCATTCGGGGACCATTACGTGATAATTTAAGTAAACAGAACAGCAGCTCTGCCAGTTCGGTGCATTGCTGACTACATTCTAAAAGTCAATACTGTTTGGAAAAAGACTAACAGTAGCCGGCGACAGAGGCGAAACGGAAACGGACGAGGACAGGATTTCGAGACAGAAGTTCACACATAATAAATAATATGCTACCGTAATCTTTATAGGTATTTCTTATAAAATGGCATGGTCATATTGTACCAATTGTTCTTGCGTAATACACAAAAAACATTTTTTTTCTCCGGCCTGGGACGTGCATGCATGCACGCGCAGTGTGTACGCACGTGTGTTTGTGTGAGGGGAGAAGGTGTGTGGGAGGGTGAGTGTATAAAAAAAATCATGAAATTATTGAGTTTTTACGCCCCAAAACCACGATCTGATTTTGAGGCACGCCGAAGTAGGGGACTCCGGATTATTTTCGACCACCTAGGGTTCTTTAACGTTCAGCCCATGTAGGTGACACATTCGTTTTCGCATTTCGCCCCCATCTAAATGCGGCCTCTTCGGCAGGGAATTCATCCCGCGGCCTCTTGCTTAGCAGCGCAGCGCCATCGCCATTAACTCACCACGGCGGGTAAACGTTGGCAGTGTGTGTCTCAGGATGTAGAGCTTTACAGTGGTGTTTGCACACATGCTACTTATAATGCATCCAGTTTCTTTAATTAGCAGTGAGTGCAGTGGCTGCAAAAGTTATAAAAGCGGCACCGTCGCGGACGCCAAAGACTGCTCTCGTCATCTTGCTACCGAAGTGAGTGTGAAAGGGCAAAGAGATACACCGGTGTTTTGCCAGAGGCCCAAACTCCGCTCGCAGTTTTCCCGCCCCCGCATCGAATCGGCGGCGACCGAAAATGCGCTCTTGAGCGGGCCTAAAATCTTAATGACCTGCGATGAACTCTGGCGTAGTGCGCTCGGCAGTTTACTACAACGCCTCTCTCCCGCATCACCTCAGTGCGCCCTCGACGGGACGCCACCGCAGGTGCATGTGAGGCGGCCGCGATCCGCGATTGGTGCAGCCGCGGCCCACGTGATAGGCCCGGGCCCAATAGAGATGGACCCGGGCGCGGAACGCGCGGGGAGTTGAACAACGTCGGGTTGGGGCACCGGTGCTGAATCAGTCCGACGACAGCCCGCAAACCGGCGAACGAAGGTCCCGGCGCTCCGAGGTGTCCCGTCTCTCGCCTTCGACTTCGTTGCGCTTCATCCCGACAAGCGGTGAGCGGGCAGCACGCTCCTTCCTCTTCTTTGCCGCCTCCTCAACTTGGGCGCTCCCGCCGCGCGCCGCGCGCGCGCGCGCCAAGTGTGAGGAGGTTTTTTTGGTTCAGTTTTCCCCGTTTCCTATTCGTTGATTGAGCGAAAGAATATCCACAGCATTATCAGTAGTGCACGCCGATTAACGCAATGGAAGGTGTTGTGTAATTAAAAAAAGAATGTAATGAAACAGGCGTTTTAAAAGGCGCCACAAAGATGCCTTATCGATAGAAAGAGAAGAACATAAAAGCGTGCACTCACGTACGAATAACTGTTTCTAAATTGTGGACCAAGAAGTATGGTGTTATACTGGAGCGGGAACATCGACACCACCTTTGCTAGGAAATATTCTTTCGAGAATTTCCACTGCGGGATTATCTGAGGCTTCGCATTATTATTATTCACCCCCCTCCACATTATTTTGTTTTTGGCACTGTTCTTTGACGTGTTGTTCACAAGGAAGAAAAATATTTTCTTGCGTATTCCGAGAAGTTGCTCTATTACGAAGTCGCGAACTATTACGAAATGCGACGCCTCGCGAACCGAGTGCAGGCATCGGAAACGCGATTTGTTTGTTGCGTTTTGCTTATTTTGCCCAGTGGTGTAATCGTGTTCTGCACACTTCACCTAGTTGTATAAGCCGCCTATGTTGCGTACTTATCTTTGAAGACCGCTGGAGGCGTTACGCCGACAAGAAATGTCAGATTTTTGGTGATGTTTCACAACGTAAGAAAAAAAAATGCAAGATGAAGTTCTCAGCAGGAACTCTTACCGAGTACGTCGGTGATTCACGTAGCCTCAGTAGACTAGGCTAAAGCAGATTTTTAAAACGAAATAACAATAAAACTGTTGTCTCACTGAGCGTTGACAAAAAAAAGGAAAGACGATTTGGACAAGATCTGGATACACTGGAACAAAGCTGATATAGAGTGAAATATAAGTCTTCTTGAGTTTTCTCTATTTCGGGTCAGCGGCTGGTATCAGAGCTTTGAAGAGAAGAACGTGGGCCGGTAGAAACGCGTGATCTGCCGCTATGAAGGAACGTGCTCTTAAATCACCCAAAGCAGGCGCATTTCCAGCAAGCAGCCGATGCACCTTTAACATACTGAGATGTAAGAGAGAAAGCGAGAAATAAGGATGTCCACAAATATACAGATGGCCATCAAGGCGCGTTTTGCGAAGCTTGTGTAAGGCCTAATTGATCGACAACAGCTAAAAACGAGGAAGAAAAGGAAACACGGCATTGCACAAATAATATTAGTGAAACTCGACAAAGGCGGATTAAGCGTATTTGCCTCGCTGTGTGTTTTCTGCCGTTTTGACTGGCCTTTGCCACGTATTCCTAATCTAAAAAAAATGACGCGTCCTTTTACAATAAAACAAAAATACCCCGCATTAATGACTGCATACTAATAAGGTGCCCTCGTAAAATCAAGCGAAAGTAGAAGACGGGAGGAAGGCAGCTTCTAAGAGCGTGGGCGAATCACACGCCCACTGAACGCGCCAAGTTCTAGAGGTGGTAAGCTCGATGTCAGAGACCGCATAACTGCATAGCACGACGCTCTACAATCGAATGACATTTATGAACTAAAGCCAAAGCTGGAAGCAAGGAAACTTTTCTTTATGAGACCGTGTTAGTGTCTCAAATTGCTGGCCTCCGTGAGGGTCCCTGTGTGCTCTAAAGAAAGGCGCTACAAAGCGGTCTATTGATTCGCCCGTGGAACGAGCGACTCTTCCCAGAATAGATTAGGTGAAGGTGAGGGACTGATGACATTTGTGCGTTACTAGGAGAGACAGAGAAAAAAATGTTTAACGGAGATAGGAGAACTTAAAGTAGAGGTAGTGGAAGACAAAACAACGGACGCAAAAGAAAAGCAACAACTTTACTGATTCTGACCCCTTGTCCGAGCTTTCAGATCAATGGATGTTCAAGCTCTTATTGTATATCATACTGTGAAAGAGACGCGAACACGAGTAGCCCTTTACGATGTTTAATTTTGTGGGGCTAAGCTCACAAGAACAAGTTGGCTAAGTGCTCAAAAGTAAGCCATTTATCAAGCGTCGTTTTTGTATGGCCTTTCCTGCCACACAAGAAGATGTGTGAATGACCTCCTCAGGACGCATCAGAACAGCGCCGACAAGCAAGACAGTGGCTTTCGTGGTCTACGTTGTATAGCTTGCGGGCTTGATTCGATTACACTTCGAATGCAGCATTATTGCCGGGACGAACCGAGAAAAGAGAGCGAGCCAGCTTGTCTGAGCTTTCTATTACACTGTTTATGAAAGGACTTCAATGTTCTTTAGAGCGCACTGTTTGCCTGCGCATACGCTGATAATGCTGTATAAATGTATGCGAAGACGACGAAAATAAAACAGCTGAAAATCAGCGTAACTTGTGGTCTGTCTCTTCTTGTGGGCGTCTTTTTACCTACAGCTCAGCCTTCAATTGGGAAATGCAATATAGAAGATAGGCGATAGCTGCACGCATAGCATGCGACTATGTTTGATGAAGGAGAGAAAACACAGTGCACGTGAAACACCCTAACACATGAAGCCAAGGCATCTTGGAAAGTTTAATTGTGTGCTCTTTGTCGTATATGGGAGCATTATAGTAGAAGCTCCTTAATAGGCGCGCATCGCCATATTCCAAGGGCATCCCGAAAGTTAAAGGCACATGTCGTGACCTACTTTAAAGGGTTCCTAAAGGTATCCTCAAGGTTCTCAAACGCGAAAAAATTCTAGGCATAAGGTCCAGGTCCTGTTAACCGTCGTGTGTCATAACGGCGGCGTACTAGGTAGTTGAGTGTTAAAGAAAAGAATGTTGCTTACGAAAGAAATTTTCTGACGAACGCGGCAAGGTGATGAAAGTCATACTGGGTCAAAACAATTATCAGGCCGCTATCGTCACTCCACGTCACACTACTACGCAGCGAGCGCTGTGCAAGAGGAGACACAAGTGCCGCTCCCTCAGTTCCCGAAAACGGCATACGGGATCAGGATGAGTTCTCCGCAGTCGCTGCGAGCAGTTCAAGCAGCACGCTTAGCATTGACGTGACCCACTTCCAGAGATCCTTCCAGAACCACTTTGGAGTTCGTTAACTCTAAATCACAGCGGAATTAACTATTTCGAGCTACATTTAGCTACCTTCGTGTCCAGCATGGTTCACCAAGTGATTTCCTATATGTATAATCCAGCTACATCAAGCATTACGGTTTTCTACCTGATCTTACCACACGACAACTTGTTCTTTGCCTAAGCTTCTTGCAGGAATTAGAGATTCAGCAGTGTGTATGGCAGTTCCTGTACAGAGCTCTCAAGGACATGGCGTATGCATACAGAAGGGTGGCATATACGTCCAATTTAAGCGGTACGGGGGCGAACTATAATTGGAGCGTAGAGGCGCAGAGGGGCAGATGCGATGGGCGGAGATCATGCCACTCAGCATAGATGTCGCGGTAATGTTGGCAAGCAATTATATATATATATATATATATATATATATATATATATATATATATATATATATATATATATATATATATATATATTGATGCCACGAGAATTATTTGGGCAATCTGACCTGTTGCCTACAGCTTCGATGAATTGTTTTCTTTATTTTTTTCACCTGATTGTGAAAAAATGGGCTGGGTATTAGGTGGGGTACTGTGCTTTGGAAATTTGCAGGCAGATGATGGCTTCGGCTGACGCACGATATGGGCAAGTGGGCTTTTCGTCCTCCCATCGTACATTAAAGCAGGGCGAAGCTGATGACGACGATGATTTATTGTTTGCTTACGAGAACGGTCCTTCAGTGAGGCGAAGGGCAGGGCGAAAGAATAATATGCGCGGCTGAGGGAAGCCAACCGAGTCCCTAAAAATGTTTGTCGTGAGCTTTTTCTCAGATTCCAGCACTTCAGCCCCTCGTAGACGCTTTTTTTCCCGTTCCGCCTGCAAAGCGTGTCCGTTTTTGACCGTTCAAATGAAGAGCACAAAACGGGGCCACGGGAATACGCGTCTTTTGTTGGCGGCACAGTGCTGCTGTCACACTTCCTTCGCTTAGCGGGCGATGAATCAGGCCTGTCGTTGGGCGTCGTTGTAAATCGCAAGCCGCAGGGCCCAGCCATGATGAATTATTGCGCGCAGTCGGCCTCTCTCACGAGTCGAGGATGGCACCGGCGACGTAGTGGTGCTCTTCCTTGCAACGCGAATTCTCGTGGCAAACACGGCATCTGCTGGTGCTTGTTTACTCTGCTGGGACACCGGCGAACTCGCGGCCTTTTCCTTCTGCCGCCCGCGCTGCCGTGTCCACCGGCCGGCGCAAGAGTGACGGACCGCTTTGGCGATAACATCGGCAGCGTCAACGTCAGCAGCACGGGAAAGGAAAAGGTGGAAATGATGAGTCAATCTGAACGGGAGCATGTCTTCCAGTGCACTCTTTTGCGCTGGAGAGTTTCTTTCTTTTAGCTGTTAGGACTGCTACCTTTTCATTTTTATTTGTTAGCAATTGCTAAAGCAAATTATGAGTCCCCGTTACATGCTTCGGCTCTTTATGTGAGCCAATGCAACATTATTAAAAACCGGCGGATGATGACCTTTCTTTTTTTTTCTTTTTTAGTTAGTAATATCAAAACTCTGGGCCCGTATTCCCAAAACGTTCTTACACTAAAAGCGGTTGTGCCAGTCAATAGCCAATGGAAAACAGCACTTACGAACGAAAAGCTTTGTGAATTTTCTTTCTGAAGTATAGTACGCAGGCTGCTACTGTAATATTTAACAGTTCCATAGCGACATGGCTAATCGAAAATATTTTACATAGCGTAGACAGACGCATCCATAATGAAGAATAATTGACCGGGAATTTCGCAAGGAACTGCAGGCAAAGTGACAATCACACAATAAGAAAAACTTGGTCGGGGGTCTGCCCCAGTTCCATTAACGACGGTATATTTGACGGTATATGGTGCTCGTGGCCGTTACACAATGTGGGCGACATATATCCTCCAACCTCATTCTTCAACCTTGAATGTCTTCGAGACGAGCTCTATATTCTGTTCGCATTTCAACGCAGTCACCTCACTTGACATAATCTGATTATTCGGGGAACAAAACATTCGCGGGTGTTTCATTTCAATTGACGAAAGAGGACAAGTGGGATGGCTGGTGTCTTCTTCGCATACCAATAACTTGTATAGTGCAATTACGGAATATAGACTAAAGAGGTCTGCGAAGTCTGTGTCACCTGTATTATTTTACGTTCTACTGCGTTAAGGAAACCTTTTATGGGCACGTTTAGTGACAGCAGCGTTATCAGTAAGGTCATTACGTACGATAGCGCCGTGACCTGGCATGCTACTGAAAAACGATGTCATAAATGCAATTAAAAGTTCACTGACGCGTCTCTTTGATCGCGGACGCTAAGTGTTCGGACGTCCCATGTAAATCTTACTGCGGGATCTCAAGCGATAACTTGGAGCCTCAAAACACGCGCCAGATGCGTGATTGACTCAGTTTACAGTGGGACGAAGGGGATGTCGTCATGTAAGGCAAGAAGCTAAACTTTGGCACTGCTGGTGGAACTGTCCATACCTCACGCACACAGAGAGAGAGATAGAGAGAGAGAGAGAGAGAGATCATGTATTTAATCTAGGTTAGTAAGCGGTCGAACCCGCATTCCAGAGGCTTGCTAGTACCTCGCATCATTGTCGATTCGATGTAAGCGGCCAGGTACCGTTGGGCCTCCGTGGATGTGCCCATATTCAACAACTAGGCACAGTGGTACGCTTGACTTGGTTTTGTGGGGGAAGTCGGTGTCCACATTCTAGCAGAATATGTGTTGTGCTAAGAGAGAGAGAGAGAGAGAAGAAAGGCATGGAGGTTAACCCGAGGCGAGTTTCGGGTTTGCTACCCTGCGCTGTGCTTGGGGATGTAGGGCTCGTTAAGAGGACAAAGAGCGAGAAGAAAAAAAAGAATCAAGAAAAGAAAAAGAAGAAAACGGAAATCACCGCCCCTTCCAGTCCGTGAAGATGCTCGAACAGCGAAGCTATGTTGATTACACCCAGTTTCATACCATGCAAGTCAATCTACGCAAGCAGTCTACATTGTAAATATTTTGTTTTACCATTCTTTGACCGAATTTTCGCTTTTGCATACTTCGCGGATGATCTTTCTGTTCGTGTTTTACCGGGCGTTTCTTTTTCGCGTGCGATTACTGTGACGAAAGTCTCGATCCAGGAATTGCCGCTTGAAGCGAGCAGTGGCTCCACCGTTAAGGTGGTTGCTTCTCTACGTTGACGCCGTTCTAGAGCTTCTCGTTCGCGGAGCCCGGGTTCTTCATTCCGACGCCGCCGATGTCTGTCCGCGCAGCTCGGTTTCGGCCTTTCGGCACTGCCATTGAGCTTCGGCTTCTCGGGTGCGCAGCTCGGGGTAGGCCTCCCGGCGCTGCCGATGTGTTTCCGCGTATCGGGCGCGCCGCTAGGCGTCGGCCTTTCGGCACTGCCGTTGAGCTTCGGCTTCTCGGGTGCTCAGCTCGGGGTAGGCCTCCCGGCGCTGCCGATGTGTTTCCGCGTATCGGGCGCGCCGCTAGGCGTCGGCCTTTCGGCACTGCCATTGAGCTTCGGCTTCTCGGGTGCGCAGCTCGGGGTAGGCATGCCGGCGCTGCCGATGCGTTACCGCGTATCGGGCGCGCCGCTAGGCGTCGGCCTTTCGGCACTGCAATTGAGCGTCGGCTTCTCGGGTGCGCAGCTCGGGGTAGGCCTCCCGGCGCTGCCGATGTGTTTCCGCGTATCGGGCGCGCCGCTAGGCGTCGGCCTTTCGGCACTGCAATTGAGCGTCGGCTTCTCGGGTGCGCAGCTCGGGGTAGGCCTCCCGGCGCTGCCGATGTGTTTGCGCGTATCGGGCGCGCCGCTAGGCGTCGGCCTTTCGGCACTGCAATTGAGCGTCGGCTTCTCGGGTGCGCAGCTCGGGGTAGGCCTCCCGGCGCTGCCGATGTGTTTCCGCGTATCGGGCGTGCCGCTAGGCGTCGGCCTTTCGGCACTGCCATTGAGCGTCGGCTTCTCGGGTGCGCAGCTCGGGGTAGGCATGCCGGCGCTGCCGATGCGTTACCGCGTATCGGGCGCGCCGCTAGGCGTCGGCCTTTCGGCACTGCAATTGAGCGTCGGCTTCTCGGGTGCGCAGCTCGGGGTAGGCCTCCCGGCGCTGCCGATGTGTTTCCGCGTATCGGGCGCGCCGCTAGGCGTCGGCCTTTCGGCACTGCCATTGAGCTTCGGCTTCTCGGGTGCGCAGCTCGGGGTAGGCATGCCGGCGCTGCCGATGCGTTACCGCGTATCGGGCGCGCCGCTAGGCGTCGGCCTTTCGGCACTGCAATTGAGCGTCGGCTTCTCGGGTGCGCAGCTCGGGGTAGGCCTCCCGGCGCTGCCGATGTGTTTCCGCGTATCGGGCGTGCCGCTAGGCGTCGGCCTTTCGGCACTGCCATTGAGCGTCGGCTTCTCGGGTGCGCAGCTCGGGGTAGGCATGCCGGCGCTGCCGATGTGTTTCCGCGTATCGGGCGCGCCGCTAGGCGTCGGCCTTGCGGCACTGCAACTGAGCGTCGGCTTCTCGGGTGCGCAGCTCGGGGTAGGCCTCCCGGCGCTGCCGATGTGTTTCCGCGTATCGGGCGCGCCGCTAGGCGTCGGCCTTTCGGCACTGCCATTGAGCTTCGGCTTCTCGGGTGCGCAGCTCGGGGTAGGCATGCCGGCGCTGCCGATGCGTTACCGCGTATCGGGCGCGCCGCTAGGCGTCGGCCTTTCGGCACTGCAATTGAGCGTCGGCTTCTCGGGTGCGCAGCTCGGGGTAGGCCTCCCGGCGCTGCCGATGTGTTTCCGCGTATCGGGCGCGCCGCTAGGCGTCGGCCTTTCGGCACTGCAATTGAGCGTCGGCTTCTCGGGTGCGCAGCTCGGGGTAGGCCTCCCGGCGCTGCCGACGTGTTTCCGCGTATCGGGCGCGCCGCTAGGCGTCGGCCTTTCGGCACTGCAATTGAGCGTCGGCTTCTCGGGTGCGCAGCTCGGGGTAGGCCTCCCGGCGCTGCCGATGTGTTTCCGCGTATCGGGCGTGCCGCTAGGCGTCGGCCTTTCGGCACTGCCATTGAGCGTCGGCTTCTCGGGTGCGCAGCTCGGGGTAGGCCTCCCGGCGCTGCCGATGTGTTTCCGCGTATCGGGCGTGCCGCTAGGCGTCGGCCTTTCGGCACTGCAATTGAGCTTCGGCTTCTCGAGTGCGCATCTCGGGGTAGGCCTCCCGGCGCTGCCGATGTGTTTCCGCGTATCGGGCGCGCCGCTAGGCGTCGGCCTTTCGGCACTGCCATTGAGCTTCGGCTTCTCGGGTGCGCAGCTCGGGGTAGGCATGCCGGCGCTGCCGATGCGTTACCGCGTATCGGGCGTGCCGCTAGGCGTCGGCCTTTCGGCACTGCCATTGAGCATCGGCTTCTCGGGTGCGCAGCTCGGGGTAGGCCTCCCGGCGCTGCCGATGTGTTTCCGCGTATCGGGCGCGCCGCTAGGCGTCGGCCTTTCGGCACTGCAATTGAGCTTCAGCTTCTCGAGTGCGCATCTCGGGGTAGGCCTCCCGGTGCTGCCGATGTGTTTCCGCGTATCGGGCGCGCCGCTAGGCGTTGGCCTTTCGGCACTGCCATTGAGCGTCGGCTTCTCGGGTGCGCAGCTCGGGGTAGGCCTCCCGGCGCTGCCGATGTGTTTCCGCGTATCGGGCGTGCCGCTAGGCGTCGGCCTTTCGGCACTGCAATTGAGCTTCAGAATCTCGAGTGCGCATCTCGGGGTAGGCCTCCCGGCGCTGCCGATGTGTTTCCGCGTATCGGGCGCGCCGCTAGGCGTCGGCCTTTCGGCACTGCCATTGAGCTTCGGCTTCTCGGGTGCGCAGCTCGGGGTAGGCCTCCCAGCGCTGCCGATGCGTTTCCGCGTATCGGGCGCCCCGCTAGGCGTCGGCCTTTCGGCACTGCCGTTGAGCTTCGGCTTCTCGGGTGCGCAGCTGGGGGTAGGCCTCCCGGCGCTGCCGATGTATTTCCGCGTTTCGGGCGCGCCGCTAGGCGTCGGCCTTTCGGCACTGCCATTGAGCTTCGGCTTCTGAGGTGCGCAGCTCGGGGTAGGCCTCCCGGCGCTGCCGATGTGTTTCCGCGTATCGGGCGCGCCGCTAGGCGTCGGCCTTTCGGCACTGCCATTGAGCGTCGGCTTCTCGAGTGCGCATCTCGGGGTAGGCCTCCCGGCGCTGCCGATGTGTTTCCGCGTATCGGGCGCGCCGCTAGGCGTCGGCCTTTCGGCACTGCCATTGAGCGTCGGCTTCTCGGGTGCGCAGCTCGGGGTAGGCCTCCCGGCGCTGCCGATGTGTTTCCGCGTATCGGGCGCGCCGCTAGGCGTCGGCCTTTCGGCACTGCCATTGAGCTTCGGCTTCTCGGGTGCGCAGCTCGGGGTAGGCCTCCCGGCGCTGCCGATGTGTTTCCGCGTATCGGGCGTGCCGCTAGGCGTCGGCCTTTCGGCACTGCAATTGAGCTTCAGCTTCTCGAGTGCGCATCTCGGGGTAGGCCTCCCGGCGCTGCCGATGTGTTTCCCCGTATCGGGCGCGCCGCTAGGCGTCGGCCTTTCGGCACTGCCATTGAGCGTCGGCTTCTCGAGTGCGCATCTCGGGGTAGGCCTCCCGGCGCTGCCGATGTGTTTCCGCGTATCGGGCGCGCCGCTAGGCGTCGGCCTTTCGGCACTGCCATTGAGCGTCGGCTTCTCGAGTGCGCATCTCGGGGTAGGCCTCCCGGCGCTGCCGATGTGTTTCCGCGTATCGGGCGCGCCGCTAGGCGTCGGCCTTTCGGCACTGCAATTGAGCTTCAGCTTCTCGAGTGCGCATCTCGGGGTAGGCCTCCCGGCGCTGCCGATGTGTTTCCGCGTATCGGGCGCGCCGCTAGGCGTCGGCCTTTCGGCACTGCCATTGAGCGTCGGCTTCTCGAGTGCGCATCTCGGGGTAGGCCTCCCGGCGCTGCCGATGTGTTTCCGCGTATCGGGCGCGCCGCTAGGCGTCGGCCTTTCGGCACTGCCATTGAGCGTCGGCTTCTCGGGTGCGCAGCTCGGGGTAGGCCTCCCGGCGCTGCCGATGTGTTTCCGCGTATCGGGCGCGCCGCTAGGCGTCGGCCTTTCGGCACTGCCATTGAGCGTCGGCTTCTCGGGTGCGCAGCTCGGGGTAGGCCTCCCGGCGCTGCCGATGTGTTTCCGCGTATCGGGCGTGCCGCTAGGCGTCGGCCTTTCGGCACTGCAATTGAGCTTCAGAATCTCGAGTGCGCATCTCGGGGTAGGCCTCCCGGCGCTGCCGATGTGTTTCCGCGTATCGGGCGCGCCGCTAGGCGTCGGCCTTTCGGCACTGCCATTGAGCTTCGGCTTCTCGGGTGCGCAGCTCGGGGTAGGCCTCCCGGCGCTGCCGATGTGTTTCCGCGTATCGGGCGCGCCGCTAGGCGTCGGCCTTTCGGCACTGCCATTGAGCGTCGGCTTCTCGAGTGCGCATCTCGGGGTAGGCCTCCCGGCGCTGCCGATGTGTTTCCGCGTATCGGGCGCGCCGCTAGGCGTCGGCCTTTCGGCACTGCCATTGAGCGTCGGCTTCTCGGGTGCGCAGCTCGGGGTAGGCCTCCCGGCGCTGCCGATGTGTTTCCGCGTATCGGGCGTGCCGCTAGGCGTCGGCCTTTCGGCACTGCCATTGAGCTTCGGCTTCTCGGGTGCGCAGCTCGGGGTCGGCCTCCCGGCGCTGCCAATGTGTTCCGCGTCCTGGGCGCGCACATCGGTGTCGGCCTCTCGGCGCTGCCAATGTGTTTCCGCGTCTCGGGCGCGCAGCTCGGGGTAGGCCTTCCGGCGCTGCCGTTTAAACTCAGCATATTTGGTGCGCAGCTCGGGGTCGGCCCTACGATGACGAGCCCGTCGACGAGCCAACTTTTGCTCACGCTCGCGGTGGCCAGCTTCTTCCTCATGAGTACGCACTGCTCGTGGTCTTCCCATACTTGTAGCTGGCATGGAATGTGCGGACCCACTAATTCAAAGCTCGGCATATTGGGCTCAAGACAACGAATGGCTCCTCAGTAAATGCGACCTCCCCATTACCACGACAGATGAGAAGTGAAATTCGACGCTGGAATGTGGTTCATTCCACTCTGATGTGGTGCATTGGCGTGAAAGTAGGTGGAGCATCCTAGCAGCATCTGCCATAGACAGCAGGATCGATAGGAGGTTGTTATCTACATGAGTTGAACGAGCAGCTTGATCGGCACGTTCATTGCCGATGATATCACAGTGACTAGGTAGCCATTGAAAAATTATTATGCGAAGCATACTAGCCGCACAACCACGCTCTTCCTTGCTGCGCCGCGCGCGGCCGCGTAGCTACCATATGACGTCATAACAGCTGCAAAGCGGACGCTTAAGCTTCGCCTTCAAGAGTGGAACGCGACAGCGTTCCCGTCGACCCGCCAAGGGGTGTAAGACAATGGGCTACGGCGCAGCGACTACGCGCCCCGCATTGGACGCGGTGAGCATCGCGCAACGCAGCGTTCGGCGCGTCAACGAAATGTGCGCCTGAGCAAGCGACGCACGCCTGAGCCTTAGAAACAGCTCGTTTCTAAGGCAACACCGCGTTCACTAGAGGCGCTTTTGTACCGCTTTGAAGCATCGAACTCGTGGCTCAGTGGTAACGTCTCCGCCTCACACTCCGGAGACCCTGGTTCGATTCCCACCCAGCCCATCTTGCAAGTTGTTTTTTATTCATGAAGTGCCTGCTGGGATTTATCGCTCACGGCCAACGCCGCATACACCGACGCCGACGACACCAGCTTTTCTGCGACACGAGCTTCTTAACGCTGTCGCGTCAAAATAAAGGCTAGTATGCTTCGCATCCTGGGCTTAACCTTAGCTAAGCCACAGCCATTTTTTTCTTGTTTTTTCTCAATCAAGTCGTGTATGGCCTCCATGATTTCAAATACCAACTGTTCATGCGGACCGCGCCGTAAAGCTGATAATAAATACTGTAGCGCCAGCTTCGAGTCACAGAAAATCAACCATTTGTGTGTTCATTCGCATTAATAAAGTGTTGCGCGACTGGAAGCGCTGCGAGTTCTGCTGCCGTCGACGTTGCCAAATGAGAGGTTTTCAGCTTGATAGTGGTGGCTTTTGCTGGAATGACGACAGCTGCGGCAGAGTTGTTATGCTAACGTGCCCGTTGAAGTATATATGGATACTAGTTGACGTTACTAAAGCACTCGTTAGCACTTTCTGACATGTATACTTCCCGCTCTGGTTATGGCGATAGATGCGAACAGTCTCATGGGGCCCTATAACGTAAAACAATTCCAATCTGTTTTTATTCCAATTTCTTGACGTCGAATTTACGTAACCACCCACGCAAATATCAGGCGGTAACCCGCAGCGTTGTTTGAAACACCCAATGAAACGCGCTCCTCGTTTATAGCAGGTCACTTTTTTTGCTTTCAAAGCCAATAGCATTGCCTACATTGAGCAGATTTCCTTATCGAATTGGCTGATAAGAGGCGAGGCTCAAGTGGAGGGAGATTCGATGGGGCCTAGCCAGAACAGTGAAAGTAGATAACCGGCTGAAGAGGGTGGAGCCGGCGTCTGTGATTGATCCGCTCCCCCTTAGCTTGCGGTGGCTGGTCGAATTGTCTGGTCGAGAATTGTTACCGAAAAGTTTAGAATAACTTAACGGTATAGCGCCCCTACTCTCCTGATACGAAGTGGCTGTTTCGAGTTGGGAAAGAAAGGAGCCTGGCGATATGTCACTCGGGTTAGTGGCGTGCTCATTACTTCTCGCGAATCTGGCGTTCACGTGAAACGTACATGAGTCAGGCGCTCCGGCGCGATAAAAAGAAAACTTGTTTAAGGCTTTGTTGAAAGTTTGACTAAGGCGATCGATTCAATTAATATTTTTTGCGAAATTCAGAACTATCCTTTCCTTCCTATTCATTCTAATTTGTGTGCTGCATGTTTCTATAGATTTTCTGCGACGGTGAAGGTCGAGTTTGGCTTTTGAGGTTCATTTGAATATCGGATTATTGACGTTGTGGGGGAGATTCCCGGCTCGGGTAGGGGCGGGCACTTGGATGAGCCGAGCTAATCGGGAACGCGCGCCAGACTTTCGATGAACGTTTAAAAATGTCGAGTGCTACGTGAAATAAAAGGGATCCTCTGAGTAGTTGACCATGCACAGCTGGCACCATCTCTCTAACGAAGGTCGCAAACAACAACAACAACAATAACAACAACAACGACGACGACGATGACGTCAACAACAAAAACTTATGTGCTATCTCTGGAGGCAGCCAAGAAGATGGCTCGTGAAGACGCCCCTCGTGCATCTGCTTTGTCGTTGAAGTCCAGCGCTGGCACGGAACGAATGTTTGCCGAGCCTGAGCGTTCGTCGCACCCACCGTAGACGAGCGGTTTGGAGCCGCTTAGATGTATCTATCTAGCAGTAGCATAGAGGAAGACTTGTTGCGTTAGTGCATGCAATGCCACGCGTTTGCGTTTACGCACGGCGAATTTCAAATTCTTGTTAATGAGGAGCCCGATGTTCGATCGCCTGGAAGCTGGGAATTTTAGACGTGCTTGCTCTGATTCTGTAAAAAAAAAAAATAAGAAGAAGGACAGTCAAATAAAAGACAACTCGCTTTGGTAGAGGTCACCGCGAGCGACGCATTTGCTCACAACCAAACCGATGTGTAGATGGAACCCTTCGTCATCAGCAGCCAGATAGTTGAAGCAGTGAGGAAAGTGCATTCATATCGTCCAACTAGTCACGAGAGATTCATGACAACGACATCTGCAGATAAATAAACATGAGTTCGAAAACCCTTCAAAAGAAAAGCATATCACTGTATTATTCTATAGTATAAACCTAAAGAGCCGTAACTTGGAGCATAACAAAAAAAAAACTTGGAAGGAAACGAAACATCACATGAAGAACGACGGGATCGAAAGTAATAGGCATAAGGCATGGGATGGAGGTGACGCGGATTATAAATCAAACGTGGTTATCTCACATTGTAGTTTCAAGTAACACGAATGTGAAGGTAATATAATGCGGATAACAGATAACTGTAGTCTCTCAGAACTAAGGGATGGAAAGCGTTTCCGGTCGTGGCAAACGGTTAGAATGAGTAATGAGATCAGGAAATTTGTAGCGAAACGATGAAGTCGGTTGACGAAGGACAGGCGCATAGCTGGAGACAGCTGGAAAAGGACTCTGTGCTGTAGCTAACTTGTGATGATGATGAGAGCGAAGCGACATTATAAGTCGGTAACTGAGGCGAAGGGCCGCCAAGAGCTTATCACGGCTCGGACCATGAACTTAGCTCATTGTTGTACTCGTTTTTACATTCCCGTTCTACACGTGTGACTCGCGGCGCAGTGCCTATACCTCTACATCCCACTCATATACAGAGGCACCCAGTGCTGCCAGCTACAGTTCTGTCTTGCGCGGCTTTTTTCTTAGCCTTAGCCCGGTTGAAGCAGTGATTTCGTTCGAGCTGCGCGCTTCTAAATGGTTCTGGTACGATTACTTCCGTTGGTCTTCAAACTAGAAACTTTAGTGCAGCAGCTGTTAGTAGGTCAGTGAAACACTACGAACACTTGCTACATAGCTGCAGGAGCCGACTGCGTCGGCAACTACTTATGCCATTGAACCGTGACGGCATTTCTGTGTTACCCCAATTAATGTGCGCAGCCGATAAGAGTTTCGAGAAAGAAAACACGCCAACGGCAAAAGAAACGTACGCTTCTCAAAGTGCCATGATCTTAAACTGTATGCCCGCAGAAAACCCAGACTTGCCTCTTTCTCCACGAGTACTGATATTCAACGGTATCACTCTAAATCAAGGCATGAAAGCGTTATCAACAAGAACGTGATGTGGTTAGTTGACTTTTATTTTATAGCAAGATGCCATCACACCAGATATGTTGGCTAACTCATTCGGTTAACGTGAAATATAATGCTTTCGCTTTCAGTCCGCCCATTCGAAAAAGTGACCCGACACGGGGAACAGCGGGCAGCGTGTGTGCAAAATGTACGCAGCGAAGGATAGGAAAAAATTATAGGTTTTACGTGCCAAAACCACTTTCTGATTATAAGGCACGCCATAGTGGAGGACTCCGGAAATTTCGACCACCTGGAGTTCTTTAACGTGCACCTAAATCTAAGTACCCGGGTGTTTTCGCATTTCGCCCACATTGAAATGCTGCCGCCGAGGCCGGGATTCGATCCCGCGACCTCGTGCTCTGCAGCCCAACACCATAGCCACTGAGCAACCACGGCGGGTGAGGATAGGTATGAACTGCATTCAGAGTTTTTACGCGTGAAAACCACGATTTGATTATGAGGCACGCTGGAGTGGGGGATGAGGGTATAGCTATAGGGGCTTGTTGGTACGGCATATCTTATTTTGTTGCAGCGCAAGCTGAACGAGGACAACAGAAAGGCACATCTGAGACACACAGTGTTAACTTTCATCAACAGATTTATTTCCCGTTCTCGTCACTATATATGCACCCTTGCAACGTCATACAACGCGTGTAAAATTTCAGTAAAAATGAACAAAAAAAAATAAACTGGGAACCACACGTAAGCAGTTTTTTTTTACTCACATATTCAGACATACACACGTTCAGCGCGAACAGAGATAATTGAGCTCTTTTGAGGATAATGAAATGGAAGGTTTACTGACGCATGTGTCGCCGAATGTTGATGTGGGCCTAACTTCTATTATCAAGCGCGTCATCTCACACCTGCTTCTACTCATGATGACTGTTTCTATAAATCTAGGTTTGCATTTGCATCTCTGGCAGTTGATGGCAAGAAATCCGTCGGCGGCCAAGTTGTTTATTTTGTTATTGTGTTCTCGTAACCTTCGTTTATGCATATGCCTGTTTGACCAAAGTAGAATCGTCCACACCCGAGAGGAATGCGATATACCACAACCGTGATAAAATCAATGAATTTGTTTTTATGTTCTTTTTCGCATGCGGTACGTGCGATTCTTTCTGGCCTTGTGTTTCTACACACGCTCACAAATTTATTAGACGCCGAAAACACAACGTTGATTACCGCTCCTTCCAGCAATCTTCTTTTCTCTATGGGAGAACCCGTGTATGTAGAGGATGATAGCAACCTTTCGGTGGTTTAGGACCATAACCGCTAAACCACCGTGGCGGCGGGTCGAGGGATAGGTATATCGACGGGACTTGAGGTGCCAAAGGCATGCGCAGGGGCTATCGAATGTATCATAGTGGACGGGTTTGGATGAATTTTCACTACCTGATTAATGTTCTTGAACGTGCAACTAAAGATGGGTGCGCGAGCATTCTTACACTCCGCTCCCGAAGGAATGCGGCCTCCGGCACCGGGAATCCAATCCGCAAACCTAGCCACTGAGACACCGCGGGGATTGGAAGAAATAAGTGGCTCTCGGGCACAAGCACTGGATGAATAACGTAGCAGGCGAGATGTTAAGAATAGACGCGGTCTGATGTCATTGTCGTTGACGCGGTTACTTTTTTTTCCAAAGGCTGCTCATCTTCCCTTTCATCTATATAAGTATAAACTGTAACGTGTGGCATGCCAAATGATTGTGAGCCAGCAGGCCCAGGTAACTCTAGAAGAGAGCTGACCTGGATTCACTGTCTCCATGGGAACGGCTGGGGCGGAAGGCGAGTGCGAACGGAGGTCCCGGAAGCATCCAATCCAGCTGCGTTTCCGATGCTCATTTCTGCGCCTCGGGTTTCCCAGTCCAGTACAGAGAAAACACCTGATATTGTCTGTCACCAAAGCATGATTTATTCTGTGAGACGAGCGTACAGCGTTAGGCCAGTGGGTGAAGGCTGGGACTCTTTGTCGCAAACCTGCGCCTCTGCTTTTACTGCTACCGAAAATAAATAAACAACAAAACACAGCCCCCATTCAACGCCTAACCCTCTCATGTATATAAAACGCGAGGGGCCCGTAGAACCAAGCACGATCATCTTCGTAACACCGCGTGATCTGGCTGCTTAGAACTGGTCCCACGAAGTTTTGTGTTTTTATTATAAAGGACGTCTTTCTTTCTGACTTTTTTCTCAATCAGCGTATTGCGAGAAACGTTACACAGAGCACGCTTGACTGAAGCTCTTGCTGGAGAAGAAGCTCGACTGAGTACCCAAGCCTAGACCAATTTCCAGGAACGCCCCAAAAAACGCCTGCTATTAAGCCTTGAAGAAGCTCCCACAGATGCTAGGGAATCATTGTCAGCTAGGTCAGTGCGGAATGTTTCTGTTGTTTTTTTCCAGAAACTTGCGTCACTTCTAATGGGATAAGCGCGGCAGAATAAGAACCATGACCTGTAAACAGCAATCACGAAAAGCCATAAAAGGGCGTAATTACGGCTTCCGTGCGTGTACCACACTGTCGTGCATGCTTTCTCAACTAAAGTTTCTGTGACCTTTCATAGAATCCCAGTTCAGGCACCGTCGCGTAGCAAGAGCACCATTCAGTGCTATTTCGTCAGTTCTCTTTTCGAGAAGATGTCGCTCTCATGTTTCAAGGCAAGTTGCTAAAGTGCTTAGGGAAAAAAATGAAGCGGTCTCACTTAAATTCGATGATTTTGCATGCGTGTATAGTCCCAAATCGTAAGAAAAGATCGATGTCCTATCAATGATTACATCAACGATTACAACGTGAGATTTGCTTCTAGTAATTTTTGTACGACACAGCGGCATGTCTAAAGGCTTCGTTCGTGAACAAATGGAAGGTGGTTGAGCACAACAGGCCTGACTGTGGTCGGTAACAATGGTGGATTCCTCTAGATTAATGCAACTACTCAGCTTTGCGATGTGAAGTAGCCGAAGAACCTAGCAGTTATTGACTTGAACAAATGGCGCTATTGGCACAAATGTTTGTGCTATCCATGCAAAGCGTATGACAGAAAGCACTCGAAGAAAGCGCGCCAAACTGAAGTTGATTTTTGCTAGTCGTAATAAGCCTTCTTCTTGAATGCAAAGAGCCCTTGCTCGAAGCCAATGGCGTGAAGCGTGTGCTGAACGAACAGGTGCTGAACAGGTGCTCAGGTGCTGAACGAACATGGCTAATCAGGTGCTTGTGCTCGAACTGGTGCAAAACAATACAAATCAATCTGCGTGGCGCATGTTCTTTCTCTGGAATCCGCCAGCACAGCCCTTTACTGTACCTCACCTAGCAAAGGTGACCACACTTCACTGGTCACCGTATCCGCGAAAGAAATATGTATTTTTGAGCACTACCATTTCAATGAATTCCCACGTGTCGTTGTTTTCTAATGCAACGATGAAGGCCCTTATAGAAAGGCTCATTTAGTCATGGAATAAAAAATTTTGAATCTGAATGATCAGACGCAGAAGGAAAAAAAAAAACATGAATGGTAGCTACGTTAACAAAGGTCATTCATGTTCTCCATAAGCATCGCGCTGACACCTCTTCGGGCAGAAACTCATTGAAAGAAAATTTATCCGCGGGGAGTTCTACAAAATTTATGCGACCAATGTGACGACTTTGTTGTGTTGAATGGTGCTAACATAGCAGAACTAAAATATGCACCAATAATCGTCTACGCTCGCAGTGTTGGTTATCTAGCCCTAACGTGATATACCGATGCCACACGCGCAGAAAACTGGCATTATCACACTTTTAGCTGTTAGTTAGAACCAGCTTTTTTTTTTCAAAATCACATGGACATTATAGATCATGCGATACTCGCACACAGTGCATCTGTTCAGATGAATTAGCTAAAGAGGCCAACAATACTCACCCAACCAGTCCCTATGGCCAGGCAGCTAAAAAAAGTGACTAATTATCTTTTAAACTACTTTTACTTTAGCGCATATGTTTAAGTCGCGTGCACGCACGCACGCACACGCACACACGCACACACGCACACACGCACACACACACGACATAGCTTGGTGTGTTGCTAGGCGTTTTGCCGGACTATAGCTGTGAGACGTGCATGGTGAGATAAATATGGAGAAGGAGGAGGAGGAGGAGGAAAGAGAAAAGCAGAAGGCAGGGAGGTTAACCAGAGAGAAACATGGAAACCATTCAGAAAACATCCGAAAACTGATATGACGGATATGATATATGATATGACGGAACTGAAAGCAGGTGTTACGTGGAAGGTAATCTTAGAAACATTTAGGAAGAGGAGGAGGATGAGGATGAGGAAAGAGAATAAAAGACAGGGAGGTTAGCTGATGTAAATACTGGTTGGATACCCTGTACTGAGGAAAGGGGGTAGAAAGAATGAAGAGTGATAGAAGGAGAAAAGAGACAAACATTAAAGAGAGAGAAAAACAGGGAGCACGCAGAACATTTAAAGTTGCTCCCACACTCCACATGTCCTGAAGAAGAGGTGCAACTTATTTAAAGCATTTTGCGTTGAACTCGGTGTGGGTCAAGTTCCGAGCGTTCTCTCCCGTCTTAGGGCGATTGTTCAGTGTGTCAAACGCAATCGAAAACTTTTTCTAGCCACACTGTAACAAGGGCTGTCATAGCGGAGATGCCTGATTGCCTTTTTCAATGCAGAATGAGTAAACATTCGTTAATGCCTGCTCAGGTGTGTTTCTTCAGCTGTTGGTATTCCCGGTAGAAGTCGGAGATGCAGATGTGGGTCCGAGCTTTGGAGACGTGTGTTTGTAGATTCGTTTGAGCAACCCTATGCCTCTGCACGCTCGCTCACGAGCGACCAAAGCCTTGTGACTGCGTCTGTTTTCGACTGTGACATTGGTATACAGCTGAGACATCGTAGACCGATCGAGGGGCCTCATCCGCATTGTCTTCAACAGAAATGCCACACCTTGTAAATAGCGTGTTGGTGAAGTATTCTGACATCTGCGACTAAAATATGGACGAAGTTTTTCCATGTCTTAGGAGAAGAGTACTCGCTATGACAGCGATGTGGCGCTGGCTAGCATTCCACACCTAGGCACCCGAGGCTAGTTGCCGAAAATCTGGATGCAGATACAGCTGCCTCCGTAGCTGAATTCATAGATCACTTACGCATAATGTAGATACTGGAAGTTCGGCTCCAACCGGTGGCGAAATATCCTTTTCTTCCACTTTCGATCATTTCTTTTTTTTCTTTATTAAGTATATGAAGGCCTTTTTGTCAGTTTAACCCACATTTATATTTTATTGGAGAGCTTAGTAAAAAAATAGCTTGTTACTCCTTATAGGCTATATATTGTCTGTTAGCTTTGTGCATTGCTAAATATCGAGCCTCACAGTAAGCTGTACATCATAGATCGTTGTGACCAACGGCACATTGTTTCAGACATATTGAGATACTGAATTCTCAGATGCTCGGACCTTGCAATACTTGCAAGCTTAACCTTAACGATGGGCTTTGAAATACTTAACTAATTAGTAAATGTCAATTATGCACATTTTAGCAGATTTGTTTCTGAGCAGGAGTTGTATTTGAGAAGTTTGTAGGGGCATACGTGAACGAGCAACCGATATAGTCTTTTTTTTTCTTGTTGTTGTTTCTGAAAAGTGTAGCACATCTCTGGCTATGAAGAGAGCCTTCGAACTACGAAAAAGTGACTTATTCCACGTTTTTGTGCCTATACATTTTATCACTCTCCAAGCTTATTTTGAAGTGGCGTGCTTTTGTTTTTATTTAAATGGCGGCGACTCCTATGGGAAATGCTTGACGATGTCTATAAGCTATAAAATATATCCTGTGCTAGTATACTGCTTTTCCACCCACAACCCTCCTTCGCGTTCCCTGTTGCGGTTTAACGAAAGGGTATAGAAAGGTGTTCTACGGGATATGTAGAAAGGTGTAATGGCTCCAGGACTAACATTTGGAAATGTGGTTGTTTGCTTGAAGTCAGTGGTGCAGTCAGGACTCGATGGCAAGCAAAGGTTAGTGGGACGCCTCGCAATGGGCGCTCATGGGAAGACTACAAATGGAGCTGTAGAGGGTGATATGGGCTGGACTAGCTTTGAAGTGAGGTAAGCTCGGAGTAAAATTGATTGCGAAGAACGATAAAGGAATGAGGAAGAAAGCAAATGGGCTGGGAGAGTGTTCCCATATTTGTACAGAAAAAAAAAAAACATCGATTCACAGTGGAGGAAAATAACTAGACAGCTTACCAGCAAGTATGCGACTGGTATGGTGAGCAACATGACAACAAAGAACGCCAAGCGGAAAGTCAGAGAGGCTGAGATAATCTCATGGGTGGCGGCAGTGGAAAAGAAACCTGCTAAGAGTAACTACTTAAGAGGAAAAAAATGAAATCAGGAAAGTAACAATTTATGATAACTCAAAGGGAAGCTCATTAGTTTTCGAAGAGAGATCAGAATGCCTTAGAATACGCACTTATAAAGCGAGATACAACAACCAAGAAGAAGCATGCGCTTGCTGCGGTGAAGCTAGGGACACGATGGAGCACGTTCTATTAGAATGTGAAGATATCTGCCCAGCGGTCGATTTAGGTACTTCTGGCCTCCTTGAAGCTCTTGGGTTCAGCGAGAGCAGGGGGAAGATAAACATGTCCGCAATAGAAACCAGTAGGAGAAGATTGGAAGATTGGTGCAAAAAAATAGGCAAACGACAAACGGAGGTGGACAAAAACGAAGTTCCCAGAAAGATTGGTGATGGAAATTTTGCGTGAGTTTTTTTCATTTCTTTCTTTTTCTTTCTTTAACATAAGTAGGACATTAGGCAATATAGTAACATGAGCTTGGTGACACAACCCACCGCCCTTATCCAGAGGGGGCGTTCATAGCATCCATCCATCCATCTATCTGCGGCAGCGGCGGCGCCGGCCGTGCGGGGGAAAGACAAAAAAAGAACCAGAAAGCCCGCCTCCACGCATGGCGATCGCCTCAAGCGTTTCCTAGTAAAATTACGGTTGCAGAAGCTGCAGTTGTCAGGAAGCGGGAACCACAAACCACAAACCAGGACGTAACGTAACTACAGTTTCATATGGAAAAGAAGAACGTACAGTCGCCCAAATCTTTAACTGGTGTGCGGGAGCGGCGACTTTTCCGGGCGTCAGCGCCGTATGACGCGGCGAGGCTGGAAACAGCCTAGTAGACGATGGGCCCAGCTGAGCGCGCTTTGTCCGCATGCGCTTAGCCTCAGACTGTTTCCAGCCTCGCCCCGTCAAACGGCGCTGACGCACGGAAAAGTCGCCGCTCCCGCACACCAGTTAAAGATTTGGGCGACTGTACCTAGCAACTGATTTAATTTGTGTTTTGACAGCGCTATGGAAAGGCCACGTATAGTCAGAACTGCCGAAGAGCAGCGTGAGCACGATGATGAAGAAAAGAAATGTGCTTTAACCTTTAAAAGAAGAAGAAAAGAAATGTGCTATTGATCAGGTTCCTGTTTAGTCAGGTGTATCGCTCGGGTAAGCGAGTCGTCAAAGAGACGAAGTGACGTACAAAGGTCAGTCGGGAAATACAAGACTTTCGAAGACAGATAAATAGTATGTGAACTTTAATAAAGAACGCAGAAGGAAGGTGGTAAGAAACTGCGTGTCCCTCTCGTTAACGCGAAGATCCCTTTCAAGTTAAAATACTAGAAGCAGCTTCAGTATAGGGGTTCAGAAGCGCCCGAAAACCATGGCTACTTTCTAACTTCTGGCTATTTGTGTGATCCTTTGGCACAGCACCTTAAGTACTTTTGGACTTCCGGAATCACAAAATGACTGCATTTCCTAAGTACTTGTCGTAGCGCAGATTCTCCACCGAGAATGCTCATAAATAACGGAGAAGTAACGGATATTTTATAACAGCTCTATATATGTTGTGTCTAATTTAAATTATGCAAAATATGAATCGACTGCTCTGCTCAGTTAGTTTTTTCGCTTTAAGTGTTTAATTTCTTATCTATTAAAATGGATCAAAACTCCTCAAGAAAGGACCGCTTACATTTGACAGGAATATTATACCTTTAATACAGCTCATACGCGCTCTTCCTTATACTTTTATTTATTGTTGAGCTCATCTAATTCCACTTTACTCCAAGAAGGAGCGATCCACTCTCGTAGGGCGTACGCCTCATCCTGCTAGTTTCCATTATTTCCATTATTTCTTTCGCGTCCCATCCCGTGAGGACAGAGTTCATTTCTCACCGACTACTCGGGCTCCATGCATATCATTATCTCCACGGAGGTCTGGAATAGCGTGTCGATTTTCGTAACTTTCTAAAATGTTTTCGAAGTGCTATTTTTTTTTCAATTGTGTTATCACGGAGGTGAAGAGCATGATGCATCTTAGTGCTAGTGAAACATAGGGCCCTATAGCCGTAGAACTACTCCAATCTAGTTTCATTCTAATCTCCCGACATTCAAGCGTACGTAACCGCCGACGCAAGCATCGGGCGGTGACTCACAGCGTTGTTTGATAGGCCAATGGAACGCTCTCCTCGCCTATAGGAGGTCACATTTGTTTGCATTCAGAGCGAATGACCTTAGTTGACAGGTTTTTCTTATCTAATTGGCTGACCAGAATCGAGGAGCATGCAGAAGAGGGGGGGGGGGGTCGGTAGGGCTGGGCTAGCGCAGTAAAATTATATAACCGGATGAGAAGGGTAGTGTCGTCGTTGGCTATTTTCCCGCTTCTTCTTGCTTAGCTTTCGGTGTCTGATGGAAAATCGCGGAGGCGTGCAACGGATGGGTGAATATGCAGCTAAAACAAATCCTCAGCGAAGAAAAGTTGGCAGGGAGATGTTGTGTACGTTTCGAAAGCGCTCGACATTGTTACACTATCCCGCAATTTTCTTTATTATGTGAAAATAAACTCTTTTTCCCAGCAGCTCTCAGCAGCCAGTGCCACAGCAATCTTCAGGCAGCCATCTTATATCGATGTCGGAACGGGGCAGTCTCTGGCTATTCACCATATTAATGGCATCTTTAATGCGTACACGTCTCTTTGACGCGTTGAGCTTTGCGGTTTTCTGACGTCGCGTGACAGATTAGGTGAAGTGGGCGAAGCCCCAAAGTTTTTGTTCAATAGCGGAACACTGGTGTTGAAGAAAAAGTAGAATTGAAAATAATTATTTTTATTTTCTTCGGTGTAATCATAGATAATGAGTTTGTACACTTCATATCATATGAGGAATTTTCGCTTTTTTTATGACTACGTGTGACAGACAAGCTAAATGGGGATGGCCCGAAAAAATGTTCACCAGTCCTGCAGCGCTGATTGCAGAAATCGAATAGAGAGTTTTGGAACAGCTTTACGTTATATCGCCCATGATCTGTAACGTGAAGCATTTAAAACCTCGATATGGTTAAATATGGCAGATCAACTGGAATAGCTGTAAAACGTCACACTGTTTTGGCGAAAATGTGCAGCCCTACACCGCCGATGGGCGCACTCTGTATCACGCTGTTGCACATTACTGGCTTAAGCCGCTCCATCACCTGTGGGTTCATTCGGCTCTTTACCGCTTTTCAGTCTACCAGGTAGTTAACCCGCTCATTCACAAATTATTATGGACGACAATTTGCCAAAGTTACAAAAGTTTATTTACGCACCACAGACCACAGTGAAAGAAAGTCAGGGCAGCAGGACGACCTTTGTGCACTTTCTAGTCAGTACTCATAATTACAAAGCAATTGAATATGGATTCAGCGCACAATCCATTCTGCCGCAATATTTCTTTAACAAAGAGAACTGATTAAACGACTAATGGTACATGATCAATTTAGTCATTGGCTTCAAGCGTTACGAGAAAAAAAAATACCTGTTCGCCCTCGCTGACACAACGCAACACATCGAACATCATCAAACATACTAGCTAGTGTCTTCACCAAAGGGATTTTGTATAGCAATATTCAGAGCACTGAACTGAAATGGAGCCACTTTGGGTATGCGGGGGTTCAATTTACCCGCACCGCAATATCAGAAGGTTTTTCCTTGCGAAGAATTGACAGAACATCAAAACCAAATTGCGTTCACAAATTTGCACGCCGTGAGTGAAGGAGTTCAGACCATAGCTGCCAACTATTCTGAATTTTTCTTAAAGTTTGCAAACTTGGGCTAGTTTTACAATTTTTCGAGCGCTGCGTCAAATTTTACAAAAAAAAATGGGTTCAGTAGGAGAAAAAGTTTAAAGCTGTCTATAGGGATCTAAGGATGGGGCGGTGCAAGACAAGAAAAATGCATGCAAGAAAGAAATTGTGAGTTTATCTGTGTCGCCCTTTTGTGGCAGCACCAGTCGCCACATACCAGAAGGGTACTTGCTTCGAGCAAGCTTATTCAGACAAGTTCGTGACGCATGCGAAATCGCAAAGAACAACATCGTTGAAAAAATCACTGCGATATGGAAATTGCATTGAGTGAAAGTCTAGAGGCGCATG
This sequence comes from Dermacentor albipictus, assembly GCF_038994185.2. Lineage (NCBI taxonomy): Eukaryota > Metazoa > Arthropoda > Arachnida > Ixodida > Ixodidae > Dermacentor > Dermacentor albipictus. The sequence goes on along the minus strand of NC_091821.1, from coordinate 263,327,713 downwards.
CATATCATGCATGCATGAAGTGCGCATGCATATCCAGTAAGAGGTATCCCTTCAGCGTATCCCATGAAAACGAATTATTCTGCGTCTACATTTGTCATTCCAGATTGAGATCACAAATATATTTTAGCTGTCTCACGTTAATCGATCAACTGGAGCTAGATATTTTGCCATTACACCGGCGCGTTACGGTACGTAAATTTAGTACAAAGAGGTAGAAACTGAGGCAGCATTATCATCCCTTGCTTATGTAAACAGCAGTTCAGCATAGCTAGACTTTAGTGTATGAAATTCTACAGGGACTCACAAGGGAAAGCGAAGTACCTGTTTTAATCAAAATTAAAAATCTTCAGAATTATTTCATGACGCTTGCATTCAGATTAATGTCCGCACGTATCATGTATTAGCAGATATTTCCAAACACTAAACCACGGTTTGTCACTCGATATCGCGGTCACAGAACAGTATCTACGTAAATCTTGCCTCATTGATAGTTCTCAAAGCACTTGTGGGAATGCGGATGACGATGTTCGACGTCTTTTGAACGTCCGCGACGCGATAAGGAAGGGCACAATTTTATACCTGGCCTAGAGGCCGCCTATGTCCCCAAAAATCGGCAGAAACCATCTCACGATTTCTGTGGATGGCAATGCATACACTTTTCATTTCATTCCGTTTTTATTTCATTAAGGACCCCACTGGGGGGTATTACATAAGGGGTAGTTTGTACATAAAGAGATACATTTGGACGCATTCGTTTTAACAACAGAGGTGATTTGTTAAGTTTTCAACGAATGTTTTGGGCAAGTGATCAAGATGGCGACACAACATACTGCCACGAGTTGTGTATGAGAGGCGTACTGCAGCGGAATTCCTCCTTCTACCTTCCTTAGTAACACTCGGCGCCGTTTAGCGCCGCCGCTGCGAAGCCTGCGCGTGGCCTCCGAAATGCGTGTCCTCGGGTGCATGCGAACGCTGAGAAACGCGTCATCCGGCAACAGGGCTTCCCTCTCGCACTTCTTTCTAGACGCGCTGCGCCATCTAGTGGCGCTGCCGAGAAGTCCGCGCGTGGCCTCCGAGACGAGAAGCGAGGCGTGCCGGTGCCTGCGAACGGTGAGAATTGTTCCCTCGCTTGCCGCACACTCAGTGGCGCATACTCAGCGACCCTAGGTTGATTGAAGAGCGGCACATACCCAGTGCATTCATGGCGCAGCTCGCCAATGCGTTGGAGTGAACGACGTTCATTGAAAAGCGGCCCATCTACCGATTGCGTTTGAGGCGCAGCCTGTTAAAGCGTCGGGCTGCTGTTTTTGAGCAACCCTTGTGACGTGGGTCCGATTGCGCTCAGCATCGGAGAAATTTACGGGATCTTTTTTGTAATTGCAGAGCGGCATATTGCCAGTGGCACATACCTAGCTACGGAAGTTGGCGTCAAAGATGTGCACTGAAGAGCGGAATGCACGTACGCAATGACCGAAGTTGGCATCAAAGAGGTTCATTGAAGACCAACACAGTCTTAGTGGCACGTCCCCAGTTCTCCAAGTCGGCGGCAAATTGCGCAAATGCGCAACCCAGTCACGCATCTACAGTGACCCTTGTCGGCATGAAAGACGTTCGTTGAAGAGCGGCACTTTTTTTTTTATTTAGAAGATTTCTGCTGACCTCAAAACAAAGCCATAAGCAGGAGTGGACAGTCAGACAATGTCTCTCCGATTCAACAAAATACATTACAGCACACTGTAGTATTAGACAAAAGTGCTGCACAAAAAAAAAACAGTCCGAACACACAAATGGGAACATACTTAGTGAAATTCAATGTACAAATGAGACAAAACATTGCATAACATATATTGAATGATGTGCTAAAGTCACAGCAACAAAAGGATAAGAACAGATACGGTAACACGTATACAGATACGCACACATTGCCACATGCTCAGAGACACCAGTTGGTCCGACGGTTAGTTTCTCGAACTCCGTTACCTCAGCACAGAAACCCGATTCGCTACCCATTCGACCACGGACTACCCAGGGACCCAGGTAGGCGGGAAAACGGTAAGATATAAACATACATAGATATATAGATAGTTGGGCCCCCGGAAAGTGTGTGAAGTACCTTAAGAATGCGATGGCATTAAAAGGTAGCTATATCGCGAACAGGCACATTACAAAGGCAAGCGCTAGTGGTTTTACAGAGATTTCGAGAAGCAAGCAATAAGCTATTATTGGTAAATATCAGTTAGTTTGTATCAGTTCTGTTTCATTTACCTGTCTTTTCGTTGCTCCCTGCATCAAACTTTTTTGTGTGTGTCTGTGTTTTCAGAGTACTTATACGACCTCAGTTCACGTGCGCAAGTATTTATTGTATTTTTTATTTTATTCCAATGCCCTTTCTTTTGTTCAAGGCCATCTAATCCATGCATTTCCATAATGTATTATCTGTAGCTGAAAGGAAGTACACGATGCTATTTAAACGCGCAAACATTCTAAAGGCTACAAATTAAGAACGACAAAGAATCAATGCTGCCACTGTGCCTCATAACGCGCACACATATAACACAGAGACACAAATATATGAAGCCTACAGAAGGAAGAAGAATCAAAACAGAGGAATAAAGTTAGCCTGAGGGGCATCCAATATGCACACGGATAAAGTAATAAATCTTCATAACACTGTGCAATAAAAAATCATGAGCATATAAATCCACAAATGTCCTCTCGTGCAAGTTAACCTATAGCAAATATTTATTGTAAGCAGAGCTCGCAACGAAAGAGACAGACATGAATCATCCTACTAATCTTTTCTCTTTATAGTAGTGGGTACCGTAACAGTGTACTACGTACTCGTCGGTTTCGACGTTCTTATAAGGTATCATGCACTATTCAAAGAAAGCACACAAAGGCGATGACATCATCATTACAGCTATCCTCTTACAGCGGACTTCTTGCGACACTCGCGATGAAAGCGGCGTCGTAACTAACGCTATCCATATATCTGACGTCTACACGCGCGAATGAGAAAAACAAACAGTAACTAATCGGCGTCGTTACGTATATTTTCGCCCAACTCGCCTCTTACGCCCACTTAATCCCAACAGATTGTGCCGTACGCGCGCTTTCAGTCACATCTACCAAGCGAATACACGAGCCTCCCCCCGCTTTCCCCCGAGCGCCGACGCATTCCCCATTGACAGGCAGTCATGAATACGACAGCCGCTTTGAGATGCGGAAGGTTCCTTTGAATGCGAATTCGCGGCTTTGCCTCGTGGCGCATGACTCTCCAGGGAGCGAGGGGGCCGGGCGACGATGTGGACAAAGGTTATCGCACCAGTCCGTACGCGCGCCATGCAACTTCCGATGAGAGGCGCGATGCCCAGGTCCTTTAATGGGAGTTCACGTCAACCTGCGAACTGCATCAGCGATACAAATTGCCCATGTGGTTTCCTTCCTGTGCGTGCGTGCGTGCGTATTTCTGCGCTTATGCCTATGAGCGTCCGTGCGTGTGGGCGTACATAAGGGTAGTACGAATCCGTATGCAATATTCACGAAGCCATGTAAAGGAAGGCGCGGAGTGAGTGCTTGCGTCGAATATTTCTTATTTCTGGGCGATTATTCATTGTATTCTACCATCTGGTTTTAACGCCGGTAGATTTCACATATAAATAAATAAATAAATAAATAAATAAATAAATAAATAAATAAATAAATAAATAAATAAATAAATAAATAAATAAATCAGCTTCTAATTCTACATTTCTACAAACTTATTGAATGAACCGCCGGAATCCACTCACAAATAAATTCAGAACAAATCAATAATTTCTTAGATATCTGTCCCGAATAAATAAATTGCGTTAGCATTCCGAAGGGTCATTAAGCACGACAAAGTACCTGCCTTGCAAAACGCCCTGTTACACCTTTTCTGTGTTGAGGCTAAGAAATGCAACTTTTATAAATACACGAGGTGACGATTACTATTTCCGGCATCTAACCGGCGCATTTGAACAAAAATGAGTTGTTGACGTTCGTAACATAGAAGTCGGTAATGAGAACCGATTTCGAAAGCGATCAAGTGCCTGAGCTACCTTCGGGTCTGAGGAGGGTACTCCTTCTCTACGGCTTTATGCAGTGAAGTGGTAACTACTGGGTGTGTCGTGGTAGCCGAAGCTACGCAAGGATACGTAGTTCGTCTACGGCACACACACTAACGTTGTTTTGGCTTAACTAAACTCCGCAGAAATATTCGGATGCTTTATTTGTAGATCCTAAACAATTGCTTGGAATCTATTCTTTTCGAATATAACTGATGATGTTTCTCATTTAGGTTAAGAATATAGTCCCTCGTGACACATTTTTCTTTTATTTGATACTCCGATTAAATAGTTTGCAAGAAAGCTATAGAAGTTTTCACGAAACATCGAAGTAATGAACTGCATCACACAAGTCACTTAAGAATAGAAAAAGGCGACGAACTTCATTTAGCACCTCCACTTTGTCTGGTTCTTTTATTCATTTTGCGCCGTGGCGTTCAGCAGCTTGCCTTGTTTCCGAGTTCAGCCCAGCCATGCAGACAGCCGTGAGAGCAGTCTCAGGCGTGGTGAATGATCCTAGAGATAGCCTTAGCACCGATGCAATCTACGACGAAGCTTCGGCACTCTAGTGCGTCAGCAAGCGAGCATTCTGCAAATGGATTCATTCTGCAAGGTGGGGGTGAGGTGCAGTCGCCTAGGCATCGGTGCAGAAAAGGCAACAGCCGTATGCCAACAGAAGGTTGGACAGTTTTGACTTGTACAATCTTGGGAGAACTGCGTATTAATTTTTTTACGCGGCAACATTACGCCTTGCATTGAAAATGTTTTCTTCAAATGCACCTTATGCTATCGGAACGCGCTGCGCACTTCAATAGACGTCGAACAGCAAAAACTTGAGCCTACTTGTCCGGCGCTGAGTAAGTGAAAACAGAATTCTCGATAGCTTGGAAGAGGTGTTCCGCGGGTGTAAAGCGGGCTTTTATCATGAAGAGATGGGCACGTGACGTTACAAAAAGTGGTTTATGGAAATACTGCTACTGCGTTTGCAATCCAAGTGCGTTCTTGTCGTAGACAATGCACCTCACCACCTCGCGAATATTCAAAGCGTGCCGCAATCACCCTCCCCAAAGAAATGAAAAGAGATGTTTCTGATTGTTCATGACCCAAAGGAATAATGTTTTCTGATGACTTCGAAACTGCATGATATGGCGGCGGATCAACCCGCCGCGGAAGAATACCTCGTATCTGTATGTTCATTTACCCTGATTGGCTGACAAGGACGCAACCCTTGGCTTCACAGCACAGATTCGCTGAGGCGAAATATACTCCGCTGGAAGTGATTAACGTTCTGACGAAAGCTTCATGGTTGTGCTGAAAGGGAACGTGAAGAAATCTCAGCGCGTCATCCCGCTCGAGTAGGTCCATTGCTGCGCGTACCCCGAGGCATTCACCATCATTTCCGTCCCAGTACTCGCCAAAGCCCGGCAACACGAGACCACCTCAACAGGCAAGGTGTGTCTATGGATCTCAAGGGGCTAGTGCCAACCGAGGTAAAGGAGATCAGAGTCAACGTCTGCAAGAATATCCTGGCAATAGAAGTTCACCATGCGGCTACATAATCGTTATAGAACTTGCACCATATCTATGATCTCGGTGGCATGCAAGTCCGCTCCCATGTTTCGTCTGCCAAAAGGTGACTACTGGTGCTATCTACGCCATCGGCGAGGCCATTAACAACGCTTATTTACCGATAGTAATGAAGCCAGCTACAAATGGAGCGGTTATTACCCCTTCCTCGCAACGGCAAGTCACTTTGTGCGAAGGTTGCATTCAACGGTGAGTCGTTTCCATCACATGTCAAGGGTGAGTCATTTTTTGGCATGTAGACCATCCATTCATACCAAGACTACTCCAGGACGAGATATCCATAAAACGTAGTAACGTGTGTGCAGTAGGCGCACCAACACGGCGGTGCGCGCTCGCCGCGCCGAGCCCCGCAGCGCTGACAGCAGTGCCACAACTCTGAACTGTCTCGGAGCCCACTTGCTGAGGAGATATTGGCGCGCTGGTTGGTTGCACATTATCGCTGCAAAGGCAGCGCACTTGGGGATACACGGACGAACACCGAATCATGCAAACACAAGCGCTGACCCCACGAAGTCTCATTCAGAAAGGAACGACCATCTTGAAGCAGATGAGGAACTCGACTCCTCAAGGAGAGGCCGACGTTGTTGGACAGCAATGCCAACGATGCTACCAACACCGGCATCATTCGTCCCCAAGGACCACTACCACTACAGCTTCATGACGCGCATGACGAGAACCATTTTTTTTAGGCTCAGAAAGAGACACGGGTACGGCAGCAGTTCCTGAAGTCAGTATACCTCAGCGACCGACTGTTGTCTCTATCTGCACTTGCCGATGAAGTGGTAGACTCAATGCCCTTTCTCTTCTCTCTTATTTTCATCTTTCAATCCCCTTCCCCCGGCTTTTTAGGGTAGCCGACTGCACGCGCGTCTGGTTTCTTACTCCTCTCACTGTATGCAGCGATGTCTCTTTCCTATTATTATTAAGTTTCACTTTGCTCTTTAGAATTATTGTGCGTAGCTGTTTTTTTTTCTGCGTTGGTTTTCCTGTTATAATTCTACCAAGTTTACCACATTCTAATGCGGTCTTGTCATTTACTCTTTCTAACCTTTGATAGGAGGTTACTCCCTCAGCCTTGTGCTCTCTGGTCTCATTATACATATTTATTTGAATGTTCTTTTCCGCTATAAGCCTAATGAACTTGATTCTGATTCTGATTTTCTTCAACGCCTGTCTTTTGAACCAACTGTCCAAGGGCTAGTTTTCGAAAGTGCAGAAAGAAGTGCACCATACGAGACGAAGTTAACCCACGAAGCCACCTTCATAATATTCGGCAATGTTTCCAGATTTATCCGCTATTCTCACAGCTTTCAAGAAGCGTCTCTTTCTGACAGAACTCAGTTTCGCCATTTCAATGCTTTGCGGAGGTGTCCTGAACGTTCCATAGGCCATCCATGGGTAAGACACTCGTTTTGTACTCCGTATGTTGGTGGTTACAAAATCTCCATTGTCAGTTATGTCACGTCTGCTAGAACAGACGTGACAAAATGGAGCGCCTACGCTGCTGTCCAGCTCTTCATCCCTGTTCCCACCGCAGTTAATCTAAGCGATTCAAAATATTGACCAATATTTTTTTTTAATGTGAAGGGATAATTTTTCACCTTGACTCTGGAAATAGGAAATTAAGATGCTGCGATCACGCAATTAAAGATCGTTGTTGATAGCTAGTGCCAAAGATGTGTGTAGTATGTGTCCTTCTTTTGTCCTGTTTCGGGTACGCTACGCCTTTTGTCTCTATTATGCTTAGTAACAAGCTCAACGGGAAACTTGGGACAGCTGAGAGATCAGAAATGTCTGAAGCGCTACTAAATTCCCCTAAACTGATTAAGGCATAACTAACTTTATTCCGGCATCTTTATTGACTGATACGCGCGTGTATTTTACACACAGCTGGCGACACCACAAGCTGCTGCCACATCACTTTGAACAGCAAGCGATGCTATGAATTTTGCCTTTGACGGGAGGCATTAGAAAGAATAAAGTTCAGCGTGAAATTGGATATAGTGTCATTATTGCACTAAGTTTGAAATTTGGCGAATTGTTTCAATAGGACAATCCCGCAATGCGTCTCTTTTGTTGATCTGTGCCCACTGGCTTGTCTTGGCTTGTTTACTTCCATTCAGGTTGCCTTTGCCATGCGTCCGCTTACTCTATTTTTCTCCCCATTGTACTGAGCTTTCGATCTCTAGGGGTTTCACAAACTGCGTGAGCTTCGCTTAGCTTAGCCCAAATCAGCAAGATCCTTTTCGACATTGTTGAGCGAAATCTGTCTATGCAGCAGCAGGCGAGCGGAATTCTTTCACGCGAAATAAAACGAAAAGAACAAGGAAGCAAAAGACGCCAAATGGGAAAAGAAAATTCAGAGAGTCCCGGAAAAAGAACCAAATGCGAACGCAAAAAAAAGAGGGAAAGAAAAAAGAAACGTCACGTCGAGAACGCTCAAAACCGCTTGCCTTTCTCAAACCCCTTAGGCGCGTTCGCGTTCACTCAGAGAAGACAAAAGCAAACGAAGCTCGCTGGGCGAACTGCTGCGCCGACGAGTGCACCGTTTCGCCACTTCTTTTATCAAGTCAAATGGCCGGTAGCGATTCGGACGTCCAGCGTGGCTCGTGGCGATCTGGAAGCGAGTGCCATTCATTACTGCGTTCTACGTGGGCGGGCACTCTGGAGTGCGATCTTAAGTTTCGCGTTAAACTCACGTCTGCAGCAATGCTTTCTTTTCGCTTCTTTTTCCTTCTTCAATATATCGGTCCCTCTCTTCGGCAGGCTCTCTACGTCGTAACGTTTACAATAACTTTATATGATACGTGTATACAGGTTAGGATCTGTGGCACAATTTTCGTTATGACTACGACAGTACGAGTTCAACATTGTAACGAAATGGGGCACACACACATACACACGCACGCACACTATTTATATCGAGCACTGTGTTAAGCGCAGTTGCTGACTACTAGCGAGTACGACGGACGCCTTGAAAACGTACATCATGGTTTTAGAGGCAGCAGGCGCATACGCACGTAGTGCAATTCGAATCCATTCTATTCGCAAGAAGCGTTTGCTACCTCATTACCATGCAGCCGCGGAAGCACGAAGGCGAGCTATCTGGTTCTTTTTTTCCCACCTCGAATGCGTGGAGGCGAGCGTCATCTGGTGGTGCTGCAAGGAACCCAGCGGGGCGCGCGACGCGTGTGCCCCGCTGTGATTGGTTGGCTTATTCGGCAATGGAACAACCAGGCCGCAGCCACGGTCACGAACTCAACGAGGTTCGCAAAGAAAAGCTTCCCTCTAAAAGCAGGCAAGGAGGTGTGAGGATGAAACCAACCGTAATATGTTAACGGTCACATTCTGCAACTCTTTTTTTTTGTCGGACGCATAGCTAGATAATTGCCGGAAGTTAGTTAACCAAATTATTAATTACCTGTTTAATGGCGTAGGATCGAACGGCAAATTGTGCACCGCATACCAAAACATTATTCTCAATATTTTCCAACCTGCTGTAGCTTTGTTGGTTATTTTTACCGCGGTTCAAAGTAAAAACGCATAATAAGGGGAAGGAACGCGAACTAAGCGCGCGACTCGCGTGCGTGGCCGCAGTGGTTGGTCGCTCGATGGAAAATTTGGACAAGTAACTCTGCTGAATGGTCGACTTGGCGACCGGCTAAAAGTGGCAAGGCGTAGGGGGAACTGTTGACTGGGCGTGGGGTCAAATCCCGGCCACGGCGGCCACATTTCGATGGAGGCGAAGTACGAAAGCGCCCGTCTATATACTGAACTGAGAGCACGTTAATTAATGAACTGCAGGTGGTCAAAGTTAACCCGGAGTCCCCCCCTACGGTGTACCTCGTAATCATATCGTGGTTTTGGCACGTAATAATCCCAGAATTTAATTTGAACTGCTGACTCTTGCTAAGAGGTAGCAGGCAGGTGACGCTATCTAGAGCAGCATACTCATCGGCTTGTGGGACGGGGATGAGAAGTACGATTGCTTTGAGCAGCAGCCAACAGTTACACTGGCACCTCATCACATATACGCGGTGACCACCAATTCAGCCATTAAATACCACAAGCAGCATTAGCTGATTGAAACCTCTTCGAGGACGCTGCTGTCGCAAGCCCTTACGTTTGCCTTTCTTTCTTCTTATGTTGTGCAACAACACTGAAACGCGGAAAATATAAGTAATAAAAATGTAGTAGGTTGGAAAATATTGAATATGACGTTTCCAAATGGGAAGCACAATTTGGAATTTGAACTTCTTCTATTAATTCACTAATTCACTAACGAGGATAACATAAAAAGTACTCTCGTTTGCTGGATGACTACTGCTGCGAGAACACAGTTGGTCTCAGATTCGTATCTCGTAACCTGCTTCTTTTTTATTCTTTTTTCTTGTATTTTTCTTTTTTAAAGCTTGGCCCGTGTTAGCTGCGACATCACGTATGGCGTTATTCTGCCGAGCACGAGGTTGCGGGTTCGACAGCTGGCCCCGGCAGCCGCATCCGGACGGGTCCGGAATGCGAAAAAAGTAAATCTAGAGCCACTCTGTTATGTCCATGTCTGTCATAGTTGAGACCATTCAGCCACATAATCGAACTTAAATTTAAATGTCCATTCTTTTAGCCTTTCGTCGTTGACATGAGCGCCACCGCGTCGCGCTTATCGCTGCTGTCAGCCTCTCGGCACGAACAAAGAAAAAAAAAGGATGATAATTGAAATAGAACGTTATAGAACACGGCCCTGAGCTTGCCATCGAAAACCAGAGAGAGAGAGAGAGAGAAAATTGAGCTGGAATAAAAGGTATTTAGCAAACAAAATATTCTCGTTTACTGATCCTTCACGCTTCGCTAGGAACAAATGCATCGCCGGAGAGACACAGCACAAGAAGACAGTGTTAGTGTTATTTGTAGACACCTTTACGTAGAGCCATCCTCCGGCCTGGCCACTCAAGGTCCCACTGCCACTGGCCACTCAAGTAGCTACCGGACGAGGTGGCAGGATCTAGCGCAAAAGCTAAGCGCTAAATTGACAACGCGATGAACGCGTATGAATCGCCTGAAGCAAGCAGTCCTGTGCTCGACAACTGGGATAAAGCTCCAGCCTATAGCATGCCAAAAAGCATTAATAAGAACGTAAGAAGTGACTGTTCCAGTTCAGCCACGTTCACTTTAGGCACGCTAAATCATTATTGTTGTGACTTACCTATTATCGCCGTGGAAATAGAGGTCAATGAAATGAAAGCCACGAGATCGGCTTGAAGGCTCATCACATTGCGGTGCGTAATAACAACCAGCTACAAATCTATAATACAGTATCTAAAAGATAGTTCTGCAGTGGAAAACAAGACAGCGCCGCCTGTCATACAAGCTATTAAAGTGACAGATATAACAAATGCACTGCAGTGCTGATAACTGATAACATACACAGAATAACTAATATACACTAATATACTACTACTACTACTACTACTACTACTACTACTACTACTAATAATAATAATAATAATAATAACTAATATACAGAGAATAGCATGCGAATGACTAGGAACATGATCAATCGAAATATTAGATGAAATCAGAAATGAGTTGATCTGTGGCAGAGTGAGAATACGCACATCAGTGCCCAGTTTGTTACATCCTTTAGAAGCCTTGGAAAAATACAATATGTCGCCAAACTTTTCAGACCGACGCAGACGCGGCAAGACGAGACGTAAAGTCATGCGGCGCTTGCTGATGTAACAGCGTAGGCAGGCATCTGGGACCCGTTTGCTTGAATGATATGAGTCAATTTATTCCAGTAAATGGGATTCACTTAAGCCGGTGTATATTCGGAGAAAACGCCGCCGACAAGAGCACAATTAAGTATGTTCTTCGGCAGCTGTCGACAGCGCCAGGAACGTAGTTAGGTGCTTAGCTTACAGTTCTAAGCATTAAAGTGCGCTTAGAAAAAGAAACCTTGATCGCACTACATAGACTAGACAACTGACGTTTGTCGGAAGAGAGAATCTTCGGACACTTGTCGAGACCGTCCTCAGCACAGAAAGCTTTGAATGCGTTCTTAAGCTTCTTGAGGACTTGAAGGCTGAGTGACAGACATTGAGAGCTGTGATGCGCTACACCTCGCACTCGTGAATTAAAAAAAACAGCAAAAAAAACTGCGCTTTATTTTAACTCGTATCTCCTTCTATCCGATTAAATTCCCTTTAGCCCCTCACTTCATCACAAGGTAGACAGCAGGTCTACACGCTGGATACCCTCCCCGTCTTTCCTGCTCGCCTTCACGTCCTCTTCACTGCAGTCCGAGCACGCGGCGAACAAGTCCGAGCACAGCTCACCGAACTGTGTGCCGCACTTGCGGCTCGCGCAGTCGGCTTCGCTCGAGGCACAAGCGTAGCTGTAGCGTGAGCGTTTCTTTTTGCAGAGCAGCTATGCACTCGTGAGCAGCAGCAAGCTACAGCAGCAGCTACAAGCAGCAGCTGCGCGAGGTAGTGTTTAGGTTACGAGGCCCATCAGCTTTACGAATGCCATAATAATATGCCGGTGGCGATTGATAGCGTCACTTACCAGGCCCAGTGTGCGAAGTAGAAAATTTAATTTAAACGTATTCAAAACAAATGAGAATCATCTGCGTTTTTCGTGAGAAATCGTGCCCACGCCGGTTTAGTAGCAAACACTGCCACGTGAATCCATCACAAGAGCACCTAATAAGATATCCTTCTTTTTGTACCCACGGGGTGTCCAAGGTGGCGCGATCGTCTTTGCCATATGAAAGTTTAAAGAGGGGCGCAGGCGAACGCCGGAGAATGTTGAGATAATGTGTCACCCAAATTCAATCATGTCTTCCATCTCCAGCACGTGCATCGCATTTCTCTTTCGCCGCTATAGGCTAACACACGCCTCGCGCTAAGACAGGCTTTATACAAGCATTATTCGCCCCCACGTTAAAGGTGATATATCCTGGTGACCTGGAAAGGGACGTTAAGGTGGGGCAACTGCTGGTGCAGAAATTCCAGGCTGATCCCGCCCGAAAAGTTTTACCACCACCGCCAATAATGGCAGCGCCCAGTGTTACGTATACTGCACGAGGACTCTGCAGAATAACCTCTAGACCGCTTGAACGTATACACGAGAATTAAAAAGGTGAAATATTTATCTGCAGCGCTCGACTTTACTCTTTAAAAAAAATGGTTGTCAATTAAATAAGATAACGCTGGTCTCCGAAGTAAACTTTTCTCTGCTGCCTCGTCATTGTACAACCTGCAACGACAGACGCATGCCGTATGAGAATATTGCACGCGTATTTAAAGAAGCTACGACTTACGCCGTCGGTATAAATATATTCATATACAGCAAAGCGGTCAAAGCTGTTCCTGCTGTACTGTTCAGGTGGTGTATACGCTGTGATTCCGATCATGCGCAATTGTATAGCTACTTGTGCCAAATGTAAGAAGCAACGTTAATAGGGGTAAACGAAGACTGTTGTGTTCGTTTGCAGCGAAGTTAGGATAAACTTGAATTACACTATGAGCCCGCAGTGTAACTCTGAATGCCTTATTTTACTTCTCTCGCGCACAAACCAGCTGGAAGCAATTACAGTAATGCATTTTCTATTTTTGTCGTATCTCGCGTCTGATAATTATCGCCGCCGATAGTGCCATGGCCGAGACACACAGATACAAAAAAGGAGGGGGGCGGGGCGGAGGGGGTGAGTGGGAAAGTTCGCAAATGTACGACAGTTCACGGCTGCATACATGCATGCATTGAATAATCTGGGCAAAAGATCTCAATATCTTGCTTCTGATTAGAACAAGAATCTAGCGGGCTATTTCCGTCAATGTGTGGGAGTAAACCCATTGAGGTTCTGCAGCCACAGGCAACAGTAGCGTATCTGTCTACCACAAACACATTTACTTCATGAGCACGTGAAAGCATTCACAGTATATGTAATACTGGAAAACAGTTCGCCTAGCTGCTACAAGGTGGGCAGAATGTTACTTCACTCCACATTAATTATAAAAATGCCTTGTGTCATCTCTGTTCACTCAGCCTACACTATACCTTCGGGATCGACCCAGGTTGTGACGGAACACGTTGTAGCGTTTCTTTGTCGGATCCCAATAAATCAGTCGTCATGCCATAGTATTTGTGCCGTCGAATTGTCGTTGTCGACACACACGCCCGCGTCACACACACAATTGCTTGCCTTACACAGACACGTTGTGCCATCTGGTATCCCTTTGCAAAGTCCCAAACGAGGCAAGATAGCCAGCTACCCGCAAAACACTTTGCACAATATTGACCCAGAGAGCGCGTAGGATCTGCACAATCTTTTATTAGACAGTATATGACAGGAGCGCAGCCTGTTGTGCATGTATGCGCACCCTTATGTTTCGCGATAGGCGGCCACGTCACCAGAGAAAAGGCTACACGCGTGAGCATCCCATCTATCGCGATGACAGTGCCAGAGCTTGAGCTGATAAGCGCACATTAATAGAATGATTATTCATTCCAATTTCGTGTTGCCTTCCAAAGGAATAAGCAGCAGGCTTCCCTATTTCAATTGTTGCTGGAGCTGAATGACTAATGCACCGTATATCATTCCCCATACTGACTAAACCACCGCACTTGCCGATCCCTCAGACAGTAGTGCCACACTTCCTCTAGTCGCTCTTTTCTCTCTCTCTCTTCCGTCTAGTCGTTTTTGTACGAAACGCTCGCTCTCGAGTATCGCTGTACCAGTTGGCAACGATGGTGGTAAATGGTTACGTTGCAGAATATTTCGAAACCGAAAAAGCAACTGCGCGCATAAAATGTCCCATCAGACACAATAGGCAAATTTGAGACTAAAAAAAAAACAATGAGAAAAGAAGAATCTTGGTGCTATATAAGAGCTTATACGATATCTATCAACTGTTTGCAGGTCTGACCCAGACATATATGCATCAAAGTTCTTCTTTGAGTTACAAGCAGTCCGGTCAAGTACGTTCACCCCGACCACATAGGCAGCTTACGCGAACGTCAGGCTTGGCAACCCTCCAAGACAAAATTACACGAAACAAAAATGACAAGAAGCTTGCCATTTGTGCTTGCACAGTCTTTATGTAAGGTGTCAAAGTGACGGTTTATTGCATCATAGACTCCCAGTGCGTCTATGATGCAATAAAATGTCGCTTCGACACCTTATATAAAGAGTACGCAATGAAACGTCGCATAGATGCAATAAAATATGCATATATCAGGCGTCTTCGCTAGACGATCAATGCGCCTAGCGAAGATGCGGATGGTAATCTCTATACGAAACCATCGAAGAGACATTCATGTTGCAGATGGGAGTCGATATCAACGTAAAGCTCAACTGGAAGCGGCGAGAATTAGTGGTAAACCATCACAACATCCATCACAAGCATCACAACAAATTACAATTTTTACAGCGAAATGGCCAGGATCCAGGATTTTATGGTGCCCACGAGGAAAAGCTCTCCCCTAAAATGTGAGAGTGAAACAGTCAACAAAAGCAAACGCATATCGCCGCTAACGTCAGAGCTCGGTTTAACGGCCACCTGTGTCTAAAACGGCGCTCCACCCACCGTGGTTACTCAGTGGCTATGGTGTTATGCTGCTGAGCACGAGGTCGCGGGATCGAATTCCGCATTTCGATGGGGGCGAAATGCGAAAACACCCGTGTACTTAGATTTAAGTGCACGTTAAAGAACCCCCAGGTGGCCAAAATTTCCTGAGTCCTCCACTACGGCGTGCCTCATAATCAGAAAGTGGTTTTGGCACGTAAAACCCCATAATTTAATTAATTTAAAACGGCGCTCCGTCGCAGCTGTCTGTCTGTGAATGTAGGACGTAGTGCGTGACGTAGTGCGCGGCTGTGAAGGCGACCAATGGGAATTGTTGGTACCATTTCAGTCCCCCGTTGCTATGGGAAGGCCACACGTGATCCGTACGCCTGAGGAACAGAGTATCTACGAGGAGCGACAGTGAGAGCAGCGACGGGAGAGACACCGTCGACGTCGTGCCAACCTGGTGGTCCGAGAAGAAGAGCGTGCCCGCGATGTCGTACGTAAGCGACGAGCAAGAGCCGCCGACGCATATCGCGACGCCAAGAATGCCACGAAGAGACGCTGACGCCACGCGGGCACGGTGCCGGGATTCGACGGCGCCTATACGCAAGGTTCCAAAGAGACTTTCTCGATCATAACTTCGGATCAAGTTGCCGAGTATGCGGTCGCCTATGGTTCGATAACGACCTCGCGGAAATCAACGGCATACGGTCGGAAGAGCGACGGCAGAAGGCGGTGGATGTCCGGAAGCGGTGCGTTCCTAGCGAGAACGTTGGGCAGTGTGGATGGAGCCCGCGGCACGTGTATGGAGGCGCTGATAAAGGGTAACGTGCCTCAGTTCAGTACAACGCGTCTACAGAGGCTCTACTATAAAGGGTGCGGTTCCACGTTTCTCCACGACGAACGGCGACGTGTACCCGCACGTGCCGGTGTATCTTCCGAAGCCGATCGGATCAGCTTCGCTGGTCATCCACCTTCACAGAGTGGAATGACTCATGATTCTTTTTCTTCAAGGAAATTGTATTTCTTTACTGAAAAGACCGGCTTTATGTATGTAGGGCCATAAAAATACTGAATGCGTTGTTTGACAGAGCGAACCATCTGCCAGGGAGCAGACTGAAGAACACGGTGTCGCTTAAGCTAATTATTGGGACGCGGCCGAGATTTGCTGCATTTAGCAAACACGTTCTACAGCGTAATCTTAGATGAAAACAAGAGTGCATGCGCACGCATATGTCCGCTAATTAGATGTGACCTTTTAATCCTGCGTAATCCAGTGGCGTGTTCCAAAGCGCCCGCTTTAGGCGTGGTAGTCTCATTTTGCTACGTCCATTTAGAAGAACCCGTCCGAAAGACCGTCGGAAAAACTGGCCTGCTCTCCATTAACGCCTCATTAATAATTTGTTTCCTTAATAACGCGAGAACGCTCGTTAGCGCAAGGAAGGAAATGTCCCTAGTCGGATAACATGCAAACTCGGCGGGAGAGCAAGGATGCTCGTATGAGCCACGCGGTATAAGCTGAAATGCGTTCGGTGCTCAGCGACCGTGTCCACAGGTGCAGCCACTCCTCTCCGCGTTGTCAACATCTTCCTAGTGATAGCTGCACCGTCAGCGGCACTACCGCGCACGATTGACATCGCTGCCCTGTCGGGCTGACACCACGCACGAGCAGTCGGATGCGAAATGTGGCAGTGCCGAAGATATGCCACAACTGTGCCGCGGCATACGGAGAAACAAGTCATGTTTACCGCGCTACACAGACGCGGGACAGACGGCAACTATCAGGACGAAAGATTTTGGGACAGTGGCTACAACGAGCGTGAACACTAAAAGCAGCTAGCGAGCTAATTTGCTTGGCACCTTAGATTCTTCTGAAAAATTAATGCTTCACTAATGCTTCACTTCATTAATGCTTCACTTTGTAGCAATTGCTTCGAACGGGTGGATGTCTCATTTTCCCTTCATTAACTATTAATCTCTTTCCCTTCACTTTTCTTTTGATTTCTTGCCACCGTGCATGGTAGCCCACCAAACTTTTTTCAGTTTGGGCGAAAAAACGTGCCTTTAGAAGAGGACACGAGCGTTGGCCAGCAACTATAATGTTTAATCGTAGCGAAAAGCTGAATGTAGGGTGTCCGGGCTAACATGGACCAAGGTTTAAAAAAAGATGGAAAATTTTTTTCGCGAACGAAACTAAGAGCACATTGTTCGCAGCTGAATTGAGAAACCATCAGTAATTTTTGCTGATGTAATCCAATTAAGTAATTACAAATAATTATTCAACACCGTAATTATTCATGTTATAATTAATAACTGGAGATGTATGAATCATATGTCACATCAGTTTTGCTGCAACTCAATCTTTGCTGTCTTGATTTAGTTTGTTTTTATGCATGGTTGTGTATGTTACGAAGTTACGCTATCCTGTTTTATTCATGGTTGCGTCCTCCCTATGTAATGCCCGTCTGGCTCTTAGGGTACTTGAATAAATAAATGAATTGAAATCACTTAAAATAGGAAGTTGTAGACAATCAAAAGAAACATCGAACAAGCAGGTTTTCAGCAAGGTACAATTAGCGTGCTTAATTTTGGCACGCGAAAGAGACAGTCCACTAAGTTTTGAAAATACCGCGTGACAACGTAACCAACGGCACAAGAAATATTTCCTGGAGGCTTCTCAACTGTGAACAACATTTACTTCGGTTTGTTTATGCAGAATAATCCGTCTTATTGTAATAATCCAGCCAAGCTAGCTGGGACAATATGCATATGCGGCCATCACCAAGTGCAAGATAGCGGAGCCGTTATAATGCAGCGATTCCTTCAGCTCGATTCTGTGACGCTCTAATCCTCGACCGTTCACGGCCGGCTGATCCCGTTGATAACGCCGGCGAAGCGCCGCTCTGAGCACTAAGCGCGAAAAGGAAGGACATCGGCGTATAATCGTTACAATACCCCGGCCCTGGAGACATTTACAAATCACGTTCAAGGTATGCTAACTTTTTTTTTCTTTTTTGAAGAAACGTCCCTCGCCCAAGTATCTACCAACCAGCCCAAATTAACACTCTGTTGACGTACATTTTTTTCCGGTTATAGCGTCTTATAAAGCCACGAAAGCACTGCTGCGTTTCTTGAGGTTCGCCAGCTTATTCGACGGCCTGTGACAGACTCCGATGGATGCTTGTGCGTGTGTCTGTTGGTATAATATGAATTGTTCTCCTCTTTCTCATCTTTCACTTCCCTTTCCCCCTTACCCAGTGCAGGGAAGTCAATAGAGTTCAGCCTGGCTAGGTCCCTAACCTGTCTTTTATCACTCCTCTCTCTTTGGTTAACAGCTTCACAGCTCACTCTCACATATTTCTTTCACATCACACACTCATTCACATCTTCATATCGCTCTTCCTCTTTCCCTCTCTCTCCAACTCGCGGGGCCTCTCTTAAGGAGCTTGCATGTTCGAGGTCCCCTTTTTACTCCAATGTATAACACCACTAAAAACACAATAAAAGCAGTTTCTCTGTTTTAAAGTTTGCTTTAGACAACAACTCAACAAGCTTTATGCCCGCGTGCAGGGGACAGTTAGTCTTCGTGTGTTGTCGTTCATGCGTATGGTAATTCATTATTCGTGCAAAACAGCGGGTGCATCCGAAATCTCGATCTCAGCAGTATGGCACATCAACTTCTCTGACTTACGTTTTCACTGACGTTTTCACTTTATGACCTCAAGGATTATTTACGCGGTTGGAAAGTGTAGGATTTGCAATTTTACACGCCACTAAACCATCGACCTGGCAGTGGGCGTGCGCAGCTCGTCCGACGTGTGTGCACTCTACACACACTCGCGGCCTCATCGCGTACGCTGACCATTTTGGATACTCTCTGCTAAAACTGTGTATTGTGTCGAAGGCTCAAAGCACTCATGCGCATTGCGCACCATATAGCCACTTTCTGAGTGCACTAAAGCAGTATGGCGGGAGAGAGAGAGAGAAAGAGGGACTGGCCTCTTGCGTCACCAACCCTCTCCAAGGTGTGGTTCACGCCGTGTAAACGTGCAGTCTTTAACCCACAAGTCAAACTAGCAATGTTCTACGCACCCCTCCACCACCCTCGGAACATATCCGCCTGTGACACGGTGCCCAAGCGTTATACAAACGGCGCCCACAGCACTGTCTGCTTATGGAATTCCAAAAGCAGACCGAAATCGTTTCAGAACGGCTGTGTAACGTGGCGGGAGGCTCCGTCGCGCATAAACATCTGCCTTGGGCAACAATCGTGCTCTTATTTCTCTCTCTATCCATTTTTCCCTTCGCGCTCGTAACTTCTGCGCTGCCCGACGAATGGCAGCCTTTACAGACGAGCGCTACCGAAATCTGTTGGCGCCACTTTTTCCGATTTCTATCGGCGGTGGCCGCGCATTGCGGAGCCAGCGTCATAAACAGCGTCGTATAAGGGGGCCATTAGGTGCCGCACAGGCCTGGTTTAGCGCGCGCTCGGGGCGCAAACACGCGGACTACTCGATAACGTCACCCCGAGGACGCGGCGTGCTCTGGGAGCGCGGGACGGCGACAGGCCAGCGTCGTTACGCTGCGGCGTCAAACATGGTCGGCGCGCAAGGATTCGCGTACGCGCAAACGCTGCTCCCGCCAAGTGCGTGCTCGCGGAGAAGCAAAAGTGCGTCGTCCTCTCCCTCGTGAGCGCGCCATCAAATCAGACGGGATTCGGCTTGCAAGGTCGAGGCTGCGCTCCCTTCCTGTACGCGAGATTGCGGCGTTTCCGCAAGAATGCTTAGCTTTGCTTGTGAACGAAATTATGTGGTTTTACGGGCCGAAACCGCGATCTGATTATGAGGCACGCCGTAGTGGGGGACTCCGGAATAATTTTGGCCACCTGGGGTTCTTTAGCGTGCACCGAAATCTAAGTACCACGGGTGTTTTCGCATTTCGCCCCCATCGAAATGCGGCCGCCGTCGGCGGGATTTGATCCCGCGATCTCGTGCTTAGCAGCCCAACACCATAGCTACTAAGCAACCACGGTGGGTAGCTTTACTTGTGGCACACGACAAGCTCCCAATTCAGCCTTTCTTAAGCATATCCATGATTTTTTTTTTCGGTTTCATTCAATCGGTCATATTGAGTAACGAGTAAATGTACGCATGTTCGTCCGCGTCCTCTTACCTCCGTTATTGAATACGTGGTTGCCATAAGGAAGTTATTGTCAAATTCTTATTAGCTTTATATAGTGTATTTATGTATACAATGTAATAAAAAAAACGAGAATCGATGAATAATCAGTGAGCTAATATAGGTAACCCCGATACCGAAGAATATGCGCTCATACCACTATTAAGGAAGACTGAAGGCCACGGCAAAAGCCCGCGCCAGAGTGTTGGCCAACAGCCTGCTGTCAAATACACGGACGCGGCAGAATACGAGCGACACAGGGCATCAGCTATCAGCGTCATAGACCAGGTGATGGATACCGTCGTCACAGGATCCAAAAGAACATCCAGGTCGGTAGAAGAGGCTGCCATTGCCCTCGATATCGCCGCCATCCAGAGCGACCCAAACGAAGTGAAGGACTCCCAAGCGGCATGCCGTGCATACAAATGCGTAACACAGGCGGCGCGCCGACTGCTGACGACACATCGAGACAAACTGCATCGAGGCAAGGTATTATGGACCCCCGACCATGACTCTGTGCCCGGCAATCAGCGAGCCCATGCTGTAGCTAGGGCGACTACCCTCTGAGCAATGACAAATGGCATACAGGTGCCGGGAACAGATACCTGCCATACTCTTACACAATACGCCGAAATAACACAATGCTGTCGACTAGAAAGAAGTCTTCCCCCAACCCATAATAAGTTAACCAGAGAAGAGGCTGTCGTCTGGCGGCGACTACAGACAAACATGTACAGATACCAAAGTGTACTACACCAGTGGTACGCCACACAACTCAATAATACGTGCCATTTTGCGAAGAATGCGCTAATTTATGCCATACTACCTGGCCATGTTAAAAAAATCCGGATGTTCCCACCATCCCCCAATCCCAGCCAGTCCTAATGGGAAGCCGCGCTGCTCAGCTCCACCCTGGACGACTGCAGCCATAGCTGGTGAGCCGGGCTCTCTCGGCAGCCAGGGCCACAGGAGCCCTAGACTGAGGACTCCTCCCGCTGGAGCAAGACGCCGTCCAATTGCTTTGGGTGAAATTGTCACTACTACTACTACTATCATATGGATCTGCGAAAGTGAGGAAAAAACTATAAATTCTTTATTATGCTTGCGTGAGAGAATTCTTTGGAAAACAGAAAGTCTTTCTTTTTTGTCCAGTTTCGATGAAGTAGAATAAAAATTGAGGCTCATTTGACCTCAGAACTGTATCTACACGAGCACCAGATATTTCCATAGTAACCTCAACATCACAATCTGATAAAGCGCACATTGGTCGAGAAATGCATGTTCGTCGAGCTGTCCGACAACAGTTAATTGCCCTACAGTGTTTACTCGTGACGAACCAAGAGCAGAGTAGCCCCGTCACGACTAGGCGCTGCAACAGCGCAATACAGATACAAGCAAAAAGATCGAGAGGACGCTGGTCAGTATATAAAGAAACACTGCAGCAAATTTGAAAGTGGGAAGAACATTTTCTTCAGGGAAATGCAGCTACCTAAGAGCAATTTGAGCTGAGCAAACAAAAATTAATTATATTTCGGGATTTTGCGTGTGAAACCCACGATCTGATTACGAGGCACGCCGATAACGAGGACTCTTGTTCAATTTTGAATAGTTTTAATAGTTATTTTTTTAGTGTTAGTATGTGTATGACGTATAATTTTTTTCATTTCCCTCTTCATTCCACCTTAGACATGGTGACACGTGTAGCTCGTTCAACTATTTATAGGCATACGACCTTTCAAAATAAAACCAACTGCGAGTCAACGCGTGTGTCGTGTGCTTTCTACCGGGTCCCCGTGTTTATTCGCGCAGTAGTAACATGAATTCGTACTAGCTCTTTAATTTAACATTAATTTTGACCCCTTGGGGTTCTTTAACGTGCACTCAATGTACGGTGCACGGGCGTTTTCGCATTTCGCCCCCTTCGTAATGCCACCGCCGTGGCTGGGAAGTGATCCCGCAACATCTTGTTTAGCAGCGCAGCGCCGTAGCCACCACGGCGAGTGAGCATAGTCGCGTCCATTAGGTGATAGAGAGCAGGGGCGGTCAATTTTTTCTTGACAAAAATTCCGTGATAGGTGACAGCTAGACATCAGGACGACCTCCGCCCACATGTTCTCATGGGTGCACAGCTCACCTGCACGTGGCCACTGATACAATCGAATCATTGTAGCGAACGAGGTCCCTCGAACCTCGCAGCTCATGGTATATCTGTCGTCCTCAATCACCCCCCGCCCTCCCACGTCTCTCTCTCTCTCTCGTTGTGGATTCACGGTGTAAGCGCCGAGAGTTGTGTTCATGCTATACTGTGGACCAGAGACAGCAACAGTGAAGCACCGGGTAGAGCGCGGTGGTCGTGTCGCTTAAACAGACAGTTCAGAGGCAGCCATCGGGTTTCGTGTGTCAAATAACGAACCAACTGGGATTCCGACCAGGCATCACTAAGGCGCTACCACAGTGGCCGGCCATCGGTGTCTAGGTGGTGATCAAATATGTCCAAGGGAGAAGAATGCGCGAGTGATATTTGCTTTGCACTGTAGCGGCAGCGTCGTAGGTGATCACAGTCGTGCTACGAGGTCAGCAGGCCCAATGCTATCAGAAGTGCTTATCTTATTTGTTATAGCGCAAGCATATCTTATTTTGTTATAGCGCAAGCTTGACAAGGACAAAAGAAGACACATCAGACACAAACAGCGCTACTTTCAACAACAGGTTTATTTCTCGTTCTCGTCGCTATATATACACCCTCGACCCGTCATACACCACGTGTAACATTTTTGGAAAAATAAACAAAAGATATAAACTGGGAACCACACGTAGGCAGTTTCTTGATTCACATATTCAAAGACATGTACACGTTCAACGCGAACAAAGATAATTCAGCTCTTTTGATGATAATGAAATGGAAGTTTTACTGACGCATGCATCGCCGAATGTTGCTATGTGTCTGGCTTCTATTATCAAGCGCGTCATTTCACACCTGCTTCTACTCATGATCACTGTTTCTTTAAATCTTGGTCTGCACTTGCATCTCTGGCAATGGATGGCAAGAAAGCCGTCAGCGGCCACGTTGTTAACTTTGTTACTATGTTCTCGTAGCCTGTCATTTATGCATCTACCTGTTTGACCGATGTAGGATTGTCCACAGCTGAGAGAAATACGGTATACCACGCCGGCGATGCAATCAACGAATTTGTTTTTATGTTCTTTTTCGCATGCGCTACGTGGGATTCTTTCCGGCCTTGTGGTTTTACAGAGGCTGACCAATTTATTAGGTGCCGAAAACACAACGTTAATGCCGCTCCTTCCAGCAATCTTCTTTATTCTATGGGAGAATCCGTGTATGTAGGGGATGACGGCAACCTTTCCTTTGTTCATGTCAGTGCTCGACACGTGCACCTGCTCCGAACTGCTTTGCTGCGCCTTCTTAAGCAGTCCTTCTGCGACTGACACAAGCACGTGGCTCGGGTAACCAGCGCATCTTAAACGCGAGGCTTGCCGTTCGAAGCTATCGTGCATCAGGTGTTGGCATGATTTTTTCAGTGCTTCGCTGAAACACATCTTCGCGATTCCCCTCTTCACAAGCTTTGTATGCGCGGAATGAAACGGTAAAAGTGGCTTACTTGCCCTAGGTTCGTAACACCAGCAGGTGTCGTTATCGGTGAGCACAAACTTAATGTCAAGGAATCTAATCCTCCCGTCACATGGCATTTCAAAGGTCACTTCTAGTGGATTTAGACAGTCACGAATAGTGGTAAAAACAGGAGCACATTCATTAGTAAAACAAGCAGATGAACAGTCAATGAAAACTAAAAAGTCGTCAACATATCTAAAAACTTTTACAACCTTAAATTCGTGAAGGCGCTGTGACAGGTCTCTGTCAAGTTTGGCTGAAAAGAGATTACTTAGCACTGGTGCTAGGCAAGAACCTATACACACTCCTTGTTTCTGCAGATACAGGGTACCTTTGTTCTCGATAAACGTAGATGACAAATAAAACCTAAGTAATTCTAAAAAATTGTCAATGGATGTACCTGCTTCCGTGCTAAACCTAACGGCACCATATGCATCTATGCAACTGTCAATACAGGTTAATAATTCTGATTGTGGCAGAGAATAATAAAGGTCTTTAACATCGGCAGAGAAGGCCTTTAACTGTTGATTTTCATGCGCTCTTACAAAATTTAAAACCTCCTCAGAACTCTTTGTCAGGAAAGGGTCACTGATGTCGTCACAAGTTTAGTTTTTCTTGAAGGTACATGGCGACAGATTTCTGCCACGTGTCCCTCTCAGAAACTATCACCCTGAACGGTACACCTTCTTTGTGAGTCTTAGCGCTGAAAAACACTTCCAGACAATCCTTCTTGCTTTTTTTGATGCTGTTCATCACGCCTTGCAAATTCATCTTTTTACACAATTGTTTTGCTTTTGCTCTGACCTTACTGCAAGAGACGTCATTTCTTTCTTTAAAAACTGCCGATATAGCGTTTATAGCTTTCTCATTGAACTCTTCATGCGAAAAAACTGCGAAGCCACCTTCTTTATCAGCTGGCAACACACACAGATCATGCTGTAACAAGTATGATTCTACGTGTTTCACAGGTAATTTCTGACGTGGAGGCTTACAGCTTTTTAAGGCGTCGACACCTTCGGAGTTGATCCTCGTGGCCTCGTCCTCTGGAGCACGTCGGGAAACCTGACGCACAATAGATAAAAGTTCCGGTTTTTTCTTCGGGGGTTGCAGCGCAAACTTTGGTCCGAGCCCCAAGACATCACGTACAGGTTCAGGGAGGCAGAGTCCTTCGGGTATATGTACGTTGCAGGTCGCATTTACGCGCACTTTGCTCACCCAGTCACGTAGATGCCTCAGCTGAAGATTCCAGTGGAACTCCGTCATTTGGTCTGCCAGCCGTAGATGCTTTCGGACTTGCAGTTCCGCTGTGTCTGGTTCATAGGTGCTGCGCAGCTGCGTCCCCAGAAAGGCTCTGAAAAGTCTAGCCTGTCGGAGCCATTCTGAGCGCTGGATTTTTAGGATCCTTGTCCTGTGTCCATTCGACGGAGTGCATCCTCCAAAGAGCGCTCGAACGTCCTCTGGCAGAAGTTTGTTCCTTATGCAGAAACTAAGTGACCTTGCTCTGCACACAGCGTTGACGATGAGGGTGACTATACCGCAAGGATCCCGGAGCACGTGAACAAAAGAGCCCGTTGAACGAGAAATGAAGTCGACGAGGATAGCAATAGGGGCTTGTTGGTACGGCATATCTTATTTTGTTATAGCGCAAGCTTGACAAGGACAAAAGAAGACACATCAGACACAAACAGCGCTACTTTCAACAACAGGTTTATTTCTCGTTCTCGTCGCTATAAACCTGTTGTTGAAAGTAGCGCTGTTTGTGTCTGATGTGTCTTCTTTTGTCCTTGTCAAGCTTGCGCTATAACAAAATAAGATTAACATCAAGAAGTGCGTAGGGTCATGTCTTCATTTTTCTCTCCATACCATTCTTTTCGTTCAGGAATTATTAGGGCGAGTCGCTCGGATCAGGCTTAGCTAGTAAATTCGCTTTGGCCGGTCCGAACACGCACACGGGGCGTCGTCTGCAACTCTCGTCTGTGTGCCCCTCGTCTGCAGCGAACGTGGTCCTGGGCCCAGAGGCCGCTGAATGTGATGTTTGCCTCTCGATGCGCAGGGCGTGCCCAGTCCAGGCAGCGCGGCGGGCGCAGCTCGAAGCGAGCACCACAAGAGGCCATCAACGCTCGCGCGCCGTTGACGTCACCAGCTTGGCCCTGCAGGAGCCTCGCGTGCCTCCCGCACAAAGCTGTAAGTCGCCCCTGGTGGCACAGATCTTGCTTTCGCCCGTTGCCAGTGCTACAACAAACGATAAACACGCGAGCGAAGCAAAAAATAACAACGCACGAGGAAAAAAGAAAGCCTATAGAGAAAAGAAATAGAAGGGCGCCACGCAAAGACGACTCGTGCGCTCCACTTACGCTGAGCGAAGTCACCCATTTTTGTTACTCGAAAGTCTTCCGTATTTGGCCATTCTAGTTTCTCCTTTTGTTTCGTTCTTTTTTTACGAAAACGCTCAGTTCTTGCCGCTTCCTAGATAACCCGCTCGCGTCTTGCTCACCATGCAGAGTCGCGTTACGGTGCGGCGAGCTCTTGCAAAATAATTTTACAGGTGTCACTTTTTAAACAGCAGGCGGCTTCATTTTTTGCATTGTGTGTCCTTTTATTTCTGCCTTGCTGTTTCACCTTCCTGTACCCCGACTCGCAACTGCGTGCCGGAAGATAAACAGTGCCTAGACATAGGCAAACAGCGTAGAGGTGCGAGTGCTCGCACGGAGAACAAGGGGAAGGGTTAAGTTGGCATCGTTTTAGTGAAACGACAATGGAGCCAGATCTGTTCTTAAACGCCGCTCTGCCTCTGCGTGTTTGCATTCCCGCACCTTGGTGCTGCATTCTTATTGAAAATGTCCTGGGCTTTGCTTGCAAAGGGATTTGTTTTCCCAGAAGATTTTTGGGCGGAATCGGGGAAGGCAATGCGCACGAGATCTATCTTATACATTGCTCCAAGTGTTTCGCCCTCTTTTGAACACAGTACAATCACGCCGGAAGAAAACTGAGAGGTAACTATGGGTGATGTTTGTCAATATTCTCTGTCGCAAAAGGTCTCCTCTAGCGTAGTATACTACGACACCCGCGTCCTAAAAGAAATGTTTTCTTTCTGCCAATTTACGACCTGTGCAGATCGCGTGCTCCCTGAGGCCCGAGATGTTATTGGACGAGCTCGCTCATCTGATTCCTTCCATTAGCTTTGCAATCGCGATGAATTCGGCTGTGTAAACGTATACTGTGAAAACGGGTTAGAGTTACAGAAAGGGTACCAGAGGAAGTGAAGTGCACCCGAGGACGAAAATGAGGGAATTTGCAGGCATAACTTTGAATCATCTAGTAAGTCGCGATTACAAGTCGCTGGGGCTGGCCTTCGCCCTGCAAATGACATAAGTACGAGGGCTCATCAGGAAGTCCTTGCCTCCATTTTTTAAATCTAAATTACGGCGCTAAATGCGAAGTCAACATATCCATTCCCAGCGGTGGACCTTTCTTGGACCATGCCTGCCTTATCTGCCGGTAGCTCCGCGGCACGGCGCTGCTGTCAGTTAAAGATGGCGCTCGTGCTTCACACGTTCACGGCGTACGAGCATCATCACACCTCTAGAAAGTGTATTTATCTTGGCGATAAAGCTACTGAAGGCACACTGATGCATGTTTCACCGGCTTTCTCAACGAAGAACATCTCCATTATTTTTCGTGCCAAATTATCCTCGTGTTTAAAGAGAACCATCGTTTTGTCGAACATTGGCAAACAATTGCAAGACCTACAGCGTGTAGCTAAATGCGAACCATGATTCGCGCTTAAATTATTTTAATGCTCTCTTACACGTATATTTAAACCACGCCCTGTCTGCCCTGTGTGCACCCTCCCGCAGATGGAGGGAATCTGGTATACGACGCCGCTTGCACGCTGAACGAATTGTTTGGTATGCTTAGTGGTGCAATCTTTATTTGTCGGGTCATAAAGCTTCTTGTCAAGTTTTTCAGAACCCTGCAAATAAAGATTGCACCATTAAATACATAAAAAAAAATTGTCGAATGTGCAAGTTTCGTTGTGGGATTTTACGCGCCAAAACCTGGATTCGATTATGAGACGCGCCGTAGTGGGGAGCTCCGGATTGATTTTGACCACCTGGGGTTTTTTAACGTGCACCTAAATCTAAGTATACGAGCGTTATTGCATTTCGCCTTCATAGAAATGTGGGTGGCGTGGCCTGGATACGATGTCGCGACCTTGTGCTTAGCAGCGCAACACCATTCGCACTACGCCACCACGGCGGGCTCATCGTAGTTTATTGTGCAGTGTGTGTCAGCGTCTTCAAGTAATGGAACTGAAGTGGTATAATTGCTCCATTTACGACGTCCTTTATTTTTTTAGGTCTGCATAGCTTAAAACAAATGAAACACGCGGTAAAATAATGACTACTTTAGCAATAACGTGATTTTGCACCTGCACTTGATAGTGCGTAATGATTTAATGGAATTTAATCATTACTTAAATACATCCGGACAGTCGGACGAGAGCAGGGAAGGCGGCGCTTTCCCCGAGCGTTCTTCACTGTTTGTTCTTCCGTCGTAGTGCTAGTTGTTCAAGTATGAACAAACCTGCATCAACCAGCCCAAACGGAGGGGGAAGACTGTACCATGAGCGCATCCCAGTGCGACATTTCAATCTGTGTCGGAAAATAACACTTCTAGGGTACTGTTCTGTTCTCTAATGGATGGGCTGCTGTGAAGAGATTTAGGTAGAAAATCACTCAACTGCTCTAATTTCTCTTTCGTCTACAGTAAATAAATAAATAAATAAATAAATAAATAAATAAATAAATCGGTAATGAAGATAGGCATCAGTAAGGAAAAGAGGGTGACGAGAACAGGCCCTCCGTTCGTAAGAGTAGACACGACACTGCTGCAAACATGACAATGACAGGCACTATCAGAATCTGTTCATCTGCCGTGGTGGCGTAGTGGCGTTGGTGTTGCGCCGCTAATCCAGAGGGCGCGTGATCTAATCCTGGCGGCGGCGGCTGCGTTTAGATGGGGGGCGAAATGCAAGAACGCCCGCGGTAGCGCGCATTGGGTGCACGTTAAAGAACACCATGTGGTCAGAATTGATCAGGAATCCCTCACTACGGCGTGCCTCATAATCATATTGCGGTTTTGGTACGTAAAAGAACAAAACGTATTTTTTTCAGACATGTCAGACAACAGCGCTAGGCGGAGTATATGGAAGCAAGCAAACATGCAGTACCTTCTGTTTCGAGCAACTACGATCTATGTAGTACGCACCTAACGTATTGGAACATGTGCGCAGAGGAAAGAAAAAAGAAGAAAAAGAAAACCCTTGTACGTCCCCTTGTTTGTGATACATGTGGTTTACTACTTCCCAACAAGGCAGACACGCCGGCCGGGGAAACGAAAGGGTCACTCCGGGCGCCTTTGTGACAAACATGACGAACTGCTCCGGCTGGCGTGGAGAGTACTTCGACAAATGCGTTCTCTGCCATTTAGAGCTCCGCATAGTATGCATGCGCATCGAAGCTCTCAAAATGCGTTTCTCAGCTTCAACAGAGCGACAGCCGAAGTTCGCCCATCGTGGTTGGGGCAAGTTAGATGCCCGTAGAAACATGCTTACCAAATTATTTCGCATATTGTCCGTTCCTCGGAGCCTCCCCATTGGGATTCAGCCACATAAATGTTTTCATGGCCGTTTACGACCATGTGAGTGACAGAAAAATAATCCTATATGAATGTCCTGAATTAATAATTGGATGCTTCTCAAAACTCCTGATTGTATTCCAAATAACTTTAGTACCCGCAATCTTCGTTCTTCTTTCGTGCGCTATACATTTTCTTGCCTAATATCGGTCTTTTAACGATTACTCCGTTTCAGTATTATTTTGTCCAACGTCCACTTTTCCTTGTCCAGCTTGCTCTCTTTTAGGCTAGTGCGTCCCTTCCCCATCCCTCGCTCACACTAACCGCTGGCTTGTTGTCCAGTCACCCGGAGCGGTAAGCGCCGCGTTCGGAGGAACAAGAAAGAAAGACTCGTCACGCAGTCAGAGAGAGG
The DNA here is from genome assembly GCF_038994185.2 of Dermacentor albipictus. Classification (NCBI taxonomy): domain Eukaryota; kingdom Metazoa; phylum Arthropoda; class Arachnida; order Ixodida; family Ixodidae; genus Dermacentor; species Dermacentor albipictus. The sequence continues at coordinate 263,297,611 of NC_091821.1, read as the reverse complement.
CGCGATCCCGCCCGTCGACTTTAGGAGAATATCACTGGAGCTTTCTCGGCCATGCTAGGGACATCAATCTTTCTTTTTTTCTTCGAAGTTTTAGCGAGCGTTTTGCTAACAACACCGTGAAGCCCGCTCCAGCGTCGCGGCGCTCTATACTTCGCTCGTTGACCTGTGCCAGCTCCTATCGGGACGGCGGACATGACGAGGCCTCCGCTAAAAGCATCCCCGTCGCAACCCTTGCCAGTCTCGTCGGGCGCACCACGATGCATGTTGACAGCGACAAGGTTCGGTCAGTGCAGGCAGAACGCGGTGCTGGACCGGCGTCATCACCACCCATCAAAGTACCTTATCGACCTTCCAGAGAACGGTAGACAGCAGAAGTTGAGGCCGCTGAAATGAGCTGCTCTTTAAAGCTTTACAAAAGATCACGAAGACAACAACCTAGACGTCTGGCGGAGTAAGTGATACGTGAAGTGGAAAGTACTGTGGGCTCAAACTATATGCGGTGTGCAACTATACTGTCAAATTTCGTGTTTGCGTGTCTGCCACGTATGTCCAACACACCCTCCAGTTGTTCCGTAACATTTATACCAACGTTATGACGCGACGTCGAATCACTTGTAATTAGCGCCAAGCTTCCCATCGACAAAGTGTAATGTGCAAAACAAAACAGAAAATGGTTAAAATTTAATGAATAACTTAGGTTATGTAAGCCTGAGAGTTATGATGTAAAAATATTTCGAGCATTGCATCACATTCTAGACTGAATTACAAATAAGCTCATTGTCCTCCTTCTTTGAACGGTTAGCCAAAAACCTGAGCCTCATTACTTACCGCCCGCCTTTCCTCAGTTATCGGGTTTCCGTGACTTAAAAATTATGGGGGGTTTTACATGCCAAAACCACTTTATGATTATGAGGCCCGCCGTAGCGGAGGACTCCGGGAATTTCGACCACCTGGGGTTCTTTAACGTGCACCTAAATCTAAGTACACGGGTGTTTTCGCATTTCGCCCCCATCGAAATGCGGTCACCATGCCCGGGATTTGATCCCGCGACCTCGTGCTCAGCAGCCCAACACCATAGTTTTCCTTGACTTCTGGGTAAATAAAATCCTAAAGCAGCACCTGTGACCCCGCAACGATTAATATCATTCTCCATTCTTGTAGTCCTTCATTGTTGACTCGCGCACGCCGCCGCGACACCGCGTCATCGCCGGGATTGGACACTCGGCGCGGCGGATGATGAGAGCAAGAACGGAAAGTGAGTCGCCACAAAATACGGCCCCTAGGATATGAGAATTGCCGTAGCGCAGGGCCCTAGGTCCTTTTCTGACCGTCTGGGGTCACGTTTTGTAATCGCCCCTTTTATTTCTCATTCTTAATTTCTTACAATCATGTCGCTCCGAGTTGCCCCCTCCCCCACCCCCCCTTCGCACCGCGATAACGGACGGCGCCCGAGTCAATGCGGAAAGACGGAAAGAACGAATCGAGAACGGAAATGGATCGTTACAAAATACTGCTCTTGGGTTGTTCTCACCTGCACCAAAATCTGAGGACGGGAACGTGTTTTTTTTTTTTCCTTTCCTCTCCCATCGGAATGCGGTAGCCGCGGCCTCAAATCGAAACCCCGACCTTGTGTGCGGCGGTATAACGCCATAAACGCAGAGCCACCGCGGCGGTTGTCTATGGGGTTTCGTATTTTCTTTTTTTTTATAACGGCCACGCTTGTTGCCCTCGGATACGACAAGAAGGAATTGCGCTGCCGCTTGATTTTGTTTGAATCCCGACCGAATACTTTCGTCGCCACTGGCCATTGATTTCGCAAGCGTGCAAATTCAGTTTGAAATGGCGTTTCGGAAATTCTGTTCCATAAGGCATAACAATATTGTCATGGTCGAGATGCGCAATACGTAGGCAGGCCGGTCAGTAACATGGAGAATGGGAACAATAACACGCGCATCCACTTTACGAGCAATACTGGAAGGCACCCGCCGTTGAAAGAAATGAACACCCAAGTGTGGTAGCGACTCAGCGCGGCCGTGGCGTGCACGGTATACAACGCGTGCCTAACTGAACGACACTTTGTGGCCTCCACAGTTTATAATAACAATAATAAGTTATCATTAAACGCAATGTTAGCGTCTCGCTGACCTTAACTTCCTTCAAGAAGTCTCTCAACGAAGTCAATCAGGTATATGCTGTAAGAAAGCGTCTGACGAGTGAAAAATGCACAGCGGGCAGTGATTCCAAGCCCGCGCATATGATACAAAGCCGCTAAGCTGCTCAAGAAATCATCGACCAGCGGAAATTATTCGGGGTTTTAAAGCAACAAAGCAAGCGCCGGGCACTCAGCAGGCTCCCCCTTTTTCACTGGAGAGTGAACGCGCGCTAATCACGCGCGCTGTGGGGCACATAAGAACAACGTGGCTCCGCGCGCGGCGTGACAGCGGCTTCCCGCAGCAACGAGCCCCGAGCGCGGCTCCGGAGCCTGATTTAGTGGCGGTCTTTCCCCGCCGGGCGCCGCACCGCGGACGCGAGCGCACACGCGAGGGGACAACGCGGGCTTGAGCCGCGGCCGCAGATCCGGCGAGCTTCGAGAATCCGGACCGAGCAGCGGGGCCGGCGCCGCTGTCTTCTGTCAAAACGGATGTTTCCGCCTGCGCGATCGAACAAGTGGCCCCGGGTCTTGGCGGTGAAGGGCTTTGCGCCGACCGCGAGTGCTGGTGGCGATGTGTCGCGGCAAGCCGCCTACGCTCGGCGATGTTAAAAGAAAAGGCGGGATGGCGTGCCAGCAGCCACTCGTCATAAGCCGCTCGTTTGCCGGAGGCGGGATCTGGTCAGCAGTATAACGCGGGCGAGCAGGCGCGGCCTCGAAACGCCCATCTGGTGCCCATCCGGGCAGGTATTCACAGGGGCCGTCTGCAATGAAATCTTGCCCTCCGGAGCCCAGTGGACCTATTAGCTAGCGTATACTCACGAAAACTGGCGGCGGCAGGAATAGAGAATTGCGCAAACATTTCGTTTTTTTTTTTCGTTTCTTCGCGTTTCGGTATAGTGCTTTTACCCCCGCTTTTAGTTGAAACATTGCTCAAGAGACGGACCAGAGAGAGACACAGAGAGAATAAACTTTATCTTTAAAAGAGCCTCCGGAGAGGATGAGGCGGCTGCAGCGCTTTCGGAAGGTGTCATCGCATGCGAATGACTACCGCAAACGCGCTGTGACCCGGTGTCGCCCGCGCCGCTCTCGCGCTCCGCAGGCAGCTCTCGCAGCATCTTGATTATAATATTAAAAAAAAAAAATACCGGCCGCCTACAGGTACTGGAAATTTCGGTCTATATCTGACGCATGTTCCTTCGTGCGTCATTTCTTCGTGGACCATTCAAATTCTCTATTTGATACATATACTATGCTTTCTCTCTATTTATCTCGTCGATACCTTCCACGCCGCCGCGGTCGGCCTTCACCGCCGCGACCCTATAGACGCTTCTACACGTTTGCGTGGGAACTCTAACTTCATTTGCAGGACGGCGAGTAGATAACTCGTCGGGCTTTACCAGTGCTCTTTTACGTAACGTTTTCTAGTTCCGGGCTAAGCGTGGGCTCGCTTTTGACACGCGCATTTCTTGTCGCCCTTTCGGAGCCGGTAACTAAACAAGAATGAAGCCTCTTGGAACAGGGTCCTCGTCCGTCCCTCGTAGGCGCTTACCTAAGCGTTAAAGTGGCGACACCTTTGCTTCGAAACGAGTGACGGCAGCTGTCGTGGCTTGCTCAAGCGCGCGGTTCTAGTTAATTGTGTCCCACTATATGGTCGTTCTCCGTTTACATAAGCGCATAAAAGAACGCTCCTGCGCGCAATGAAGCAGCCTTACTGCTGACATATACGAACTGTATATTTCGAGAAGGACGACAGGTCACGTTACACACCATTCTATGCGACAGGAAGGACACTGCATCGTCCACTCGACTGTTGGTGTGAGGCCTTTAGCAGGTTGCTTGGAAACAGGCATCTTGCTCTAGGATGTTTTGCTAACCCAAGCTCCGTTGAATCAAGAGCGGGAGCAAAGAACGAGAAAAAGGGGCAAGGTGAGGGAGGAGGGGGAGGAAGAAGTGGGAGAGTAGGAGGACAGTAATATGAAGGATTGTCCCTCCAGAAGGTGCACTGCCTACGTTCATTGTTTCTCCATTTTCCGGACGTACATAATGGAGAGACACGTGGCCGACATACCGTCAGCAATAGAAGACTATTGGATTGCAGGTACGAAGGCAGAGAGTTCGTATCAGGCGCTGCTCGTTTGTAGCAAAACATAGAAAAAAATAGGAGATGTTAATGCGGAATGACGTAACATTCAACTTAAAAGGATGATCATTAATTCTGCGAATAAATGGACTGGAGCCAAGGAAGTTTTAAAATATCATGCAGGGAAAATTATGCCCCGATAGCGAAGCCGGACCAGCGCCATATTATGAGGGGCACAATAAATCATCGGCTTATAGCGAAGGAAAAGAAGCGCTTTCCTCATTAAGAGGGCCAATTTCACCGTACAGATGCTGGTCGACGTGTACCTTTGGGTTGCTGGATTTAGGATGAAGCCCGAACGTCGTGGCAAGCTTTACTGGAGATCACGTCTTCAATACTCAGTCGAAGGTAATACTTCTGCCGGGAACAACATGCTTTTCTTTTTTATTAGCATATATATATATATATATATATATATATATATATATATATATATATATATATATATAGTACATTAACAGAGCAAAAACACTTGACCTCTGAGTGTACTCTAGACGGTAAGGCTCAAGTTCAGAGATGAAGTGGGCGCAAGCACTAGCTTCACCTCTGATGGTTGGGTGCGGCGCACACGTGCATATGTCCTGTGCACGGGGAGGCTGTTGCTGCCTACGGTCGCAACTCTACGGGGGCGCTGCGAGCCTGCGAGGGAGAGACCACTCAGGCAGCCTACAGCCCTCTCGGCCCACTCTGCTCGACAGGAGGCGCTGACGCGTTCGCTCCAAAGTACCTCGGTGCACTAGTTTTAACACCTGGCACGTGCTGCTGAACCCTACTCCTAACGCTTAGTGAAAATTTAACGGCCGTGACTTGTGCAGGCCCAGCGATAAACGCGCGAAGTGATGTACCTTTCCATTTGGCTGCAACTTCAGATGATTAGACGCGTTGTATAGGAAGCGATGCACGGCTTGCATCATTTATTGCTGAAAGGTGGGAAAAAATGAAGCAAAATAAGAAGTGAGGGTTATGAAACGTGTATATTTACGGTCCTTCGTTTGGCGTTCTTCATTTTCTAAATATCAGGGCGGCGGGGGGGGGGGGGGGATTAAGATAGGGTTTTATATTAAGAAAGAAATACCGGGGAAAAATCGAGGGGGGGGGGGCTTCTTTTCGCCTTGCCCAAACATCGGGCATAATTTGGAGGATTTCTTGCTTTGCAGCCCCAAGTTCGGCATCTTTCAGTAACTTTTACAAACTCGTAACACATACAATGCTCTTTTTCTGGACAGAAATGTTCTATTTAAACAAGCATATCCACTCACACGAACATGTCTAATTTCAAAGAGCGGTGCTCGCAAATCAGTCCCCCACTACAGGGGGCCTCATAATCACATCGTGGTTTTGGCACGTAAAACCCCGGAATTCGATTTAATTCAAAACGGCGTTTAAAATATAATCTGGACTAGCCCTTTTCTTTTCGTCAACATTCAATAAAAGTGATAATACGCCCGCCTGCGATATGAAGGGCGTGTGCAAAGATTTGCCTTCATTATTTGATATAAATGGGTAGCGTTGCAAAAGGCCATTGTCAACAGTGAAGATTGACTGAAAGTAGCTGTTAAAGAACTTGGCTCTCTGTTTTACGCTCGAGGTAGGCGTAGGTGCTTGGTTATTAGGCTTCAGACTTACGTATCGCCAGAACCTATGAAGAGCCGATTTAACAAAGCTGCGCATACAGTGACTGAGAAAGTGTTTTTTCGCCACACTCACTTTACTTTTCAGGGAGCTTGAAAGCAGTGAGATTCGCGACCCAACACTACTGCAAGGGCGAGCTTTCCCAGCTCTTCTGAGCCCCTTTATTTTGCGCTTGGTATGGATTATTTCATGCGCGATCCATGGATTGTGCTTTCTTAAGGTTTTTTTTATTCCAAACAAATGTGTCTATGGAGTGCCTAAATATTTATAAACGTTGTCCATACCATATCTACCGACGAGTGTTCGCCTGAGGGGAGCTCCGAGACGTTGTGGAATTCATGAGCAAGATATGCCGTGATGGCAGCATCGTTCGCTCCCTTGCATGCATGTTCCCGTTTCGTTGTGCCTTCTGTATGAACTAGATTTGGATATGTTACGAACACAAAACACTCTTGTGATCAGACAAGCCTTCCAATGTTTCTACATTACAGGGACGTTTCGAAAATGGATCACTGATAAAAACACATCTAGAACTGAAGTCGAAGAGCTTATTCATTAATATTTAATTCGCCTCTCTGGCGCATTACCACCGTTGAAGTATATGCGACATGCGGGACGCGCGATACAAATGCGCCAATGCCGTATTTATGCCAAACGCGGCTACAAAAATCCAACAAACTATCGTTCTCTTAACGTCGGTAGGCATTGGATATATTATACTTTTATACTCCATATGCCAGTGTGAAGCGAAAACAAGGTATATGCCATATTAATTATACTACTAAAACTATGATATATCTTGTACACTTGCTCGCAAAAGCTGGGCAGCGTTCATTAGCTCTGTAACACCTGCATTTATTTTTATCGTTTACAAAAGGGCCAATTTCGGGGAGAAATCAGGTTTAACCCAATATTCATGACTTTTGTTCATGGCACAAATATAGGGAATTACGGGGTTTTACCTGAAAACGAGGACCCCTACGTAAATTTTATGCAAAAGGCAAATGTTTACTGTGGTGGCGCTTGAAAAGAAAGATCACCTTTCTATGCTTATGACAGTTATAAGATCCCTCCAACCTGTCTCACTGAGCACCACACAAAACCTTTTTTAGGACTCTAACAACATCGAAAATAAAGAAGTGAAAATGAAAGAAAAATGCAGCGCTTGCAATAAAATCTAAAACACTGTCGTATGACTCACAGTTTCTAGGGGCGTCGCTTACATTCTGAAATGCCTTCGCGTTGAATTGTGGATAAAACAAAAGTTGACACTCAACGTGTGACTTTTATCGGCACCCATCGGACAGTATGTGAGAGTTGAATCTGGCATTCTGGCATTACTGGCATTCCCTATGAAGCGGGGCGGTGACAAATAGTCACCTAGCCTGCTCGATTTAACACAGTATGCTAAACATATTTTTCATTGTAGCGTTTTTCTACACATTTCCTTTATCTTTTTTTTCCTCTAAACTTGGCTATCTACCATATACCGCTACCTATGCTGCAACCAGCCAGGTTGTATCCATATCTTCCCTGTCTTTTTCGCAGGAATAATCTAAGCATTTCTTGCTTATCTCGACTGCTGACCGGTTCATACTTCCGTTTACTTTAAATACAAGTGCTTCTGGAAGATGTACAGGCGCCCAAATCTTTAACTGGTGTGCGGGAGCGGCGACTTTTCCGGGCGTCAGCGCCGTATGACGCGGCGAGGCTGGAAACAGCCTAGTAGACGATGGGCCCAGCTGAGCGCGCTTTGTCCTCATGCGCTTAGCCTCAGACTGTTTCCAGCCTCGCCCCGTCAAACGGCGCTGACGCACGGAAGTCGCCGCTCCCGCACACCAGTTAAAGATTTGGGCGCCTGTACGTTACCTACGGATCTCACTGGGTGAATCCTTTCGCATACAATTAGGATGTGCTGAGTGGTCTCCGGATTTTCGCTGCAGCATACACAAGCCTCATCTTGTTGCGAATATTTCCATGGAGAGATGATGAATGAATGCAACGAGCGTCCCTATGGAAATGGGGTGGTGGGTTGCGCCACCAAGCTCTTGTCCTTATTTTGCCTAATGTCCTACCTATCTTTCTGGAAACACACATACACACACACACACACACACACACACACACACACACACACACACACACACACACACACACACACACACACACACACACACGCACACACGCACACACACGCACGCACACACGCACGCACACACGCACGCACACGCGCACGCACACGCGCACACACACGCACACACACACACACACACACACACACGCACGCACGCACGCACGCACGCACCGGAGTCCTCCACTACGGCGTGCCTCATAATCAGAAAGTGGTTTTGGCACGTAAAATCGCATAATTTAATTTTCTATTGCGGACAAGTTTACTTTCTCCCTGAACTATCTCTGAACCCAATGGCTTCAAGGAGGCCAGAGGAGCCTGAACCGACATCTGGGTAGATATATCCACATTCTTTCTTTTCTCTCCTCATCTGTTCTTCCCTTTTCCCCTCCCTACGTGTAGGAAAGCCAAGCGGGCACGTCCTTGGTTAACCTCCCTACCTTTCTCTCGTCGTTTCTCTCTCTCTCTCTTAATAAGACATCTTCGATCCTAGCCTGGAATGTGACAAAGAAAGAGGTACACCGACCAAATAAACTTATTTAAAAGACAAGACGGTTCGGCTTCCATACGGAAGCCTTGTTCACAACAACCCTATTGCAAAAACCAGCGTCTTCCAGTGCCTTGCAATGGGAAACCAGCGCGTTTTTTGACACTGGATCGCACTGCGACACTGGCGCTCGCTGGGAGCCACTGGGAAACCAGTGAAAATGCTGGGTCGCACTGGACGAGACGCCGGTTCCACTGCCATGACGCTGGTTCGCACTGGAAACTGCGCTTGTTGTGTTTGTGCCGCGCTGGCTCTAGTGCGCGAGGACGAGCGCTGCTGAATATTAAATGCTTTATTCAATTTCACCGCTTGATACTAGTCTATTATGCTAAATAACGTCATATCTTGGGGTCATAACACTCTATTTCGTGTCGCAGCTTAGAATAAAGGTGCGTAAGCTGCCCTGTTTATGCATGCACATTTGACACTGGCGATCACTTTCGCTTTTTGCATCTGCCCTTTTGACTCGGCAGATGGCTAAATTCTTGGAAGTAATCACGCAAACGCAGAGGGCGCCGCGTTTTTTAGTAGTTTGCACGTAACATATGACTGGCAGTTGTCGCCGTTGTAGCAGTGTTGTTGGAGTGGACACGAAATCTAGAAGTTGTTCAGACGCGCTCGAAGGGACCCCGAGTTCGAAGCTTACCGCTGATTGATATTATCGCACCGATGACGAAGCTGAGGCGATTCGTGCGCTTCCACTTTCCCTATTGCACTGAAGAAAGGTTCTGAGGCTCAAATACACACATTTTAGCTTTCGCCAGCTACCCGCGCCGAGATCAGTGCCAACCGAAGCTCAGGTCTAGCGTATCCGCCGAGTCAGTCTGCACGCTATCGGTGCGCCTAGGCTCAGGAATCAACAAGTCTAACAAAGATAAATCACTGCATATTTCAGCTTTCGCATCGGTAGTCTTAAATAAATCTTTTTTTTTTTCGTTTATACAGTGTCAGAACAAGAAGCCATGAGCGCCGATGTGACGAGTCATAAACACACGTATATGTGCTGTCGCCGAAGGCTGCCAGAACTAGCCTACGCTTCTCTGACGAAGATCTATGACTAGACAGATGTGTCGATTGAAACGCATCACTGAACTAAGAAAGCGTTGCATATACCTTGCGTGAAGGACAAGACACGGCTATCGAAATCGGCAGTGACAGCCCATATAGCGTCCCGGGTCGGCGGCTCATTTAGGACTTTTTTCGATGTTAAAATACCGATCGCAACGAAAAATCGATGTTGTGACACTTCCAAGCATACTACTGAATGCGGACAGCAACTTTTTCTTTCTAGTACAGGCGTGAAGTTTAGTTGATGGGCGATAGCGCATCTACTATGTTTCTGCGAAACTCTGTGAAACTGCTTCTGGATCTTGACATGGCAAATTACCCAGCGATGCCCATCTGCCGGCGTGGAGTATGTATGCTGTAGTTCGCACATGCACGATGATTGTTTTGTATGTTGCCATGTCGGTAATAAAAAAAAATCTAGCGTGGCGTAGTGTTAAAGTACCGGGCTTGGCATCTGTTGGTCCGACGATGAAATCCTGTTAAAACAACTTTTACTTCTTATTTTTTTATTGCGCTAGAACGCTATCTGTTGCGTTCTGTATTCAAAAATATATATACGTTGGCCAGGCACCGCATATTCAAGGCTCTAGAGCTGTTTTTCACACCAGTACGCCGCACCTGCCCAGCGCCCTAGCATCCAGTCCGCGACGCTGGGACCATAATCCGGCATGGCACTGAACACCGGATACTGGGTTTTGCAATAGGGAAGGCTTCCGTATGGAAGCCGGAACGTCTTGTCTTTTAACTAAGTTTAACTTGGGGTCGGTGTACGCCTTTCTTTGTCATGTCTCATACCGACCACACAAGCTTCCGTCGAACTCTCAATTGTTCCAGGTTCGCGACACCCTCTCGCAGACTCTTCTATATATATATATACATATATATATATATATATATATATATATATATATATATATATATATATATATATATATATATATATATATATATATATATATATATATATATATATATATATATATATATATATATATAAAAGAGTTGTCGCTATTCGCTGGTGACGGCTACGACCTTTTCAATTGGTTACAATATAGAAGTTTGGTTAGTATACAATAATCTTTTGTAAAGAACGCTAAAGCGGGATCACAGCTAAGCCCGCTTTGAACTCTTTGATCGAGCTGAGTCCTTTTTTGTCCTCCTCCTCCTCCTTGATCGAGCTGAGGAACAAAGATCGCTGTACATATCAGTCAGCAATCGCTCACATTCCTGCTCCCAGGACTTTTTCCCATCCAGTTTTTTCCAGTCAATCTTGGCTAAAGAGCGCTAACACTTTTGCTCCTGGAGTGATCTTCGGTATGAGAAGCGGTAAGTGAAAGCACTGATCCTTGTAAACACTTCTGCATTCAATATTCCTCTAAAATAACTGTCGTTCCATTCCCACGGCAAATCTTTACTTCACCTTCCTGATACCTTGCAGTTGGGAAATGCACAGCCCACTTGGCTTCATTCAGGTCGACAGCTGCATCAGTGTCCGATTTCATGACAGGATTTTCATTTAACAAAAGCATGACTACAATGGCCGGAGAACAGGAACCCTTCACATTGTGGCACCCGATGAGTACCGCTCACCTCCTTCCCCCTACCTTCCTTTTTGCTTTGCTCATCTTAGCTAAACACCCTTACTCATGGTGTTTACGACGTGCCCTATAGTTAAGTATAGGCAATTGACACGCGCATGCGGCTCCCCAATATCGGCGGCATGTCCTAATCACAAGTTTAATAGTCGTTTTCTTCGACCTGGTGGTCCGAGGAAGCGTTGCTCCTGTCGACGCTCCGCGTGGTGTTTGTCAGCTTTCGCAAAAAACAGACTGGACCTGTGTTCATCAATGAGGCATCGAGGGACAGCGATAAGTAATTCGGATTAGGCTCTTCGTTGCATTGTAGGACCGGTGCTAACCCCCTCCCCCCCGAAAGAAGGGGGAAAAAGAAGCAAAGAAGAAAAAGAACGTGCGGCTAAGATGACCCCTTTCCAAATCTTTCGGAAATGCCTCGCCAACGAGATCAGCTCAGGCAAATCCCATGGACGTCATCTTCCCCTTCCCCGCAAAATGCCGTAAACTGATGGTGGGCTACTGGATCAACTTATGTGATAAACATGCTTATTCTCTCTCTCTCCTGGATGCAAGAATGTACAGTCCAGTCTTACTTCTATTTAGCCTCGATCTGATCCGGCTGGCGCTGTTGAAGTGCACCTGAGAGCTCCTTACGCACAGAGCCTAAGGGACATTCTCTTTCGGGTCAGGATAATTCCTCTTTAACGACTGTGCTGGCATAGTGCCGTTGAAGTGTCCTAAAGAGGGCAGCGCTGGCTTTTTGCTTTTGGGGTTTTAGTTCGAGCTCTGTAAGCTGTCGTTAAGCGCACGAACGGCCCTTTCCGCGCTATCCTAAAAGAACTACGTATCAAACGTATCAAACGATATCAAACGTATCAAAGGCAAATTTAAAACCCACTACCAGAGTAAACCCCGAGGGAGAGAACGAGCGTGGAACGGAAAGAAAAGGGAATAAAAGGAACCAGACAGCAATACCGAGGCTCAAATAAATTATCCAGCAAATCTGCTTATCCCGGTTGTTGACATTACGTAAACTAAGATATTACCGACCGGCAATGATCTTCAAGCATCTGGATTTTGGGCGGGAAGTAATTATAATCATTTTTCAAACTTGCAGAAGTACTGACATTGTGCGCATTGTTAGCATCAGAAGCGACCTTTTGCCCCGCGAGTCGCTCCGTTCTCTCGCAGCGCGCTGGCTGAACCGCTGGCGGGTGACGTAAGCCGAACGTCTCCTCGAGGGGCACGGCTTTGCGCTCGCCGCAGCCTCCCAGTTTCGGTTTAGCGCGCTCGGATAGCTTGAATTCGTCGTGCCACAGTTCCGCGTGTAGTCACATTTTTCCAGATCCAAAAGTTCATATAGCTTGCACAATTAACTCGCTTCAATTACCCAATTAGGGTGAGCCTGCTGAAACTAATAGATTAAATGTTAATTTTTTAATTTGTGTTAATTAGCGACTAATTTCCCCGTATAAGCCGTCACCGTGTGGTCGCCACCACTGACGGCATGCCTCCGAAGAAACCGTCCTTTTATTTGAGTAAGACTATTTTTAAATATTAGCTAAAGTCTTCGTAGGAACAGCCAGTCATGTTGAGTATTCCTGGAATAAAATTAGTTGCGAATTTGGCGCTCTTTCTGCCTCCTCTTATTTCTTCCGTTCCCTCGCGCCATTAAACACTATACATTATCATTTTGTTCGTTGATTTTAACCGTGCGCCACACATCCTCTTTAAACTTGTGCTTGTCTTTTGGTGTTATTTTACTATGATAATTGACATTTAAGTAATTTTGTTTCCGTCATGCAGTGGAAACGGCTTCAGAGGATGCAATAGTGAAAGGGTGGACGCAATAAATAAGCCACCAAAAGCGTCAATGGTCATCTCGACCAGTTCCTATGAAGTATCCAAGCAGCGCACGGAATGCTACATCATGGCCATTGTCTCACCATTTAAACAAGGAAGGAAAAAGTGGAGAAGGAAAGGCAGGGAGGTTAACCAGTTTAGGTTAACCGGTTTGCTACCCTATACATGGGAGCGGGATGGGGGGATGAAAGCGCAAGCCATGCTTATGGACAGGTTGTGTGTTTATTATCCCTCTATTAGGTTGTCCATATTTCCATCTTTTCAACACTAAACTGCACCGTGCACTCTTCAACAATACTTGTTATGGCTTATGTCAAAAAAAAAGAAAGAAAGAAAAGTGAGAATGAACTTGTTTGCTTATTTGCTTATTTCTTCAAGTAGAACCCGTCTGAAAAAATTAATTCTGGGGTTTTACGTGCCAAAACCACGATATGATTATGAAGCACTCCGTAGTGGGGGACTCCGGAAATTTGGACCCCCTGGAGAGTATAACCCATCTAGCAGCGCGGACAACGTATATATATCTTCGTTAAAGCAAAATAACGACCCGGCTCCTACTTCCATTATTATCTGCTATGTTTAGTTCAGCGACTCAAACATGAAATCAGTATCCAAACAAAGCCATAGATGCTATGTTTAAAATGGGAGCCCCTGCTTTTTTTTTTTCGTTTTCTCTTTCGCGCGCATTTCTTTCTCGAAATTCCTAGCGCTCTTGCACGGAGGAACGGAATACAAAGGAGTAAACTGACATCATGCAAATGAGGAAAAGAAGAAAACAATCATTCCTGTGGAAGCTCTCCAAAGAGTTTCTGTGAACCGCGATTTATTCGCTCGCCAAGCCTGAAAAGCGGGTCACGTGACCAAGCACTCAAAGCGCCCACAAGTCGCTCCGGCGCTCGCCTCGAACTATACGAGGTGTGGCGTTGGGCGCATCACTCAGCGTTCAATTCAATCAGGCTTCAATTCAATCAGCGGAAGATAGAAGAGGACCCCCACGGAATAGGGCGCGAACCGCTTCCGTCGGAATCCGGAAGACTGGTAACTTCCGTGCATCAGTCCCATTGCGCAAGCACGCACTGAGTGAATACCGCGCATGCTGCACTATAGTATTCATACTCTGCTACATCGATGAGTTAATGCGCCATCGGCTTCTCTGTTTCAAGCCACAACGTTCGCCGCGCTGGTCTGTTCTTTTGTTCTGCCGGCTTTATATTGTGCTCGAAGCCTGTACCACGCATAATATGGCCTGGCCAGTTCCAATTTGTGATGGGTAGCATTCTGTGGCGAGTACCCCAAGAATTTTGTTAGCAAAATCGGGCAAAATTGTAGCGAACTGAAAATTTGTGATAGGTAAACCTAAATATGGGGGTGGGCCGGCTTGAAATTTGTGGTTGGCTAGCACCGAAAAAAAAGCACAATCTAGGCCAAACATAGGGATAGAAATGTACGAGTCGAGCCCAAGAATGCTGCGCATTAGGAGACAATTTTATGAATTTCCGTTTCTCGTAATGTCAACTAGAATTTCGGCTATCCCTGTTTGCTTTCTGATCCAAACCGCTCTCTTCCTGTCTCTTAACGTTACGCCAAACATTTTTCGTTCCATCTCTCTTTGCGCGGTTCTTAACTTTTCTCGAGCTTCTTTGTTATCTTGCAAGTTTCTTCCCCATATATTGGCGCCGGTAGAATGCACTGATTATACAGCTTTCTTTTTGATGATAATGGTAAGCTTCCAGTCAGGATTTGGTAATGCCTTCCGTGTGCAATCCAACACATTTTTATTCGTCTGTAAATTTCCTTCTCATGGCCAGGGTACCCTGTGAGTAATTGACTTGAGTACTTGACTTGAGTAATTACTGTGAGTAATTGAGATAAACGTACTCCTTTACAGGATTAACACTGTTGCGCAACGCGACGAAGAGGCAGGACTTAAGCGAGAAAACAACACACGACGCCTGAGCGCTCCGGTGTCGTGCATTGTTTTCTCGCTTAAGTCCTGTCCCTTTGTTGCGTTGTGCAAGAGTGTTATCTGTGTCGAACTAACTAACCCACTGCGGTATTTTTCTGCAGTCTCTAGAGGATGACTGGCGATCATGAATTCTTGTTGCATTGCCAGGCTATTGAACATTACCTTTGTCTTATGTCGTTGTATACTTATGTATAGGTGCAGGTTAATGAGCCTCAGGTGGTCAAAATAAATCCAGAGTCTCCGATACGGCAAGTAAAAGATTAATTTACCCGTGATGACGTTTGCAAAGTCCGTTTGCTTGGCACCACGCTCTATCTTTGTCCTGCGCAAAGTATCGCGGTTTAAGCCACAGGCACGCCACTGGAACGGGCTATCATTGGTTGTGGTATGTTCGCAGAGGGACAAGGGCAAAAAGAAAAAAAAAAGGCGCAGTACGCGACGCACCATGCTTGATTGCCGGATGCGAACTCGCGTGAATGCTCGAAAAAACTTACCCGCAAGCCCCGTGTCGCGTCCTTAAGACTCAGTCAAGGGGCGTCCAGGTTGGAGGATTATGTCGCCCCCTTTGGCTGGGATCCAGCTTATGCAGTCGGCAGTGGAAGGCACTTGAACTCCGGAAAGCTTGTGTCTTTTTGCGTGCAAACTCGAGACCGATCTCTGAGTCAAAGATACTCGGACCGTGGCCACATTTGTCACTGGCACGAAAAGCGCTTTGCGCACTTGAAGTAACCGGTTCGAGGAGACTGCTTGCAGTGCTCCTGTGCATCCTCCTACATGTATTCAGCGCTCCCTCTCTCCCTCTTTCTATTCCCTATTTCCCTTATCCCCAGTGTAGGGTAACAAACTGGAAGCTCGTTTGTTTGACTTCCCTGCCTTTCCTCTTCTTTTGGACCACCTGGGGTTCTTTAATGTACACCTAAACCTAAGTACTCGGGTGTTTTCGCATTTCGCCCCCATCTAAATGCGGCCGCCGTGGCCGGGATTTGATCCCGCGACCTCCGTGTTCAGCAGCCCAACACCATAGCCACTGAGCAACCACGGCGGGTTGGCACTTTGATACGGGTCCTAGATAGTAGGTCTGACGTCCTTATCCACGACCTTGGCGCTACATATGACGTGGTCGGGCCAATAGCGACCGCGCTTTCACTGGAAGGTGCGCGCCAAGCGAAGCAACGTGCGGGCATGCAGATGCTCTGCCCTCGCCAAAGCGTAGCGCCTGCCGTAGAATCCTGCGCGCTGCACAGAACTTTGTGGCAACGTACGCCGCCGCCGGCTTAGGCTGAAGCACGAGCGCTGTTTGCGAGAAAAGCCCCTGGCGCGCTTGCATTCTGTTTCCCGCACCCAAAAGACAAAGCTCAGTGTTTTCTTTTCCCCTTTATTCTTTCGCATATCATCGCCCTGTGTCTCGGAAAAAGAACGGAGGCGCCTCAGAGCCACTTCCTTCTCCCGTGCTACCCCTACCACTCACGAGAAAACTTCGTAGCCAGGTGCCACTTGAAATCGTTTTTCTTTGTCTTCATGCCAGATTTTATATCTATGTCAATTTTCTTGTCTTCATTTTTAATGAAGGCAAATTTGTTTCTACGTAGGTTCATGAGTAAGGGTAGCACACGATCAATCCCGTGACTGCAGCCGAATCTCTTTTCTTTTTAGGCGTTATAGAAAACATTTTCAAAATGTCGATTATGAATCACTGCTTGGAAAGTAAAACTGTCACTCACATCAAGAGCTAGTGAGTGTGAAAAAAAATATTAGCCGTTGTACGTGATAAGGTGCGCGGTGATTATATAAATATGTCGAAAAGAAATGAAGTGGGGAACTCCGTGAGAATACTTCCGCCTAGGTCAAACAAGTTCCAGCGCAGTGAACACTTAGAGGCCTGTAATCTTATTTTGCAATTTCCTTAAAACTCAATATGCAGTGATAATTCGTCGTGCTACTGAAGTGCTAGAAGATGCTTTCTTTAGGTTCCGTTTGTAGCGGCAAGGCTCAATGCCTCACGCATGTAGCGCCTGGACTCGCAGGAAGAATCGCCAATGGCTACTAAATATCTGTAGATCTCCGGTGCGAGAAAGTTGTAGCAAAGAGTTGGAGTAGCTAAGATGTTTTCTACCTCCCTATCGCAGTAGATTTATAACAGAACCCCCTAGTCGAAAGACAGGCTCCAGGCTGAGGCTTTCGTTTCTTCGTCCACTGTCAATCTCCATAAATAGTTCCGATGAGGCCATAATCTAGAAACTCTCCTGTACTGATATTTTGGCGAACATTAATAATCTCCAGTGGGTAATATTTATCGAGAGTAGCCTAGTATAATTGTGGCGTAAACCCTTCCATCAGCAAACAGATACCGCTAACGAGCACTGCTACGGCACTTTCCTGGTCACTGGCTGTGTCCTGGCTGGTTGGGTAACTGGGTCCTGCTAAGACTCTTGTACCTGTCTGTGGTAGGACCACTAACCAACGCGGTCGGTGGTGTTTGGCACGCGCGCTGGACTGTCAACCCTTCTGTCATTACAAGCAGAGAGTCCTGTCCATTTCTTGGCCACGCGTCTCGCTGGTTTCCCTACTACAAGCACAGGCATTGCGCGTGCAAACCAAATAGACGAGGTTTTGGTACATACACACCGCACACGTATTCCAGCACAAAACGAGCCCGCTGCTTGTCAGCGGTGAAATCACGTACTCTCCATCTAATTGCAGTCCATGCATGCGTTACATAAAAACACATGCAGTGACGTACCAACGAGTATTGGACGCATAAATTTATTACTGACATACGCGTACGTACGAGAACGCTCACAACCGCTTCCGACTGAAGCAGACGCACGCAGGACAACCGGTCGTGAGCAAACGACGGCAGCTGATTTTTCAGGTAGAACGTTATAACCAGTGCTATCTTTATGTGTTTGTGCAGCCATGACCTACTAAAGGCGTTGTAATGCTCTCGGAAAGCGTACTGCAATCAATTTTAAATACTACCCTGAGAGCGCACAGTCAATAAACATTTGACACGAATACTCCCCGCGCTCTTCTACGGCGGCTATGGCGTTTCGGGCTTTTTTGCCTCTAGAAACATGACGGTCACAGACTTCACTTATGGAGAGCTATCTCCACTCCAGAAATCTGAGTATAAGACCTGCTTGCTCCTAATACGTCCAGCACAAATAAACACAGATATGCGTGTGTCTCATTTACTTTGACCACTCCGTCACTACGGAGCACACTGCGAACTTGAGTAAAACTGAAATAAATTAACAAATCGATGACACAAGCACTAATGTACGCCAGCGTGTGCGACCAATTAGTGAACTGCGCAATGAAAGAGCGAAAGTTTGGTGGTTTGGTTCCGGCATCACGCGCGGGAATCGAGCTCTTTCTTTATAAGAGAATTTGACATCCACTCTCGGAAACCGTTGAGCCACAGCCAATGCGAGAGCTTTGTATCACGAGAAGGTTTGAATTCATACTTTTTCGGCACATATTTCGACCATATTTCTGAAAATTGCTGTTCTGTAACATTCTGCAACAAAAAGACGAGTTATGTCTTCGAGCATCATTTATTTATTTTATTTATTTATTTAGAAATACTGTCAACCCTCAGTTGAGGGTCATAACAGGGAGGGATGTTACATATACGTTCATACAAAACAGCCAGATACAAAAGAAATATGCACATACACTACAGTGTCCTACGGATACAATACAAGATACTATATACAGACTGTAAGGCATGTATTCAAATGTTCAACCAGCTGCCGCACGCACACAAACAGAAAAAAGGAAAAAGAGAAAAAGAAAAGAAAAAACACTTTACAATATCCACATGGTACTGTTTTAGTAAAGAACATTGATTGAATTTGTAAACAATGCAGTATCAGAACTGCGAACAATTTCTGCAGGCAGCTTGTTCCACAGCTCTATTGAATCTGGGAAGAACGAACAACGAAAGGCATTGGTTCGGGACAAGTACGGTTTAATAGCTTCACTATGACTTAAGCGGGAGCTCAGTCTGCCTGGAGGTTTTAAATACAACTCTTTATTAATTTTTAGTTCACCATGAATTATTTGAAATAACGTTTTTACTCTCTGCTTCTTGCACCGATCTTCCATACGACTATTGGCAAATTCCTATTTGTTCTGTAGTCTCTTCGAATAATTTTTTTTCTCAATCACGATGCTCGCTAATTTTACATTTCCATACACCCCGATTTTCTACTTCCAATCTGTTTCGCAAAACAGAAATAAAAAGAAATCTCTGTGGGAGGCCATCGTCCTGTGTAGGGTTTAGTAGAGATCATGATTATGACGTATTGGCGGCGATAGGGGTGCGTGGGAAAACAGTTTTGGTGCGTGCTTTAGGCATCAAAACTTTACGTATAGGACTTAAGGAACTATGCCTTCCTGAAAATTTTGTTGGCCCGTTACCTTTCAGGTTAATTGTTAGTGAAAAATGACGCTCTTTCACAGAAAGCATGCTTGCTTGATGCTCGAAGCTGCTATGGACGCTGATTGATTTCCCCATTTTTTCTGGACATTGTTATTTTAGCGTATAGGCGTGTTCGGAGACGCGAGCAACTACCAGGCTCTCCCACGCTCCCTATAGTCACTAAAGTTTTCTGCAGCAAAGATCGGAGGTCTGGTATTGTCTGCCAAGCAATAATAAAAAAAAGAACGTTATTCGCACAAGTTCACGTGGAACTGGTATACTCTGGCTAACTTTGCTTTGTGAGGAGCAAATGTAGACCAGTGACAGAAGTTGGGAGCACGTTAATCTCATCGCGGGGTGAAGCAGTGAAGCAACAGCAGCACAG
Source organism: Dermacentor albipictus (assembly GCF_038994185.2). NCBI lineage: Eukaryota > Metazoa > Arthropoda > Arachnida > Ixodida > Ixodidae > Dermacentor > Dermacentor albipictus. The sequence continues at coordinate 263,277,727 of NC_091821.1, read as the reverse complement.
GACAAAGTTCATTAGCTTACATGAGAAAGAGACATAAGTCGAACTCGGGAGCTGGAGACCTGCCGCCGTCACAGCGCCATGCTTCTTGGTCGAGCACAACACGCTGGAGCGCTCCGGTGAGCGACCATGCAGCCTCCGTCATTACGACACGTGGCCTCAGAAAAAGCCTGCGGTTCGTTGCGCCGCCCGCAGAAGCCAAAGCAGCGCAGAGCATCTGCGTAATGACCCTTGGATCGCATCAAAGCAAAACGAGCGCTTTTCGGCAGCCTGCGTGTGTGGTGGTGGGTGGAGGGGTTCGTAATTAAGTCGCCACGGGCACTCTGAAATAACGCGGGACACGGCTGGCGTTGTTCGACAACGCCGGTAACCGCCGGCCGCAAAAACCCATGGGAACCGGGCGTCCCCGTCACTCTACAGTGAGGAGGCGCTACTGCTGGTCTCTGCTCCGGCATGCTCCGGTGCCGAGTTGGGCGACGCAAAAACTTTTGCTACACCTCGGCGCATGCGCCGCGGTTGCGCGTGTGCAGGAAGGAACGGCGCCGCTTCGATCCCATCAGCTACCCCGGACTCCGCAAGCGTGAATGTTCGCTTCGCTGTCGTCCGTGCGGTCGCAATGATTTTTTTGTCGATTTCTGCATCGCATGTTAACTTCGCCGGAAGGTATGCGAAACGGATGCCTCCGGTTTATTATTTTCTTTCCCACGATGCCCGTGGGAGTGAAAGAGCGGCCGCTGGGTTGGGAGACCGCAATTAGGATTCTCCTATAGGCATGCTTGCAATTCATGGACGGCCACCCACAACGACGACGCAAAAATAAGGGCGTCATTTGCAAGTGGAAGGCACTGTCAGGTGTAAGTGCCCTACACCGACGCATTGTGTGACGCCAGCATTTGCACGGATAAATGCACATTCGACCAAGAAGTCTGGCGCAATCACTGTGGTGCGTGCATACTCGCAGAGTATGCATCACCATTTACTGTCTACTTACTGATATACTCCCACTATGCGCGTATTGTAGCAAGGAAATAGCGACGTGTAAAGCCTTGCCTATACAACGTCAGTCCCATTGTCGGCGATTAAGAAATGTTATCCCTGTTGTAGCTGATGTAGGCCACGAGTGTGCATGTTGTTGCTGCTGTGGCCTTAAAAGATTGCCTCTATCCAAACTTGTTATATTATCCGCCGTACAGTAAAGCCGACGTGGCCGTAGCAGGGAGGCGTAATACGATGAGTCGAAAGTTTTACGCTGAATCTTTGTTTTGGGCATAGCCCGCCTTCCTATGAGCCACTCTTGTGCACATTCGCTTTACAACCGCTTCTGTTATAAAAAAAATAAATAAATAAAAAAATGTAGTAGGGACGAATTTGTTCATCGCTACCGGCTCTTTACGAAAACAAAAAAAAAAAGTGATAGATCAGGTGCAAACTAATCCCGACCGACTTTGTAAGCAGAAAACTGAAAGTTGGGTGAGTTAGCATTGCTTCAGACTTGGCTGCACGAGCAACACATCGACAAGAAAGGCACTCGTGCCGTCCGAGCCGCCTTCTCTTCCTCTCCGTATGCTTCTTGAGCAACCCATGGTACACGAACGACCTGGCAAGTTTCAACGGCCCGCTTCTGCGAGCAGCTTTTACATTCTCGTCACCACGCTGACGATGACGAGTGTTCATAAAGTTTTGCCTCACAAAGCGCTGCCCCCAAATTCCTCCCCTCTCCAGCCCAGCTACTGCAATAAAGGATGCAGGAAGCAGCAAAAACCGTAAACTGTGCACCAGACCGAACAGGATAAACAGCAGCCGCTGTCGCTTCAACAGCCACCTGTAGACGACGCAAGCGCATTCATGTGAAAGATTGATTCTCCACTAGTCGTTCCGAATTAACTTATTCGCGACGGGTACGCCGTTGTTACTAAGCTTTACCCTGAGGTTGTTGCTAAGACAACTTTACGAACGTGCATGTGATGCACCGCCTACTTGTTTCTTCGGCTAAATGAAGGCCCGAAGGCTTGGCTTTTATTTGTATTGTTTAAAACTATTTTTGTGTAGCAGATTGTCCTAGTGTTGACGCTGTTTTTCTAGTTCCCTTTGGTGTTGCCACCGGAAAACTTCAATGAAAAGCTTCCTCTTATGACTAGTTTGCAGGAAGGCTGTGGAAAAGATAGTCACAGTAGGGCAACCGAAATCAATGCGTGAACAGAGCTTAAACAGCTGAGATAGGTGCCCGTCGTTCTGCGGCTGCGCGACTGCCTCTTCCGGCTTCCTGAGTGTGTTTCGTAGCAGCATAAACCCGGCATGGTTGCTTCCCTAGAGCGATCCAAGATGTCAACCTGATCTTAGCTTGCGTTTTCGCTGACTGTACAGTAATCAACATAAACCGTGAGGCATGGCGGATGTTGTCTGATCTTGCTTTCGCTAAGAACAAAGAAAAGGAAAGATGTGAAAGTAGGCTGGTTGAATGGCATGTGATCTAGTGTTGGCAATTCATTTTCACCCAAATCATTAGGTACTGGGCCCATGTGCTTCTAACTATGCTTCTACAAGATCAGCAATATACTGCACAGGCCCATATACAGGCCTATACTATGCTATATGTGTAATAGTGAGGGAACATACATTAAAAGCGAGTGAAGAGAGAAGCTAGAGGACAGCGCCGTCCTGTAAGTTTTTTGTTCCCTCACTCTTCTGTGCATGTGCTTTTGCCCTACAAAAAAAAAACCTATTTTATGATCCACTCTTAAGTGCCCCTTTAAAGCGATAGACGATGCTCGATTTAAATGTGGCACTGGATTAGAAACTGCAAAACCTCAGCCAAACAGTAGCGCCATTGTACAGAAGCCCTTGTCCCTCTGCTTTGGAGTGTCATCGGCTAACACTGGAGCACTGCCTTAATCACCATCGTTCCTAGTAGGTCCCACATTATTTCGTAAGAAAGCACTATTTTCCAGATAGAAATTGTGTCTGTGTTCGCCTGAAAGAGAATTAGAAACGCACTTAATCTCCTTTGTCGTGAATATATATTTTCTTCTGCGCTTCAAGGTTTCCGTCAAGCATATTCCTGCGAAACGCAGTTACTGTCATTCACTGATAAACTACATTGCATTCTTGACCAGCCATCTTGCGCTGACTGCATCTTTTTAGACTTCTCGAAAGCTTTTGATAACGTGTGCCATCAATTGTTGCTTTATAAATTAAGTCATCTTAATCTTGACCCACATGTCTTTAGATGGATTCAATCTTTCCTTCTCAACCGCTGGCAGTTTGCTTTCACTAATGGCACAACCTCACCGCTTACTAACGGGCTATCTGGTGTACTACAAGGATCCGCCTTCGGACTACTTCTATTTTTTAATTTATATTAATGACCTTCCGTCCACCCTGTCTTCTGCCAGCCACCTTTTTGCTGACGACTGTGTAATTTTCCGAGAAATACGTAACCTCAACGACATTAATACTCTCCAGACCGATCTTAATTTGGTCTTTATCTGGTGCAAAAGTTGGAAAATGGAGTTAAATATTAACAAATGTAAGTTCATGCGCGTTTCTCGCTGCTCTAACACTTCCCCTTCTTATTGTCTTAATGGCATTCCTCTTGATTCGTCGCATCGTATAAATATCTAGACGTACATATATCATGAAACATGGAATGCCCATACTGAATACGTTACCAATAGCGCTAATCGCATGTTAGGGTATTTACATCGCAACTTCTCTACTGCTCCATCATCATTAAAGCTCCTACTTTATAAATCACTCATACGACCTACACTTGAATACGCGTCATCTATACGGGACCCTGGGCATGAAAGTCTTGTATCTTCTCTCGAACTTATACAAAATAACTCCATTCACTTCATCTTTTCAAATTACAACCATAGCGCAAGTATCACAGCCATGAAAACTAATCTTTCTCCCCCACCTTTAAAATTTCGCCGGAAAATCAGTCGCCTCACTCTATTCCACAAGGTATGTCATCACGTCACGCTACACGACGGTTTTATTTCACCACCGGAATACATCTCCCATCGCATTGATCATCGGCACAAGGTTGGCATCAAAAAATGCAATACTAAAGCTTGTTTTCAGTCCTACCTTCCCCAGACGTCTGTCGAATGGAACCGCCTCCCTCCCTATATTGCAGCCATTGAATATAATCAACGATATCGCGATGCGCTAACAACCTTTGTTTATTTTGGAGAATGTTTAAATTATGTTCTCACAAAATTCACTGTATTGTATTGATTGTCTTTGTAGCCTGTATTACCCACTCCCCTCTGTAATTCGTTTCACCCTGAGGGTATAATAAATAAATAAATAAATAAATAAATAAATAAATAAATAAATAAATAAATAAATAAATAAATAAATAAATAAATAAATAAATACTGCAGATTTACGCCAAAGTTCTCACGTTCGTCAGATAACTGCAGAGAATTCTTTCTTGCTTCTTCCAACTTTCGTACTCCTTTTCGAGGCCCGCAAAAAATAAGTATATGAATTGCGCGCACCCAAGGAATTAAGAGCTTGTGGGATTTGCTACGCATGTGCCTGGACTTCATCGAGCGCTCTTGAGTGGCTATGGTGCGTAAGGCCGTAACGGTGGTTCGATGGCAGCGCCACCGTTCACGGCGGTGGCATCTTTGAACCCATTGTGGTGCACGACGACCGCGGAAGAATGCCACCGTGGTACGTGACTTGCGGCGTGGCGTGCATTAGTAGGCCTCCATGCACGGAGCCTTCGAAGAGAATATCGGTTACGCGTGTCATGTCGAGCGAAAAGAAATGATTTGGGTGACCATCTGAGCATCGAAGTCGGCTTGAGAAGGGCTCAGTTAACCCCTTGCCGCGAGACGCGGAGCTGAGAAAGAAGTGAGAAAACCAGGCGAAATGGGCTGCACTGGAAGGTGCATTACTAAGCACACACAGCTAAATCTCTGCGATGATTCTGAGGATGGATGGTGCCGTAAGACGATGTGAAGCTCGAGTGACGTGTGTGATATTTCGGTGCTGCTGAGCTCCTTGTATTTCACCTATACGCTTTCTTTATTCTCAGCAGCTTTGTAATGAAAACCTGCACTGCTAATGGCTGCGGTAAGCACTTTGTGTATGTTAAGCTGAAATCTTATTTCATCGTCATACTGCGTTTCATCTGCACCAAGCCGTAAATGAGGTAAACACAGAATCTTCTAAGAAATCGCTCCGATGAGGGGGCTGGAAATGCATTGTTGTAGCTAGGATTGTTGCTAAAGATATATAGCTCGGGCCGAAATCTGCTACCCAGCTAAACCCACTGAAAAAAGAAATCATGCACTCGGTAAATATATGAGAATAAAACGTATTGCATGAAAAAGAGCAAGTCAAAATGTAAGGTCTGGTGGTCTGAGAGTGTTGTTTCAGGCCCTTGAACATTTGGAAAGTTTTGAGATGCCAAATTCACAACTCCAGTACATTACAACGAAATAATGCATTTAGAGTCAGGAGAAGGCAGAGAGGGAGAGAGAGGAGGAGATTTTATTGAAGAGAAAGGAGGATGGGTCCGCCTGGAGAGCGTGTCTCTAGCCTGCTGCTCCTCACTGGGGAATGGGGAAGTGGGAAATACAGGGAAAGGTAGGTGGCCGGTGATTATGTCATGGTGCAATGAGCTACTATACACACGTTATCCAATACGCGGATGCGCATGGTAGACACAATACACGCAAGAGTAATCTTGTCCGCACAAAACGTTATCGCGCAAACACATTTCGCGCTGTCTGCACGTCTCACAGGTTCTAGAGGCGATCGTCTAAACCAGACTCACGTAGAAAGTTCAAGAGTGACATTATGGTACATTGGGCACGGTCAACTCTTCTTCACGCGCCTAAAATCTTTTCTTCCCAAAAGGGGCGGGAGTCCAAACAGTCAGCACACTAGAAGGTAGCGGTGAGTGTACGAAACAACCAGCTGTAATCGATTGATGAGTGTTTCGTGGCCTCTCTGCAACCGAAGTGGAGCCGGAATCGTAAACCAGTGTCAAGTCTATGGAGGCGCTCAAGCTGATGTTCAGGGTTGTTCCATTGTCTCGCCATAGAGGTTTTTATCGCGTTATGGAGCAAGGCGTTGATGTCATACCGGGAAAAATGAATTTTTATAATGGTTCCGTCAGTGTGTGCGCCTTTCTTCCTTCCGCGTCAGCCTGTTCATTTCCAGCTATTCCACAATGACTAGGAATCCATTGCAGCACGATGGTATGCCCGTATTGAGATGCCTCAGCTAGCAGAGACATGATATCATAAACCAGAGGACTATATGCGGTTCTGTGATTCATATAATTGCTCATCAGTTGCAGTGCTGGTTTCGAGACACAGAACACTGTCCACTTCTCGAGGCTTTGTTGCAGTATGCAGCGAATCACTTCTCGAACTTCGGTCAACTCAGCTGCTGTAGACGACGTTCTGTGTCCTATCTTGAACCATTGTGCAATCCCCATTTCAGGTACCGTGTAAGCCACCGCGGCAGGGGTCTGTGTCACAGAACGATCTGCAAACACATGTTCGGTATATCCATACATGTAAGCAGTGTAGGATAACGCGACATGCTTGAGCCCAGCAAGAGGCATTTTTGACTTCTGCGTTATTACGGGGATCGAGAGTCCCACCATTAGCTTTGTCATTGTCCGGAGAGGAACTTTTGGTATGTCATGCGGTGCGAAGTCCGACGGCAATAAGTCTTGCTGCGACAACACGGCTTCTGAGTAGGCGGCGACAGGCCGTATGCTTGTGACGTTTGTCAGTGGATGATTCCTGTTCTAGTCAGTAGCCTTAAATACATTCGCAATGGCTCATGTTGCAGATAAACTCTAGCTGGGCACGCGCGTGCTTCTGGAATAGTGCCCCAAGTAGACGCAGATCGTGGTAGTCCTACACAAATTCTCAGTGCGCGAGCCTGAGCACTTTCAAGTGTGCGCACAGCAGTTGTACTAACCCGAGAAAGTACAGGCGCACTGTAGCGGAGGTAGCCAACAAAAAGTGCCTGGAAGAGCTGCAGAAAAGATTATTTGGGTGGCACCCCACGATTTCTTATTTATTTTTATTTACAAATACCTCACAGGCTCCATGTAGGAGTATTGTGTGAGGGGGACTAGACAATAATTTGTAACAAGAACACGAAAACAAACATAATAAATTCAAGAACCAGGTATTATACAATGGTAAAATGTAGTAGATATGGTGTAACATTGTAATAATAGTATACCTAGTAGGTTTTATACAAAATTGAGTGGACCTACATGATATCCCTATAAAATCTACGAACATGATTTCAAGTGATCATGTGGTTAGCAGAAAGAGTCATAGATGGTTAGTATTTTATTTCTAAATGCCATGTGGTCATGAATACAGACGGCATCATCAGGGAGGTCATTCCATAGACCAATTGCACGTGGAAGCGCAGATGCGCTAAAGGCTTGGGTACGGCCGAAAAGACGAGTAAGACTTTGTTGATTATGAAGCCTGCGAGATATATGCGATGTGTTTTTGATAGTGGCAATCTATTTGCGTGTGCGCTTAGACTATTTTATGCAATAAACAGAGAGTGGCTATCTTCCTACGTAATTCCAAGGATGATAGTGATAATGATGTCTCCATGTTAGTCACACTGGAATGTCGGTTATAGTCTCGAACAATGAAACGTTCATCACGGTTTTGCACATATTCCAGTAAGTTGATTAGATAGACTTGGTGAGGTGACCAGATGGATGATGGATATCTGAGTTGTGGACGAACAAATGTCTGGTATGCTAGTTTCTGTGTTATGGAAGGTGCCGCATGAAGATTACGTTTCAAGTATCCTAGTGTGTGTGATGCCGTGGCAGTAATTTTTTTAATGTGTATTGACCAAGAAAGATTAGAAGTGAAGTTAATACCAAGGTACCTGTAGTTGGCGCTGCCAATATAGAATTGTTAAGAGAGTACGTGTAAGTCGAGTTTGTTTACTTTCGGCTGAACATCATTAATTTGCATTTGTCAGTGTTTACCGTCATTTGCCACTGCGAGCACCAAAAAGTGAGTTTGTCAAGATCCTTTTATAGTACCATATGATCTGCGTGAGTCGTAATTTTACGCTATATTATGCAATCATCAGCAAACAAACGGATGCTAGATGTTATATGAGATGGAAGGTCAATAATGTAGATAAGAAATAATAAAGGACCCAGAACGCTGCCTTGAGGAACACCAGAAGTAACTCAGATAACGTAGATGAATTGTTATTAACCCAAGTAAACTGCTTGCGTGAGGATAAAAAGTTACGGAGCCATGATATAGTTAAAGAATCAAGGTTAAGGTACGACAGTTTAGTAATTAAACGGCAACGTGCTACAATAACGAAAGCTTTAGAAAATCGACATAAATGCAGTCTGTCTGTGTGTTACTTTCCATACTAGAAAAATAGGTCACGGGTGAATTCTAGTAGATGGGTTTCACACGACAAGCCTTTTCTAAAACCGTGTTGTTGGTGAAAAAAGAAATGGTTATTTTCTATATAATGCGCAATGTTAGATGCAATTACGTGTTCAAGCATTTTGCAAGAGATGCTAGTCAGGGAAATGGGGCGCTGATTATTTACATTACTTTTGTTTTCAGATTTCAAGATGGGTATCACCTTGCCAATTTTCCAATCATGTGGAAGTTTATCAGTTGATTATGACTAAGTGAAGATATGGTAAAGGATTAAACTGCAAGGGATTATTGTTAGTTTGATGATTTTACTGTTGATTCCATCAATACCGGAGCTTGAGGATACCTTAAGCTTCGTTATTACGGCAGTGATCACTTCTACGGTTAACTCTATGCGGTTCTTATACCTATAATTAACGTCAGCAATACTAGGATTATTTGAGCAGTTTTCCTTCGAAAATACGAATGTAAAGTACTTGTTCAAAACATCGGGCGCATTTTTCTTCTTGAATCGAATTACCGGTTTCATCCTGTAGTGCTAAGGTAGTCGGAGAGGAAGCCGGGGAAATGGTATGCCAGAATTTTTTTTTGGATAGTTAGTCATTAAGGACTGTAAGTCATGCGAAAAAAACTGATGCTTAGCTTTACGAACAGCATGACAATATGCGGCTTTGCAGGATTTTTGTTTTAACTAAGATGCAGGAGTGTTTATTCGTTTAGCTATTTTAAACTAGTATTTCTTTTTATTTTGTGAAGTTCGCAGAGACCTATGAAAGCACGGTTTTGATATGTTAAGTCGGAATGAAATTAAAGGTATATGTGTATGCCATAATGTCAATAACTGGTGTTTGAAAATCGTGCAGTTTTTGTCGACAGTACGGGAGGAAACAGTAGGAATGAATGTATCGCAGAACGTCTCAAAACTAGAGTTAATGGCAGTGTGATGAGTGTGATGGGATGCTAATAGTTAGGTTCAAGATTTTGTGATCACCGAATCCATCAATAGCAGTAACGGCGCTAGTAACCTGGGGATTTGACGCGAGAACAAGATCGAGTGTGTTAGTTTCTCGGGTAGGTTGGTCGACTAACTGTACTAATGAAAAATAGAGGTTGAGTTTAATGAATTCATTAGAGGAGCGAGAGGTGGAAGTTAAGAAGGACCAGTAAATGTCACGGTAGTTAAAAATCACCCGTTAAGAATATATTTGCTTTAGGAAATTTCGCTGAAATAATGTAGAGAATGTTGCGCAGATCGGACATGAAGGAAGGAGAGCTGTGTGGTGGTCTGTAACATAGACCAATTAAAGAATTAGTAAATGATGATCTGATGCAGACCCATACAATCTCCAATTGGCTGGGAATGTCTAAAACAAATGATGGTATGTGATGTTTAACGGCGATTAAAACACCACCTCCTTTTTTACCTTCGTGATCTTTGCGGTAGATGGCGTAAGTATTAGTGTCGGGAAAAATCTCATTATCTTAAATACCCAAATTGAGGCAAGTTTCCGTCAGAGTTAGTATGTGGCATTCGCAATTTTCCAGGTAGAATTTAAGTTCGACACGTTTTTTTCAGAACGCTGTGTATGTTAGTATATGCTAGAGATAACTACGACGGCTCATCGTTCTGGCGCTGTGATTGCGAAAGAACGGTAATATTTGTCGTCTGTTCCCGTGTGAGCTATCCAATGACTGAACAGCTGCTCATCATATGGCGTCGTAAACGTATCTAATATTATCAATTCGCAGTTTATCAACATTTAACTTGTATGGCATGTTTTTTTTCGATTTCGCGAAATCACGCGAGTTTTTCCTAGCTACTCGCGTCTGCAGGGAAAAATCTTCGCGTACTGCGAATCTGCTGCCCTTTAGGTCGAACCCATTATCTAAGATGCGCTGTTTGTCCTTGAAATGTGTGAATTTAGTGATAATTGGTCTGCACTTGCCGACATTGTATTTTCCAAGGCTCTATCCAAGGATGCTTCCACAGTTATGCCAAGGGTCTGTGAGCAAAATTCTATTACTTTTTTTCCGCAGAGGATCAGCTTTCGTCATGTAGGTCTGGTATACCGAAAAAGACTAAATTTGAGCGCCGAAGTCGGTTCTCGGTATCATCACAGTGCGTTTCGATAGTTTTAAGTTTGTTACTCATGCAAAGAGCAGACTCGGCTGACCCTACAGATGAATTATATAGGCTTTGTTTTATTGCCTCGGTGTCGACCTCGAGTACGCTAAGTCGGGCTGCCAACTGTCGTAGTTTTACGTCCACAGATGCTTGCCAGTTCTTTAAGGCGTGAAGATCTTTTCGAATGTCATCTTAGCCTGATTCGATTCTTTTAACGGTCGCTAGGACAGTCGCCAGCACCGAGTCAGTGTCTCGACCAGGATTTGACTCAATATCCCCGGAGAGCAGCGAAAGCATATCACCAACAAACGCTACGACATTCTTTTTACAAGTGGTAACTACAAGTGACCATCTACCCGGGCACAGCACCATAATAAGGAAGCGATTGTCACTCTTGACATAGCAGTAAGAGTGGTTTAAATAACCAACCTGGAATAACAGCAATGGTTAGTGCTCCATCGTAGTATCGGTGATGTGCACCGACGGAAGATCGCCGGAGAGTGGTTTATATGGCGCGTTCAGTTTGCTGATAGTGGCGTCACGGCTTGATGATCCGAGTGGCCAGGTAAAGGTATTGCTGCCATCCAAAAGCAGCACCCTTGCCCAATCTTCGGGGCTGTAGATACTTGTGCAGCATGGTTCGGTGCTCAAGAAATCCGTAGGCACGCCAAGCAAAAGGGTCACCTGGAATAACAGCAATGGTGAGTGCTCCATCGTAGTATCGGTGCTGTGCTCCCCAGATAGATGTTCCAGACATATGTCGAATAACTTGAGTAAAGCTGTCCAGATTTTGTTGTTAATGCAGAGATGTGCTTCGAACAAGATAAGTCACGGTCGATGATGACTCCGAGAAACTTGTGGTGGGTTAACAAAGGTATAATCTTCCCATCAATCATAACGGGGTAGCAGGCCATTGACTTCCGTGTAAATGCCATGGTTACACTTTTTGTCGGTGAGAGCTTCAGTCCTCGACTGTTTAGGTATGTCGACGTTATTGACACCGCACGCTGCAGCTTCCTTTGCACTCGCAAGCGCGTTAAGCTCGTGGCCCATATACAGATGTCATCTGCGTACTCAGAGACCGAGACTGTGCCTGCGAGTTCTTTGACGAGTCCAACGAGAACGACAATAAATAAAGTTGGACTCAGTACACCTCCTTGAGGCACCCCACGATAGACGGGATGGTTCCTTGTTTCACCGTCTAGAGTTGCAATGAATCTCGTTCTCTCTTGAAGATAGCTGGCTATCCACTGATGCATAGGGCTACCAATGCCGTATTCTTCAAGGGCATTTAAAATTGAATCATGCATAACATTGTCAAAAGCACCCTTGATATCAAGAAAGACAGCAGCAGTCAATCGATTGTGACGTTTCCTATGTTCAATATTTGTTGCTAAGTCAATAACGCTTTCGATCGACGACCAACCCTTTCGGAACCTGTTATCGCGTCTGGATATATATTACGCTTCTCCAAAAAACACTCCAGCAGGCACGTACCCAGGATTTTTTTTCGGGGGGGGGCCCACCACCTGCATCATCATCATCATCATCATCATCATCATGTTTTATGTCCACTGCAGGACGAAGGCCTCTCCCTGCGATCTCCAATTACCCCTGTCCTGCGCCAACCGATTCCAACTAGCGCCCGCGAATTTCCTAATTTCATCGCTCCACCCAGTGTTTTGTCGTCCTCGACTGCGTTTTCCTTCTCTTGGTACCAATTCTGTAACCCTAATGGTCCAACGGTTATCTAACCGCCGCATTACATGACCTGCCCAGCTACATTTTTTCATCTTCATGTCAATTAGAAATTCGTCTATACCCGTTCGCTCTCCGATCCAAACAGCTCTCTTTCTCTCTCTTAACGTTATGCCTAGCAATCTTCGTTCGATCGCTCTTTGCGCGGTCCTTAACTTGCTCTCATGTCTCTGCCCCATATGTCAGCTCTGGCAAAATGCACTGATTGCATGCACACCTTACTTTTCAATAACAATGGTAAGCTTCTAGTCAGGAGCTGGCAATGCCTGCCGTATGCGATCCAACTTATTTTTATTCTTCTGTGAATTTCCTTCCCATCATCAGCGTTCCCTGTGAATAATTGACCTAGGTAAACGTACTCCTTCACAGTCTCTAGTGGCCGACTGGAGATCCTGATCTCTTGTTCCATTGCCCGGCTATTTATCATTATATTCATCTTCTGCATATTAATATTCAACCCCACTCTTACACTCTCTCCGTTAAGGTCTCCAATCATTTGTTGTAACTCGTCTGCATTGTTCTTGAATAGAACAATGTCATCAACAAACCGAAGGTTGCTGAGAGTTTTGCCGTCGATCTTTACTCCTAAGCCTTCCCACTTTATTGGCTTGAATTCTTCTAAGCATGTAGTGAATGGCTTTGGAGAAATTGTGCCTCCCTGTATGACCCCTTTCTCTATAGGTATCTCCCTGCTTTTCTTGTGTAGAATTAGGGTAGCTGTAGAACCTCTGTAGATATTCTTACGCGAAGGATGAGTCAGTAAGACGAGAAACTATTTACATATTATATTTACAACAACGGTTGCAGCGAAGAGCGGTCAGATTCACAGCGCGAGCCCAGTTCATTCTTCCTCCTCTTTTCTGGAGTGATGGCACCCACGCGCCTCGTTCAAACAAACAAATACCACACGCATGCAGCAATATTTTCCAAGCTTTTTACGTAAGCGTTCTGTACTCCTTGATTACGTAGTGCCTATATGACTGCTGGTATCTCTACTGAATCAAATGCATTTTCGTAATCTATATAAGCCACATAGAGAGGCTTATTGTACTCTGCAAATTTCGCGATAATCTGATTGATGACATGGATGTGATCCATTGTAAGGTATCTCTTCCAGAAGCCAGCCTGTTCTCTTGGTTGACAAAATCGAGTGTTGCCCTCATTCTATTGGAGATTATTTTGGTAAATATATTATATAATACTGGGAGTAAGCTAATGGGCCTATAATTTTTCAATTCTTTAATGTTTCGTTTTTTGTGGATTAGTATAATGTCTGCATTCTTCCAGTTTTCTGGGACCCTTACAGTCGATAGACACTTTGTATAAAGAGCCGCCAGTTTTCCAAACATTATGTCGCCTCCATCTTTGAATAAATCGATAGTTATTCCACCTTCTCCTCCCACTCTTCATCGTTTCATGTCTTGCAGGGCCCTTCTGACCTCATCGCTAGTTATAGGAAAATTTCTGTATCCTTTTCATTACTGTTTCTAAGTGAGGTATCGTGACTCCTCTGGGTACTATATACAGGTCAGCTTAGAATTTTTCCGCTGCTTTTACTATATCTTCGAGATTGCTGATGATATTATCCTTCTTATCTTTTAGTGCATACATCATGGTTTGTCCTATGCCAGGTTTATTTTTTACTGATTTCAGGCTGCGTTCAATTTTTTACGGCTTCTTCAGTCTTTCTCATGTTATAGTTTCGAATATCAGTTACTTTCGCCTTGTTGATCAGTTTTGACAGTTCCGCGAATTGCGTAACGCTTTGCGGTCGCCAATCCCATAGAACCGCGTAGAGCTCAGGACTCTGCGATTCTAGACGTACTGCGCTCACCGCGAAAGGTTAAAAAACACTCACATAAGCACAGCAGAGAAGTGGCTACGTGAAGCGGTTCGACCGATAACTGTAGAAGCGTCATTCAAAACAAGTAATTGTTCTCCACTTCCGGCGGCGTTTTCTCTACTTCCTTTCTAAATAAAAAGATGTTGATCCGTAAATATTCTCATAAACAACGGTTAGCTTTTTTATTATTCGCTTTTGCTTGCAGTTTGGTTGTTGCCTTGGCTCTCTCCCTTAGTAGATCGCTTAATTTCTCAACTCCTCGCGATTTTTGTTTCCAGTTTCCAATTTGGCACGAAAATTTCCTATAGTATTAGGGAAAAACAGACGAGGTAACGGGCGACAGTCATCTTGCTTATGGGCTTAAGGGTTATTGCAGGGTTTCATGACGGACGTTCTTTCACATTATTTTATTTCCCACCTTATCTAACCCATATCACGTGTATACGGTTCCGGGCACCTGCGGGCGTCGCGGCGAGCCGTAACTCAAGGAAATAATGAAGAAAAGGGAAAGCTTAACGCAATAGGCGTTTTCTCCGCGTCCGCAACTCGTTCCATGAGAGTACAGACCAGCTGAGTAACAGCCGCATCCCTCTCCTGGTCCCAGGATCAGCCTAAACAAAGAAGGTTGAACTAACAAAAGCAACAGCTATGCGCGTGACGGTTGAATAGATGGTGACAACTGAACGCATCTCGAGTTAATCGCGAGGGTGCGGAATCTATGAGAAAATTGTCCTTCACATTACAAGAGATGCCGATAACTACCGCCATCTAGAAGGAGTGAAAAAGGCAGCATAATGCTGACCGATGACCAAGTCTCAACATTGATCTGGCGCCACTTCAGGAATGTGTGAGGAGTGGTGGCGTGGGTGGGGAGGGGGGGGTATGCCACTTGATTTCGGGGGGGGCCCGGGCCCCCCCGGGCCCCCCCCCCCCCTGGGTACGTGCCTGCACTCCAGGCGCATGAAGACCATGCGTCCCATGTTTTTTCCTATGCAACTGGAAAGCGCCACCAGTGTGTAGAAAAGCACAGCATGGAGTGTCTTGCCTGGCTTTAATAATGCCACAATCTAGCTTGTCTTCCAGTATGCAGGCACAGTCCCCGAGGACTAAGAGAGATTGTATAAAACCAGAAGCTCTTCAGTCGCTCGAGGGCATAGATGGCACAAGGTAGAATAGGTAATACCATCAGGCCCAGGCGCACTTGAGTGTCTTGAAGAGGAAATCGCTCCACGTAGCTCTTGCAGCGAGAATGGGAGGTCGAGACTAACGTCCGTTGTTGGAGGAGCGCACCTGAGTAGTGAAGCTACCGCTGTTGTAGATCCAGAGAGGTGCATGCAGAAATCTTCCGCGATTTCCTTCTCACTGCGCGTCTGAATGATAACCAAAGCTCGAAAGGTACGTAGTTGTTGTGGAGAAGATGGTAGGGCTCGTACAACATGCCATACTCTAGACAACGGTTTCCTTATGTCCAGGCTGGTGCAAAAGGACCTCCAACGTTATCTGTCGGGCTTTTCTAAGTATCTTTGAATTTTCTTTTGCACACGGCGTGACGTCCTCAAGTCTGGTATAAATTTAGTTCGCCTCTCAACGCGACGTCGGACTGCCCGCAGTCACCTACAAATCTGGTCGACTACACAAGGACGCTGACTGCCTGTCTCGCTACCCGGTAGACGAGCCTGACGACTCCGACAGTAGTACCACCAAACGGCATTTTCGCTGTGTCTGCTTTCGCTAACATCGCCGATGAGCAGTACCGAGACATATCACTGCGAGCACTCATCGATCGTCTGCGCTCTACACCTACCGACGCATCCATTCGCCGATATGTCCTTCAGGGCGCATTCTGTACCGAAGAAACTTCCTCCCTGACGGATCTGATCTTCTTCTTGTCGTGCCAAAACATCTACGGCAGACTGTGCTCTTTGAGATGCATGACGCACCCACTGCAGGACATCTTGGGGTAACCCACACGTACGACCGCGTCCGCCGCCGCTTCTATCTCTCGCTCGCTCCGTCCGACACTGTGTTGCTGCCTGTGATCCCTGCCAGCGTCGGAAAACACCTCAGGTGCTACCTTCCGGTCATATCCAGCCATCACCGTCCCTGTCGAACCGTTCTTTCGTGTTGGATTAGACCTCCTCGGTCCCTTTCCCAGGTCATCCTCTGGGAACAAATCGGTAGCCGTCGCAACTGATTGCGCCCCCCGATATGCTGTCACGCGGGCTCTCCATACCAGTTGCGCCACTGACGTCGTGGACTTTCTCTTGCGGGACATTATCTTACTTCATGGCGCCCCGCGACAGCTGCTTACTGACCGTGGTCGTAACTTCCACTCGAAAGTTATCGCCGACATTGTGCGTTCCTGCTTCACTCAACACAAGCCAACTACCTCATACCATCCTCAAACCAATGGCCTGACAAAGCGGTTAAACCGTACTCTTACCGATATGCTCTCCAAGTACGTTTCCAAGGACCACCACGACTGGAACATTGCCCTTCCTTACGTCACATTTGCGTACAATTGTTCCCGGCACGGCACCACCGCATTTTCTCCATTTTATCTATTGTACGGTCGCGAACCGACATTGCCCCTTGACACGGCACTTCCTCCTGCAGCGACCTCAACAAGCGAGTATGCGCGCGACGCCATCGCCCTCGCCGACCATGCACGCCAGCTTGTCCGTGCTTGACTGACGGCCTCGCAAACCACTCAGCAGCGTCAGTACAACGCCCGCCACCGTGACGTACAGTTTTCGCCTGGTGCTCTAGTGCTTTCATGGTCACCCTCTCGTCACGTCGGACTTTCAGAAAGCTCCTTTCACGATACACAGGGCCCTACAGCGTGCTGCGCCAAGTGACGCCTGTGACGTACGAAATTGCTCCTGTGTGCTCAACCTCATCCTCTACTCTGGCATCTAGTGATGTCGTGCACGTCAGTAGGCTCAAGGCCTACTAGACTGCTTCCGAGTCCGGCCTTTAGTCGCTCCGGGATGGCGCTTTTGCCGCCGGGGGTAGCGCTACGGAACAGTGTTTACAATGACCAAGAGGCGAGTAGTGAGAAGACGACGACGACGATTAGAGGCTAGCGCGGGCTGTTGCCTCTTGGCAAAGTGCGGCGTACTGCCTTGTAAATATACTTGTATATAGCTTTTCGTCTGCGTCTTCCTACGTAACAATATGTTTGATCCCTATCAACGTGGCTTCAGAGAAGGGCGCTCCACAACTGATCATCTTGTACGTATTGAAGGAAATATCCGGGACGCATTTCTACACAAACAGTCTTTCTTATCAATATTTCTCGATATGGAAAAGGCGTATGACACAACGTGGCGATACGGGATCTTGCGAGACTTATCGGAAACGGGCATTCGTGGAAATATGTTAAATATACTAGAAAGCTATTTGTCCAAACGTACCTTCACGTTAAAATCGGCAATGTATTGTCGTGACCTTTTATACAAGAAACTGGTGTACCTCAAGGAGGTGTGCTTAGCTGCACGCTCTTCATCGTGAAAATGAACACGCTTCGGGCTTCATTACCGCCAGTCATACTTTATTTTGTTTACGTAGACGGCATATGGATAGGTTTTAAATCCTGCAACCTTACAGTATGTGAGAGGCAAGTACAACAGGGCTTGAACAAAGTGTCCAAATGGGCCGACGAAAATGTATTTAAAGTGAACCCCAACTAGAGTTCTTGCGTGCTTTTCACGAGAAACAAAGGGCTCATTGCAGATCCCAGTATCGAAATGTATGGTCAGCAAATACCTGTCAACAAAGAACACAAGTTCTTACTTGATTCTAAACTAACTTTTATTCCACACATAAAGTATCTCAAGGTCAAATGCTTAAAAACAATAAGCTTACTGAAAGTTTTATCCAACACAACATGGGGCAGTGACAGGAAATGTTTAATGAATCTTTACAAGAGCCTCATTCGATCACGGTTGGACTACGGTGCCGTGATCTATCCTTCTGCCGTCCCGAGCGCGCTAAAGATGCTAGATCCGGTCGGCCATCTAGGTATCCGACTGGCCACTGGCGCTTTCAGAACAAGTCCCATTGAAAGTTTATCATCATCATCATCACCATCATCATCATCATCATCATCAGCCTAGTTACGCCCACTGCAGGGCAAAGGCCTCTCCCAAACTTCTCCAACTACCCCGGTCATGTACTAATTGTGGCCATGTTGTCCCTGCAAAACTTCTTATTCTCATCCGCCCAACCTAACTTTCTGCCGCCCCCTGCTACGCTTCCCTTTTCTCGGAATCCAGTCCGTAACCCTTAATGACCATCGGTTATCTGCCCTCCTCATTACATATCCTGCCCATGCCATTTCTTTTTCTTTTATTTCAACTAAGATGTCGTTTACCCGCATTTGTTGCTTCACCCAATCTGCTCTTTTCTTATCCCTTAACGTTACACCCATCATTCTTCTTTCCATAGCTCGTTGCGTCGTCCTCAATTTCAGCAGAACCCTTTTCGTAAGCCTCCAGGTTTCTGCCCGATATGTGAGTACTGGTAACACACAGCTGTTATACACTTTCCTTTTGAGGGATGATTCATGATTTGAGAATGCCTGCCAAACACACCCCAGCCCATTCTTATTCTTCTGGTTATTTCAGTCTCATGACCCGGATCCGTGGTCATTACCTGCCCTAAGTAGATGTATTCCCTTACCACTTCCAGTACTTCGCTACCTATCGTAAACTGCTGTTCTCTTCCGAGACTGTTAAACAATACTTTAGTTTTCTGCAGATTAATTTTCAGACCCACCCTTCTACTTTGCCTCTCCAGGTAAGTGAGCATGCATTGCAATTGGTCCCCTGAGTTACTAAGCGAGGCAATATCATCAGCGAATCGCAAGTTGCTAAGGTATTCTCCATCAACTTTTATCCCCAATTCTTCCCACTCCAGGCCTCTGAATACCTCCTGTAAACATGCTGTGAATAGCATTGGAGAGATCGTATCTCCCTGTCTGACGCCTTTCTTTACAAGGATTTTGTTGCTTTCTTTGTGGCGGACTACGGTGGCTGTGGAGCCGCTATAATCTTTCAGTATTTTTACATACGGCTCGTCTACACCCTGATTCCGTAATGCCTCCATGACTGCTGAGGTTTCGACAGAATCGAACGCTTTCTCGTAATCAATGAAAGCTATATATAAGGGCTGATTATATTCTGCACGTTTCTCTATCACTTGATTGATAGTGTGAATATGGTCTATTGTTGAGTAGCCTTTACGGAATCCTGCCTGGTCCTTTGGTTGACAGAAGTCTAAGGTGTTCCTGATTCTATTTGCGATTACCTTTGTAAATACTTTGTAGGCTACGGACAGTAAGCTGATTGGTCTATAATTTTTCAAGTCTTTGGCGTCTCCTTTCTTATGTATTAGGATTATGTTAACGTTTTTTCAAAATTCCGGTACGCTCAAAGTCATGAGGCATTGCGTATACAGGGTGGCCAGTTTTTCTAGAACAATCTGCCCACCATCCTCCAACAAATCTGCTGTTACCTGATCCTCCCCAACTGCCTTCCCCCTTTGCATAGCTCCTAAGGCTTTCTTTACTTCTTCTGGCGTTACCTGTGGGATTTCGAATTCCTCTAGGCTATTCTCTCTTCCACTATCGTCGTGGGTGCCACTGGTACTGTATAAATCTCTATAGACCTCCTCAGCCACTTGAACTATCTCATCCATATTAGTAACGATATTGCCGGCTTTGTCTCTTGACGCACACATCTGATTCTTGCCTATTCCTAGTGTCTTCTTCACTGTTTTTAGGCTTCCTCCGTTCCTGAGAGCCTGTTCAATTCTATCCATATTATAGTTCCTGATGTCCGCTGTCTTACGCTTGTTGATTAACTTAGAATGTTCTGCCAGTTCTATTCTAGCTGTAGGGTTAGAGGCTTTCATACATTGGCGTTTCTTGATCAGATCTTTCGTCTCCTGCGATAGCTTACTAGTTTCCTGTCTAACGGCGTTACCACCGACTTTTATTGCGCACTCCTTAATGATGCCAATGAGATTGTCGTTCATTGCTTCAACACTAAGGTCCTCTGCCTGAGTTAAAGCCGAATACCTGTTCTGTAGCTTGATCCGGAACTCCTCTAGTTTCCCTCTTACCGCTAACTCATTGATTGGCTTCTTGTGTACCAGTTTCTTCCGTTCCCTCCTCAAGTCTAGGCTAATTCGAGTTCTTACCATCCTATGGTCACTGCAGCGTACCTTGCCGAGCACGCCTACATCTTGTATGATGCCAGGGTTCGCGAAGAGTATGAAGTCGATTTCATTTCTAGTCTCACCATTCGGGCTCCTCCACGTCCACTTTCGACTAACCCGCTTGCGGAAAAAGGTATTCATTATCCGCATATTATTCTGTTCTGCAAACTCTACTAATAATTCTCCTCTGCTATTCCTAGAGCCTATGCCATATTCTCCCACTGACTTGTCTCCAGCCTGCTTCTTGCCTACCCTGGCATTGAAGTCGCTCATCAGTATAGTGTATTTTGTTTTGACTTTACCCATCGCCGATTCCACGTCTTCATAAAAGCTTTCGACTTCCTGGTCATCATGACTGCATGTAGGGGCATGGACTTGTACCACCTTCAATTTGTACCTCTTATTAAGTTTCACAACAAGACCTGCCACCCTCTCGTTAATGCTATAGAATTCCTGTATGTTACCAGCTATTTCCTTATTAATCAGGAATCTGACTCCTAGTTCTCGTCTCTCCGCTAAGCCCCGGTAACACAGTACATGCCCGCTTTTTAGCACTGTATAAGCTTCTTTTGTCCTCCTAACCTCACTGAGCCCTATTATATCCCATTTACTACCCTCTAATTCCTCCAATAACACTGCTAGACTCGCCTCACTATATAGCGTTCTAACGTTAAATGTTGCCAGGTTCAGATTCCAATGGCGGCCTGTCCGGAGCCAGGTATTCTTAGCACCCTCTGCAGCGTCACAGATCTGACCACCGCCGTGGTCAGTTGCTTCGCGGCTGCTGGGGACTGAGGGCCGGGGTTTGATTGTTGTATTCATATAGGAGGTTGTGGCCAAGTACTGCACCAGGGTGGCCAATCCTGCTCTGGTGAGAGAGTGCGTTACCGGTTCTGGTCACCGGGATCAGGCCGCACTCCAGGCCTGTTTGTGCAATTTTCTCAGCGCATGGTTTTTTTTTGTATTTTCCGGTGGAGAATTGCGCGGCACCGGGATTTGAATCACGGTCCTCTTGCACGGGAGACGGATACTCTACCGTCCCCGCAGGAGTTAAATTAAAAATTAAATTATCGGGTTTTACGTGACAAAACCACTTTCTGATTATGAGGCACGCCGTAGTGGAGGACTCCGAAAATTTCGACCACCTGGGGTTCTTTAACGTGCACCTAATTCTAAGTACACGGGTGTTTTCGCATTTCGCCCCCATCGAAATGCGGCCGCCGTGGCCGGGATCCGATCCCGTGACCTCGTGCTCAGCAGTCTAACACCATAACCACTGAGCAACCACGGCGGGTCCCGCAGGAGTTGTACGCCTCATTTAACCTACAGTGGTGCCCTATTTGATCAGTCAAGGTGGGCCAATCTGAGCTCGGTTATACCGCGCGGATGGTATTTATGACCTGGTATTTAGAACCTGGTATTTATGACCTGCACATGTGTGGCCATACATAATTGAGGATATATAATTTTTTTAGGAGGGTTTCCGTACAGTGATAAAATGAAGGCAAAGACATTAAAAAGAAAGAAAAAAAAGAAAAAAGGGGGAAAAAGGAACATAACATGTGATTTGAACTCGTGACCCTTCAATGTTGCCCAGAAAGGTAGCTCAGTCGGTTGGTTCGTCAAGCCACAGGTTACTTTCAAGCGCCATAGCTCCTGCTCCGAGCCTCATACTTATGTGGAAAGGGACTGATGTTGTCCGCGACAGTAGATATATGTATTCATCTCATCTATGGGATCGCATGCGCACGCTGTTGCTTTGTCTCTGCGTGTAGTAGTTAAGAGAGCCAGTTTAAGGGCGGAGAAGAAGGAAGGAGAGGAAAGCAATATTGCAGCGCCGTGGTTTTAAAGCGCAACCGTGGTAGGGAAACGGAAGGCGATATAAGCATGCGTGGCCATGATACGCACACGACAAACTGCCTTAAAATATTTAGACTTGAGGGAAAGCTTCGTTAACAAACTATAACACGGCAATCAGCACTCGAATACGACGAGAGAAATTATTGAGACGTGGAAAATTCCCTTGAAGTAAATCTGGTTTGCGAGACAAATGCTTGTATGTATTGAACCTCTTAAAAGATGAGGGGGGAAATATGCGCTCACCGAGAGGGCATCGTCAGCACGAGACCACCACTAGGCACCTTACTGAGATGTGGAGAGCTCCGCGGCCGGAACGAAGCCTCCCTTCTCCGCCGGCCAAGAGGGGAAAAAAGTTTATATGAAAGTTTATGAAAGTTTATATGTAGAATCAAATGAGTGGTCACTTCATCTGCAGAGAACATACATCAGCCAAACATGTTTTCTGAAAGTGCACTCTAATCCTCAACATCCGTGTTTTAATACCGTTAACGATATGACATATGCTACACCCTTTCGTAATCGTCCCTCCGTAAGACAGCCTTTCTCGCTGCGTGTGAGGGAGCTTAGTGATGAAATGCATGCCCCACTCCTCGAGCTTCGCCTAAAGCATCCAGCCAAGCTGCTACCTCCTTAGGAGTGGCAGCTGACACAATGCAATATATCTTTCATGCAAGTTACAAAGCACGCTCTAGAGATTGAAAGCCAAATGCATTTCCGGGAACTCCAGTACGAACACTCCTGCACGGAGTTTTACACAGACGCATCGAAGTCATCCTATGGAGCCGTCGGTCCGTCCTACTCGGAATCCGATGTACTGCATCCGGAAACTAGCATCTTTACGGCTGAGGCCTACGTACTATTGTCGGCTGTAAAACATATAAAGAAATAAAAACTCCACAAATCAGTTATATATACGGACTCCCTTAGTGTTGTGAAGGCCTTGATGTCATTCTGTAACCACAAAAATCCGGTAATTAATGAACTCTATTCCGTCCTGTGTAAAGCATATATATCTAACCAAGATGGGATTATATGCTGGGTACCTGGACATAGAGGCATCGACGGTAACGTTTTAGCGGACCAAATGACCTCATCACTGCATAACTGCATGCAATTTCATTGCATGCAGTTAATGCTACTGCTTCGGTCCCTGTCACAGACCTGAAGCCTTTCTTAAGAAGAAAACTACGAAACCACTGGCAACGCATGTGGGACGAAGAAATAAATAACAAACTGCACGTGATAAAGCCGTAGTTAGGTTCTTGGCCCACCGCAACAAAATCACGGCGAACAGATGTCTTATTCTGTCGTCTCAGAATAGGACACACATTTGGCAGCATAACTTTTTATTCACTGAAAATGATCCTCCAACATGTGGTAGATGTGGGGAGAGGCTGACCGTCCTCCACGTCCTGCTGGAGTGTTGGGCAGCTCAATCTGAGATAAAGAAACATTTTCCCCTAGCATATCGGCAGCACATCCCTTTTCATCCTGCAATGTTACTCGGCCCAGAACCATTCTTTGACACCAACGCATTCCTACGTTTTCTGAAAGACGTTGTGTTGCATGTTATTAGCCCCACACGTTCGTAGCGTCTCCTGTGTTCAGAGGATGCCGCTGTGATAGCTGTTTCGTATAGCATATGCCTCTAGGCCTTTGTTATTCAAGGGCTCTAGCGAGGCAGTAGTGCTCGAGGTAATTTTACCATTTCACATATTTTCTATTTTGCATCATTCTTTGACGATGGATTTTAATGGTCATAGAAAACGTCAATTGTCATCGACATAATTTCATTACAGATAGATTTTACATACTCTAGAGCAACTATTTTTAAGGCCCCTTTACAGCCACGTCACATCAACCTCATAGAACTCATAACTACATTGCGAACGCATCACCACGCTCCTGGCCCTCTTTGGCCATACCTGGCCCTTGCGCCAATAAACACCATTCATTCATTCATTCATTCATTCATTCATTCATTCATTCATTCATTCATTCATTCATTCATAATTTTGGACAATCCTTCGACGTTGCCTCGTGCGGCCCATAGCAGTTAGGGCACTTCAAGTCAGAGCCAGCACACGTCAACTCATCGTGATCACGACCACAGCGGGGACATGTCTTCTTGTTCACGCACACAGCACTTACGTGCCCAATTTTCTGGCATTTATGGCACTGTAATGGCTTAGGGACGTATGGAAGGACAGGATGCCTCACATAAGCCACTTTTAGATGTGTTTTAAGTTGTCTCCCTCAAAAATGAGCATTATGCACCTCGACTGTCCAGAACGGCGTATGTCTGTGATATGGACAGTTAGGAGATTAGCGTTGGTAGATCGCCATCATCAATATCTGTATCCATATCGTAGATCACACCGGCGGTGGTGCTGCCTCCACGTACGATGAATGAGCGCACAAGTATATTTCCTAGCTGAGTCACAGCTTTTAAAGTGTTGAGGATGGCTCGTGTAGTCACATCAACAGTAAGTATTTTTCTTCTGGGATTAATTCGGACCTCTCAGATTTGCCCTGGAGCCAGCTTCTCGGATAGGCAGTGAGAGTTTGCCTATTGAGGGAATTGAGGTTGCCTGTAGCAGCGACGGGGATGTATAGGCGATTGTGTACGCTTGCTGTGAGGGCGCCTTATTGTAGTTAAGCTCACTCACGCTTGATGTCCTACGAAGTTTCCTCTTCAACCGGCGAATTGTGGCCTCGGTATATCCACCGTCGATTTCCATGTCGTCGACGTCAGAGCAACTCGATGACCTGCAGAGTCACGTTCAGGTGGTCGGGCGCTGCAGACCAACTTGCAGCTTGAAGGCCAGCTCCCAACCTTGGCGGCAGAGGGGGCGGAACGTCCGTCATTGCTTTTGATACTGTACCCACCACGGGGGCATCGGTACGCAAAAATTTAACTGAAAAGCCAGAGCGAAGCAAGAATAGCAGCTGGTCAAGAACTCGTCTTCTTAAGGTGGAGAGGTCGGCCTGAGTGAAGTGCCTCTAGCCTGCTACTCCACGTTGGGGAAGGGATTTGCTTAATGCAAATAAAGCTTGCGTCTTAGGCTGTAAATATATATGTATACCAGCTATTGAGTGCTTATAGTTTTTCAGGAATTTTGTGTGTGGTACCCGTACTACAAAAGGGCATGGAACGGAAAATTAAGGCAAGTCGGAAGCTTCTTTTTTTTCTTCTTCTTCTTCTTTCTGATAACCGCGTTTGGGCTTCCTTTGTAGCTTCGAGCTGCAAGTCGTATGAATGACATTTTTTCGCTTTCGCGAACCTTTCTCCACACCGCGTGCTTAATTCCACACCGCGAAATTAATTAGACGTGGCCAAAATATATCAGTTTTGCGCTTTAGGTGGGATGAACGATGCCTTGTACATATTTCAGATATCTGTACTTCTGTTGTGAAGCCAAGACATTGTAAAAATAGCTTTTCAAAATTCCCAGAATGCGAATTTCGGTATTCTTAAATGAAGAATTAGCTGAATATTTTTTGTGGAACCGGGCATAGATGTTATTTAGCTTCTTCGAAGGCAAACAGTTCCATTCAAATCAGTTCATCAATTGCCGAGCACGACAATTTCCGCTCTCGAGTGTAATGGAAAGGGCGCCCGATGTAAAGCCTATCTGTAACCACCTAGTTGGTCAACAACCGAATTTCAAGCGCACACTTCGCAAAGTTAAATATGGCCGCTGTGCAACAGAACCATCGCTTGTGCCTTACAGAAGCCGCGCAGAACAGAAATGGTCATGGGAGAACCTATGCCATACCTGCGCGTGCTTGTTTTCCCATCAGGCTTAATTAATCCTGGTTTAATTGACTGTAAAAGCCTCATAAATGTAACTACGTTAATAAAATTGAAGGCAGCAACAAAAATGATGCCTTTTGGGCGTCTAGGCCGTGCAGTTGTTCACAATCGCGAGCGCGCAAAGCATGTGTGCCGTGCGCAGACATGAAGCAAGGCACCAAACACGCTTTATTATCGGCCGCAGGGGTATATAGGTAAATAGAACTACTGACATGCGCACTATAACTACCACGTGCGCTCGAAAGCATGATGGTGCGTATGGTGGTTACATGTATCACAATGACGGCGTCTGCGAACATATCACCACCATGCATATAGACGCAGAGACGCGGTACTGTTAGGACATCTTATGAATGGTGACAGTGCAGGCGCCTTCATTCTACACCCTCGTAATTTTTGTTAATAACACCGCTCGAGAGTCGACCACACGACATCTCAGCTCCTTACAACGGCAAGAAGCAGCGAGATCAGCGCGGAAAGTAATTTCCAGTTCGAATGACGTCTGCTAGCTGTTCTCTTCAAAAGTGCACGCGCCCTACATCTTTGTTATCCACGAGGCCCCTTCGCGCACCGCCACGAATAGCCAGGACACGCAGGCGCGGGTATTTGCAATTACCCCTCCTGCTTCTTCTTATGGCAATACCTCGCACGTGCTCATACATTTCCCTTCCTTTTATTTCCCTTTATTCCTTTCATTTCCCTTTATTCCCAGGCGCATGCGCGGGTTCCGGTATTAATAATAAGAAGAATTAAGAGTGCATCGCAGATGAAACATCTCAATCTACACCTGTTTTCACACCGGCTTTTCGGAAACAAGGTAGCCCCGGCAGCGCCTGTGTCTTCCTGATGCGAACAGCGTAACACACGATGCTCGCACTGGAAAGCGCCTTGCGCGCTTGCGCATATTGTTGCCGATGTCGCCGTTATAAGGTGCTGACGTGCCATGCGGGCAATCCGGTTGACGCTCGCGCGATATTATTTAAAAATTTGCAAGCGTGTGCGCATAAGTGTGCAAACGCGTGCTACATTTTTCAATCATTCCACAAAGATTGCTCAGTGAAGAGACACTCGTGAAGGCCAAGTGGCAGTATCTGCCGATTTATCTGTGGCTTTATCGTCAGCACGTGGTTTAAACACGCCCACCGCGAGGCAGCGCACCACGAAAGGGGCTCTCCCGCGTTCGCTCAGTGCTTGCAGAGTTCCTGTCAGAAGCGACATGGCGAGCTTGGCGAGCGCTCGAAAGCCTGACCAAAAGTGCACGCTGCTCGGGCTGCCGGACCAAGTGCTGGCGGGCGTGTTCACCTACCTTAGTCCCGCTGACCTGATAGTCCTCGAGGCGGTTTGTCGACGCCTTCAGCGCGTCGCCCGCACCCCTGACGTGCTTCACTTCACGAGCTTCCACTTCACGCATCCTCCGGAGCTCTTCGCCGAATTTGTTGACGCCGTTCGAGCATGGGCCATCGTTGAACTGGACATCAACAACTGCGTCCAGCTCGACGCTGTCGTCATTGGGGATGGCCTGCGCCTTTGCGTCAACTTGACCACACTTCGTTGCATCAACGCGAAGGTCCTTCCATCAACTCTGCTTGCTCTCGCAGCGAACGAGCTGAGCAAACTAACGTGCCTGGAGTGGTCGCTCTACCGAGACCGGCGCGCGCACACGAAGCTTCTGCTAAATCACCTCAAGAGAAACGAGGTGACCCTTGGGCTGCAATCCCTGCAGCGCATGTACGTCGAGGTGGCTCCCAAAAAGGCTCTCACAGACTTTCTGGTTTACGTGTTGAAGCGCTGCCCATCAATTGTATCCGTTCACTTGCACGAACAGAACAGAAAACGCCAATGGACTCGCCTTTTGCGCTTGACGCTCGAGACCTACGTCAAACGCAAGAACTGGAAAGTGTTCACTTATACTACGGATCGCGTGCGCAGTACTCGTCGTATTAAATTGAGCGCGCAGGATGAGCCACCTCCGGTCGCCAACAACCTCATAAAAGCTTGCCGAGCTGATGTCATCAGGTACGGAAACGTGAGTGTGATTCAGAAGCCGCGTAGTAGCGTACGCTCATGCGCCAAGCTCGACTCCTGCACAATACCGACAACTGAGGGCCTCACCCAGCTTCTGCTCTGCCTGGAGCATCCTCTTTCGTGGGCGCGTCTCCGCGAGATGGCTACAAGGAACGGTAACTTGTGCGAGCTTCGCGCCCTGACGCTCGTCACTGCTCTCGGACCCCGTGCGAAGATAATTCCTGCAGAGGTCACGCTGGGCCAGTTTGTATCCGCTTGTTCTGGGCTCCGGGAACTGAACCTCGCGTCGTTCCACGTCGGCGAATTCGACTGCTGCGAGGCCTTAAGCCAGGCCGTTGTGCCTCACCTTAGATCGCTCTCGTTGCCGGCGTGCGCACTGAGCACGTCCACGCGTTTACCGCAACTAGTGAGCGCGTCTTTTCGGCTGAGTGAGCTGGACGTACGCGGCCACACATCACACAAGTCGGGTGTCTGCACTGCGTGCGGAGACAACTCGACTTGCACAAGTGAATGCCTGTACTCGCTGCATGCGCTGTGCCCACTCGAGCGGTTAACGCTGTGCGACCTTCGAAACGTCGACACGCTGGACTTTCTGCTCGACTGCTCGGTTGCCGAGCTGCGGCTGGGCGACCTTGGCCCCTGGTGCCTGCGAAATCTCCCAAGTCTGTCGCCGCTGCAGGAGTTGTGCTCGCATCTGCGCTGCCTGACGCTCCACAGCGTGCGCCTGCCGGACGACTTGCGCTTCCTGAACCAGCTTCAACCCGCGCCGAGTCTGCGCCGCCTATGCGTCGCTGTGCGCAAGGTGTCGGTGGACCAGCGAGCCGGCCTGCTGGACTTCCTGCAGCGCACTTTCCCCAACGCCCACACGCTGCACGTGCACTCGCTGGCGCGCGACGGACCCCACTTCGAGCTCGTCTGGACGCGTCTGCCGAACGAAGACGTCCGGACGGAGGTACTGCCGACCGACAAAATGCAGCTGTGCCGAACCTGCGACTACACGGGGCTGCAGAAACCGTTCCTGGGGCAGTCTAAATATGCCCACCTATGAGCCTTATCACTGACATATTTATGCGTTGGGTCCCCTTGGTGCTTTGCAAGAGGACTCGCAGCAATCGCCTGTAATAACGAGTTCGTGAACGCGGAGGAACTACCTTGCCATAACTTAACATTCTTGTTTGTTTCTCTTTCACCGGTGCTTTCAGAGTTCGACTAAATGTACGGCAGAATGCATGTAAAAATTGAAGAGGATGTATATACCTTTTACTTGTATTGGTTTAAATAAAACAGTTTTGAGTTAAACGTTCTGTGAATCGACTGAAATCCACAGGGAAAATGTAAGGAGCAATAATAGTAACCGTTAAGTTTTTAAATAGCGTAAAAATGTATTAATTATGGTGGAGACGCGCGCTAGAAACTACAGTGAAATGACAAAAGGGTTAGCGGCCGAGAAGTTCACTATATGCCACCCTTGTACCATGACCGTAAGGCAGATACTGCCAAAGGTCGGCAAACGTTGTGAAGTTTGTCATAAAAATGCCCACAGCATTCTTTTTTTCCAGTTATAGACAAGCAGCTGAAAATACGGTGACGACATCGCTTATTGCGCCGCTGGCTTAGTCTGAACGCCGTCGATCGACTTGAAGCATTGTTTAATCCAGTTTCGTACAATCGTAACTAGATGGCGCTATACGGGAGCTGTAATCGGGGCGGTTTAGCTAGTATGTAAATTGTGGGAAGTACATGCGTAAACTTGGTCCTTCTGGCTCCACACACCTTCGTGATTTTGTAAACTCAATTTTCGACGAAACACTGTTATAAACAAGTAAAGAAGCCATGCTAAAATCGCCCGACGGCATGACTTGAATACAGGACCTCTAATCACAGAAGCCCGATTTGAAACCATTACGGCACCGACGCATACACCGACTAGTGGCATAGAAGGCCCTTACAAATTTTGTCGCGGGCGAGTCAGCGTGGCGAGACGCTTCCTGGGTTTCGATTTGGCCACCTCGACAGGCTCAACCGCTGCAATTAGAAGTAGGGCTACCACCTGTGTCTGAAACCACGTGTCTGTGAGGTAGTTGGCTCCGACATGGAACCACAAAGGGACAGCGAACGCTCTGGCACCGAAGCGCGGTTGTAGAGGCCATCTGTGTGACACCACGCGTCTGTGACGTATTGCCTGTCTGATGAGGGGATAGAGGCTCATATTCACTCCGACGTTGTTATAGGACGGCTGCGAGTGGTTCGTACGCTCGAGGAACAGCGAATATTCTAGGAACGACACCGACAGCAGCGGCGGGAATGTGACCGTCGCGCCGCCTACGCGGCGGTGAGAGAACAAGAACGCGCCCGCGCCGCCTGATACAACCGTCGACGTCGGGCCAATCCGCCTGCCCTGAAAGAAGAGCGTTCCCGCGACGCCGAACGCAAGAGACGGTGCCGATGTGGCCGATGGCCGTAACAACGACTTCGCCGGTGCCAACGCGAGGTTTCGGAGAGGCTCTCTCGACCGTGATTTTGGATCGGGCTGTCGGGTGTACAGCAGACTATGTTTTGACAAGGATCTCTACGAAATCAACGGAATACGATCCGAGGAACGACACGTGGCGCGATTCTTCTCGTAGCACGTGTGCGTGTGCTGCTGCCAGTGGCGTAGCTAGGTCGTCTGGCACCCGGGGCCCATAGGTCTTCTGTCACCCCCCCCCCCCCCCGGGTGTAGCCGGCGGATAGGGTGTCT
Source organism: Dermacentor albipictus (assembly GCF_038994185.2). NCBI lineage: Eukaryota > Metazoa > Arthropoda > Arachnida > Ixodida > Ixodidae > Dermacentor > Dermacentor albipictus. Next base: position 263,246,908 of record NC_091821.1, on the reverse strand, counting down.
TCAGGCGTATATGACACCCCCCCCGCCCCACTGGCCCCTTGCACCCGGGGCGCACGGCCCCCCGGCCCCCCTGTTGCTACGCTACTGGCTGCTGCAAAACGTTTCCGTGTAACTCTGTTGTACGTGCAGTCGTACCGCCGTGCCGCGCAACACAGCTTTGCTGGTCTACCTCCTTCACAGGGTACAATGGAGTTTCATTTTTTTTTTACCTACATTGGTTACACGAGTGTAGCTAGTGTAGGAAGCCGACATTTCTTTACTTGGTGTAGAAAAGTGTAGCTCCGCCCACCTCCGTGAAGCCATTTTTATAGCTGTAGTGTAGCATTATAACTACACTTTCTACACTGCAGTCTCGATGAGTGTATTATTATTATTATTATTATTATTATTATTATTATTAGTTATGAAAACATACAAGTACGCGAAGGAAACAAAGAAGTAAGAAAGAAAATAGCAAATAAACAAGTGGGCAGCGACACGGGCAAAAAAAAAGTAAGAACACGGAAAAATGTCTATAAATGGTAGGCCAAATCCGCTTTCTGCATGAAAGTGTAGGCAACAGACGACAAACAAGTAGGCTGGTGTTGCAAACACGTGGCACCATTTTGCCTGATACTGTCGGCGCTGGTATAGCGACGATAGTAAATATTCGCTGCGATAATGGTACCGAAGTGCTGGCGTGACCATGTGTCACAGAGGAAGGTGAGCTAATCTTCCCAGAAGATAAAATTATCTTACTCACGGTTGGTGCGGGCTGTTTCAGACTCCGCACTGTATTATACCGATCGAGAGGTCTTCCTGCAATGCGCGTTCGTGATGTATTTTGCTGGTGTTCGTCTAGATTTGTTGATCAAAGGAAACTCGTACATTGACGTTTAGCTTCAGGCAAAGTCTTATACGCAGCCAGTAAGTGCGAAGTCAGGCGAAAAGCGGAGTCGGGAGCTTTTCGTCTGTTGATGCAGAAGACGACGCGCTGTTCGCTCTAATTGGCTACAGCCCAGCGAGCCATGTGCAGCACATGACTTCATAGCCTCTGCCCGGCACTACAGTCGTGTACACGAGCCTGCACGAGGTGAAAAAATGACCCTAGTGATTGCGTTTGTTCGCAGTCTTCTGCACTTTGAAAAGTATTGATTGCTCTGAAATTTAGGGCAATCAAGGTAGTGACGATAGCTTTGGGATTACTGTGTAGACAGATTCTTGGCCAAAGTGAAATCTATAGACGACCGTAGTTGAGTGACTGGGAATGGTGTGGAACTTCAAACCAAACTCTCCTAGCACAAACGAGAGTGAACGATTTCTTCTCTAGTTTTGAAAAGTACACATTGAACTCTCCAACGATGATCACAGCGGTAGTGTCATCACGGCTAAGCCATGCAAAGTTCGTGATCATGAACTTCTTGATATCGCACTTGAGTGTGCCTGGAAATACGATATATATATAGACAGTGGATATCACAATTCCGTCTTTCGTTTGTACGGCACAGACATTCCCGCAGTTGGTAGCATTGTGCTTTTTTTTATGTTTCCTTCTTTGTGCGCACAGGGATGCGCAGTGACTGTACATGCCTCTAATGACGCTAGTTATACTGCAGATGCTCCCACGCGGAGCGAAGTAGAGCGATTGTTTTTCAAGCAGTCGTTCGCATCTTCGTTTGCTGAGCGCAGTCGTAGGGCAACTAATTAGCCATGTACCTCGCAGAAAGCATCAACTACGAACATCCATAAACTGAACCCAAACAAGTCACAAAACATGAAATTCTTGACACAGCCACATAAGACTAGCTATCTCAACGTCGACACCTTGTTTGAAACGTAATGTCCGGTGTACTGCTTCAGAGTATGCTGTATTTTTTTAGTACTCTGCTAATAATTTCATATATAAGTTGTTGTTTAGTTTATATCGTTTGTAGCTACGGCAATGGCCATGTCTTTCCATAGATGGCGTCATCGAACTTTTTTTGTGGCAAATGACTCTGCGGTAGGGCATCACTACATTAAGACAAAGATGCTCCGACGCGAGTCTTGCGCACTTTAAGTCATGATGTAATTCGCAAAGGTCGAGGGCCCTCACATTTCAATGGGTACACGGACGACGATTAATGCAATCGCTTTTTTTTTATTTCCAAAGATAATGGCAGCTTCGTCTTTCCTGTATATTATGCCAGTTGGAGGGAGCATGCCTAGTGTTTACTACATGGGGTCCTACTTTACGACAACTAGAGGTGGGCCAATATCAATTTTTTCGAGTACGAATCGAATGCGAATTATAAATACCGGATATAGAATAATCAAACGCAGACCCATATATACAGAAGCTCGAATAATTTCGGTATATTTAGGTATCGCGTCTGTACTGACTAGCGAAAAAAAAAAATATAATACCTACCAGAGACAAAGGATCAGTTGCAAACAGGAGACCATCAATTGTCATTAAAAACAGTACGAATAGCCTCTCAAAAAAATTTAGAGCATGATTGCAGACAAGCCCTCCAGAAATGAATGCATGACTACTTTTCCAAAAACGTTAAATAAATGGTTGTCACAAAAGAAAAAATAAAGGCAGAAGTTGTGGCAAAAGAAAACTAAAGAGCTGTTGGTAGATTTGTGTGCCGTAGGAAGATGCAAAAGGGTCCGTTGCAAGGGATACATCACCGGTTGTAGCGTACTAGATTATTCCACTACATGAATAGAGTACCAAAAACATTTAATGGCAGGCTACAACCAAAAATCAAGTGGGACGCCCGTATTTGTCATTTTCCAGGAAAATATGAAGCGTTGTCGATCCTTTTGGGAAGGAATAGAGCGTCGCATGTAATACCTGTAGCCACAATACGAGCCACCTATATAGCTCGCATATTGTAAGCCTGCTTCGTATGTTGCGCGGGGTTTTGTGCGCGCGCACACTCTCAGAGTGGCGATGTCTTGTGCTCCCATTTTGTCAACAAAAGGCGAGGATACATTCGCGCAGCGCAGGTGCTTCGTGATGAAGCATTTGTTGGTAGCGCAGCTTTCGGCACTGAAGCTGTTCTTGGCGTTCATTTCGCAAAGATTCTTCGCTTTCTTAATGTCAGTCGAAGAAGAGTCGTCGTCGTCATTATCGCATTTACAGTTCAGGAAGGCAACTTAGTTTAGAGAAATCACTGACACTGTTCATTTATTACTGCCGCCACGATGCGTTATTTTTTTTTTTCGGTATCGCACAGAGATGTAACCATAAGAAGCACAAAGGCTGCTGCGTCGGAGCCACCGGCGACCCATACTATCTTATGTTTCTATCTGTACAGGCGAATTTTATTCACGTCTCTATTACCCGTGCGACAATTTCATTCCGATCCATTTAATTTCGTTAATTATAATGTGTCCCAGATTCTCCATTGGGCAAAGCATCATGCAAACGCCCTCAGGTCAATCGCGTCCGTCTCGTGACCGCTATAGCAAGCAAAGCACAAAGAAGCAGGCCGAACGTGCTTACAAGGAGGATCTTCTCTCGACTGCCTTTCCTTGCTGATTGTGACCCAACGCCCTCATTATGGCTGAGACCACAAGCTAATTTAGTTTTCCGTAGATATTTTATTTTTATGTGTCATTGACAGAGACCTTCGCATGGATCATACAGAATGGAGAAGAAAACAACGACATGCCCACGAGCCTGCGCATGAATATATCTATTTTGCAGTAGAAGCATTGCTAGCAGCACGTTAAGTAATTTGCTGACAGGCTAATCTTGGATTTGAAAGTTCTTGAAGATGAGTTCAGACAAATGCCATACTAGGGTTCACAGAACTTCATTAAAAGCTTCAAGGCCGCAAAGTGGCAGCACTGCGTTTCGTGAACTACAGAGATCATCGACGCTAATTCAATGCCTGGATTAATGTACCTTCATTTGAAACTAACCCGTGCTTTCTTATGTGCCTTGATTTTAGTGCAGTCATATGACCGGACTTTGTGTTTACTGCACCTATGTGACTGCACTTTGTGTTGCTGTATTTCTGAGCTGGCTTTCAGTTTTAGTGTGGTGTTAGTTACTTGTGTGACTGGACTTCATGTTATGATTTGGAGTTGACTTTTAGTTTTAATGCGTTAATTTTTTTTTTTAAATCTCTAAGTGGAAAGGAATAGCCGGTGTCAACTAAAGGCGACAGCATCTCCTAAGTACCATATAATAAAAAAGAGACGGTTATCGAACGTAGATGGACACCATAAATTTTGACCGAAAGCTGTGCGCGAATTTCATCCGACATGCTGATCGATCCGGTATGGGATGACTGATTATGCGGGACAAGGCGTGCAACTTATTTGCGTTCTCTGGTGCCTAGCAAAGTTTGAAATGAAGCTTTTCGGCTCGCGCATGCATCGCATACAATCCATGTGGTATACAACATTTTGCTAGGCTTCGATTAAATGTGAAAAACCGACAAGCATTCCCTGCCTTTTAGCCAGCTAACCACCGTTTCATGCACAAAACAAATGTTGAAGGAACAATCGAAACAAATCTTTGTGAGAAGGGGGTGAGCGCTAAATGTGCGTCGCAGGACCTCGACAAGGGGATGAGTAGCGGGAAAGACAGGATGCATTACGAGAGAAAAAAACAACGACATACATAATAAGCAGAATACTTCACAGAGTTCTTTCGTTGTGGGTGGGAGTGGATGACTGGTGGATATAGCGCGATGTCTCAAAACGGAGTGGAGGGCAGGAGAAATTTAAGTGCACTCTTCTTCCGCGAAGTTGTACGGGCTGACCTATCCTTCAACTCAATCACACAGCGGACGTTGACTCAGCTGTGAATTATGCCGTCTCTCTTTCCATTTCCTCCTCCTTTTTGTAGTGGTGAGGATAACTTATGTTGCACTCTTAAATGTGCAATGACCTACTCAACGAAAAAGCATCACATGTTTATTTATTTATTTACTTAGAAATACTACCATTGACATTTGGGACCAGGGTGACCGAATGAATCCTGAACAACCAGAAGATAGCCTACTCAAAACAATCTTCATTCAACGGCGCGATTTGCCTAAGTATGACCTAAGGGGGATATTGCGCGTACCGTATCGAAGTGCACGTTCCGGCTTTACAATCCACTCTCCTAATTATCTTGTCATAGGCGAAATCAGTCACCACAGATAGCACACGCTGAGCAGCTTGCGCAACACACGCACATAAATTATTTTCCGCCTGTGATGAGCGAGCCGCCAGCCAAACAGCCGGGGCTGACACCAGATTAAGCGCAGATTAAGCGCAGTCAGAGCTAAAGGCCCTGTACAATTAGTTACACTGGCACTATAGGTGTGGCAGCAAAGCTGAGCAACTGTCTTTACTAAATCTTTTCCCGTGAAATACGCCTGCATGTTTCCGTCCATGCGTTATCTTCGTAGTTGAAACCGTTCACCTATCTTTGGGACTGTAATCGACGTTCTCTTCTTGTTTTGTCGACTCTAAATTTACACCTAGTGCAGGGTAGCAAGCCGGGCTCGCCTGGTTCACCTCTGTGCTTTTCCTCTCCTCGCTCGCTCGCTCGCTCGCTCGCTCGCTCACTCACTCACTCACTCACTCACTCACTCACTCACTCACTCACTCACTCACTCACTCACTCACTCACTCACTCACTCACTCACTCACTCACTCACTCACTCACTCACTCACTCACTCACTCACTCACTCACTCACTCACTCACTCACTCACTCACTCACTCACTCACTCACTCACTCACTCACTCACTCACTCACTCACTCACTCACTCACTCACTCACTCACTCACTCACTCACTCACTCACTCACTCACTCACTCACTCACTCACTCACTCACTCACTCACTCACTCACTCACTCACTCACTCACTCACTCACTCACTCACTCACTCACTCACTCACTCACTCACTCACTCACTCACTCACTCACTCACTCACTCACTCACTCACTCACTCACTCACTCACTCACTCACTCACTCACTCACTCACTCACTCACTCACTCACTCACTCACTCACTCACTCACTCACTCACTCACTCACTCACTCACTCACTCACTCACTCACTCACTCACTCACTCACTCACTCACTCACTCACTCACTCACTCACTCACTCACTCACTCACTCACTCACTGGTGCACAGCAAACCACGGCCCAAATTTACAAATTATAGAGTTGCAGCCCCCAACCAGCTTAGCGTACCCCAAAACACCGCTTGGGCTCTTTCACATTCTATATGCACTGTTTTGTGGGCACAGGCGACCGGGGATGCTCACTTTGGGCGAGCTATATTTAAAGCACTCTTATTTTGCTTGCATAAGTATAGGTTCACTGGAGAGCGGTTCGTCTCTTGTCACCTCGCTCAGTGCTATATTCGCTCGTGCCCGAGTAACGACCATTCACAAAGCGTACTATTAGTAAGAGCTGTCCTGTGAATGACATCCGCGATTTCCTGACTAATGAAGATGGACTGAACAAATGAAAAGGAAACACAATGCGAGCTTTACAAACAGCTCGACTCTGCAGTGATTTTATGGCCCTCTGGTTCGGTTTCTGTGTTGAGACTCCTTTCCATTTGTACAAAGCTGCCGTGTCAGATTCGGAGTTCGGAAGAGTCGAGTTCCCGCGGCTTGTGGGACATATTGAAATAGCTGTTTTTATACCTACATGTGCCCGATTGAATGCTTTAATTCTACAGTGGCGCGCCTGTACTGTGTTGCAGCTCTTCTTTAGGGCCCCCATATTGCGACAGATGAGCAACAGGTATTTGAAGCTGTTTGGTGATCCTCTTCTATAGCTGCAGAAAGACCGACGCTGATGCGCTTTTTCCTGTCTATAAATGTTCACGTCATCCATCTGGCTCTTTTTAGTTTTTCTATTTTAATCAGTATTTTTTCTTTGAATAATTCATTCATAGCTCATTCTATTGTGCCTTAGCGCATATACTACGAGTAAAATAGAGTAGTTGGAGGCACATGCTTTCAACGTCTCCACCTGATCCCCTAGCTAAATCTATCTCTCTATCTAGGCCCCTTCCCCAGAGCCGGTATAGTAAAAGCTGGATGCGACCTCTTCGGTTTTCGAATCTCATTTCTGTCTCTCTATTGAGGCCATGCAGATTCTCCCATGCACCTCTTGTCGAAGATTTAACAGGGCATGGTCTGTTTCGCCATGCATGGCCAGATACACCTTCATTCAAAACAGCAGTGTACCACGCTGTCGCTTAAAATGTTTTCCGTTACATTATTGCCTTCGCATTATTTTGATTTGTTACCACACGTTTCTGTAGTGCCTTCAGGCCTTGAAAGTATGTCTAATAAATAAATAAATAAATAAATAAATAAATAAATAAATAAATAAATAAATAAATAAATAAATAAATAAATAAAACCCCGCCAGTGCTTATATTTAGGGAGATACCAGCTGCAGTCTTCTAAATGCTGAATGCGGCCGGCGCGCCTAGCTGCACTCAAGCTGTGACAGCTATGGGCGCAGAGTATCGTGATGAAAAAAAAAAAGAGCAGCCGGAGCGCCCACAAGGCTTCCGACATTTGGTACAAGTTTCCGTAAGATTTCATAACAATGAGCCTGGTGCGACGCTATCAGTACATCCACCGCCAAGTCGACTCCGCAAGCAGATCAACTATTGTATCAATTCGATTAGAAAAGAGCAGCGTTGCGTCCAAATGTTCGCAGGAACAAGTTTTCGGAACTCGATCGCCACTAGAAAGCCCGGGTACCTCACTGTACCAGTGAAGACGCGCAGGCAGCGTCGTCGCTGTAGACATGAATCCGCTGATCATATGTGCACTCAAGTAACTTCATTTCTTTGGACACGAATCACAGCGTTTCACGTATACCGCATAATTCGTGCACATATTGAATGCTAACGTAGCGCAAACAAGACGATGAGACGAGAAGAGTTTACGAAGACACAGAGGCGTGTGCGTCATGTGCTCCTCTCTCGTCCTGGTCTTGACTGCGCAACACTAGTGCACCAGGATGGCATACCAACAGACGCCCGCATCGCAGTCCCCACGCGCATTGCTCCTTTGTCTTGCAAGAAAGCTGTACGGTGCAAAAATGCAAATAGAGAGAAACGTTAAAGGAAACTGAATTGGTCTATTAGATTGCAACCGTCGAGGTAATATAAAAGTCTATAAAAAAAACGAAACAGAAATGCTAATGGTAATAAAACGCAATAAAATCGGCTTTTCACCCATTCAGATTGGGAGGAACGCTGACTCCGAGGCTCGTTGTGTGCTTCGTACCGCGTTTCTTGCTGAACACCGCTAAGAACGAGAAAAACCTCAAGTCCACATCTTTCAGAATTCCGGCTCTCAGTGGCTGTGTACTAGAGGAACAACGACAGCTCGTGTAGTCAGTTTTCGTCGCACGCAGAGCGCGCCGTACATGTTTGACAAAGGCTGTGCGCGTTGGCTACAAGTTGTCCACGCAGATTTCTGCGCGCGGCCGCGAAAGGAATCCCTGGTGAACAACAGTGGCAGTAACTAAAAGGAATTGAAATATATAATGAAAGAAGTTAATTATGTTTTTCGACACACGCAAGAATGAACAACGAAACCGTAAACCCGCGAAGCTGTTACACCGAGTTCGACGTTTTCCACACACTACCAGGGCCGCGGTTCACGCGTGACTTCTTTCTTCCTTAATATTCACGTTGCGACTAGACCGCGATTTCGAAGGCGAATGGAGAGGTGAGCCTTCTTTTTGCTCTTATATATTCCACTCCGAAGCGCTCATGGCGTCGCTATATCAAAGGTTTGAATTCAATTTCACATGGCTTTCCCATTATGTGTACTCTGAAGCCACTGAGAAAAAAAAAAGAAAGAAAACGGAGAGAGAGCGGGAGAACTGAGACACCCGGTCCCATTCGGTCGAACGCAGTAGCGATCAGTGTGCGGTTCACTTCATCGCAAGAAAACGGAGTTGGGGAGAGCTGCCTTTCTGAGAAGCTCCTTCATGCGAAAATAACGTCGCCGCCCAGTGAGAACAGCGAATTAAGGCGCACTAGAAGACTAAGTATCAGCCAAAGCTGGAACGCTGAGCGCTTGAGGTTTTTCGGATGCCATAGCAGAGCGCCGCGACCAAAAGCTACGTGACCGTAATCCACTTATCCGTCCCTGCAGTCAAGAGGGCGCAGTCAAGCGGCCGCCGCCGACACTTCACCGCTTCGTAGGCACTTATACCGCTCACGCACTGACCAAGCTTGCGGCCCACTTTATTAACGTGACCGAACTTAATACCTAAGTCTATACATGTGGAAGGCCCGGTGGACACAAAAATTACGCCATAAGGTATACTCTCGGTCCGCTCCCCAAGTTTAATAAGCACATGTTGAAAAGTACCGTAACTAATGTTCGCAAAAGAAAGTCCTCCAGATCCGGCACATGGATGCACACACACACACACACACACACACACACACACACACACACACACACACACACACACACACACACACACACACACACACACACACACACACACACACACACACACACACACACACACACACACACGCACACACGCACAAACACACACACACGCACGCACGCACGCACACACACACACACACACACACACACACGCACGCACGCACGCACACACACACGCACACACACACACACGCACGCACGCACGCACGCACACACACACACACACACACACACACACACGCACGCACGCACGCACGCACACCATCATCGTCGTCGTCGTCGTCATTATTATTATTATTATTATTATTATTATTATTTGACCACGCATTTAGCGCCAACTACTTATTGTTGAACAGTACTGCTGAACTAAATATCCGAACAGGCTGTTAAACAGAATCCGAACCTGGCAACTTTTAACGCTAGAACGTTATCTAGTGAGGCGAGTCTAGCAGTGCTATTGGAGGAATTAGAGGGCTGTAAATGGGATATAATAGGGCTCAGTGAAGTTAGGAGGACAAAAGCAGCATATACAATACTAAAAGGCGGGCACGTCCTGTGCTTCCAGGGCTTAGCAGAGAGACGAGAACTAAGAGTAGGATTCCTGATTAATAAGGATACAGCTGGTAACATACAGGAATTCTATAGCATCAACGAGAGGGTGGCAGGTCTTGTTGTGAAACTTAATAAGAGGTACAAACTGAAGGTCGTACAGGTCTACGCCCGCACATCCAGTCATGATGACCAGGAAGTCGAAAGCTTTTATGAAGACGTGGAATCGGCGATGGGTAAAGTCAAAACAAAATACACTATATTGATGGGCGACTTCAATGCCGAGGTAGACAAGAAGCAGGCTGGAGACAAGTCGGTGGGGGAATATGGCATAGGCTCTAGGAATAGCAAGGGATAGTTATTAGCAGAGTTTGTAGAACAGAATAATATGCGGATAATGATTACCTTCTTCCGCAAGCGGGATAGCCGAAAATGGACTTGGAGGAGCCCGAATGGCGACACTAGAAATGAAATAGGCTTTATACTCTGCGCTAACTCTGACATCATACAACATGTGGACGTGCTCGGCAAGATGTGGTAAGAAATCGAATTAGCCTAGTCTTGAGGAGGGAATGGAAGAAACTGGTACGTAAGAAGCCGATCAATGAGTTAGGCGGTAAGAGGGAATATAGAGGAATTCCGGATCAAGCTACAGAACAGGTATTCAGCTTTCACTCAGGAAGAGGACCTTAGTGTTGAAGCAATTAACGACAATCTTGTGGGCATCATTTAGGAGTGTGCAAAGAAGTCAGTGGTAACTCCGTTATTATTATTATTATTATTATTATTATTATTATTATTAATTGTTTTGAACACATATACACAGTTAACAGGAAAGGGAAAGTGACGAGCAGGCTGGCAACTGCCACCGGAAGGGGCACAACGCCTGCCTACTCTTCTGAAGGGAGGTGAAAGCAACACATAAATGGAAGGGGGAAGGAGGGGAGGAGAGATGAAAGGAAGACTAAGAGGACAAATCTAAAGACTAAAGTCGAACACAGTACACTACGCACGTTGTTCTGCCGAGTTTCGACTCCGTTAGACAGGATATCAGTAAGCTATCGCAGGAGACGAAAGATCTGATCAAGAAACGCCAATGTATGAAAGCCTCTAACCCTACAGCTAGAATAGAACTGGCTGAACTTTCCAAGTTAATCAACAAGCGTAAGACAGCTGATATAAGGAAGTATAATATGGAAAGAATTGGAACATGCTCTCAGGAACGGAGGAAGCCTAAAAGCAGTGAAGAAGAAACTACGAATAGGCAAAAATCAGATGCATGCGTTAAGAGACAAAGCCGGCAATATCGTTACTAATATGGATCAGATAGTTCAAGTGGCTGAGGAGTTCTATAGAGATTTATATAGCACCAGTGGCACCCACGACGATAATGGAAGAAAGAATAGTCTAGGGGAATTTGAAATCCCACAAGTAACGCCGGAAGAAGTAAAGAAAGCCTTAATTGGGAGCTATGCAAAGGGGAAGGTAGTTGGGGAGGATCAGGTAACAGCAGATTTGTTGAAGGATGGTGGACCGATTGTTCTAGAAAAACTGGCCACCCTGTATACGCAATGCGTCATGACTTCGAGCGTACCGGAATTTTGGAAAAACGCTAACATAATCCTAATCCATACGAAAGGAGACGCCAAAGACTTGAAAAATTATAGACCGATCAGCTTACTGTCCGTAGCCTACAAAGTATTTACTAAGGTAATCGCAAATAGAATCAGGAACACCTTAGACTTCTGTCAACCAAAGGACCAGGCAGTATTCCGTAAAGGCTACTCAACAACAGACCATATTCAAACTATCAATCAGGTGACAGAGAAATGTGCGGAATATAACCAACCCTTATATATAGCTTTCATTGACTACGAGAAAGCGTTTGATTCAATCGAAACCTCAGCAGTCATGGAGGCATTACGGAATCAGGGTGTAGATGAGCCATATGTAAAAATACTGGAAGATATCTATAGCGGCTGCACAGCCACCGTAGTCCTCCATAAAGAAAGCAACAAAATCCCAATAAAGAAAGGCGTCAGGCAGGGAGATATGATCTCTCCAATGCTATTCACAGCGTGTTTACAGGAGGTATTCAGAGACCTGGATTGGGAAGAATTGGGGATAAGAGTTAATGGGAAATGCCTTAGTAACTTGCGATTTGCTGATGATAGAGCCTTGCTTAGTAACTCAGGGTACCAATTGCAATGCATGCTTATTGACCTGGAGAGGCAAAGCAGAACGGTGGGTCTTAAAATTAATCTGCAGAAAACTAAAGTAATGTTTAACAGTCTCTGAAGTGAACAGCAGTTTACGATAGGTAGCGAGGCACTGGAAGTGGTAAGGGAATACATCTACTTAGGGCAGGTAGTGACCGCAGATCCGGTTCATGAGACTGAAATAATCAGAAGAATAAGAATGGGCTGGGGTGCGTTTGGCAGACATTCTCAGATCATGAACAGCAGGTTGCCATTAGCCTTCAAGAGAAAAGTGTATAACAGCTGTGTCTTACCAGTACTCACGTACGGGGCAGAAACCTGGAGGCTTACGAAAAGGGTTCTACTTAAATTGAGGACGACGCAACGAGCTATGGGAAGAAGAATGATGGGTGTAACGTTAAGGGATAAGAAAGGAGCAGATTGGGTGAGGGAACAAACGCGAGTTAATGACATCTTAGGTGAAATCAAGAAAAAGAAATGGGGCATGGGCAGGACATGTAATGAGGAGGGAAGATAAAGTTTGCAGGGACAACATGGCCACAATTAGCCCATGACCGGGGTTGTTGGAGAAGTATGGGAGAGGCCTTTGCCCTGCAGTGGGCGTAACCAGGCTGCTGCTGCTGCTGCTGCTGCTGCTGATGATGATGATGATGACTTATTGTTGGCGGCTTTAACAGACCTGGTATTTATGGGAGCAACTACACCTATTGCCACTAAAATAGATTCAAAGCGAACAAATGCAGCTCGTTGTTAGATTTTCTAGCTTTTAGCTCCCTTCAGCAACGCAAAGTAACTTAGAACTGTCGCGGTAATGTGTTAGAACTGCGTTTGTCGAATGTACAGAATGTAACAGTTTCGCATTCTGACATTTTCATCGTTCGTCCTGACAAGTTCCGCCCTCCAGTTGGGGTATCCGCGTACTGGCCGGCCTTGCGCCATAACGATTAAAATGGGGGCAGTACTTTCCCCCTCTTAGCTATCAAATTTGGTGGCTATCAAGTTCTTCTTTGCAGTTGATTGGTCTCGTGTGACTTGTATGCGCTGTTTCAGACATTTCTCGAAGTCACCTTTCTGGCCGACAGCATGAGCATGAACAGCACGAGTACTATGTCAGGAAGCAGCAAGTGGCCTCGAGTGCCCCTGCTGAAGATGTGGAATCTACAGGCCACAATACGGACTGGGCAAGTGCACGTGTTCTGGCCAAGGAAAAGAAGCTTACGTCACGCCTGCATCTAGAATCCTTGCACGTACAGACCACGCCACACACGCTAAATTGGAATGGCGGGGCAGATCCGACGGTGCACAGTCGCTGCTTGCGTCACGTGCTGAAACGCACTTAAATACGCTATGTCTCTGTTATGGGTTTTATTGTGAACAAGGCTCCCGTATGGGGAGCCGAAACGTGAATAAATTTTCAGTTATCTTGGTCGGTGTATCTTTTCGCGCTTCTTCAAGCTTCTAAGAATCAGATAAATGGAACGTTTTCTTAGAGGAATAATTTTCTTTATCGATATCATTATACTCGCGGACACCTTGCTGTGGCAATGAAGGGAAATCTGCGAACGCGTGGCTACTGCATACGTGTTACCGCGCCAATAATAATAATAATATTTGGGGTTTTACGTGCCAAAACCACTTTCTGATTATGAGGCACGCCGTAGTGGAGGACTCCGGAAATTTCGACCGCCTGGGGTTCTTTAACGTGCACCTAAATCTAAGCACACGGGTGTTTTCGCATTTCGCCCCCATCGAAATGCGGCCGCCGTGGCCGGGATTCGATCCCGCGACCTCGTGCTCAGCAGCCCAACACCATAGCCACTGAGCAACCACGGCGGGTTACCGCGCCAAGTAGTCCGGCAGCGTTTGACAGTGCTCGTGGTTGCTCGGAAACAGACGCTGAATCGACGCAGTCTCCACGTGCGACGGTTTCTCGTTTTCTCAGATGCGGAAAGGAGAAGCGGGAAAATAAGTAATGCTTTACACTCAGTGGTGTGTTCTGTCTTATTTAAATGTTGCTAATAAGGTCTCTATGTTTTCTCTTGCCAAGCTTAAAGTAACGTGAATGAAAAGGCGGGACTCTTTTCAGAAGCACTCTCACTTGTGCGCGCTTTACCTCCGTAGCTTTCTCTTCATAGCCACAAAAAGTTGTCCGCGAGTATAGGTGGAACAATTACAGAGCCTTCGATAGAACAATAACTGCTGTTATTTGGACTACCGCTTCTTTGTGACGGCGACGAAGTGAAATCAGAGTGCGCGTTTTGCAAGACAGCACCTAATTAAACCGCCCGATTCTTGGCCAATCCCCCACTGTGGGTATGTGCCACGGCCACTAAGGACAACAACAACAACAACAACAACCTTCAGCGGCTCCATTTCCATCTCCAACTTTAACATTCCCTTTATATAACCCGCAATTTGGACATTAGTGCTAGCTCACAATGCTATCGTCACGAAATGAAAAGCATGCCACGCGCCATATTGTTTCTGAACATTGCACGTTCATCTATTCAACGCGTGGCATTCTGTTCACAGCAGAATCTACTAATTACGTACTGAAACCTAACGGAGGACAATTACATGGCAGAAAAATTGTAGAAACACGTAGTAAACTAGGACGCTGAAACTATTTATGATCAGGGCGCAGAGCGGTGCCTCGTGTCATGGGTAAATGCGACATGATAAAAATTGATATGGTCATATGCACGAACCGCTGTATAAAACGCAGTCGCGGATGACGTCGCAATCCGCATTTCGCTAGCTTACACTCGTCCAGTAGCCGTGCATTATACCCCAACAATCGGCACCTCGTAAGCTCGCGTCGAACGGCCGGAGCAGAAACTATGCCGCCGGCGTCCCACGATCGCCGTCGCCGTCGTTTTGCTGCTGTTTTCACAAACGCTCGCCTCAGATTGCTCAGACGCATAGCTATTCGTATTGCACAAACACGTTCGCCCACCTAATAATTCTTTGTATAAACTCAAATGGTTGCTTGGTAGCGAGCTACCAGCAAAACGGTTTGCATGTCGATTCCCAGAGTGCATGAGTTCTCCTTCATTCTTTATGTTTTCTATTCATTATTTTATGTCCTTCGCATAATTTTTATAACCCCTACCTGAATTAGCAAGCCATGCATGCAATGTCCAGGTGGAACATGACAAAATCAAAAGAAAGTGCAGGCTTCTGTATCTTCTATTTGTATAGAATTCCAAGTATTGAGCAAAGAAGGAGTGAACACCCTAATGTTCATGTTCGACGGAAACCCCTCGGGAGAGAAAGGAACATAATCGATCTGAAATATACACTTGACAGATATTATAACATGATTCTGACATTACTTGCTTCACACGGGTTCATTGTTCACAGTGAACAAGGGTCCCGTATAAACCCCTAAACGTTAGAATTTTATTTGGCGAGCGTATGTTCTAATCCAAATAAGTGAACACCTAAGGGCGCAGACGTGTTTCTGCACAGATAATTTTTTTGGACTACAGTTTCTTTTCTGTGGGCATGAAATCGTGAACTTCGAATCCATGAGAAAATGAAGGTTGTAGAATAGGGAAAAAAAGTTGGGGGGTCTTACGTCCCAGAGCCATGATCTGATTATGGAGCACGCCGTAATGAGGGACTCCTGATTCATTCTGACCACCTAGGATTCTTCAACGTGCGCCCATTGCATGGTACTCTAGCGCTTTCGCATTTCGTTCCCGTTGGAACACGACTGCCGGGGCCAGGATCGAACTCATGACATCGAGCTCATCAGCACAACACCATAGCCATTAGGCTACCGCGGCGGGGTTGCGCTAGAGTAGAGAGGGCAAACGTTCGAGCAAGGAGAGGAATGATAGGGAGGCCAACCAGACGAGGGTCCCGTTTGCTACCCTGTACAATGGTAGCAAGGAAAACAGGGAATAGGAAAAGAGTGAGCATTGCGTGTGCGCAGCAGGATGCACAGGAGGGCTATAAATAGTCACTGAGGCCGGTGCATTTAAGACATGCAGGAGTACACGATTAGCTTTCTGCACTAGCAACAAATGTGACCACGGTCCAACACTTTTCATCTCAGAAAATATCCTCGAGTCCAGTAGGTTTATGCGGTCAGTAAAGAAATGCGCTGACGATCGTAGTCAGAGTTTTTTCTGATCCCCAAGCGTCGCACGTTGGTCTACATCAGCCCTTCCAACGAAGGAAAATTAAGCGTTCGTGAATTTCACTCCCAGCTGTAGGTGGTAGAGTAATATTTTATCGCCGAAGGAGCACCGGTGGAGTGACGATAAATAGAGAAGTAGGTGACGACGCAGGAACACACTGTGCGCAACCCAGAACGCGTTTCAGTTTCGCTGTTAGGCCGATAGGCGCTGGAAACGATTTTCAACGTGAATCTTATCAGTATAGACAGGCAGGTAAAGAGCTTCTTTTTTCCACTTGTCTGTATCTACTTACGAAAAGTCAGTAGAATGGACTGTTTGTCAGTGAATCTGCAGGCAGCGATAGCAGTCAGCATAGACCCTGACTCGCATCGCTGCCGTGGATTGACTCCTTGGCGAATTAGGAGGAGCTTATATGCAGCACAGCCTAAACAAAGTTCATGGCCTGCGCGCTTCGAGCCTCAACGTCACAAACATTTCCTCTAACAAGGCATGGCGTGCCGAAAGCAAGAACGTTGTCAGCACCACCGCATCCTAAGAGTCCTCGATCGATCGTACGTGCTGGCAGGTCATTTCTGTGACGTCATGAACCAAAGCACAAACCACTACAGGCGGCGTTGTTCTACCCAATTTCATTCCCTCTCCCTCAGTAGGGCAGCATATTTGAGCTAATAAATCTGGCCTTCTCAGCATTTTTTTTCCTTCTTGTACATAGCACAACTTTATTGTCCCGCATGTCAAGAATCCATGGAGCTAGGATTGGTGGACGAATAAATACAGACCTTAATGAGAAAGCTCCATCCATCTCGCCCCCCCCCCGCCCCCTGCCCCCTCAAATGGTCATGTGTACTTCCTTATTATCAGTGCCCAAATGTGTACCGAGGAGCTAATAGTTCAATAGACTTTGCCAACTTCTGATAGCTTTTCTTTTTATTCTTCTCTTTCTATACCGCAGAATTAGTAGATGCACGCTGGATGAGCACAAGTCTTTACATATAACAAAGCATTTTCGCGCCTATAAAAACAATGGCATCGCTTGTTTTGCATATATGTAGTTAGCGTGGGTAGTTTGATTGACCTAACATAAACCTCGCGACCAGCGTAGCGCGACAATGGTCCCTAAACTTCTCTAAAGCGTTATGCTGATTGAGCAAGAGAGTTAGCTCAAAAGAGAGCCGTACCGTTTGTATCGGATCGCGTTCATTTTCGTCTCGGAAATGCAGTAAAAAAAGCTTCGAAAGTTGCTATTGGCAGCATTTCTTTGCGGACTACAACGAGTATCTGTCGGCGCAGTGTCCCCGGACAATGGCTATTCGGAGAGCGGTATCCTCGTCTGTGCGGCCGGGCCGAGATGAAAGGCGACCAGACTCGCGACGACTGCCGGAGGCGCTTTGTTAATTGGGCGTCGACTGCTCGGCATCGCTCTGAGAGCGTATTCATCTTTTTGTGCCGCGTTGAACACGGACGTGGTTCTCGTCAATAAATACCCAGGAAGCGCTGACGATGCATCAGAAATAATGTCAAGAAGTGTTGGGAAACAGAGATGAATCTGGCGCTCCGGACTCATTTTCTTTACATCCGCTTTATGTGAGCTTTGAATCAGGTTATAGCATTCGCAAGAGGAACAATGAAACCACAGCTGCACGAGTATGTTTCATGGCTTCTACTTTTGCAACCGACCAGCACATGCCTGTTGATACACAAACGCAATGACTGTTCAACGTCTGCTTCACTTCCCGCACATTCGTTACCAGCGAGGGCAGCGGCATGAGAGAGCGATACTGAGACGCGGACAACCGCGGCGGCCTTTTGGGTGCGAAGTTCGTCCATTCTCAAAGGCATTGTGAGTTCGCGATCCCCCCAAAAGCACCGGATTGATTGATTGATTGATTGATTGATTGATTGATTGATTGATTGATTGATTGATTGATTGATTGATTGATTGATTGATTGATTGATTGATTGATATCCCCTTCAATCACCGTTTTCCTGTAGATATGTGCTTGTTCAAGCAATCATGATGTGATTTCACCAAGTCGTCCACACCAAAGCGCCACCGGTGAGACTATGACCTTTGCAGCAGTGCGCTTTATTAACGTCGCACAGGCTGCTATGCTATGACAGGTCCGTGCAAGGGGGACAAACAAGCTGTCGTGTGATGATATCAGTGCTCTAATAAAGAAAACAGCGCTACGAGCTCTCGCAACGGCTGTGCTTGGCTTGTTAGCTCAACGACACGTGGGCCGATCCTGCTGCTGTCCGTCGCTACCGAGTGTCTTGAGCGCTCTTGTTGGAAGTAGCGCGGCCTGGAGCGGGTAATCAGCCGTTGCGGAGTTTCGGACAGCCGAGAGGCCGCCGCCGTCACTCGATTTGGGCGCCAATCACAACAGCAGCATTAGGGGAGAAGTTGGCCCTAACGAACCTCGTCCGATCACGCCCCCAGCAGACGACCAAGAGGCGCCGGGGTATTTTTCGAGTGACCGCGGCCGCCCGACGAGTATTGGCGCGATCGGTTAATCCTCTAGCCGTCGCTTTGACTCCAGGCGACGGGAGTCTTAGTGCGTGCGTCTCTTGTTGCTATACACTGTCCACGGCGAGTCGCGCTGCGCGATTGCAGAGCTAGGGTTAATTGGGCAAAAAATTATTGAAGCAAGTCGCCGATGTTCCAGTGAAAAGCGATTTCTTTCTTAATTAAATCGACCAGCTTTCCGTGAGGCCACCCGACTTTTCTGAGCCGCCTTCACAGTCCTCGATAGATTGTGATTCTTTAAGGGGAAGGGACTCAGCAAGTGGAAAACGGAGGTTGCGCAGCGATACAGCGATTCGACAACGTTCTAATCACTTCCTTCCTTTTTCGACTTTCGCAATTAGCGCTAGGATTGAGGCGGGGAGGATTGCACACCGCGCGTAAACCTGGACCTCGGAGGATTAGAGGAAGTAGTCTCGGTAGGGGGGGGGGGGGGGGGGGGGGCTGGTTCACCTTGGGGTATATAGTGTTTTGCACTCATAATACTCAAAGGCTTAACGTAGCAAACTCTACTAGACGGCGATGAGATATTGAAGATCGAATTCCTTCTCGACAGTAGAAATAGATACTAGGGGAAATAATAGGATATGCCTTGATCAATTGTCAAAGTAGAAACAAAGTGTCGTAATTTCGATCTGTCAGAAACCTGGATAATTCAAGAAATATTTCAATGAAATAATAGTGTTCAGAAGTACTGTTCACACTAACACTTTCTTTTCTTGCTCGAAACAGTGCCCCAAACGCATACAGTTTGTGTACCGAGATGCTATTTGCGCGCCAAAGCAGTGGCGATTACTCTCACTTTGAGCCCCTGCCGCCGTTAATGCATTGATCTAACTGTCCGGCTCACGCTTTTGAGAAGAAGGCCTAAATATGGTAAAAGCAGGTTCGCGCTTGTTATGCTGGCAAGAATAAACGAGCACTTATGCCTTTCACTAATCTTATTCACCGCCACTACGTCCAGATGATTACTATACTGGAGATCGGTTAGCAGGCAAGTATAGTATACTGGACGGCGGGAGGAGGAAACTCCATGGGTGTAAGAGCATTCTCCTCAGCACAACCGAATAGGGAACGGATCAACACGCGACGATGAAAAACTCCAAGGGCGCCGTCCGTTGAATTGTGACAGCCGTTATCGAGCGAAAAAAAAAAAGAAAGAAAGGCTTCTGATGCGACAGAGGGAACGCCTCAGCTTCACAAAAACTGGTACGGGCAATATTGGCTAGATTCAATATCCCAGCATGCCCCATTTACCTAACAGAGCAGGCCGTACCTCTCCCTCCTTCGATGAGATCCAAAATTACAGTAGCCCCAATTCCAAAGAATATGCATACCGAGTACAACAAAGAAAGACGCAAAGCACGCGCACAACACATTCAATCAGCGTGCTCTGACAACCATAGGTACAACACGTACTACACGGACGCAGCTATGTATGCAGAGGCGTCCGGAACGTGCTGCCAAAGGAAGTACGCCCTGGCAGTCGTGAACGCGATCAGCCAACAGCAAATTACCGCATCGGCCACGGCGGGATCCCCCACCTCGGCTGAAATATTAGAAGTGGCGATCGCACTCGCTCACGCGGAGCGTTCGCAAAGGGACTCGGTCGTGGTCACGGACTCCCAGGAGACATGTCGCATGTTTCTCAAGGGGCACGTGACTGCGGCTAGCCTCGCGATAATCCCCAAATCCTCCAACCATGATCATCGCCTACTCTGGTGCCCGGACCACGCGGGGGTACAGGGGAACGAAAAGGCTAACGCGTTAGCTCGAGGGTTCATTAACCGAGCGATGGCGTCCTCTTCTAACCCCAACCACCCGCACTATCCCTCACAAAATTCCACCAATTTAAATGCCAAAGACATTCTCGCTCATCAGCGCGGAGTCCGCAGAAAATACCCGCCGCCTCACCCACAACTTAGCGGGGAAGAGGCCGCCGATTGGCGTAAAATACAGACCGGGGTATTCCCCCATTTAAAATTGCTATACGCCATGTATCCCACTCGTTATAGGGCCAACTGTCCTTGGTGCGGTGTCATACCTACCCTAATACATATAACCTGGGAGTGCACTAAGCACCGTCACAGGCCAAATACCAGCAACACAATGGAGCAGTGGGAGGCACAGCTCGCCCGCTCCGACCTGGCAGGACAAAAGTTCTTAATTAGCCAGGTCAGGCAGGCGGCAGAGGCCAGTGGGGCCCTGGACTGAGAGGCTCCGACCACCCCTCCTTCAAATCTTTTCCATTGCAATAAAGTTTCTATTTCTATTTCTATTTCCTATCGGTTTCTCTTCTTTCTTAGTCTGTTCGCTGGCTTGCTTCTCCTCAGGATCATGTTACAGCTGGCCCAACAAGCTATGCCCTCGTGAAAAGAATGTCGCGTGCATAGGTCGCTCGAAACACCGCAAACGAGGTCTAATCCATTTCGTTGGTGCTCACGGCACACACAGACATGGGGAAACAAAGAACAGGCAGATGTGCCCTTTCCCTTTCCACCTGTCCCTTATTTCCATAAGTCTGTGTGCACTGTGTACACCGTCGAAATTAACGGCTATCAACTTGTCCAAGCTTCCACGCCTGAAGCTTAATCGTACGGGTTGACTTGATTGACTTCTATTGCGACTGCTGTCGTTTTATCGACATCTGTTGATGTTACATGGAATAACCGATATCAACTGCACCTTACCGCTTTTCATATATCTATATATATATATATATATATATATATATATATATATATATATATATATATATATATATATATATATATATATATATATATATATAGCAAGAATTCGATGTATGCGTTAAGAGACAAAGCCGGCTATATCATTACCAATGTGGATGAGATAGTTCAAGTGGCTGAGGAGTTCTATTGAGATTTATACAGTACCAGTGGCACCCACGACGATAATGGAAGAGAGAATAGTCTAGAGGAATTTGAAATCCCACAAGTAACGCCGGATGAAGTAAAGAAAGCCTTGGGAGTTATGCAAAGGGGGAAGGCAGCTGGGGAGGATCAGGTAACAACAGATTTGTTGAAGGATGGTGGGCAGATTGTTCTAGAAAAAGTGGCTACCCTGTATACGCAATGCCTCATGACTTCGAGCATACCGGAATCTTGGAAGAACGCTAACATAATCTTAATCCATAAGAAAGGGGACGCCGAAGACTTATAGACTTATATAGAAATTATAGACTGATCAGCTTGCTGTCCGTTGTCTACAAAGTATTTACTAAAGTAATTGCAAATAGAATCAGGAACACCTTAGACTTCCGTCAACCAAAGGAGCAGGCAGGATTCCGTAAAGGCTACTCAACAATAGACCATATTCACACTATCAATCAGGTGATAGGGAAATGTGCAGAATATAAACAACCCTTATATATAGCTTTCATTGATTACGAGAAAGCGTTTGATTCCGTCGAAACCTCAGCAGTCATGGAGGCATTACGGAATCAGGGTGTAGACGAGCCGTATGTAAAAATACTGAAAGATATCTATAGCGGCTCCACAGTCACCGTAGTACTCCATAAGGAACGCAACAAAATCCCAATAAAGAAAGGCGTCAAGCAGGGAGATACAATCTCTCCAATGATATTCACAGCGTGTTTACAGGAGGTATTCAGAGACCTGCATTGGGAAGAATTGGGGATAAGAGTTAATGGAGAATACCTTAGCAACTTGCGATTCGCTGATAATATTGCCTTGCTTAGTAAACTCAGGGGACCAACTGCAATGCATGCTCACTGACCTGGAAAGGCAAAGCAGAAGGCTGGGTCTAAAAATTAATCTGCAGGAAACTAAAGTAATGTTTAACAGTCTCGGCAGAGCACAGCAGTTTGCGATAGGTAGTGAGGCACTGGAAGTGGTAAGGGAATACATCTACTTAGGACAGGTAGTGACTGCGGATCCGGATCATGAGAATGAAATAATCAGAAGAATAAGAATGGGCTGGGGTGCGATTGGCAGGCATTCTCAGATCATGAACAGCAGGTTACCATTATCCCTCAAGAGAAAAGTGTATAACAGCTGTGTCTTACCAGTACTCACGTACGGGGCAGAAACTTGGAGGCTTACGAAAAGGGTTCTACTTAAATTGAGGACGATGCAACGAGCTATGGAAAGAAGAATGACAGGTGTAACGTTAAGGGATAAGAAAAGAGCAGATTGGGTGAGGGAACAAACGCGAGTTAATGATATCTTAGTTGAAATCAAGAAAAAGAAATGGGAATGGCCAGGACACGTAATGAGGAGGGATGATAACCGATGGTCATTAAGAGTTACGGAATGGATTCCAAGGGAAGGGAAGCGTAGCAGAGGGCGGCAGAAAGTTAGGTGGGCGGATGAGATTAAGAAGTTTGCAGGGACAACATGGCCACAATTAGTACATGACCGGGGTAGTTGGAGAAGTATGGGAGAGGCCTTTGCCCTGCAGTGGGCGTAACCAGGCTGATGATGATGATATATATATTTGTATGTATGTATATATATCATGTAAAATTTTACGTGGAATTATGCACCAGGTCGGATAATGTATCACAACGAGTTATACACAGCCAATCCGTCCATTATAGCGTCTTCGACAAATTCAGGCATGCCTCTTCATTACGCGAAATATACAGAAGTCCGCAGCTACATTGCTGTAGATGACACCGTTAATCTGCGCACATCTACTGCGCACATCGACTGCGCACATCGATCGATTACTTTCAATACCTGAACAGGTGCAGTCGTCATTCAAGCTACACTAGTAACAAATGTCGCCACACTAGTCGTGATGTCGACGAAAACAGAACTTGCCTTTCTGCGCACTGTTCTTGCATATGTGCGGCAAAGACAACCTCGGCAACTAGATGCATTTTGCACTTCCAACGCGGTGCGTCGGCTTAACGCTACTGGGTACGTATTTGCCTTAGCACTGCACGTGTTCCCTACTGCTACGCGACCGCGTGATGCTGATGATGATGGTGGTGACGATGATTATAACTTATTCGCATCTTTTTTGAAACGGGGCGGGGACAAACAGTCACCCAGCCTGCGTGAGCCAATCCGGTATGCTACACATGCTTTCCATTCTAGCGGTTTTGTCTACATCGCGGTAATCCTTATTCTCCTCCTCAAAACTCCTCAAGCTGGTCCCGCTACCTACTGTATGCCTGTAACGGATCCGGTCGTATCAATCTCTTCCCTGCTTTTTTTTTTCACAAATACTCTAAGTGTCTCATACTTTTCCCGACTATTGACCGGTTGATGCTTCCGTCCACTCTAATTCCAAGCGCCTTTGCAAGGTGTACGTTCCCTACGGGTCTCACTGGATGCATACCTTGGATGCACACTGGTATAGCATACCAAATACATGCCATATCGCCGCGCTATTGGCCGTTCGAAGCACTTTGCGCGTATTCGCGGGCTTCTTTCACGCTTGGAAAAACACTTCTGGTAGCACGTATTTAGTAACAGAAAGCTGTATCGAGAGTTTTTTCATGTTGCTCTGGAATTTTCTCATTGACACTTTTCATCTAATTATAATATTTGAGAAGTTCATTTATTAACTAAGGCTAGTAATGCAATTAGGCGGCATGCAAAAGAAAGTCACAATTTCGCCCGAAAGGCGAAGCATCGATCGCGATAGCAAATTAGTAGGCAGCTATACGAAGTAAGGATAGTAGTTTAACCGGCCGTATAAACGTGGAAACATTCGCTTACTAACTGAATTAACGAGCATGGTGTCAGCGCGCACAAGCACACACGAACACATCACACTGGATGAGCGCGGACACTCGCTGTCAAAGCGCTGCTGCGAGCGAGCGCGGCAGCAGCAGCGAGCGATGGGACCTGCAGATCCCTTTCAAGATACGGCGCACGCGACCGGCGCGCGCCCGGGCAAAGTACGAACCTGTTGCGGAGTGGAAGCCACGCCTCCCCCCCCCCTCGCTTTCCTCCATATATGGCGCGCGTGTTTGAACCGCTATCGTCAGTTAACCTTGCGCTCGGTCGCGAAATGTGCAGTTGCTGCCAGAACACAACGGCGCGCCCCCCTCTCACTCACTCCCATCCCCCCCACGGCCCATCGCGCGACAGAAGACAGCGCGTTTGCTTTCCGCTTTCTCCTTCGCGCGCGCCAGATTGAGCCGCAATGGTCGGCTTCCCTCGCGTGGCTTCACTCGCACATTAAGCACAGGTCGCGGGGAGACGGTTTGATGCAGAACATCACGGCGACGGCAAAAAATGTGGCTGGAGTGTCCATATAATTGCTATCGCAACGAAATAAGCTGAGTATCTCCAAGCGACGGCGAACAACGTTACCTTGGTTTTGCCCAGCGACGTGGCGTCTGCACATTTTTTAAAGTTTGGCTCAAGTTACGAGGTACGCCCTATATAAAGGATGGCTGTTATCCGCAAGTCAATTCATGAGATTATTGTTTTTCTGTTCTCTTTTATTTTGTTAACCATTCGCCCCTTGTGCGTTTTCCTATCCGATTCCTTCCCCAGCTCATTTATTTATCCCCGTCGCTCATCTATGTACAGTATCGTGCTGGGTTTCATTTTTAACTCACAAACGTTTTGTGTTTAGATCTCCCACCTGCTTTTTACCGAACTTTGATAAGTTAATTACATCAGTACGCTTAAAAATTCTTATCAGGTGCTGGCTTATTCATTTGCCTAGTTAGCTGGTGAAACAAAACAGTCATAGTTTGACGAAATAGTACTGCGGAAACCCACAAGGTGGAGAGAAGTAATAATTAAAGGGGAAAATTAGACATCCACCCGTTCGTAGCAACTGCTACAAAGGAAACCCATACGAGTTTCTCGAAAGAAAAGCCTCGCAGTTAAAGAAAAATTCGTCCTGGTCCAGGGCAGCCTCTCTACCAGCTGGGCTAACCAGGCCGCTAGCAGATGGCAGGGCCAAGTCGAATTTGTCAACTCTAAGCAAAGGCAAGATTTTCAAATTCCATTTTGCCCTGCCATCTCCTAGCCGCCTCGTTAGCTCAGGTGGTAGAGCGTCTGCCCCGGAAAGGCGGTGGTCCCGGACCAGGACGAATTTTTCTTCAACTGCGAAGCTTTTCTTTCGAGGAACCCATATGGATTTCCTTTGTAGCAATTGCTACGAACGGGTGCATGTCTAATTTTTCCCCTTTATTAAAACAGTCATAGTCTTACTTATTATCCACGTTTCTAGGTATCACGGTTTGTTATAAGGGCAAGCGGTGTGCTATACAACTTTGTGCAAAGAAGAGAAGAAAAAGAAAAGCTTCGCTGACTCCGTTTAAGGATAACCTTGCGAGAGAAAGGTCGTAAAGATTTTTTTAATTAGAAGGCATAATGACACACCGACAACTATGTACGGTCGACGTTACCTCATTATGACATCTTGACAGGGCCTTTTTAGGCGCTGCCTTGATTGCCTTAGTGCTCTGCTCATGCTGTCTTGAGTTCATTTGGCATTTGTAGAGCGGAAGAGCTTCTGTGGAGCAATTATGAAGGAAGGCTCATTACCGGCACAGCACACGTTCACTCTGTGGTCTCATCGTAGATTAGTTTGTGATGGCTCGAAACAGTTTTATTTTCATCAACATTGTACAGGCGCACACGCTTCAGCCGTGGTCGTTTCGCGACGGCTGCCATTCAGTATCCTTCCGGTAACACGCGTCCTGTTTCCAGTTGCGCTTATTTGTGGGCGTTTCCTTGAAAATCGGCCCCACCCGAGCAATTTTCCCGGAGCCTGCACGCCGTATACGCGGCACCGCATACGAACGCGGGTGGCGAAACACGAAAGACAAACGCAGCGCTGTTCCGCGGCCCAGTGTGACATTTTCCCCCTGCCTGTCTAGCGCACGCGAATCGCCCTTTCGCAGAGCTTCAGCTTTGACTCACGATCTGCAAGTTCCAGCTTTCTAGACTCGCTCTCCAGACGAACTACTTTGCGAGGTGCAGACGACGGCTGCCTCGCAATTATGCACGCAGAAAGCTCGCCTCCTCCACTGTGCCGCGCTGCGGGCACGCCTGAGCAATGGGCGCTCTCTTTATACGTGCGTGTTCACCCTGTGGCCGCAGCAGCGACGGAAAGTTTAGTGGGAACACTCCGCAGGGCGCAGCGTACCGCGTTGCATGGCGTGTTCGCAGCTTCCGCCGCCGTTCAGAGCGTTCAGTAGGAACAGCGCGCTCGCTGGGGTTTCTCTTGCTTTGTTTTGCGCATTGTCCGTTTTCCAGCACCAGTGCGTCGTGGTAATGTAAGGAAGCATGGAGTGAAAGCAAGTGTGCCTTAACATGATCGATAAATAATTGTCCGATATTTGATTTGAACGCGTGGAAAACACAATATCCGCACCAATCCATAAGCGGCCGGTTTGAAGTTGGGACAAAGGCAGGTAAGGCTTCTAGCGCCGGTATTGTGAAGGATGAAACAACAAAAAGTTCAGTGCTCAGAAAATGTTATTTGTTCCCGCAATACGTGGTGAAAATTTTTACGTTTTACGGAGTTATTAGGATCACCTGTTGCAGATAACATAATTCTAATTTTTGAGCTGGATTATTCAGAGAGGCGGACATTGCTTGCACGAGAAATGAAAACACATGTTCAACTAACTATAAAATCACTAATTACCTTCTTAATTAATTACTTTATGGCCCACATTGCAATTTACGCATTGCAGCTCGTGAGTTTGCGAGCCGTATCCACTTGGAATGAATTTCCAGAATGACACCAGTTTGGAGATATGCGCTATCAAACTGGCCGTAAAAATGCACGGTTCTTCCGCTTACGTTTTTTAACAAAACGCTCTTTTATGAAATGAAGCACAAAAGTAGCTGGAATGCTCATGTATTTCGTCCCAAACTTTGGGAAATAATATCTCCAAACTAGTATAATCCTGGAAATTCATTATTTCAAGTACATGCGTCTTGTAAACTCACCGGCTACAACTCGTAAATTCCAATAGGTGCCCTAAAGCAATTTTTAACAAGTTAATTTGATTTTTTCCTTAATTCCTTGAATACGTGTTTCGATTTCTCGTGCTAATAATCCCCGCCTTTTCGAATAATACAGCTCAAGGACCAGAATTACGCAATCTACCACAGGCGATTTTCTAAAATTCAGTAAAACTCAAAAATGATCACCTTATATAGCAATGATTTTTATGCCAACATTATGACCACTAGCACTAATTCCAGCACTGATTTAAGAGGTAACTAAACCATGCTGCCACTGATTTCGCAAGTAATTTGTGCATCATGCTATATTAGTAAACACTTTAGTTAAACGACATAATATAGCTAGTATAACAGTATCCTACAGCTGGTATAGCAGCTAGTACAACAGTATAGATATAGTATAGGTATAGTGTAGGTAGTATATTATATCGAGCGCTATAGTATGGCTATACCATAGTAAATGACACATGATAATTTAGGCACTCAGCATGTAGGTTCTGATAAACAAATGGACAAATCTGGCAAACAACGCGTGCAGCATGCATATGTCAGGTGAGAGGAATGGCACTTGAAATTACATATAGTTGCATAAATGCCCAAGAAAGTGAATGGGGAGACGGCGCCGCGGTAGCTCTATTGGTGGAGCATCGCACGCGAAATGCGAAGGTTGTTGGATCGTTCCCCACCTACGGCAAGTTGTTTTTTCATCCTTTCATTTCCGTTAATTTATCGTTTCTTTATTTCATTTATTAAGCTCAAGTAATTTCCCCTATGTTGCCCTTGGTGTCATGTTTGTTGGGCTCTTAAGATATGACTAATATAGTTAGAGAAGTATTACTGGTCCCGCCTTAACTCTATTAGCTATTTGTTCGATAGGCAGTACGTGGTTTCTGTAGCTGGTGCCCTTTCTAAAACTAAAATAATTAGCTAAGGTGTACCCCAGGGGTCCATTCTCGGTCCATTGCTATTTATTATTTACATTAATGACCTGCCCGACCTTTTGCATTCATCTCACTGGGTTTTATACGCCGACGACACCACCTTATCATTATCAGACACGACGTTAATCTCATTAACATCAAACTTAAATGCTGCGCTAACTGACGTTATAGAATGGTGTCGCAGTAATTACCTAAATATTAATACCACGAAAACTAAATATATAATATTGAATAGTGGTTACAGGGTCATAACTTGTCCACTAGCGCTAACACTTGGCGCTCATCAAATTCCAGCCGGTGACTTGCTTCTATTCCTCGGTGTTCTCCTGGACGCTAACCTCAAATTTGATTCTCACATTAACAATATTAAGAGAAAAACGGCATTTGAAATTCGCGCTCAAATAAAAGCACGCGCCTTCTTTTCACACAAGGCCCCTTTATCACTTTACTTTGCTTTTATTCATAGTCATATCAACTATGGAATCGCTGCCTGGGGTAACACGTACAATTGTCACCTGTCATCAGTTCAGCATTTACAAAATAAAGCCATTCGTATCATTACTAGCAGTCCTCGCCAGTCAAATGCATCCATTTTGCTTTGTCAGAACCTCATTTTAACGACCGTGAACCTTATTTTTCAAGTTACTTAACAACCAATTGCTTTACGAATTCGTTGACTTAAATTATTTACATAACTATAATAGAACTAGGTTTGCCTTTAACATAAATTTTTTACTGCTTCGTGTTCATACCAATTATGGTAAACTAACATCATCTTTTGCTGGTGTATCTATCTTAATGGAATCGCTTACCATCAAGCATAAAATCACTCACTTCGTTCTATGCCTTCAAAAAATCCCTTAAAGAGTTCCTTTTGACGCATTGACGCAATTGTGGTTCCAAATGTACATAATTTAAAGGTTCTGTTGTACGCCGATTGTGTTTTTATTTTTTGATAGTAATACTGTACATTGTAGTCCTAATCACGTTTCTGTTGTTGCACTTCACCTCTATGTTTCTCCCAGAGTACATTTTGTAAGTTTTATTTCTGTCCTGCCCCCTATGTATTTTTTTTCTTATAATTACCCACTGAGGGTCCCTGTTACAGTCTCCGACTTTGGGGCCTTCGTCTGTAAAACAAAAATGTAACCGTTTCCTTTTTTGTAATGAATAAACTTGATTTGATTTGAGTGACAAGTTGGTTACCTTTCTCCGGTGACCGCATTTAACCGGCTAATAGATGTTAAAACTTAGCGCTCGGCACAGGACGCGCATGCATGTACTGGAAGATTCGCGAATATTATCGACAGTTCTATACGTTGTCTGTTGTCACCGAGCCTCGTGTAATCTGATTGTATGCGCGACGCGAATTGTGTCGTACTTTCTGGAAGGCACGCGGTCACCAGCGATTGCACTGGAACCTTTGACGATTCAAGTGTAAAAGCTGACGCGCTTGGTCCTCTCATCAAATTTTCTATGATCGCCGACTGTGTTCGCCGCTTTCGTTGTGCTTTGACGGCCACTTGCGTTTAGGGGCACAAGTTCGACAGATAAAGAGGTAATTTCGGCATTCACAGTTTTGCTACTGTTTGCTTGACCGTCCCTACAACGCGACAATATCCATAAAAGTACGAGCATTACGCATACAAACGCTTTCTCAAAGCTGATCCTATTGGATAATCGAGCCCACAGTCCGTATTACTTTATAATTGAGTAAATCTACGTGTACGTGCTTTGTGAATATCTGGTACACAATTAGCGACTCTCCGGAGAGCCGCCTAGCGCATTGGCAGTATTCTGTGATCCAAAGCCGCGTGTTCAACAGCATCAGACAAGAACGGTACTTTGACTTCTCTAGAAATCACAAAGCTTCTCAACTTGCACATGGAAATGGCGACAATATCAACTTTTAATAAGTACTGGCGCACTGTGGCTTGGTGGCGAATGAGCAAGCAGACGCTGAAGCATCGACTTACTCATTCAACAGCCTTGAACTATCCTCTGAAACGCGTGTTGCGCTTTCACAAGGACTTACGAACATCCCGCTTCGTTTCGTCATCCGAAACTCTGCGTTTTACCACTGGACCCATAACTGTGACCAATAAAGGGAATTCCGTATGTCTCACAAGGTCAAACGCAAGGAAGCAAGCGTGGTGCGCCGACGAATTCATATTTAAGTTATTTTATTGTATTATTAGTTATATTAGTTATCTTATTTTATTATATTTTATTATTTCAGATTTCAGATGTAAGTTACAGCGTTTAAAGATTCTAAGTTCGCACGTGCCAAATTAATTCCCGTCGGGTGTAGGCAAGGGTAGGCCAAATTTTGTAGACTGCAGCCGGTATACTCAAAGAATAAATGAGACAGTACGTACGCGAGACTTGCTGAACCCACAGGTTGCTTCTTCGGTTCGTGCACACAACCCCGACTTCGGAAGCCTTCCACCCTTTGTATTGACCGCTCCAATGAAGCCGCCGAATTCTCTGCATTGTATTCGGGTACGCACTACGAACCATGTTACAGGTTGTTCTATAAAGTACCGAACCCGGATGCCAACGTATGCACGGGAACCAATTTCGGTACTAAGCTGCCGCCGCCTCTCAACCGCTTCCCTAATATAACCTGTGCGCCTAAGCAGCTTAACGACGGTGACTCAGACGCCGGATCGTACTTGCCGGAGTAATTTACCGCCACTGCCTGCCTTTTCAGGTGCTCCAACTAGACAATCAAATCGGCCAGGGCACGTGAGCGCCCCTCGTGAACATACTGTCGTTTCTTCCTCCAGGAAGATACAGTGAACAAAATAAGCGCGCTGCGATTGAAGAGCTGCTGGGAAATTTAGACGAAAACATCATTTGTGTGTAAATTATATTTCAACTTTGTATCGTGGCCAAAACATCAGTTCCATACAGTGATTTTTCTGCTTAATTCTCTGGAATTTCTGGGTTGACAACGGCGACATTTTTAAGCAGGGTCAGAATTTATTTCCGGTAATCTTGTTTGGAATGGAACGTGGCATGATGACGTCCGTGTCAGCGGGCGTCATCATGCCATCATACTTATTGAGATGTGGCCGGGTATACATAGGTTTTGGGTAATCGCGAAATAGTCCGCCGTGACAGATAGGTGGCGATTGGCGGCAAGTGCTGTTACTGGAAGACGTAACGATACTGAGACGCTGCCTTTCATAACTGATCGAGGCGCAAGAGAGAGAGAGAAAGCAAGGAGAAGAAAGGCTGGGAGGTCATCCAGACAATCGTCCGGTTTGCTACCCTGCACTGGGGGGTAAGGGAAAGGGGGAGTGGAAAGCGGAAACGATGAGTGCGCACTAGTACAGTACTTGAAGTGCACCGGTTTGAGAGAGCGCTTTTATATCTAGACGCAAATTTTCTGCTTTACCTACAAGGAAAACAGCACGCTTTTTTGCATGGCTGGACAGCGATGCGCTCGAACACTGGAGAGCGCGATATTCTGTGCTCGCTATACGAGCCATGTGCACAATGTGAATGCGTTCATCAACAAGCGACGAGGAAGCCTGTCTGCTGAATGAAATTTCATCCTGTTTTTTGTGCTAGCTAAACTGGATAGCGCCGTGAATAATACGAACGTTTGTTTGATGCGTTGTTGTGACCGGGAGTCCGAAGGTGTGGAATATACTTTGATCGTGGAGGAGTAAGGGAACGTGGGGCCGGGACCGATATCCAGGACGTTTTACAAACAAGTTTATATTACATATTTACCAGGAATTCAAGTAGTACAGCAAAACAATGTCATGAAGAAGTTGGAGCAGCCAGTCACTCCAGGCGTCCGTCGCTCTTTTTATCCCCTGCGTCTTCATTGTTCAGTCGCCTCCCCCAATCAGGTGTCAGGAGATTGATGACATCAGGTCCCACCAAACCGGAGGTTTGTTGCCCTTTGCCTCCGAAGGGAGCTTTGTCGGAAACACACGCACATCACTGGACATGTTTCTGTGTGCGTGCGTGCGTGCGTGCGTGCGTGCGTGCGTGTGTGTGACACCGCTCATCCTAAGCTCCGGGCGTTCTTGCAGGTAATTTGGCGTGTACTTGGTTTGCCCAACTTAGCAGTTTCAGTTCATTTTTGTTCGTGTCTGTGTGTAGGGGGGTGTTATGTGTGAAGTGTATAATATTATTGCTGCCGTCATAGTACTGCAGCATTTGCTTTGACCTGCCACAACACGTTGTACTATGTCGATGTGCATAAAATGCCTGTTTTCATCCACAAAAACATTAATAGATAGATAGATAGATAGATAGATAGATAGATAGATAGATAGATAGATAGATAGATAGATAGATAGATAGATAGATAGATAGATAGATAGATAGATAGATAGATAGATAGATAGATAGATAGATAGATAGATAGATAGATAGATAGATAGATAGATAGATAGATAGATAGATAGATAGATAGATAGATAGATAGATAGATAGATAGATAGATAGATAGATAGATAGATAGATAGATAGATAGATAGATAGATAGATAGATAGATAGATAGATAGATAGATAGATAGATAGATAGATAGATAGATAGATAGATAGATAGATAGATAGATAGATAGATAGATAGATAGATAGATAGATAGATAGATAGATAGATAGATAGATAGATAGATAGATAGATAGATAGATAGATAGATAGATAGATAGATAGATAGATAGATAGATAGATAGATAGATAGATAGATAGATAGATAGATAGATAGATTTAGCTAGGGGGTAAGGTGGCGATGTTGGAAGTACGTGCCTCCTACTGCTACATTTTACTTCTATAGGGTCTTAGCTCTATTTTCGAGCTACGACTGAATTACGCCAAAAAAAATGCTGATTAAAATGGAAAAAATAAAAAAGAACCAGATGGCGGATGGCGTGACCATTGGTAGAAAGGAAAACAAGGCATTACCTTGAGGTCACTCCCCAATCAAGGCAGAGATTAAAGTTTTTTTTTTGCTGTATGCTCAAGCTCAAGGATTAATCAAGAGGTAGCATGACGACAGCGGCATATTGAAAATAATGGCCGGATGGACACAGCGAACTCACTTTCGAGTTCCTAAGTGTTTCGCAGTAAAGCGAAATAACTTTGTAAAGTGGGCTTCTCCTCTCAGACATTCTTACTGTGAGGAAGCCAGCTTTCATAACTGCCCTTTAGTGAGCTGCGCGCACGCCCCGCACTCACAGCGCCCACAGAAACAGCCTTTGAGGCGCGTTGGATCATATGCATGACGTCGCCTACAAATAACATTGTCATATGCAGTATTTCTAAGAATGTGTCACCACGATACTGTGAAGAGACTAAAAATACACGACGCGCCTGCAGCAAAGAGACCAATCGCATGGTTTGTTATCGTATGCCAGAGGAGAGGGAAATACAAAAGACCACACACACAGTGAGAGATAGAAATGAACTGGTCGTCGGTAGGGGCGTATGATCACAGAGAAACCACACTGTGAAACCAAATATTTGATGTTTTCTTTTAATTCTAAATTTTCGCATGCACCGCACGAAACACCACACACGAGATCTTAACACTGGTTTTGAAGCAAATTAAAGTAAGAAATCTTCAAAGAATTATAAATTAGGAACAATTTGCGCTTTGGCCGGTACTTAGGCAGGATTGGTAGCGCTCTCGAATGGAAGAAACCGAAGTATTCTGGGTAACTCGTGCGTTACCTGTTGACATATTCGTCAGGCACCTGTTGACATTTCATCCAGACTTTTTCATTAGATAAAAATGTCATTCAGGCACCACACACTACGAGCATCGGCATAAACGAAGTTTTCGCGCCCGCTTAACCGCAGAGGCCGACGAAGAAAAATATGCGGTTGCTTCAGCCAGCTTTTTGCTTACTTGTCGATTTCGCTTCAATATGGTGTTTCTCTCCCGTGATCATAATGTGCACGTCATACGCGCATCGCGTGAGGAGACGCACACGTCTGTGCCTAAATGCGAGATATCGACATACGCGCCTGGGGGGGGGGGGGGGGGGGGGGTCGAGGTGGAGGAGTTTGTTTGTTACCACACCGTTCGTGAACAAGGCAGGAGACTGTAAATTTCTGCTATCTTACTCATTCTACAATGGCCATCGACTTGCGTCTTCTGAAATATACTTTCTCGTGTGCTCGCCCTATTCATGCCCACCAGCCGGTGCGCCTCTTTCGTGGGAGGTAAACTGCCCGAGTAGATTGCCCTAATAATCGCTACTGTGAAATGCATAAGCACTGTGTAGTGACGGAGAAAAAGAATCTCACGGGGCTGTCACTGTGCGGGAGTGCCCGGGTTTCTGTTGGTGCTCCGTTGTCTAAATAAATTGCCCTACGACAACTCTAATTATTGGAAATAGTCCCTGTTTGCTTTTTCACTCCATCTATGCATCTCCTATGTGCATCTCCATCTCCTATGTGCGTCTCCTCTTTATTGCGCCACCCCTCTAACTGGTCAATATCCAGGTGTCAGCCGTCGTCGATGCGGCCAGCAATATTCTCCGTTCTTTCTTGCAACAACCACAATAATAGTAGTTTTTTCCACAATCAGAGGCTAAGCCAACGCGGACGCCGCACCTCTCGCCCACTTGTTTTTGGTGTGGCGGCAAAGACGTTTCGCGTGTGCGCTTGAGGAGAGGGGCCGCCACTGGTCACCGACTCGTTTTCACTTTTAGCCGCGCCCTTTCATCCATCCATGTCTTCATAGTCATGCCTCTTCACTCCTTCTGGGTACGCTTAACCACCCGCCTAATGAAATTTGCTGTTCCACCCGCCGTGGTTGCTCAGTGGCTATGGTGTTGGGCTGCTGAGCACGAAGTCGCGGGATCGAATCCCGGCCACGGCGGCCGCATTTCGATGGAGGCGAAATGCGAAAACGCCCGTGTACTTAGATTTAGGTGCACGTTAAAGAACCCCAGGTGGTCGAAATTTCCGGAGTCCTCCACTACGGCGTACCTCATAATCAGAAAGTGGTTTTGGCACGTAAAACCCCACATTTTTTTTTAATTTGCTGTTCCGTGGGTAAGGGGGAACGCCTACGCCACTGGACTAAAGGGATGCTCAATAGAGAAGTGAGCTGAGCTGTATTAGTAAATAATCTTTCTGCACTGTCAGTAAAGCCACTCTTACTGTAATATAAGTCTTGGTAAGCTAGAAAAGCCGTAAGAACGATAGACGGGCAGTGACACCACCATGAAGTTTCCGCACCGGCTCCCCGTTAGATCATGGCTTTCGATGGCGTCTGCGCCCCCGAGGCTAATTTTTTTATCGGTAAAAAATTATTGTACTATATTCTAAAAGAGACTGAACTTGGCAAGTTTCAAGAACTTTCACTGAACATCTAACGTTCCAAACACACAAAAAAAAATTATTTCAAAATCCGTGACGTCACACTCATGTGTAGTCGCTGGGATTTCTACTCGAAATAAAAAAATTAATCCTTGACTTATTTTCCAATAGTGAGCCTATTCAAAATTGCTTAAGATGTGTTTCTGAAAGAAAAACATTTTTTCGGTCTAAAATGAATAAGTGTTTCTCTTTATTGTCCTTTTAATTAATCACTTCGCAACCAGCGCCAATGTGAGCGACCATTAGGCCGCTGTGAAAATAATTACTACTATACCTCAGTACCCGAAACATCTCAAAAGAATCTCTCTGCGTTCACTTTCGGCCAAAGAAAACCGCAGAGGCGAAACTGGAAATACGGAAATGTGGGAACAATGGCCAAACTGAAAGAACCAATCATGCAGAAAAAAAAATGAATCCAAACTAGCGTTCCGAGTGAAACCACAAAAGCGTCCAGCCAACATACAAGGAGAGTACGAAGGCTTAGAAAGACCCGTCATCATTCGTCCTTTAAAGCTTACCCGTTCACCGTACAGGCTTTCAGACACTCTGTAGAGGCCCTACACAAAAATAACACGCATCCGACTGAGAACTTATAGGAGAAGCAAGCCCTATAGAACGATAGGCAACACACGGAACACACGAACTCTCTTAGTGATGTTTAGTTGAATAAGATGGAACTTAAGGACCTAGGGCTGCGTAAGGAGACCGTAAAACACCGACAGATTCTTTTTCTTGCTTTCCTTTGTTTCTCTTTTTTCGCTCCTTTCGCTCTGTCCATCGAATTGCAATAAATTATTTGGATATTCCACTCTAAACGTACGCGGGGCCCCATCGGCCGTCCTAGATTCTCTTGCAGATGAAAAACAAAACAACGAAGCCGAAATGCCGGTCAAACTCAATCAAAACTGTAACAAATCTGCCTTATCGACACACAAAGCCACATAGCTTTCATTGTGGCGTCCGATGGGTTTCGATGCCGTGGTCAGCCGTGGTGGTGGTGGTTGGACTGTGAAGAAAAGAGTGCGGGTATGCAGGCAAGAGGAATACGGAAGGAGAGAGCCAAGAACGCCGATTGGAGGCGCAAGCGATGACGTATAAGGTTGACGGGGGGCAGCGCGTGGTACCGATTTGCTTGTGTAACTGATGACGTCATCAGGCTGCGGCTGCGCAGTAGAGAGAGCGCTCTCCGGGGTTGGCAGGATACAGTGACCCTTGTCGACCTCATCGCAGAACTACCAGCCCTTATTTTGTCCCTGTCACCAGTTGTGCCCGCACGGTTCACCACCGACGAGATCCACCGCACATAAGAGATGCGCAGCCTGGCCTTGCTAGCTTCCAGAAACGTGAGGTGCTTGCAAGGATGTTCGACGCGTAGACGTGGAGGTAAATAATTATTGCATCTGTTGAGACGCCCCCTCACCGCTGAAACCAATGTTTGGCCCGGCCATGGTCGGGGACGGGGGTAGAGTGTTCTATAGGTTGTAGCTGGCAGTGTTCGGTAATAATCGCCATGCAATGCTCGGTGAAATGAGTTCGACCTACGCCGAATCACCTATTAAACAAGGTCCCCGGACCTCTAAGGCATCTGAATCAAAATACCAAACTGATTAAAAAAATAAAGGTACTTACCCATTACTTGGTCTACCCGAGAAATTAACAGAAATAGAAGGATTACATCACAGTCTCTACGCGGATGACATCACCCTCTGGGTTCCCGGAGGAGGATGTGACGGTCACGTCGAGCGAACGCTACAGGCAGGAGTAGATGCGGTTCAGAATTACTTGCGTGGAACGGGCCTCGAGTGCTCGACTACCAAGTCCGAACTCTTACTCTACAAACCCACAAGGAGAGGTCGTAAAACCCTGCGCGAAGAGGAACGGGAATATTCCAAAATACGCATTACATTGGCAGATGGCACTCCCGTCCCGCACGTAGAGAAAATTAGAATCCTAGGGTTACACCTGCAGGCAAACGGCCATAACGAAGAGACGGTGCGAATACTTCGTCGTTCGGTAGATGG
Organism: Dermacentor albipictus; assembly: GCF_038994185.2. NCBI lineage: Eukaryota > Metazoa > Arthropoda > Arachnida > Ixodida > Ixodidae > Dermacentor > Dermacentor albipictus. Next base: position 263,208,774 of record NC_091821.1, on the reverse strand, counting down.
CACCATCCGACTCTTGCGTCGCATCACGAACAGACGCAATGGTATGCGTGAAGAGTGCGCGATCCGTCTCGTGCAGGCGTACGCGATAAGCCGCATAACGTATGTTGCCCCCTACCTGAGGTGGATCGGGTCCGAAAAAAACAAAGTCGAATGCATGATCCGAAAGGCTTTCAAGAGGGCGGTCGGCGTTCCACTCAATGCGAGCACCGACAAGTTTCTAGAGCTCGGAGGTCACAACTCTCTCAACGAGTTAATCGAGGCGCACGACATTGCGCAATACGAACGATTATCGAGGTCAAAGGCAGGTCGATGCATCCTCGAGTCGCTCAGCATCGCGTACCACACTCAGCATGGAGAAAAGTTGGCGGTTCCCGCCTCTGTTCGCGACCGCCTGATCATCCCGCCGCTTCCCAAGAACATGCACCCGACGCAGCACGCCGGGAGACGCAACAAACGACCAAGCGACCTTCAGAAGAAGTTTGGTAACAGCAACGAGGCGGTGTACGTAGACGCAGCGCGATATGGAGGAGGGAGAAGCGCGCACGCGATAGCGGTTGTAGACCGCTCGGGTAGGTGCCTCGCGAGCGCCACGGTGACCACGGGACACACGGAGGCGGCCGAAGAAGCCGCGATAGCCCTAGCGCTCGTCGCGGTGCCGAACGCTGCGATCGTGATCAGCGACTCGCAGGCGGCAATCCGCGGCTTCGCGCGCGGTCGTGTCTCGCGGGAAGCGGCCCGCATACTCAAAATTTCTGACGACGGCGACTCGTCATCGCCCTCGCAACCCCAAAATTCTACGGTCTTCCTCCTCTGGACCCCGGCACACACCGATGTTCCGCTCGCGGAAAACGAGGCGGCCCACGCCACGGCTCGAGGTCTCACACGCCGAGCCGCCGCTGATTATGTGGCCGCCTCCGCCCCCGAGAGCGGGGCATCGGATCTGCCGGATCGGGACACTACAACAGAAACACAGCAACAAGAAACACACTGGGCGTGGGGCGATCGCCTAACCACGTTCAGAGACCTCACCCAACACTACAGACTCGAAAGACGCAGATTCCCGCCACCGCACGATAAACTGAACAGGAACGAGGCCGTGACATTACGCTTGCTCCAGACACACACCTACCCTAGCCCCGCTATCTTACACCACTGCTATCCGCGTTTGTACCCAACAGACGCGTGTAAAACATGTGGACGCAGAGCAACGCTGCGACACATGCTCTGGGAGTGTACCGGCAAGAACGGTAATCAAAGCAGCTCCGTTGGCGACGCGTCCATAATCGCGGTTGTTGCCAGAGTAGGAGAAGGCTCGAGCTCCGTTCTTCCCGACGCCGCCCCGGATGCGGGAGCCGCCGGGGACCTTCTCCGTAGGCGTCGCCACCGCTGGGAGGCGGCTATCAGAAGTTCAGAGCTGGCAGACCAGCTCTGGGCCGTCCGGCAAGCCGAAGATGCCGCTCGAGTCCAAGAACTTCGAGCCGTCACCTGAGGCCACCACATCAAGAACTGCCGGACTATTCTTTACTAAAGTTTCTTCTTCTTCTTCTTCTTACCTATCGGGATGGCCTTCGAGCTATTGGCCAAACGAAGATAAGCAAATGGAAATGCGATCGAGATTCGAGGAAAAACAATAAACTGCAACTTAGTAAACCGGTCTTTGATGAATGAAAAATATGTTATCGTCAAAAACGCCTTGTTGAATTAATTTAATGCCGATTTCAAATAAGGCACATACGCCTTGCACACAATTTGTTTTTACTGACGAAGAAAGAGCAACTAAAACGCGACAGATGCCACGAAACGCTAGTAATGCTGCACATCTTAAATACATGTACGCATATCGCAGCACCGAGACAGAATGTCTATCGCTAATTATACGAATTGCACACCTTTACATTTAATTACAACCTATTTTATCTTAGGAGATGACCAACTTGTGCCCCCCTAACGGAAATCATAGGCTTTTTAGGCGACACTGGCTTTTCGAATTAACTTTAGAGCATCCAGCTTTCTTTTCCTCCCTGCATCCGCCTTCTTGGTACTCTTTAGGGCTTATTTTTCTTGTTTTCCTTCTTCCACTGTATTCCTCCCATTGAACTTTGTGACTCAGCCCACATATATGGCAAGAGTTCACGTAAGTAAAGAAAGGCTGACCCATGCGAATTTACGAATACCAATACAATCTGCTGCCGAAATGTCTGCTCAATAAGCGTCTCCAAGTGGAGGGACCCTCCGACGCTGCGTCACGGGGGTACGTACAGCGGATCCGTGGCTGGCGGAAAGTTGGCGGGCGCCAGTCGTGCAGTCAGCGCCTCGCGTATGTGTGCATTTCGTCTCGTGAACATCCGAAAGTGCTTCGTCGGTTAGATTATTAGCCCTACCTGCTAGAGGACATGTTGCTCAGTTGCGTTGTAAACCGCGAGGCGGTAAAGGGCGACGCCACGTTTCTCCACTTGTGGATGTGGACAACGTTGTTGTTCGCGGCGTACGGTGCGATGACGAGCGGCGACATCCGACTTTGGATGTGCACCACGTTCGTCGTGACATTGGGTGATGAAACACAGCGACATTGTCTCTTCTTGCCTAAGAAACAAACCTCGAGTGTGGTGGACTGCGCGATAGGGAGCGGCGATATCGCCTTGCTTGCGGGAGTGTCAGCGAACGTTGTGTGTACAGGCCAGTCGCCGGCGATCGGGTGTCTGCAGCAGTTCAGGGCCCAATAAGGTCGTAGTAGCCACAGCTTTTATACGTGGTAAAAGGAATGAGACGCTATGATCTGAGCGCGTATATTTCGGCAGTTTCTGCGTGTGGTGAAGGCACGCTGAAAAATATTTTTTCTTGACATGGGAAAGGTTTGACTGTGCATTCCTTGCTAGCCTGCAGGTCTTTACCAAAAGGGAGTACGCTGCTTCACTTCGGCGAATGCACGTAAGGCGACGCGCTCAAGTCGGCGCGTTTTATCGCATCTGTTCTTGGTCTTAAGAGGAAGCTTTGGCTCGGGCCCAATTCCGATATCGCCTATTCAAACACATGTAAAATGTATAAACGCTCTTCTCAGATAACCACTGGGCCGATTTTAATGAACTCTGTTTCACTTGAGAGAGAACGTTAAGTTCTAGTGACTGTTGGAAGTGGGGTTTCTATTTAAGGCCTGCATTTAGAATAATTGCAAGGTTTGAAAGAAATAGAAGCACAAAGCTTATAAATTCGTAGCTCTGCACTTAAAAGAGATATCGCAGTTCCGTAAATTGTATTCATTGGATCATCCAAAGCCAACAAACTTGATTTGTAAATTTATATTTTATGCGAATCTGTCACATTGTTTACAAGCGCACTCACACTTGGGGGTCTTTTTGAGAGCCACGCATAATATATCAATTTTATCCGCTTTATATGTACTACCAGGTCCCATTTACAGAATTGTGATATCATTTTTCATTGCTGAATTACAGCGTTGAAAACTTCATAATTTCGTTTTCTGGAAATTTGCTATTTTTACAATTTTTTTTAAGTTCACAACCAAAATATAAAGATTCGCAACCAACAGTTGCTAGATCTTTTTTTTTTTAATGCAAGAAACCTCATCAAAGTTGATGCAGTGGTTGCCGAGAAAAACGATTTCTCCTTTCCCTTGTACTTTAAGGAAGCTTTAGCCCGAAGCTAAAGCTTCCTCTTTAAAAAAATCAGCTAGCCACTTCGTTATCCTTCTTAAATATGCCTTTAATTACGGCACTCCAAAAACGTTAAAGGAACGCTGCAGGTACAACAAAGTTACCGAGCAACGTATGCATTAATGTACATCTTGAGTGGAGGTTGAGCGGTTTCTTAGTGTACTGTATAAAATTTCAAGCCCACATGTGTGATTTATTTCTTCCACTCATAACAGTCATAACTGTGGTTCGACTGCAGGTGCAATCATAACAGTAGTGTTTGCAAGAGGAACCATTACGAAGAAGAAAAAAAGAACAGTATAGTCGACTGCGCCCCCCTCCTCTCCCCTTTTACCTCCGACGTTTCCGACGAGGTTTGCTTCAGAACAATGTTGCCATTGTTCCTCAGCACGCTTGGCTGCTAGCTCTTCTCCCTCGTGCTATACAGCGAAGGAAGCACAAGAAACACCTCGAGGCACACTCCGCAAAGCGCTCTGTGAGGACGTCGTACCTATATCTATGTGCGCAGAAATTCTGAGGCAGCACTGCGCAGCACTATGCACAGAGATAGTGAAGTAGCGACACAAACATGGAGGTCCCAGAGGTCAAACTCACGTGGTGGAGAGAAAAAAATACAAGCGACATTGCTTTCTTTTCTGTAGTTTTCATTCACTGCTTTCTTCGCTGCCAATGCAACAACGAACTGCGATGAGGCCCTTAGGGGTGGTGTAAGCGACGGTAAAGGACGGCTGAAAAGAGGAAACGAACAAAGAAAGTTGCTGCTATGGCTTCCTACATCCACGCCACTGGCACTCAAAATGTGACAAGGGGAAACGATGAAATGCCTCCTGACATTTCAGTGACGCGAGCAGCGTTATTGATACGGCCCAGAGGGGATTCGAGAGATTTCCATTATAGACACGAAACGTGCCCACAAACACAAGCAAAGGAACAAGCAAAAAACAAGAACAACACAAAACAAATACGCAAGTTTTCTTTTTTTAACTAAGCACATCTTAATAGCAGTCGTTGGAACCTGCAGAAAAAAAAAGAAAACGTTGCAACGCTACCGAACTCGTGTTGTTTTCATCAAGTTTGTCCAACCGTTGGTTTTTTGCAGATATCTGAGATGTCAGAAATGCATTTTCCTCGTGTAAGAAAACATATTTTAAAGCCATATTTGCGTTGGCACTCGTGCGACGCTACTGTCATTCTTTTAACGTTTACGACGGCTGCCAGACTTTCAGGCGGCGTTGCAGCCTTCTAGTTCTGTGCTGATGTTGTCCCCGCCTCCTGCAGCCCCCCCCCCTTTTTTTTTGCTTATTGAGAGCGCGAAAAATAAACACAAGAAAAGGCAATGAAGCATTACTGCCAGCCACGTACTGACGAAAGGAGTCAAAAGGGCGAATTAATGGTCAGGACTGAACGGAAAAGGACAAAATACGCTACATTAGCACTGACGCGACAGACCGCGTTACACAATTGGACCAGCCACACCTGCAGATCTGGGAAGCAGGTAGGACAGCAGAACAATTTGGGCTAGTTGGCCGTGCTAGCCTGCTATCTCTGCGCCGTGACGGCAGAGCTCGCTGTCTAGTTCTGGCTATTTTTTGTTTGTTTTTCTTTTATTTAAGGTTGCGTATGGGTGGCTTCAACGCCGTCGTTTTCATATTTATGTGAGAAATAAAGCAATATTTTTTAATATAAGCAATATCTTTATTATATATAAGCAAGAAAGCAAGGCTGCGAAAGTATCCGCAGGATACTTTCGCAATCTGAATATGTTTCGAATGCAAATAAATAATTCGATCGCATTTTCTCCTCGAACGCTAGAGAAGGCGCCGTTTTATACGTGGACACTCAGTAAAAGGAAGAAGGAAACGATGACCTGGGGTAATACACAGGATACACTATGTTATGCCATAAAGCGGACCGGGCCGAAGTACATTTTTAGACTGCGGACTAAGACGGCAGCAGGAAATTATCCATCGGAGGTGGCGATGCATGGTTGGCGGTGAATAAGAGGTTGAATAAATATATGGACGAAGGTGGAACCCCTATAGACAAGGGACCTAGTGGCACTCATCCAGGGAACCGTCCCTCAATATATTTGCTGTCAGTGGTGCTTTTGGCTGAGTGCGCTTTCACCCGCGCTGCTCAGTCTTGACATGCTTGGCGACAGTGAAGCACTGCGAGCAATCCACGCAACCAGCGGGCTCTTTCAGTCACACTGAGAAATGACAGAATGTCAAAAGATTCCGGGGCCAGCTCTGTATTCAACTGGGCAGCAGTTAGGCTATGCCAGCGATTCAGTGTGCCGCACACTCGAGTTTACTGCCTTAGACCCAGCACTGAGTTTCCCATTTCACCACGATGGAGCTCAAACACGGAACCAAAGGAAGACGAGATGGACGGCAAAAGTGCTACTGCAGTTGTACATTAGCGCTTGTGTAGTTCCGAGCTGCTTAATCACTGACTCTATTGCGCAGCTTTGGCGCTTGGAAATTTGCGAGGGGTTTTGCGTCCTATACGCACACTCTGAATGAGGTGACGTCTGTGTGTGTATTTCGGTGGCCATAACAGGCAAGAGTGTACCGGAAGAGGATGACGTTGTGTACATAGCATGGAAGTTGTTGGCAAGGTGGCGATGGTCACCGTGATAACCTACTGCCGTCCCAGTAAATGAACTTTGAGCCGGAAGAATCACTACAGTCAGCTCTTATTTTATTACCCTCTGTGCATCCAGAAGTCCGTCGTGCGAACTGTGGTGCATATAGTAAATGATTTCAGCGTCACTGCGCTGTTGGCATGCATGTAATTTTAACTGTTAGTTCCTTAAAGATCTTGGGCCAAAATCCCAAAGCTTTTCGAGAGACGACGATAATTAGCGGCGTCAATACGTAGTGTAATAGATACATGAACTGCATAGGTTGAACTTGTGCCACTTCTTTTCACTTAAGGTATAAGTGTTGATATTCGGTGTCCCCATTTTCACACGAGCTACGAAAGACGCCGTATAGTTTAGGAATTCTGGTTAATTTTGAGCAGGCAGAGTTCCTCAGCGTGCATGGAAATATTTGATCACACTATTTTTTTCTTTCTTCCCTCCTTTCTTTTTCTTTATCCCTCTGTCTAACGCATCGCCTCCATCGGAATGCGGACGCCGCGACCGGGGAGCAACCGGTCTAGAGATGAGGATGGGCTTGCAAGCTACGGGAATAGGATCCAAAGATGGACGACGTGTCGACACTGTCTTCGTCCTCCCCGGTCGCGCTCACTGCAAACGCTGATGGTGCTCTTAGTAATCAAAAAGACCAACCGCAGCACCTAAGAGCAACCATGTAAAGAATGAAAGAAACGCAAAGGTAAAATGCGGCCTCGAGCTCCGCGAGACGTAATGAATGAATGCTAGGTGAATTAGGGGCGGTGTCACTTCTTTTGGGGTGATTCGAAGTTCTTCCAGCTTCCACATTCTTTCCTCCTATCTTTCTTACGGGTCGCTGCTGATCAATACACAGCCTTAACAACGGACTCCCTACAAGATCATTTGTCTCTGCAATGGGACGGAAACAGCACCACTTACATTCAGAGAGAGGGGGAGGGTGGAACGAAAGAAAAAAGGAGGGTTGCATAATTTGCCAAATACTATCGTAAGAAAATGAGCAAGAAAGAATTAAGTCGTGAAGCAGGTTTGAGAAACAGGCTATCTTCCTAGGCGGATGCTGAACAGATAATGCATAGCACCCAGGTATCCTCACTAATTTCAACAACAAACGAAGATGACGCCTAGGTCAGCACTCATGTCACGTTGAAACTTAAATATCCCCACAACGATGATTTGTTTCTTTTCTGTTTGGCGTCGGACACCGCAACTCGAGACCAATCAGTCTGCGCTTGCAGACTGACTTCGCGGCAGTGAATGAACCTGATAGTTTTATGAGAAAGAACCGCACAAGGCTGGTAACTTACCAGGCTAGCAAAGACTTGAACTGCGTCATTACGGATGTTATATGACAGAACACTCGTTTACACGTCGTATGAGAACTGATGAGTGCCCTTATTCAGAATGCCCCAGCAGGAACCTGCTTATATCCGGTCTACTCCTGTGGATGGAGTAGTTGCAATGGCTTTTCCTGACTGTAACGCGTAAACTAACAAGGACTCTTAAGCAACTTATTGGAATTATTGTTACGTACAATATGAAGCTTAAAGTTGTGCACTTTCTTAGAGAGCAGACAGTGGGGAAAGCAGAGGTGCTGGGAAGTTGGTCAGACTTATGCCCAATTGTACAGGTCATGGTAGTCTAGTCTACTGAGATATTTGAATTCATTCCCTTACGATCTCCGTTTAGGACTCTGCAAGCGTACATTGTCTGTTCATAGCTTATGAGAGTGCCTTCTGCGTAACATGTCGAAACAAATTGAGGGCTGAAAGGAAATTGGAACACTGGATGATATATTTAGAGGAAAGACGACTGAGAGTCGGCAGAAGCAAAACGCTGTAAACGCTATGTAATGCTCGCTTATGCGATGACTTAAAGTGAACTACACGACAACGTATAGAAAACAACTAAGGTGTTTTTACTGCAGGCTGGGGTAAACATGCATCGCAGAAATGTAGGTGACAAACACAACTGAAGTAATGTCTCGGGAGTTCTGTGCAACAAGAAGGCACCAGAAGAAAGAAAATGACAGGTTTACAAGACATTGGTAAGGCCAGTAATGGCTCTATGAAAGAAAAGTTTAAAAAATTAGATTATGGGTTTTTACTTGCCAAAACCACGAATAGATTATGAGGCACGCCGTAGTGGGGGACTCCGGAATAATTTGGACCATCAGGGATTCTTTAACGGGCCCCTAAATCTAAGTACAGGAGTGTTTTCGCATTTCGGTGCCCATGCCAAGCCAATGTGCGGCCAGGATACTATATCGCGTTGGTGCTCGGTCAGGGGCCTGCACTCACGCACCACGTGGAACGCGTCCGCTTACCTTGCGGTCGCTCACCGCGTCTCATCTGTGGATGGCCGTGGTGCAGAGGGTCAGGATTCTTCCATCGGTAAAAAGAGCGTCAGCCTCGCAGATATGAGAGCCGCACCTGTCCCTACTTTCGTAAGCACATTTTAGCTGCCCGTGCATATTCCTGTGTAATAGAATCTGGATCGTTTGGTAGTGAGCTTTTCAGTCTCTCATGGAGTTGATTAGTTCGCTTTGATATTACGCTCTTATGACTGTGTTCGTCATACTCATCTAACATTACCCGCATCGGTGACTGTGCCCCAATGATGTTGACCTGGATGCCAGATTATGTCCTTGTGCGGAGGCACCTTCTCCCGATTGGCCTCATGAGCCCGCTTGCTTCTTGGGATTCCTACGTTGCTGAATGTCCAGTGTAACTTTATTTTGTACCGACGTGTTTACAACTCGCGTGTCGTTCTCCTTATTTTCCTGATAGTCAGGATCTTGTGCGGTGCGCAGGCTTCGACGGCCTCCTGAGAGGCCGTCTACATATATATGCGTGTAGGTTGATGTCACAGCAAATGCATCAACTCCAACTGGCCCAAATTTCTGCGTTAATTGCTCCAAATCGCTCATTTTTTTCTGTAAGCGCAACTCTGGATCATCTAAGCTTACGTTAGCTGTTAGTAGGATGATCTTAAATAGTCTTTGTTTGTGTGATATTTAATGCGACGTGTGAAAACAAAACATTATGTGGAAGAATTAATGGGTGAAGGCAGAGTGAAGTGGAGATTAGTTAAACGGTATCCTTATATTCTATAAACGGTGAATTTGCTTAGACGGTTACTTTACATAAAATAGGGCCTAACTCAAGAAAGATGAATACCATCAGTTGTAAGTCAATTGAAAATGAAACAAGCGGAGCTGTCAATACCAGTTGTAGCGTAATGTGATTGTTTTTCCTGCTCGCTAGGTTTTCTAAAAGGAGGTACAAGGCGTCTATTCACTTGCTGATTTACTGCACGACCCATTTGAAGAATTAAGTTATAAAAGCTACGACTGTTAGTACGGTGTAGACCCACCGGCGTAATTGAATCCACGCAGGGCCGTGCCTCGAGAAGATATATACAGACATTCGATAGCCAATACTCGATAGACACCACGAGGGCGTCGATGAACAGCTAAAGCCGCTCTATGTTTCAATTTGATCAGCCGATGAATAGATGCCCTATTCTGCTCGATTGTTTAGATTGTCAAGCTTACACATACATACATGAACACACACACACACACACACACACACACACACACACACACACACACACACACACACACACACACACACACACACACACACACACACACACACACACACACACACACACACACACACACACACACACACACACACGCACACACGCACACACACACACACACACACACATGCGCGCGGGCGCGCGCACGTGTACAAGAACGTTCCTATAGGTATGCGCGTACTAGAGCGATTTTGTACCACGTAAATCTGCGCAGCGTGCAAAATGCTCACTGTTGCGTCGTAGCGTTCTATGTTCTGTCATATAATATAGTTGGGAGTGAAAGCGATGGTGGCGTAAATTCAGGCCAGCTGCGGGAAAGTGAAGTGCTGCAATAGCAGATGATCCAAAGAAAATTAAGACATGAGACACATGCAGTGTGCACTACCAACGTTTAAATACCACTATAAAATATCACATGGCCACATACGTACATCTTCGCGCTGCTGCATCCGGCCGTGCTGCGAAGGACTAACGAGACTCGTACGATGTAGGGAAAAAAAAAAGACAGGCGTTTTTCAACAGTGACGCAGCAGATAGTTTTCGTTTTTGTTTGCATCATGCATTATGCAATAAACCCATGCAGCCGAAAGCGAGGCGCAAACTAACGTGCAACTCCCCTTCTGCCCTGCTTACCCCTGACGCAGCTACAAGACTTGCAGCAGCAATGGACCGTGGCGGCCTGCCGTGCTGGGTGCTGCTTTGCGCCGTATGCCTAGTGCAGGCAAGACCGCGCTTCTACGGCCTGGCTCCCATGAAGCCCAGGAGTCTCACGGTGAACATCTCAGTGAGCCGCTCGATTCTTCCCTGGTCAAGGGTTCCACGAAACTGGTCAGGGCTCACGCTACAGAGTGAAACTGCAACTGGGTATATATAGGTGCAAATGGGGCTCCTAAGCCGATGCTGTCGCCTTGTCCAATGGGAACAAGAAAGCCGCAAGGGCTCTCTAAATTCATTTTCAACACTTATAGAAATGCTCAGTGCATATCATTCGTCAACGCCGTCCTCTATTTTCCACCCGGCGCGCCCATTATCTTCCGGTGTCTTTTCTGCCCCTCTCATCTATTTCATCGTTCAATCATGAAACTAAACCTACCATAAGGAAGACGGAAGATGCCGAGGAGGAGTGAAATGTTATACGTGACAGTGCCAGCTTAGCCTCGGCATCCTGTAGCTGCTGACCTACGTGAAATTGTTTAGATCTTATCTGCCATTCGATAAAGTCGTTTCTTTCCTAGTGACACTATAACTGTAATTCATGTTCGTGATTACTGCTTCGTCTAAGTGCCGAGTGCACTTTACAGGCTTGTGAGTGACCTTGATTCAGGCCTTGCACATGGCACATTGCACTGACAATGACAGCTACCTTGAGACATTTATACAACAGCCCACTGTGGGAGGACCTCTTGCTAGGCGCATGGCCACAGAGTTGGCAGACGATAGAGACAATGCGTGCTCTTTCACGTTTCTTAGGCGACACGGGCCTGGACTCACGCTTCTGATAACATTTATGCAATGTGTCCTTCACCTCGTTCCTAACATTATCATCTCCCGTTGTCACCATTTTTCTTCCCCTCTTCCCCTTCCCTTAAGTAGAGTAGCAGGCCAGATGCTTCATTTTCTGGCCGACCTCTCTACATTTTCCAATCATTAAACTACTTCTTCTTCTTCTTACACATATATAACATATGTTATATTACTTTCAGGCAAATATAATCTGAGAAACAAGAAACAACACGACTAAACGAAGTCGTATACGGATTATTGTGTCATCAATGTTTCGACAGCCGTACTCTCTTAAATTACTGATAACGATGAATAGGCGCCTCACTTCCGGCGCCAGTTTCCAAGGCGCTACTATCGCGCCTGCAGATCTTACTGATTCAGTCATTAAGTCAATCAGCACGAGTCAGCTTCGTCAGATAAAGAACCTTAAAAAAGGCATATTGCAAGCCATTTACCCAGTTTCTTATTTTTCCCTCGATACCACTACTCTGCGATCAGCGCACCATGGGGACTGGGGCTCTGCCTAGCTGCAGCTACAACCAGCGTATCATATGCTATATGATAACTTGCTGGACGAACTGTCTGCATTGACGTATAAAAGAGCACGATGAAGCAACACCATCCGTAGAAAACGCGGTGTCACCACGCTGTTCTTGCGACCATCGTGCTTATTTCCTACCTACACTTACTCTGTAGTTACATTCGAAAAACACCACAATATTTTGCCCCAATTCTGTCAATGCCGCTGGCCATCTACAGCTTATCCAGACGATATGAAGCTATATATTCCCCGCCTTCGCACCTAATAGGTTACTCACGCTGATCGCTCGGCCAGGGCGAAGTACACGGACCACTCTTATAATTTTTCGTACTAAAGCATCCCTATATAAGCGATCAGTCAAGACAAGAGATATCAGCGGATAAATGTTTTCTCCTTGAACGGCCGTCAGTAAAAGTGGAGGTGGGGAAAGCAGACATGGGCGATTCTCCAAGACAGAAATGATGCGGCGCCCCGCGGATCAACGTCTGAGTGCCTTATAATCGCCCGGATCAATGGCCGCGCACTGGCCACATTGCCCTCATGATTAATGAACGGGGTCACTATCTCCAGAGCAGCTGCTCTCCGAAAGCAGTGGGGCGTCGACTCGGAAGAGCTCAGCCTAAATCCGTTTATGGACGTAAACATGCTTGGAGGTATAGAGGGGCATTGGCAAACGTTCCTTGCTTCGAAGGCAATGAAGACGCTGCATATCAACCGAAAAATGACAAAAAGAAAGTCGACCCAAGAAATTTGACCCAGATCAAGCCCGATCGCGATCAAACGTGACCGTGTGACACCAGTATTAGTAACCTGTCTTACCCTCGATTTTCCATTTCTTCTGCAAGACAAAACAATTGCATCCCTATAGTGTTGCTTGAATTCCTGTTTAAGGCAATGCAGAACAAATATCGTTAATTGCAACCTTAAACGGGGTGCTTCTCGTAACTTGAGCCAAGCTTTCAAAAACATTCAGTGCTCAGCCATTGACACGCGACAATCGGAGCTCATGGCTGCCGGCGCTTTTCGCACTGACCCTGGGCGGTGGGAACCCCGAGCTGACGCATCGTGGCGTACAGCGAGAGCTCTGTGACGCACTGTGACTGCATTTGGTCCGGCAGCAATCGTGCAGCTCTCGGCGGCGCTAAAGGAGCGGCGGCAGCCACGCACTCCGAGTGCCGCTTTTCAATCGCTGATCACTGTGCATCTTGCGCAGCTAGGACCAGCGACAAACTGTTCAAAGTGTACTACATGCTTAATACTCTCAGCACACGAAAAAAGACGATGACAAGAAAGAGAGAGTAAGACACACGTAGCATGTGAGGCTGATTGTATATACCATGTGTCCCACGTAACTCGTGCCAAAATTTAAAGATATGCAAGTGCCATGTAGTTAGAACCAAAGTAGTGTTCTTTGCCGTTGAGTGAGACAATCTTTTTTTTTTCTTTCGCCTAATTACATACTTAGATATTCTCAATTAATCAGCTTCATCAAATATTATATTCGGAAAAAAGTATCTACGAGAAAAATATGCACCATCCTGAAAAGTTGCGATCCAGCTTTCTGTTGCTCAATAGTGTTAGATAAAAGTTTTTTCCTAGCCTGAAAGAAAGCCTGTGAACTACAAAAAAAAAATTGCCGTGCGATCGACTATAGATAGCCGTGCGGCACTTTTCACCTGTGAGTAAAAAACTCACATGTTAGTTACGAGAACGCAAGCAACTTAGTATTGCTGGCTGTCCTCTTCAGCAACTGAACATATATGTTTACTATGATCCTATGTAATAAAATTACAATAATTAATTAACCAACTATTAAGCATGATGTAAACGCAAAATCTTCAATGTAGAAGTTGTAGAGCCTATTCAGAATACCCAACTAATTTTTTCCATGACAATAGCTGCCGCGTTTTTTCGGGGCTGTATAGAAAGCGCGCGAGAATTGAAAAGTACCACGTGACTGTGCTCGTCCGCATTCCCGTGAGTAACACAAACAACAGGGCACAGAATAGCATCTCGTCCTTACCTGTGCGCGATGCTTCTGGCAGTGGTTAAACTAGACGCTTGTTTTACCGAAACGTTGTGCTCACAGAACAAGCTGCTGCCGCGCAAGAAAATCGCTGCCTAATATAGACACAAGCAAGGCGACGGGCCTTAATTGTTTTTACCCGCCGCGGTATGTTCGGTTAAAAAATATAATGGGCCAGAACCAAGATATGATTTCGAGGCAAGCCGTAGTGGGGGACTACGGATTAATTTTGACCACCCAGGGTTCTTTCAGGTGCACCGAGTGACACGGGTGTTTTCGCATTTTGCCGATATCGCAATGCGGCATAGCAGCGCAAGGCCTTAGCCACTACGCCACCACAACGGGTGCGGTTTGTCCGGTGGCTGTGTCGTTGTCCTGGGTTCGGCCGCGGCGGCCGCATTTCGATTGGGGCGAAATGCAAAAACGCTCGTGCACCGTGCATTGGGTGCACGTTAAAGAACGCCGGGTGGTGTCGAAATTATTCCACAGTTCACCACTACGGCCTGCCTCATGATCATATCAAACTCCAGAACGTAATTCGTTAGCCCCTTGTCCTTGTTTTAAGCTGCGTTTCTTTTTTTTTTTTCAGAACGCAACAAGTACTGCTGCAATACGCTGCGACGTGTATCAAGCGCGGAATATAGTGCAATTGCGAATCGAGCGCGCACAATCGAAAAATTAAAAAGAAGAAAACGTCATCGCACCGTCGCAACGTCGACCTAGCCGCCGGGCTCGTGGGATGCGGTCGCAGCTGTGCGCGCGCTTGTCGTATGAAAGGTAAACACTGGCCACCGGTGCCAGCCGAATTAAGGCGGCGGCCGGGGCTGATTGCTTCCTGCTACAGTTTAACGCAATCATCGATCGAGCGAGATGATCAAGTAAAGCCACCGAATGAAGGGCAGGTGTTACAGGGACGACGACGCACTATGATGATTCGGAATGTGCAGCGCTCCCTCCGGCTCGACCAAGGTGTGCACGGATACTGAACACCTCGGCTTAATTTAGCCCCCGGTACACGCACGCGCGACACTAATCCTGTCTCGTTACAAGTTTCAACAATGAGAGAGCGGCGTGAAAGTTGACGCCAGAGTGCGGACGCGTATGGCTGGGTGCCTGCAGAGCGCGACGACGCGTGTGACTGGCGGCATGGACATGCGGCTCGCGCGTCGGTGCCAACTCCACCGACCATGCTCGGCGCCCGGAAGCGCTTGGTTACCTCGCTACAACCTTTTATTTTGTCCCTGTCAGCAAACACTCTCTGCTCACTGAATACAAGAGAGAATTACCCGCAGGGGCCATGCGCAAACAGTGTCATTTTTGTCGTTTTACGAACGAGCTTGAACTGTGGTGACACGGCTCACAGAACGCTCGCACTTCGCGCTTGCAGGTCATCTCGCAGGTAACGCTGTTTGCGCGATGCATCACGACCTCGAAAAGAGATGGGGCGAAAAAGAATTAACAAAGCAAATTACTGTAGTTCTAATAAAATATGTCGATTTTTTTTTTACTTTTCCCGACAGATAGAGAAAGGTCGCGAAATCTGACAAATTCCGTGGGAATGCGCGCACTGAAATCCCTCTATTCTGGAAAGTAGCGACACCATCCTCCTGGCGCTGGCTTTCCCTCCTCAACTCTCTTCGAATTTCACTCTCCCATGGCCCGGCGCGCTGCGCACGGCACGCTTTTTAGGCCAGCGGCCACTGAGGAAGCAATGCACGCGCTTATTTCAGTCGTTTGAAGCGTTATTGTGGAAACCACTGCCTCATGACGCCGGCACGACTATGGTAAACTTCCGACAAGTCCCAGAATTACTTCACTTTGGCCTAGTTGGTGTTTACTGCATATAATATTGACCGCAAATAAAGACGGGGACAGTGGAAGAGAACACATAAACCGCCCTACCGATTACCGCCCGTGTTGCTTATGTGTTCTCTTCCGCTGTCCCCTCTTTATTTGACGTCAATATGATATGCAGTATTTAGATAGGTCGTGCTGAGAAATATTTTCGAAAAAAGTTCACCGATGATTATGATACTCCCTAATGTGAGAGAGATATATATTTATTATGATAGAAAAGCTGAGAGATCGGCCTGAATGAATGTTCTCACCTGCTACTCGGCGTTGGGGCAAGGGGAACGGTTGTAGAAAGAAAAAATAGACGTTGATTATGAGGATCAAGATGGTGGCGAGAACCTTGCACGCTCCAAGACTCTTCAAAGTCTCTTGTCCAGTCCGCTATCATGCAAAATTTTGTTGAGAGCCTTTAGAATATCAGGCTGATGACGAGGATCAGGCGAAGGTCCCAATAGAATCTTTTGAGCTAATGGTCCAATGACAAATTTTGACAAGATGTCTGTCAGCGATTTTCTCTGTACACCAAATCGCGGGCAGATGCACAAGAGGTGTTCTGTCGTCTCAGGAATGTCCCATTCCTCACAATTCGAACTGTCCGTCCGGCCGATGAGATGCAGGTAGCGCCGGTTGAAGGCCACACATAATCGACATCTGTGCAGCAAGTTTGCATTGCACCTCTTCATGTTTGGTGATATCCGTATTGTCATCTTTGGGTGGAGATCGTGAAGGCAAAATTTGAGCGCAGCTCTATATGTGTTGGTGGTTTGGCTTCGACAATGCCGAGTTAAATTATGCTGTTTTACGTGCCAAAACCACGATTTGATTATGGCGCACGTCGTAATGGTTGACTCAGGATTAATTTTGACCACCAGGGGAGCTTTAATTTTCCCTAACGTTTAATTGTTTAACCTAGGTAGGACATTAGGCAGCATAATAGCAAGAGCTTGATGGTGCAACCCACCACGCTGTTCCAAAGGGGACGCTCATAACATCCATCCATCCATCCATCCATCCATCCATCCATCCATCCATCCATCCATCCATCCATCCATCCATCCATGTACGGGGCACGGGCACTTTTGCATTTCGCCGCTATCTAAATGGGGCCGTCGCGGCCGGTATTTGATCCGGCGACTTCGCGCTTAGCAGCGCAACACCATAGCTGCTAGGACACCGCGGCGGGTTGCGACAATTTATTTATTTATTTATTTATTTTTATTCATTAATTTATTTATTGTCATACTCTCAAGGCCCGGGGGCATTACAGAGACGAGTGGTGATTATTACAAACAAATTCGTTAACAATATTCTTGAAGTTTGTGGCGTCAGAAGTGGCAGTGATGGAGGCAGGGAGGCGGTTCCAGTCATTCGTCGTTCTTGGTAAAAAGGAATGAAAATAAACGTTGGTGCGACAAGTTGGAACTTCAACCTTAAAATGATGATCCGTGCGTGACGATATGTAGGATGACGGGGAGATTAGTTCATCCTTAAGTGTTTCGTTAGAGTAATAAATCTTGTGAAAAGGGTATAGGTGAAAATATTTACGACGTGCGGGTGTGTCAGGCAAGACAGCAAAACTTAGAAACTCCAGAACAGCCCCATACGCATTCGCGTAACTCGCATTCACGAAGTGAAATGTCACTATAATTTGTTATCTGTGTGCTGTTCTCGTCCAGTATACTTCAAGCGTCATTGCGGGAATTTTGGACATTGAAGGTCCGTGTGAAGGTGTAAAGGCGGTAAATTAAAAGCGATGTCTGGAATTGCTGTGGTTGGCAGCGTTGAGAGGTCGGCACACGTCACGTTGAGGTGTAAGCCACGAGTTCTCTATGCTTAAATGCTTCATCAGTGATCAAGTTCCCAGCAACGTGTTTGGTTGGGTTAGTTGGTTATAATGGCCCATATACTGATCACATCGCCGTTCGCTCCATTGTCCTCGTTTCTCACGCTGTTCACTTTATGGTTACACGTGGTGCCAGAAATATGTGGAGAGAAATAAACAAGGGTACACAGCGCGAGTACTCTGGAAAGTAATAGAAGGATGTAAGGGAAACGGCTGGCGTAACGAAAGTAATTCGGCGAGCGCCAACGCTGATCGCTCTTCTTTCTCTGTCTATCTATCTTTCTTTTTTCGTGCGTCGTTATAGGATATATGGTTTAGCCCAAACTGAGCATCTTTCCCGACTTTGCTTTTTCTCGTCGTTCTGTCTTGTTTCCGTTCCATCCTTCGCCAGGGCTTCATTGGGCGGGAAATGCCTCATATCGATCAGTAGGATAAAGAGCAAGCGCGCTTTTGACGCTCTGAAAGCAGCACTTGTGCTCGGGAAAAAAAATAATTAAACTTTCCAGATTATCCTCGGGTGCCTTGGCCTCCATCTCTTACACGCATACCTTTTTAGTAGAGCATGAGTTCAATTCAGAGCTTGTCTTTGCGTTCTCTCGCTTCATCTCTTTGTGGCACTTTTTTTACACGACGGATACAATAACTGGCCAACTATACGTTAGTGTGCATTAAGCATCGAGTTGAATCGGTTGAGCGAAGGCGCTGCAATCAATCAGGAAATATGACTAACGTGGCTTTGCTGCAAAAGGTGCACAACAATTAGCACTAAAGGAACGTACTCTTTGTTAAATGTACCGCTTCATATACCGTGTTTCCCAGTTCGAGTTAGCCAAGCTCCTCAACGAAACCAAAAAGATTTTTAAAAACGCGTTGCAAGATACAATTGTAAGAGCTACAGTATTCAGTCATCAGACCTCATGACGACCGAACACTCTAGGTCTTGAAATCGTATCTGGAACTGTATTATTTTTATTTTTTTAATTGAACAGCTTGGCTAACGTTAGGTGGGACACCCTATACAGGGTGTGTCACTAAACTTGAGCCAAACCTTAAATATGCAAATGACACGCAGCTGGACAGAACCAAGGCAATGTTGTTTGCCGTTACTTGGAGATACTCAGATAACGTTTTTTTTTTGCATTCCGCCTAATTAGACAAATATGTTTAATTAATTTATCAATTAATCAATTATTGTAATTAGATGAAAAAAGTCAATGAGAAAATTGTAGAGCAACATGAGAAACTCCCCATACAGTTTTCTGTCGCTCAACACGTGCTACATAATATGTTTTTGCGAGCGCGAAAGAAGCCCGCGAATAGCGCAAAGTGCCTCGAACGGCCAGTCACGCGGCAATGACCAACCCTTCCCCTACTGGAAAATGGGAGTAAGCGAAGCTTGTCCTGCGTGCACCTGACTTTCGTCACGGTTACATAACCCACAGGTAACGGCGCCAGATTGCTTCGGCCACCCGCTCCCTCTGCTCGGGATCTTCTCGTTGCTGTCGGATTGCCTGGGCTTGGGCGTCTCTAACGGCTGGATCGGTGCGCCGACGGCGAGCCCTTTCTCGGGCGAGTTCTCGCCACCGCTCGTCGAACGCTGCCCGCTGCTCGGGGGGACGCACAACGCGTGGCCATCCCATCGTTTTTCCGAGGCTCAACTGAACGGAAACGAAGGTGGCGGCAGCGCGCGCGAAACCCTTTCCTACCCTTTCCCTCCCCGGCGTAGGCGAAATGGTTCTGATTGGTTGCGCGCGTGGCGCGAGCGAGCGCCTATGCAGCTGGAATCCTTGCTAATGACTCACACTGTGGTGCCGGCGCAGTTGTCAACTCATCAAACCGGTCTTTCCCGCAGCTACTCTGCTCTGGGAGCAACTGGGTTTTTGCGTGGCCAGACTGCCACCAAAACTTGTGAGCTAATGCAAGCTTAGTTTGAAAAGTGTCAATGAGAACATTGTAAGCGACATGAGAAACTCCCGATACAGCTTTCTGTTGCTCAGTAACTGCTACACAAAGGTGTTTTTCCGAGGGTGAAAGAATCCCGCAAATATATGCAAAGTGCCTCGAGCGGCAAGTCGCGCGACAATTTTGCGAGTATTCGCGGGCTTCTTTCACGCTTGGAAAAACACTTTTATGTAGCACGTATCGAGCAACAGAAAGCTGTATCAGGAGTTTTTTTTATGTTGCCTTACAATTTTTCTCAATGACATCTTTAATCTTTTTGAGAAATTGATTAATTAATTAGGACTACTTATCTGACTAGGCGGAATACAAAAAATAATCTATCTCCAAGCGACGACAAACAACATTACCTTGGTTCTGTTCAGCTACGTGGCATTTGCATATTTTTAACGTTTCATTCACGTGAAACATCCTGTATACTATTGGACAGTGGCATGGTTATTTAAATAAATTAAATTCTGAGGTTTTACGTGCCAGAACTACGATCTGATTATGAGGCATGGTGTAATTGGGGACACCAGACAATTTTGACCACCCGGGTTCTTTAGATTGGCGACCGTTTTTCTCCATTTCGCCCCACGATATACCACCGCCGCGGCTGGGACTCGAACCCACGACCTCGGGCTCAGCAGCGCCGCCATACACTAAGCCACCACGGTAGGTGACATGGTTATAAAAAGCATGGGACCACTGCCTCTAAAGATCACTTGGCATTAAATCTCGTCGACAACCTGTTGTATAACTAATAATGTAAGATAACAATTAATGGGACTATCGGACTAGCGCCGCCATACACTAAGCCACCACGGTAGGTGACATGGCTATAAAAAGCATGGGACCACTGCCTCTAAAAATCACTTGGCATTAAATCTCGTCGACAACCTGTTGTATAACTAATAATGTAAGATAACAATTAATGGGAATATCGGTTGCACTTGACGCTATTGCTATGTATCTTTCGGGCAACTTATAGATTCTTACTGTGACGTAGAAACGGCGGAGTAATCTTCTCGCACCATGTAATGAAACTGGCGATTTATTTCCGCTGTACTTCTATTTCAGTTACTCTCCTCTGTCGAGAAGTTGCTCTAAGACTTCGAGGACTGCTGCCACAGTATATATAGGTAAAAAAAACAGTAACGGTGCGTGTCACTTGTCATTGTCATATTATTAATGCATATATATTTTGCTCATTTATATAGCAACGGTCTTTAAGCCTCTTTACAGCCTTGCTACATTCACACTTCGTGTGCAGTTGTCAACTCATTATTACAATGTGCCCGGCGCTGCTTGGTCAGAAGTGGCCCGGGCACAAAGAAAAGTCATTCATTGTTAATTATTAAGTCAAAAATCCAGGAGAAAATCCGGAGCAAATAACACCACAGTTGCTTGCTTTTCCGCCGAAAAAGAGAGAAAAGAAAAAGCTCGGCTCTGTGCAGGTATTTCCAAGTATCTTGCATGGCTCAGCTAAGTCATCATGTTACCGTACCAAAGTTGCACTGTAAACTATGAGCGGCGACGTACTGAAGGGCTGGGAATTCATTTTGACTATGTGAGCTTTCTTAACGTGCATGTAAGTTCACGAGAATTTTTGCATTCCACTCCCACGGCTGGGACGTGATCCTGCAGCAGAGCGCTATACAAAGCCATTGAGTTGATTGGGCTGCCACGGCTCCCGAGCTGCGGGCTTGTGTCCTGTTCCGCTTCGCTGCGCGCGTCGTCTTCTTCTGGAGCTGCACTTGTGAATGATAGTGCACTGAACGCAATGTCTATAGCTTTTACCTTTCCTGAACTTCACTGAAAGGGGGCGGTCGGGCGGAGCAATTACCAGGAAGTCGCGCAAGGCTAGATCCGCCTGCTGCCAACATCCTCCTCCTCCTCAGAAGTGGATAAGGAGGGAAGAAAAGAGTGAGAATTCGGCCCATATGTAGCTCTTTGTTTACGGTACTGTAGGTGTAATGAGTGGTGGTTACACACAGAACCCCGGTGGAAAACAGACTATCTTTGTTAGAGCGAAGGTTTCTTTGCATAGCCTCCAGGATGTATACAGAAAGGTGATGCGAACGAAGCATCGCAACAAATAAATGTTCCTCTCTCTCTGCTGCTGGGACGGTCGATATCTCGTGGACACACACACACACACACACACACACACACACACACATATATATATATATATATATATATATATATATATATATATATATATATATATATATATATATATATATATATATATGAACGAGACGAAACGGGTTAACCGAGGGGCCCGATCTTCTAATAGTATCACAAGAAGCCAACAAACAAAGGCACAAGGACAACACAGCGGAAATTACTTGTGCTTAATAACTGAAATAAAGAAATGGTAAATTAATGGAAATGAAAACGGATGAAAAAACTTGCCGTAGGTGGGGAATGATCCCACGTCTTTCGCATTTCGCGTGCGATGTTCTACCAATTGAGCTACCGCGGCGCCGTTTCCCCATCCACTTTCCGGGGTATTTATGTGTTACTACGAGAACTAACCCTGGGGGCGTCAGCCAGCGCCACCACTCACAAGCCTTGGCGGCGGATGTGGAACATCCTTTCTGCCGCAGGCGTCACGAGTACGTGATCTTTTTGGGTGAAGGCAACTGGCCAATAAACCCACACGGGCTACCTGAAGGGATCTACGTTGCCGGATTCGAGACCTTCGTATATGTAATGAACGAGAAGAAAGGGGGTCAACCGAGGGGTCCGATTTTTTAATAATATCGTAAGAAGCCAACAAACACACCAAGGACAACACAGGAAAAATTACTTGTGCTTAATAACTGAAATAAAGAAATGATAAATTAATGGAAATGAAAGTGAATGAAAAAACAACTTGCCGCAATGGGGAACGATCCCACGTCTTTCGTATTACGCGTGCGATGCTCTACCAATTGAGCTACCGTTGAACTTGTTTGAACAACCTACTAGAGGTAAAAGCACTGCTTTATGAGGAGTCGTTGGTGCTTCCACAACCACTAACAGCTCCACGGCAGGCTTACAAGGAACAATCGTTACAAAAATGTTTTTATATTTCCGTGGAATGCTAATAGCCTTCGTAATAGGTCAGCTGATTTTCGCAAAGTACTATAGCTCAACATAGCTTTCCTGTTTGATATATCCAGGATGCAGGCGTGCGAGATGACTCTCGATCGTCTTTCAAATTATGTAATATATAAATCATCGCGCATTGCTGGAACAAGTAGACCGATGTTATGTGTGAGAAATGACCTGCCGTTCCCTTTGATACAGCCTAGTGATTAAGATATACCGGAGTTCGTAGCATACAAGATATCTTTCAGAAATACATGCGTCACTGTGATAAGTCTTTCTCTACAAGGTTCTAGCAAAATATGTGTAGACAGCTTGGTGAATGTGTTTGGTATCACAAACACATTAATCTGCCGGTTTGTGGGGACTTCAACGCACATAACGTCATTGTTATTGAGTGCGCAGCAGAAAAATGTAATTTGACCGGGTTAAATGACAGTTCTCCAACGTTCTTGCAGGGGTTCGTTACTCAAGCTATATTTAAGTTCCGTTCTACTCACAAGAACTTCTTGATGGCGTTCAATGGTCAACGGACATAGAAATGCCCGGTAGTGATCAATTTCCGGTTACGTTAAAGCATCGTCTCATACGGAGTGAAGGGACTCGGTGCTACTCAAAATATACTAATTTGCAAAATTATTTTTCGCCGTTTAACTGACTCATTAGGCGAAAATGCGAACTTTTTTTTTTGCAAATATATTGTGTTAGCCATACAAGATATGCACAAAGCAAGTCATCCTCCCAAATGAATACGCTGCAGTTGACGGGTAATAGGAATGTCTAATAGCAATTAGAAGACGCGCAGAATGTGCTTACCGCCGCAGCGGAAAACTGGACGACTACAGGATCGCACAGAAACGTCAGTCAACTTTGCACAGACGCTTACAAAAATAAGGTACGAGAAGATGTCGAAAATACTGGGCGTCGTTGTCTCCGCTTACTCCAGTTCCGAGAATATGGTAAATTTTCCGATATTTTAGTGGTCCAGATACCCAGAGCCATCCTTTCCGAGCCCTTGTCGTAGCTCGAAGCACTCAGGAAACATCTGTTGCTAACGAATTCTGTCAACTCATATCCAGACCAGGAATTCCGTTTACTTGCCCTAAAATTTGCGAGTTCCACAGCACTAGAGGAACAGAAGGCTCGCGCGTACTTGATTTCACAACACCTTCAACTTGACTGTGAGTTTAGATGAGTTGAAATGTGTTCTTTCGTCATGCCGTACAAAGACAAACGCAGGCCCAGACGGTGTTACGTATGTGATGTTAAAGAACCTTGGTCCAGCAGGAAGAATAACTATTTTGGAGATATTCAATGATATCTGGGTAAGAGAGACTCTTCTGAATTCATGTAAATTAGCTCGGGTAATTCCAGCGCTGAAACCAGGAATGACTACCCTTTGTCTTGACTCCTACCGACCCGTCAGTCTCACAAACTGTTTTGCAAACTAATGGAGAAGATGGTAGACAGTCGACTGCAATAGTGGTGTGAACACACAAATGTGTTTTCCGACTACATGGCCGGTTTTTGACAAAAGCGGTGTACAATGGATGCAGTATTAGACATTGTCACGTCCGTGGAACATTAACGCATGTGTGGAAATGTGACAATCACAGTGTTATTAGACATTCAAAAAGCATTCGACACTATAACTCACATACACGTATTTGCTGGTATGTTGTAGCTTCGCTTACATGGTCAAACACTGCGCTGGATATCAAATTTCTTGAACAAAAGAAAAATATTTATGAAAACAATTGAAGGAGAGAGTAATTATCCCATCATAACGCAGGGCTGACCACAGGGAAGTGTTCTCAGTCCGTTTTTATTCAACTATGTCATGGCAGCCTTACCACAGAAACTATCGTGGGCCTACAGTATTCTCTGTACGTAGATGACATCTGCATATGGGCCTCTGGATCTTATATACAAGACATTCAAACAACGCTGCAAGAGGGTCTTGATATTATCAACACCTTTTTAAAAGAAAGAGGCTTGAGTCTCTCATACGCAATGACAGCCGTACTTCCTTTATTTATTTATTTATTTATTTATTTATTTATTTAGTTAGTTAGTTAGTTAGTTAGTTAGTTAGTTAGTTAGTTAGTTAGTTAGTTAGTTAGTTAGTTAGTTAGTTAGTTAGTTAGTTAGTTAGTTAGTTAGTTAGTTAGTTAGTTAGTTAGTTAGTTAGTTAGTTCTTTATTGTCATACTCTCAAGGAACGGGGGCACTACAGAGAGGAGTGATGATTATTACAAACAAATTCGTTAAGAATATTCTTGAAGTTTGTGGCGTCAGAAATGGCAGTGATGGAGGCAGGGAGGTGGTTCCAGTCATTCGTCGTTCTTGGTAAAAAGGAATCAAAATAAACGTTGGTGCGACAAGTTCAAACTTCAACCTTAAAACGATGATCCGTCCGTTATGATATGTATGATGGCGGGGAGGTTATTTCATCCTTAAGTGCTTCATTAGTGTAATAAATCTTATGAAAAAGGCATAGGCGAAAGTCTTTACGACGTAACTCTAGGTTAGGCAAGCCAAGGGTTAGGTTCATTGACGAGACACTTGCATGACGAGAATAATTCGAAAGAATAAAACGAGTAGCTCGGTTTTGAATGGATTCGATGGCATTTTTTTAACATTAGAGTAGAAGGGTCGGAAATGGAGCATGCATATTCAAGTTTAGGTCTCACTAAGGATTTGTACAGAAGTAACTCGACAGCTGCAATAGCCGACGAAAAATTACGCTGTAAAAACCCAAGCATGCGATTATCGTTACCGTAAATGTAATTTATATGAACGTTTCATGTAAGATTGTGTGCAATGTGGATACAAAGATATTTGTTTGATGAAACATTTTCTAGAGATATGTTGTTAATATTGTACGTAGGAAGGGTGGTATTTCTGACAGCACGGGACACACGCATCGTCTTACATTTATTAGAATTGATCGAGCTTCATTTGGGATCTAGAAAACCATGATGTTACTATGCCAATGTCTGATTGAAGAGTATCGCAGTCGCCAGAGTTATAAATGACACGATAAAGAACACAGTCATCGGTGATTAACTTAATTGATGATTTAATTTGGTCTGGGAGGTCATTAATATAAATTAAAAATAATACTGGTCCTAGAACCGACCCTTGCGGCACACCGGAGGTTACTCGACCAGTGGAATAGAAACATTCGTTATCATAAACAAATTGTGAACGGTTAGACAAAAAACACTTAATCCAAGCAATTACGTTAGGATCAATGCTGAGGTTACTTAATTTAGTTAAAAGTAATGCGTGTGAAACAGTATCGAAGGCTTTGGCGAACTTTAAAAAAATGCAGTCAATAATAGCGTTAGCATCCATCGCCTTGAATAAATCCTTAGTGAATGACAAAAGCTGTGTTTCGCAGGAAAAGTGTTTTCTAAATCCGTGTTGGTAGGGGGTAAAAAATAAGTTTGACTCGATAAATGAAACCAGGTGTGAGTAAATTATGTACTCCATTAATTTGCAGGGAACGCAGGTTAGGAATATAAGTTTGTAATTAAGTGGGGAGTAACGACTGCCAGACTTATGTACGGGTATCACCCTCCCGGCCTTCCTAGCGTTCGGAAGGATGGTGGTTTGAAGTGACTGAGCAAAGATTTCGCTCAGAGTAATAGATGAATAAGTAATAGGTCCCTTAAGAAAGTTCGAGTTGATACCATCTACTCCAGTGCTTGCAGAAACTTTTGAGATCTGTATCAACTTTACAACGTCATCAAGGTCAATGGTTATAGGAAGCATAGGAAAATAAAGCCCATCAGAAAAAACAGCGCTTGGGCACAGCACAGAATCTGAAAATACAGAGATTAACGCGTCATTCAACAATTCACAATATACACTGCTATCGGCAGGTTCGTTGTCAAGATCGCACAGTTCAATGGCACTAGATTTTTTACCGTTGACACCACTCCGAAATTTCTGTGGGTTGTCTTTCAAGAGAGGAGGCAACGTGTGCTCATAAAATGTTGTTTTCGACTCTGATACAGCGTTCTTGTAGTCGCTCAGTGCTATTGTGTAAGCATTCCAACGCTCATGACTGCCAGTTATTTTTGCTCGGCGGAAAATCCTTTTCTTTTTGTTCAGTAAACGTTTAAGACGCGAGTTCAACCAAGGCGCGTGAATTAGAATAAATACGTTTTTCCGAGATGTACCGGTTAATTAAGGAGTTGGCTTTTTTCTTTGAAAATTGACCAGTTTTCTTCAACCGATCGGGAGTGGAAATTTGGAATGTAGTCAATGATGAAAGATTGTAGTTCGTAATTAATTGCGGCAAAATCAGCATTTCTGTAATCACGAATAACTTTAGACGAGGTAACAGACGGGATGGTTAACTGCAAATTACACTGGATTATACAATGATCGCTAATAGCCGGTAGGTAAGTTAGAGGCGAAACAAATTTCGGGGATGTAAGGATGATTAAATCTAGGATATTAGCCGAGTGTGCAGAACATCGAGTAGGCTTCAGAACAAGCTGGTGCAGGTTCAAATCGAGGCAAAGGCTGATGGATTCGGAATATTCAGAACAGCACTCTTGGGTTGAAGGGGGATCAGTATGCCAGTTAATGCCAGAAAAGCTAAAGTCCCCGAGGAGTATTAGTGGCGTAGAAGGGAACCGTAAACTTAGACTATTTAAGGCATCGTGAAGGTCTGAACAAAATGTGTTAGGTGAGGAAGGGGGCCTGTAAACGACGCAAATGATAAAATTTTTGCGTTCGAAGCCTACGTGCGTGCACACTAGCTCTAATGATGGCGCAAGCTCAATTGCAGCAGTGGTAATCGAATCACGAACACCAATAAGTACGCCGCCACCACACCGCACATCACGGTCATGTCGATAGAAACGGTAAACACCCTCGCATTCAAAAATTTCACGGTCTTCAGTTTTGCTAGAAAGCCATGTCTCTGTCAAGATAACAATATCGGCACTGCACGTGTCGACGACAAAAGATAAAGCATCCCGCTTGTTGCATACGCTGCGAATATTTGAATACAAAAGAGAAATGTTTTTTGCCACCGGACCATGACTCCGCTATGTTTGTGAATTGCTAGGGGCGTCAGAAGGTGCATTTGAGACAGAATTTGTTGAACGAAGCTCGTCTGTGTGGATTTCGCAGACTCGATCAGTTACCGGACAGTAAACGTAAGTTTTTTTTTGTCGATTTGTAGACGGTTAAGGCGTAGCATATATTCCTGTCCGCTAGCCTTTCCGAATTCAATCAAATTTTTATGTGACAAGCGTGTGGCGCGGCGGATGTCTTCGCTAACAGAAATGCCACAACCTTTAAATTTTTTTCACTCAGTGAAAACCTTTTGCTTATGCTTCGAGGACGAGAATTTTACGATTATAGGCCGGTGTTTATTTGCTGCGTAGGAACCCAGCCTGTGGGCGCGGGAAATGGCTTCATCTATTAAAGTTATCTGTAGTAAACTGGTAAGGAAGTTTCAAATTTTAGTTTCAGATTCGGACCAGTTCTCAGCTGGGACGTATGGAATCCCGTAGAATATAAGGTTCTCGCGGCGAGAGCGGTCTTCCAGCTCGTCCAACCGAGAAGTTATTGCTGCAGTTTGGTCTCGCACAGCTTCATCGACTACTCTCGGTAGATCAACACCATTCTGATTTGATTCATATGATTTCACCAGGGATTCAACTATTGCGAGCCTACTGGCTAAGCTGGAAACTTTTTCCTCAGGTTTTTGCTGATTAGCTCGGACCTCTGATAGCATCCCTATTACCTTGGTATGGCGTGCGTCAGTTTTAGCCGACAAGGCGGCCAAGTTCATAACGCAGTTACAAGTTCATAACGCAATAACAAAACAAAAATTGCTTATTCGGCACCTATTCTCCGTGGTTTATCGCAACATGAAGACGGCAAGTTGGGCCAGTTAGTTCGGATTCCTTATCGCAAACTTCTGCTTCAAGTGCTACTTGAAGATTGTCCCCATCGCTCGTCGGCCTACAAAGTTACGAAGGCACTTTTGTCTTTCTTGAGGGCGACTGGCCTACGTGAACGTCTTTTGACTTGCTCAGGCACTGCGCGTGCGTGCACGAGCTCACCGCAGCTTTCCTTACCCTCCCCCCTGCCCCCTCTCTATCTTATTTTTTTATTCCCTCTTTCCCGGCCACCGGAGTAGGGTTGCCAACCAGACGCATTTCTGGTTAACATCCCTGCCTTCTCTCTTTATTTCCTCCTCCTCTGATGAACGTTTTCAACGTTTACTGGCAAGGGGGCTGCAAGTATGTCTTGTGGGTTCAGCAGGCTACCTCGAGTTCTCTAGTAATTGCTGAAGCTCGTCACCCACCACTTCCAGTCATACGAACGGTTGAAACATGACGACATATTTATCTCATTTAACCAAACACGAGAAGCAACCGTTAAACCTCGCCCTTAGCAAACGAAACAAAAGCAAAATTCATGATGTTCAAGAACATAAAGCATTATTACCAAGATTTCAATTATGCAAAGTGGATGTTAGTCACCCTCCTTGGATGTTAACAAGTCCTATAATAATATTATCGGTCGACGGGATTATATCTAAGAGAGACATGTTCATGGTAGCCGCATAGCAACTGGCGCTGTTCTAAATTTACTCATTATGTCCCCCAGTACATCCAAGTGTATACAGACGAATCGTGTCATAAAAATTCTTCGACTTCAGCATTCGTCATTCCACATTTGACACTAGATCAAATATTTAGATTACCCCGAAAGACATCTTAATTCCACCATGGCAGAACTGTTTGCAATCCTGTGTGCCTTGCGTTTCATGACATCAGAAAAGAATGCTCAATAAACGGGTTATCTTTAGCGATTCGCAAGTCGCTCTCACATTGTTACAAAGCAATAATAAAATTCTTAGAACACTTTGCTATTCAATCAGACGCTCAAAGAACATACAAAAGCAAACGCAATGAATCACGTAATTGCATTTCAGTGTATACCCGCGGGCACTGCAATATTCCTGGTAATACTGCAACGGACGCAACTGCGGATGGGGCGCACAATAACGCAGACAGAATCAATGTTCCCCTTTTGGATAGTGAAGTCCGTATGCTCCTGAGACAGGCATCCTGTCGTCTCAGCAAAATTACCTGGTTTGATCAGCAATCTAAGAACTCGGAGTTATACATTGCAGACCCATGTATAAACCTATCAATTCCGAAAAATCTAAGAGAAAACAGAAAATTTCAAACATTGGTGCACCGCCTGCCGCTTGGTACTGCATTTACGAGACACTTCTTATACAGGATAAAACGTGCCTCTAGTCCGCAGTGTTCTTGTGACCATCCAGATGAAGACGTGAATCATCTCCTCCTGGAGTGCACTAAATACGATCCACAATGAAGGCTTTTGCAACCAAATTTGTTGCTTTTAGACAGAAGTCCATTCACTCTAATTTGGAGGACGCTTAAGTAAGCTCTTGATGAGGGCTAGTTGGTTCATACTTAGAACTGAGGTGAAACAGCGCGAAAAAGACGAGGACACAAGGAAACAAATACCACAGACAAGCGCTTAAGCTTTGGCCTTTAAGAGTGGAACGCGATAGCTTTCAAAGATCCCTAACTGCTTCTGACTTTTTGCCTAGCTTTGTTGTTTCTGAAGTTGTAATTAATCTTGATTCATTATCTAATTAGGCAAAATACAAAAAATAGCGTGACACACTACATACAAAGGTGAGCAACATAGATTTGGTCGGGTCGTCTTAGAGTGCATCCGCATATTTTTAAACTCCGCTAAAGTTAGCTGAAACACTCTGTATTGTGGGCATTTATTGTGCACCTCATCATCTGTATATTATCATCATCATGTGTGTGCCCTTCTTCTTCATCGTGCGGGTAGTCGCATCGTCATAGTGGACTGGGCCGAGGGTTCTTCGTCGCGTCTCTCAGGCTCAATAAAGGTCGGCCCTTACTATGACGTCACAGTATATCTATATACACACGCGAAGGATATATCTGCACCGGGTGAAAGTGCCAGTAAGCGCATCTTTGTTGTGAGTAATAAAAGAAAAATCTCGCCCAAGCCCAGATCGACATCACCAGTGTATGCACACCCAAGTGCACGTTGTCTAGTGGACCCCACCCCACAGCGGATAAAGCTTGTGCTGCCAGATACAAAACGCCGTACGTTATACGAAGACGCCTCAGAGAACGCCGAGTAGCACAGCATTCAGCCCATCAATCAGAAGATTTCCCGTCCATGGAGACCAAGCACCGGTCCCGGTCCCGCTCCCTCTCCAGACCGAGGGCGGGCCGTTCCAGATCAAGATGCACGTCGACTCCAGGAGCCAGATATACCTCAGAAAAGGTGAGCTTCGCAGAGGCCCTGACGGGCGTCTCGCGAGAGGGTCACGTAAGATCCCCCCACTGCCTAAACCCAACACAGACAACACAGATATCGAACGCTTTCAGAAAGAAAACGCATATATGCGTGATTTAATCCAAAAGCTTACCCAGGACGCTTACAGCCTCAAACAACCCAAAACCCAACCCCCACCCAACACCCCAGAACCCGCTACCAACAGCCAACCCGAAGAACTCTCAAGACCAGCCCCAAAAAAATGAGCCCTCCAAGAAGGAGCTCAGGGCCAAGTACGCTCCGAAGTCAAGGGCGTGCTCGTAACACTCCAAAGCACGGTGGAAACTTTACACAATTCTATAATCGCCCTTATTCCCAGAGTCACCGCCGTGGAACCTAATATTCAAACCCTTTTCACACAAACCGCTTCCCCCGCTCAAGCCGTAGCCATGACACCACAGGAACCGTCGCCGCCACCCTGCCACCTGTGGCATCCCCTATCCTTCATCATGGCCCACACTAACACTGACGCAACATTCTGGCAGTGGAACTGCCGAGTCTACCTCCATAAACAACCCGTTCTCCGTCAACACCTCCGTACTACTTCATGTCAACCCGACGTAATCTTACTCCAGGAAACGCACGACACTCCGGTCAAACTTCCAGGATATCAACCTTTCACCACGAACAACGCTCCACATGGAGTCTTCACACTAGTTCGAAAAAGAATTACCGCAATCGAACACGATCTCCACGATCGGCGCATCGAACACCTCTTTATTGAGCTCATCCCGCACAGAAAACGAAAGGAAGGAATAGTTATCCTCAATATGTATACAATACTCCATCTCAACGCCATAGCCGATTTCTAACCCTCTTCAAAAAGGCCCTTAACATCGCAGACAGCAGCCCCCTTATCATCGGAGGCGACTTCAATCTCCTGCACACAGGATGGGGTTATAGACACAGCTCTGCTGCAGGTCGTAACTTATGGCAAGACTCCCATGATATCGGGCTTACACTCATTACTAACCCAGTTTTCCCCACTCGCCTTGGCGCTTCTACTGAACGAGACACGACACCAGACCTCACTTTCACCAGAAACGCAGACAACGCCCATTGGCGCAACACCCAACATGACCTCGGGAGTGATCACTCTATCATCGAAATTACTCGCCCACGCCTAACAGCCGTTACGAGAAGCGCAGGGGACTTTACTTGGACGGACTGGGATGCGTTCCGTAAACGCCGTGTAACAGCAACGACGGACACTCCCATTACCGACACAGAATCATGGTCATGCGATCTACTGTCTGATACTATATCGGCCACCCACATTATCACAACAGATGCCCGACTGAGCACATGAACAGCAGACTCGCCCACCTTATCGAGGCCAAATCATCCATCCTCTCTAGATGGAAGGGACAACGGCTCAATAGAAGACTCAGACGGAAGGTCGCACTTCTCAACAAGGAAATTGATGCAGACTGCCGCGTTCTAAGTCAACAGCAATGAACAGAGCTCTGTCACTCTCTAGACGGGCAACTCCACCACCCCCGCTCGTGGAAAATCCTCAAACATTTGATTGATAGCACCACCACCCGCTCATATCAACAAGATCGCCTCACCAAGCTTTTATTCACAAAAAGCAAGACGCATGGAAAGGACCACGTTAAGAATAGCTTATGTCAAAAGTACATCCCATCTGGACCCACTCAACCTCACGGGCCATACACAGGGACCTCCACCCCTGCCCTTGATGAAGATTTGAGCGTGGCAGAGATTCATGCTGCCCTGCACAAGCTGAACAGGCGTTCGGCGCCAGGCCCAGATGGTGTTACGAATAAAACACTAAGAAATCTAGATGATCCCTCGGTGCCACAGCTCACCGTATACATCAACAACTGCAGGCGCCAAGGATCCATTCTTCTGACATGGAAAACGGCCAAAGTAATTCTCATCCCCAAATCCGGTAAACCATCTTGCCTCGCCAATCTCCGGCCCATCTCTCTAACTCCACGTGCAGGCAAGGTCATGGAGCACGCACTCCTAACCCGTGTAAACACTCACCTCGAAGACACATCTGTTTACCCCCCCCCCCCCCTCTATAATTGGCTTTAAACAGCATCTTTCCACCCAAGACGCTACGCTCCAACTTCAGCATCAAATCCTAGATGGCGAATTCCGTCCCACGAAGGCGATCTTGGACCTCGACCCCAAGTGCCCCTTCGAAAACATCAGGCACTCCACCATCCTCAAACGTATCTCCTGGCTCAACCTAGGAGAACGCACTTACAACTACTTAAGAGACTTTCTATCCAATCGGAAGGCCTTACTTTCGGTCGGAGACATTCGATCGGAGGAACTCTCCCTCGGCAGCACGGGCGCACTGCAAAGCTCTGTCATTTCCCCAATACTGTTTAATCTTGTTATGCTCGGATTAGCACAAGGACTACAAAAACTCGACGGCATTGAACACACCATATACGCCGACGACATTACAGTATGGGCTGCAAAGGGCAGTGACGGCCAAATCTAAACTGCCCTACAAGACGCCATTGACGTCGTAGAGAATTATCTTGAAGGCACAGGACTCCGCTGTTCCCCTGAAAAGTCGGAGCTTCTCCCATACCGCCCCACACTCTGTGGAGGCCCCCCATGGGGCTCCACGAATAAACGCCAATACGAGGAAATCAAACTCCACCTGAGGGATGACAGACCCATATACCTGTGGTCCCTAGCATCCGTGTTCTTGGTATGACCATAGAAGCCAACGGAGCTAACTCTACGGCTATCTCCGAGATCCTTCGACAGACCGCTAATACATCCAGACTGCTGAAACGAGAGACCAACCAACGAGGGGGTATGAAGCAAGAAAGCCTCATCCGCCTTGTCCAATCTTTTATCATCTGTCACATTACTTACGTTGCGCCCTTTCTCAACTGGTACAAAGCTGAAAAGACTAAACTGGACATCATCATCATCAGAGGAGCCTATAAGCCAGCCTTAAGACTACCCAACCACACCAGCACGGAACTTCTACTACAATTAGGTATCCACAACATTCTAGACGAGTTAATCGAAGCGCAAAGTCGATCCCAACTAGAGCGACTTACCCTTACGGAAACGGGCCGCAGCATTCTAACCAAGCTTGATATCACCTACCACCGTCAACATGGAGACAAACACCCAATACCACGCGATATTCAGCAATGGATACACGCCGACTCTATTCCCAAAAGCATGCACCCAGACCACAACAAAGAACGCAGGAAGGCACGAGCTACCTCCCTCATCAAAGCTAATTGCCAACACCGCGGGCGTCACCTTCGTCGACGCAGCTGGCTACCAAGATAAACGGTGCTTTGCGGTGGTTACTATAGCAGGCGGCTTGCTCCGACATGCTGCCAACATCGTTACCAAAATGCCGAGATGGCCGATGAAGTGGCCATCGCCCTGGCCACTCTTTACCCAGCCTGTCACACCATACTGAGCGATTCTCGCGCAGCAATCAACCACTACATCAAGGGTCGTATTTCTCAACAATCACTCCGTATCTTACAACAAGCCCCGCATTCGTCTGAAAATCAAATCACCCTCGTCTGGATCCCAGCACACGCCGGCGTTGTCCACCCGCACCTCACCAACCTCAACGAGGTTACACACTCCGTAGCACGAGGACTAGTCAACTGTACCGGAGACGGTGCAGGTGCACCCCGCAGGACGCGACCGCTTTACAAGATACAACGACCTTGTAAAGTCATTTTACCTCGCAAGAACCTTCCCCACCCCTCACCGCAAGGTAAACAGAGCACAGGCAACCACCCTTCGCCTGTTACAGACCAATAAATACCCCTCCCTCACACGCTATCACACCATATACCCCGCGATCAATACCCAGACCTTAATCCCGTGACCCTCTCGTCGAGATGGCATGCCGCCCTGCGCAGCTCCCATCTCGACGACCAACTCTGGACGACCCAGCAGGCCTACGAAGCGGCGAAGAGGCAAGACCTCGACGTACCATCGTGGGAGGCGTAGGCCCAGCCGACTAAACTGCTGGTGCTGATTAAAGTTCACTCTCTCTCTCTCGCCCAAGCGCCCCGTACAGATGGTTAACCAGCGAAACTGAAACGTGTGGCCTCGCTGTTTATTACTGGATTAATCCCGATGGTTCATTAAACGACGGCTTGGTAGGCTGCCAAATTCCTCGGTACGCAGGATCCTCGGTACGCAGTTGCTGCTTGCGCTCGGCTGCGCAAGCCTGTTCTTGTGCCCCGGCTGCAGCATCGGCACGGCGTGGACGAGCTCATTCTCGGTTCTGCTCGCGGCATTGCTCTCGAAAGCTGCCTGCTCCTAAGGAGTGCGTATGACGCGTGACCTACCCATTTCGGCGCCGGAGAGAAACTGTTGCGCGCCCGCGCTCGGCTGCGACGGAGATGAAGACGTCATTACTGGCGCAGCTAATCCAACACACCTAGATAGCACAAGGCCTTTTCACTCCAATCCATGACGTCATGTTACCTAGCCCGAGTGCCACAGAATCTAATGGGGATGCTCCCGAGTCGGCAACAGTGATTTTGACGTCACCGCTTTCACCACGCCAGCCTTGTCAATGGAAATTTCGGGCCAGGTAGCGTGGCGTCATGGATCGGAGTAAAAAGGCCTTGTGCTATCTATGTGGTGTTGGCTAACCGTGCGCCTCTCTTTCTCTCTCTACTTATTTTTCGCGCATGCGCATGGGTAGCGCCGAAGGAGTTTTAGGCGTACAGGCGACCGTCAGACGGATGGACGGACGAATCGGCTGGCCATATGCACTGAAACACCTTCTATAATGTAGCTCACTATTGAAAGGTAGTGAGCTATATAGGGTGTTTTAGCGAACACTTTCAATTTTTTTTCAATTACTTGTGGCAGCTGTACCCCAATTCTAGTCCATGAGCTGGTCTACTCGAAGAAGCGGGTATTACTTGAACAAAAACATGACTGCATAAACAACTAATTAACATAAATTGACTAAGATTGTAACTAATTACCTTATGGACCATATTGCAATTTAAAAATTATAGCGGGTGAGACTGCAAGGCCACCCACTTGAACAGAATGGTGTGGATGACATCATTTACGAGATATGCGCCGTCAAACTTACGGTAAAAATGCACTATTCCACTTACTTTCTTAACGAAATGTCGTTTAATGCGTTGAAGCACTGAACTAACAGAACGTCAATGCATTTCTCCGCAATGTTCTGGAATTAATGTCTCGAAACTGGTGTCGTCCCGAGAATTCGTTCCGAGTGGATCCGCCTTGAATTGAATTATGGAGTTTTACGTGCCAAAACCACCTTCTGATTATGAGGCACGCTGTAGTGGAGGACTCTGGAAATTTTGACCGCCTGGGGTTCTTTAATGTGCACCTAAATCTAAGTACACGTGTGTTTTCGCATTTCGCCCCCACCGAAATGCGGCCGCCGTGGCCGGGATTCAATCCCGCGACCTCGTGCTCAGCAGCCCATCACCATAGCAACTGAGCAACAACGATGGGTAGGAGCCGCCTTGCGAACTCCCTGGCTAGAATTTGTAAATTCACCCTGTATACTGGGTGATAATTTTCAAATTTTCCGGAATTTCAAAAAATCCCCTGTGGCAAATAGCATAATCCTCGTCCTAGAACAGGGTTATTCCGAGAGTCGGACATCACTATAGCCCGAGAAATCGAAGCACATATTCAACTAATTAACAAAAAATCTCTAATTAATTTGCGAATTGTTTACTTTACGGCACATATTGCAATTTACGAATTGTAGCTGGCGAGTTCACAAGACATTCTCTGGAAATGAATTTTCAGGATGGCACCAGTTTCGAGATATTATTTACCAAAGTGTGGAACGAAATTCATGGTCGTCCCGGTTACTTTTGTGCTTCAATGCATATAAGAGCGTTTGTTAAAAAAAGTAAGTGGAACAACAGAGCATTCTTACGGCGATTTTGATGGCGCATATCTCATACATGTGTCATTCTGGCAATTCATTCCAAGTGGATACGGCTTGCAAGCTCACCGGCTACAATCTGTAAATTGCAATATGTGCTTCGAAGTAAATAATCAGTAAATTTATGTCAATGAGTATAGATACGAATTCATATATATATATATATATATATATATATATATATATATATATATATATATATATATATATATATATATATATATATATATATTTTCTATACTGCCAGTCCCATCAGGGACCATAGCAGGTGGACATACAAAAATGAAATACATGGTATTAAAGTGCACATACAAATTGCGCGTCAATAAACCAAACAAGGAACGTAAAGGAGCAAGGTAAGAATACGCAAAAAAACTACAAATATAGATATCACATTTCTAGGAGACATGCGCAGCAATACAGAGAATACATCATGAAAAGGACAGAAAACGGGAACAAAAATAATAGTAAACACCTTAACGATAATCAGCATGGCTTACAATAGTTGCAAAGCATGTTATGTGAATAAAAATGCGTTACTGATTGCTTGATATGGATTCTAACCGTGATGTGAACTGAGATAATGAGTGTGCAGAAATGACAAGCATCGAGGCGATTCCATTCCCTTATCACGAGGGGGAAATAAGAGTACGTGAATGTGTCATTATGACATGAATATTCTGTTAAAGCGTGTACATGCTTATGTCTCGTTGATCGTGACTGCGAAAAACATATGTATTTTGTTAGGTCTATCTTATAATAGTTGTGAATCAAGTTAAACAAAAATTTGAGCCGTGCTTGCTTCGCTCTTGATGAGAGCGTCGCTAAACCCGATATAGCCGCAAGGTTAGTGGGCGTAACGAGGCTGATGATATATATATATATATATATATATATATATATATATATATATATATATATATCATCAGCCTCGTTACGCCCACTGCAGGGCAAAGGCCTCTCCCATACTTCTCCAACTACCCCGGTCATGACCTAATTGTGGCCATGTTGTCCCTGCAAACTTCTTAATCTCACCCGCCCACCTGACTTTCTGCCGCCCCCTGCTACGCTTCCCTTCCCTTGGAATCCAGTCCGTAACCTTTAATGACCATCGGTTATCTTCCCTCCTCATTACATCTCCTGCCCATGCCTATTTCTTTTTCTTGATTTCAACTAAGATGTCATTAACTTGCGTTTTTTCCCTCACTCAATCGGCTCTTTTCTTATCGCTTAACGTTACACCCATCATTCTTCTTTACATAGCTCGTTGCGTCGTCCTCAATTTAATATAATATATATACACACACACACACACACACACATATATATATATATATATATATATATATATATATATATATATATATATATGTGTGTGTGTGTGTGTATATATGTATGCATATATATATGTACTTTCCTCTGTTGTACAAAAAAGAAACAATGATTAAATGTCATTGTGCCCTGAACCATTGCCCACGCTTCGTCTGTATAAACCACATGTCTCACATGGTTCAACCACCTTACACCAGCTACGTAATGCTGCGACTATTTCATTTATCATCACGTTGTTGGGCTGCGAAAAAAAAATTCATGGGCCATTCCACTCCGCGAAGGTGGATGACCAGCGAAGCTGTTTGGCGCACGACATAGAGGCGACACAGAATTTTGAACAAAGGTACAAACATAGTTATTGTCCTGATTGGTGGTCATCGTGATGATAGGTAATAATAATAATAATAATAATAATAATAATAATAATAATAATAATGTTTATTGCCATAAAAATGGAGAAGAGCAAGATAACATTTGTTTACTCTACTTAAAGCAAAGGAAGTTGAAGTAAATATTATGATGCAAACAAAAGTTTTGAGGGTTAATCTCACCATTGCTGCTATGATATTTCTTTCAGCGTGCTTTTAGATGTAGGATTAAACATTTCATCTGGTAATTTGTTAAATATGTCCGGCACATATGCACAGCGCCTGGCGGCAGTATACCTTGTGGCTGAAAGAGGAACTACCTACTGGACGTGTTTTCTAAGTTCTCCTGTTGCGGCACTTTATTGTTTGAATGCGGAATTCCAAAAAAGTTTGACGACAGCTGTTTCTATAAGCAATGAATGAAAATTCGGTAGACCAAGTTCACGGAAGATATTTTCAAACGTTACTGTTGGGGAATTGTAGGCAACATTTTTAAGAATATTTTTTATAATCCTGTCTACCCTGCATCTCCAACGATCCGAACAGAAGCCGAATACTGTAATACCGTATCTCAACACACTAACCTAGTGTATGTACAATAATCTTTTTTACAAAGATGCGAAACATTTGATATTAAACAACATCCAACCTACTAACCTCAGTTTAGAACAAACAAGTGAAAAGTGATGCTGCCATGATAATTTACTATCGAAATATATTCCGAGATATTTCACACATTCCACGTATGGAATAGGCGCACATTTACAAGAAACACAGTCTGACCCATGTAAGTAGAGATGCATGTTGATTACCGTAGTCTTGAGTGGAGAGCGAAAACAAACAGGTTGTGTTTTTGGGGGTATTAACAAAAATTCCATTATTAGTGAACCAAAGCATTGCCTTGTACACGTCATTTTGCAACATTTCAGTTGACATTTTGTAAGAAAGAGGTTTTGCCAGTAACACAGTGTCGTTCATATACTGGAACACAGAACATTTGGAAATTGCCAAAGGAAGTAATTAACAAAGATATTAAACAACAATGGAGATAAAATGCACCCCTGAGGAACTCCCGCTTTCAACGACAGCTTAGAACTAAAAACGCCCTTATCATCGGTAGCAACCCCTTGAAATCTGTTGCTCAAGTAATTTTCGAGAATGTTATAAAAAGGCCCACGAAATCCCCCAAAATCTAGTTTACTTACCAAGATTTGATTATTGAGGGATTCAAACGCTTTCGTTACATCTAAGAACAGCGCACACGTGAAAAGATTCTGATCGAATGCCGAGAACAGTTCATCTGAAAATTCCTCAAGCAGTGCCGCAGTACCACGCCCTGAAACAAAACCAAACTGTCGATCAGTTAGGATGAAAACTTTGTTAAGAAAATAAGACATAGTGTGGAAAAGAAATTTTTCTAAGACTTAAGCAATAACCGGCAATATAAAAATTGGCCGATAGTTTTCAATACTTTCTTCCCTGACTTGTGTAATGGTAAAATAACTGCACTTTTTAGGCATTCTGGAATCACCTTCCGTCACCTTCCGTTACCTGCCAAAAAACTATTCAGTATATGCAAGATAATATCTGACGGCGCATTGAAATTCCTTCTGATGGTGTGTAAAGATATTCCATCGTACCCAGTGGGCTTGTTAGGACGGAAACTGTAAATTTTTTCTTCCAGATCACCCTTCGAAATTCTCGGCAGAAAAACTGACGCAGATATGGATTGCCCTAACGACCGACTGTTTGCGGATGGAGAGAAAGCTCTTTGGGACGCTCTAACAAAGTGCCTGTTGAAAACACCAGCCTGCTGTGGGAGGTTGCTGAAAAGCACCAAAAACTGACCGTTTACTGGAACTCACTCCTCTGAGATGATTTACCAAAGACCAGGTTTTGCGTACATCAGTTGAAGATTTTTGGAACTTATAAAAGAAGTAACAGCGTTTGGCGCTACGCAGAAGAGTAACAACTCTATTTCTTGCAGACTTGTATTCTAAGCGCTGTGCTTGGTTTCTGGGATTTCTTCTGCAGCGTTTCCACAAGGTGTCTTGATACGAAATAGAAGCAAGAATTTCCATGTTCATCCAGCAGTGAGCCTTTCTTATCGGCTTAGCTGTCAGCCGTGTGCAACGTAATTCAATTTTTTTCAGTTGCGTACAGAACCTTTCATACACTTTGCCCGTCGAATCTTCTTTGGTTAAGGATTCCAAGTCAAACGAAACCGATAAGCTTATGAAGTTTGGATTGATTAACAATGATAATAGGAATAATAATGTTTATTTTTCATCATCACACTGATGAAAGAAGCTGTAGGTAAAAGCTGCTCTCCGTAGAGGCAGCTTGACAAAGGCCCACAGCTGCCTTTGTAGGAAACAGTCAGCAGCGGCAATTACAACAACATGCAACGCATTTGGTTTCATAAACATACAAAACACAGGAACAGGTATGTGTGACCCGAGAAGCAAACACATTCGTATGTCACCTCTGTTATTAAATGTGTCTGTCACGTAAGACAACGAATGGCGCAACGTGCCGCAGACTCGAAAGTGCCCAACGTTCTCGCCGTGAACGCATCGCGCATGCACATCCACCGCCCTCTTACGTCGCTCTTCCGACCGTATGCCGTTGATTTCTGACAGGTCGTTGTAGAGCCATAGGCGATCGCATACTCGGCAGCTTGATCCGAAGTTGCGGTCGAGAAAGTCTCTTTGGAACCTTGCGTAGACGCCGTCGAATCCCGGCACCGTGCCCTCGTGGCGTCAACGTCTCTTCGTGGCATTCTTGGCGTCGCGATATGCGTCGTCGGCTCTTGCTCGTCGCTTACGTACCATATCGCGGGCACGCTCTTCTTCTCGGGCCGTTGTGCTAGCACGACGTCGACGGTCTCTCTACCTCCGCTGCTCTAACTGTCGCTTCTCGTAGATACTCTGTTCTTCAGGCGTACGGATCACGCGTGGCCTTCCCATAGTAACGGTGGAGCGAAATGGTACCCAAAATTCCCCTTGGTCGCCTTATCAGGCGCACACCACTACATCACGCACTACGTCGTACATTCACAGAGACACAGCTGCGATGGAGCGCCGTTTTAGACACAGAGCTCCGACACGAGCGGCGATATATATGCATTTGCTTTTGTTGTTGGCTCTCTCACTCTCACTTTTTAGAGACTCGTTCTTCCGCGCGGACGCCACAAAATCCCGGATCCTAGCCATAGACAGCTTCGCTGTAAAATGAGGGGGTATTCGAAGAGAGAAGAACGGCACCTTCATCGCTCGTCTTAGCCGAGGTCTGCCTGCAGCAAGCGCGCGAATGATCGTGCTTTCGCGTTCGAACGTGACCGTGCGGATACGCAGAGCATGCGCAGCTGGACTTTAGCAGATCTCGGGCACTGTTGACTCGCGACGAACTATCGAAGATGTCTGAATCACATTTCTCCCATTCCCTTAATCCTAGGCTGTGGTTTCTGGCGCTGCTGTCACTGCAAATAGCTTCGGTGAAAGCGCATCTTTTGAACGGAAAGGTATGGTTAACCGAAAGTTAGATGCGATCAAAAAACGGTGCAGACGGATTGTCTGTGCAGTGTCAGAACGCTCCATGAAGTCAGCCGCGTGGTGCGAATGTATGCCATTGCACCGAGGCTACAGAATATGGTCAGCACGAGTCACTCAGCTGTTTACGTGGTAGGCCACACGAACGTCTCGTCGAAAAGTGGCGACTCACTATATGTACAGCTGCCAATTCGCACTGCAGGTACAGCGTTTCACTTCTGGCCCATGAGTAACACACACGCACAGGCGGCGGCACGTGCGTAACGGCAATTGATTCGCCAATCGTGTCGCAGGGGCTTCCGGAGTGCATGGAAGACAGCGCTTGCGCCTATGTGCAACTCAACCTCGCCGGCATCAACTCCGAGCAGCTCTGCCGCTGCCCTGACGGCCTCAGCTGCCCCCTCGACTGGGACCCGCTGGACGGACGCACCGTGTCACACGGCAACGACCAATACAAGGTGCGCTCCTCATCCGGAAATCATGCATGCTTTCTCTCGTTAGTTTTTGACGTCGATAGAATATATGAGGGTATCCCAGCTAACCTTAGCTACAGTTTAAAAATATGCGAACGCCCCGTAGCTGGACAGAGCCAAGGTAATGTTGTTTGCCGTCGCTTGGAGATACTCAGATTATTTTTTTTTCATTCTACCTAATTACATTAGTCCCAAATAATTAATCAAGTTCTCACATATTATAATTAGATTAAAAGCGTCAGTGAGAGTCAATGTCAATGCCAGCTACGTGGCATTCGCATATTTTTAAACTCTGGCTAAAGTTAGCTCAGACACCCTGTATACTGCTTCCAAACATAACCCCGCGGACGTGTCGGCGTCTCGGAAGTGTCGCACAAACTATCTCTTCGTGGCGCCCTCAAGCCGTCTTCTAGCGAGATGTGCGCAACGCGCGCATGCAACTTTGTTTTTCATGAAAGGGGATAAAGTTATAAAAATGACATCCCTATACACGTACCGAGTCTTACTATTTCAATAGGTGTCCTGCTGACCAGCAACAGTGCCAAGATAGAGAGAGAGAGAGGGAGAGAGAAAACAAGGACAGGAAAGGCAGGGAGGTCAACCAGAAGAGCACCCGGTTTGCTACCCTACACTGGGGGTAGGGGAAAGGGGAAAGCAGCATTATTGCCGGCCGCTACTCAACTATACCAAAATCCCATCAACAATGCCAACATCTTAGCCAGTGCATGCCATAACTGCCCTTTTTCAACTTCCTTGGAAAAAAAGAATAAGAAAAACAAACCAGTGGCCACCATGTCATGCGCACTTCGTAGGCGGATGCTTCCAGTGAACGAATATCTTCTGAAGGGACGGAGCCTACCGTGCGAAGGCATGCATGAGAGATCGTATACGCGTGCACTCTTTAAAAAGTTTACACTCTTTGGGGGCGTATCTTGTACCACAACGATAATCATCTGCTTTGCTTGAGTTTTCTTTCTTTAACGCTGCGAGCCCGGTACTTCCAAGTCACGAACGGCACGCGTGTTGTCAGCATGACGTGGCATTCTCGACAGGAAAGTAGCGAGCGCAGCGTTTTCAAGAAAGTGAATGCAAGCAAGGCAGATGACGATTATCTTTGTGGCACAAGCATACACCCCAAATGGTGCAACTGCTTTTGGAGCGTGGGTTCGCTTGCGATGTCTATAGTGACACGTGTACTTGTTTATCTTGTACTTGTTTGACTCGT
Source organism: Dermacentor albipictus (assembly GCF_038994185.2). Lineage (NCBI taxonomy): Eukaryota > Metazoa > Arthropoda > Arachnida > Ixodida > Ixodidae > Dermacentor > Dermacentor albipictus. The sequence continues at coordinate 263,164,769 of NC_091821.1, read as the reverse complement.
TGCGCAGTACTGCGGGCGGGCGCCACGTCTGGCGCGCTGCCTGCGTGACCAGGTGGTGTACAGCACGGCGGTGAAGCTGTCGTTGCTGACGGGCATCAAGCTGGAGAACACGGCGCGCCTGCACTGCTCGTGCCCGCCCACGCACATCTTCTACCGCAACCAGACGAGCCACCAGCAGTACGACAACGGCGTCACCGCCATCGACGTCAGCACGCTCTGCAAACGCGTGCGTCTCTCGCTTTCTATCTCTTTGTTCCTCGACTTGGAAGCACAAAACGCTGAGTTCGCATTCGAAAAAGCGTGATAGATTTGATAGAAAAAGCGTGTGATAGCTCTTCGCTGTGCACATGAAACCAGCAAATATATCAGCCGCGTGCTCGACAGAGAGGTATGTGGAGAACGTGTGCAAAAAAACTGGGAGCATGTATGGCAGAGTGTGCGTGTGTATGTGTGTCATAAAGTGCTTGAGTAAACTGGGAGTCCCCTTGGTCATATTTTTATGACCTTATATACATATATACCCTATCGATTCTGACGTTCGCACAGGGCGACGTATGCGGTCGGCACGGGTCGTGGGAGCAACGTGCGACTCTCTCTCTCTCTCTCTTGTGGCGCAGCCTCCGACCTGCGAGCCCGTGGAAGAGGACGCCTGCATGGCCATCTCGGAGTCCTTCGTCACCGGGACGGTTTTCGTGAAGCGCGACTGCGCCTGCCCAGCAGGGATGCGCTGCCCGACCGACTTGGACCTGGCCGCAGACCGCGTCGAGCTAGCCAAGGGCACCTACTACCTCATGAACTGCCTCCCCGAGCGCGCCTGAACGGCGCGCCGCCACCGCAGCCGCCAATAAAAGCTCGCGCGGCGCTCATCCGCCCTCCACCCTGCCCGCAAAGTGTTCAGTCGCGATCCACTGCGTACGCACCTCTGCCAAACATACCGCTGCAGGCCGCCGCGCGAGCCTGCAGCACAACGCGAGCCGTTTTTCCGTGTTCCAGGGTGGCACATGTATACTCGAGGCTGCTATGCTCTCGCGAAAGCACCGGAGCCGATGCGGAGATGGAGCGCTACGGCTGCTGTCGAGCAACACGCGGCAACGGATCCGCGTGCGCCCCGCACCCCTCAGCAGTATTCTTTTTCCGGTATTCACTTGCTCCAGACGCAGATTTACGCGTTGTCATGTGTACAGCAGCAATGCTTGCGCTGGCTCCTAAGCTGTTCTGACGGTACTGTTACACTGTGCGCTGTTGTGCTCACGCCCCATTAACCCATGCGAAAAGGGCCTACTAACGTGAATAAATTGTTCACTCGTAATATCGCGCAGCAATTAGGCAAGCTTACACGGGCTCTCTGGCAAAGACTGTACGGCGTGCAACTGTCGAGTGTGCGCGGCTAGAACGACGTGGCAATATTTTAAAGCAAGTGGACGTAGTGGCATCTCGTTAAAAAAATATATATACAATGGCACCAATTTGTATACGACTTAGAGGAAACCAGTCTGCAGGCGTTTATGTCAACAAAATATTGAAGTTTGCATTTTCCGATCTCGCGTTATACCATGCGAAAATCACAATTTATGTTTTAAAATACGTCGACGACTCTGGCTTCGTATCGCCAACGTGTGTGTTTTGGAAGGCGAGTCACGCTCTAAAACTGCAAACATCGAACTCGCACGTAAATCGACCGTCACACGCTTCCGCGCCTGAGTAGTAAACAAAAAGAAAAAATTCTGAAAGAAAATGCCTGGTTTTGATAACTTTAATACTGCCCACCTATCGTGCCACCAGAGTACACTACGTGCGCAAGCGCCTATGCTAATCAGAGCCGGCAGTCTCGGCTGAGAGACCGAGAGAGAGAGAAAGTGAAGAAAATATTTTACACTCTGACTCGCGAGTGTGGGTCCTCCTTCCCTAGTGCGCCGTGGCCACAAGCGCTAGGTTTACTTTGAAGCGCGTTTTACTTTGAAAAAGCCTATGCACCACCGGCGCTCACATTTTCACGCATGCCTTGGACCCGGCTGTTCCTGATTAGAAAGTCACCATAACTTTCTTGAACAGCAGGAGACGATCGCGTTTCTCTTGCAGAGAAAGCTTTCGGCTGTGCTTCTTTTGCCATACGCTTAATGAACTCACGCAAATTATTCGCAGTGACGATACTGCGGCAAGTAAACTAAGTACACGTGATTAAAGGGCGACGAGGACATGAAGCCCGGGATACAAACGTTTCACATAATGTTTCTACAAAAACAACATGACTAGCACCTCGACCACTCTCTCTTTAATGAACGAGAACTACCTGCACTGGCAAAAACAATTTCGCATGGGTAAGTGTATAAAAGAGCTTAAATCGGTAGTGAAGAAGGTCACAGAAAAGCAATGCTTTGAAATGGCGACGTGTGATTTCCTATAGATGCAAAAAATAATACTAGCACGTCTCTTGAGCAGACGTCTAGATCACACGTACTCGCCAGAAAAAGCACGTAACACACTCGTCAAAGCGCGCACAACGCGAAGTTGCACGCCGTGTTCCCATCACGAGTGTGGTGCAAAAAACATGCTCCGAGAGGACGCTTGGTGCAAGATTATAACGCGCCAGTACATCGTTTATAGAATTCCCCATACCATTTAGAGGGACGAGTGACCTCAAAGTCCCCATGTAATGTAGTGATGGCCCTGTTAGAACGCCTCCCAAGAATGAAAGGCCTTCTCGGCAGCCCTGAGTGCTTATTTAGCGACATCCTCACAGCAGTGGGTCCTTTTGTAACCTAAACCATCACTTCTTTTCGTGAAATACTTAGTCTTCTTAATCGTACTTCGTTATGCGTTCTTCGTTCTCCTTGTTCCCCGCTTTTGCAGAAACCGCATCAGGAAGGCAAGCGAAAATAAAATTCTATGTACATTGAGAGCATGGCACACCATTCGTGTTACAAGAGCCTATAACCCTGTTCAGAGTGTACACAGCGCATCTCTGCTGGAGTACGTCAAGGCAGAGAGCCCCATGGAACGAAATTCGCGACGAAGTTCACCGAAGTGTTTCGAGCGTTTCAACTACTCGAGGTGATCTGGTGTCAAACCTTTATCGTCGTCGCCATAAAACTCCGTTCGTTTTTTGAGATTTGGCGCCACTGTATGTTGTGCAGCGTCGATTGAGAGACAACCTAATTTGTGAATGCGGAATTTTCGCTGATGTCGAGTGACAACAAGAATAACTTTTTGTTATGCTACGAATCGAGCTGTGCTTGTCTGTGATGCTGATGCTAACCATACGGAGACTAGAAGATGAAGCACAAAAAAACAACGTCATTGTCAGCTTTGAATGCCTGATGCTGCGACAGGCTGAATTAGGTAATCTGCGCGACACTTGTTTTGCAAACTAATAACGTTGTCCAACTAAGAAGTTCGTGGTATTTCAGTCCCATGGGGTCTGGACTTCACAGACTGCGGAGGCAAAACTGTACTTGGTTGGATCAAGGCTTCGATGAAAACATGTCGGTAACTGCAAACGCACACATTTGTTAAGTGCGATTCTTAATCACCAGAAAGTTTCCGTCGAGTATGCTTCTTTCCTCGGGAACTTGTAATGTAACCCCGTTACTTCTTGTGAATAAATGTAACCGCAAATGTACGACTCTTCGATTTGTAATTGCACTCCAAATTAAATTAATTCCGTCGAAACGAAATAAAGATCTACGAGCTTATTTATTTTATTTTTTTCTTACGTTAAATTAATGTTCACAATATCCGTTTGCAGGTTAATAACTGCTCCGCAGTATTTATTCCAAGTCTATCTCACCACTTGCCTAAGCCACAGTGACACTTTACGAAAATCAGTTAAAAGTGTTGCGCTTGACACGAGTGCATACGCGTTTTTCTTGTTTTTTTCTTTATTTTTTCTGAGGCGGGGGTAGAGAAAGAGCGCTCATCACATTTTTTTTTTTTTTAGAAATTAAGAGCACCACAGTGCAGCTCAATGGCAGCAGGTCTTCCGTCCACCAGTACGACGCGTGCAAACTGCATCTGTTACGGATTTCTCGCCTTCTACAAATCACCGTTCTTATATGCTAGACTAGTTCATTAATATGCCTACAGGACTTCTGAAAGACCGGAACCACGTGCAAGATAATCCAACCACGCTGCAAAAAAATTATATTTGAAAAATAATCAAAACAACACATTAATTAGCCCAGAAGCGTAGAGAGGTGGGTGAATTTGATACACATAATACGTGACACAGAGGGAGGACACTCCTCACCAGCGTCCTCTCTCCGTCCTGAACTTCTCACGCGCGAAAGTCATGTATCCCAGTATCCTGGGCGGCACCATGCTGTTGCACATGGTCTAGTAGGCGCAATGGCACCTCGACCTACACGCGAGGCACGCATATGGACACGACGACGAATATTCCAAATGGCCCGCTCCCGCAGCGATGAGCACACTGAAGGGGCCCATCTTCGACCCGATGCTTTGCGCCATCACCACTACGACCAGCGCCACCACCGATCATCGCACAAAAACCATCCTAGGTGCCATAGAAATGAGAACATTGGTATAAAGCACCTGAGGTTTCTCAGGTATCCATTATCGGCATCTAAATAAAACACGGACAAGCTAAACTAAAATAGAACGCATCATGCTTCGTCAGTATACGTTTCCATTTTTTTTTTTTCAGCATTAGTTAGCCCCACGGCAGCCTAGCCAAAGGGCGTCTTGAAGCCCTCTCTCCCGCACGAAGTGTCAGCGGTGATGTGGTCCGTAAGTCCAACTGGGAAAGCATGGCGACCTGCCAGGATGAAGGTCCGCACACGGCGCAGATGACGTAACTCGTTTGTTTAACGTGCACATGAATAACTCTGAGGTCTGCATGTTGGCGCACCGGGTACAGTAATATAAAAACTAAGGGAAAAAAAATAAGCTAAACGAGACAAACAATGAAAGAGAACATTTTGGCATAATGCAAGTATACACAAATTAATAGTAGCAAGACAATAACGAAAACTAACAAGTAACATTCAACAAAACGCAAAGTGAATCCACAACGAAGAAGGGGCAACAATTTCTACAATGTGGGAAAGTAGCTAAGACACAAGATAGTGAAGCTCGGAATGAAACTGACAGCAATGATCAATATCGAGATCAACACAATAGTTGCTATAAGTACTTTTGCATTCTATGCACAGTTGGGTGTTGGCTATTACATTGAACGGTCCACGCTCCCTTTTCATTTTACGCGGAATTCGAAGCACGGTGCAACTGAGTAGCTCGGGGCAGGGCAGGATGCCATGAGGTTGTTTGAACAGGAACATGATGTATGTCAGCGTGATTAAGTCGGCAACGAAATAATATTGATGATGGTAAAGGCATGCTGTAACAATAGCCAATACTAGTGTTAGTAAGGTAGTTAGTAAGTTAGTTAGTAGATGATGGAATACACTTCTATACTTTTTCTGCAACCGTTCTATTGTACAGGGTGTCCCAGCTAACTTTAGCCAGAGTTTAAAAGATATGCGAATGCCGCGTAGCTCGACAGAACCAGATAAATGTTGCTTTCCGTCGTTTGGAGATACTCAGATTATTACTTTTTCATTCTACCTAATTACATAATTAGTCCAAATTAATTAATGAACTTCTAAAATATTATAATTCGAGGAAAACGGTCAATGAGAAAATTGTAGAGCGACATGAAAAACTCCCGATACAGCTTTTGTTGCTCAATACGTGCTACATAAAAGTGTTTTTCCGAGCGTGACAGAAGCCCGCGAATGCACGCAATGTGCCTGAACGGCCAGTCGCGCGGCAATGCTCCGTGTATTTGCGGGCATCTTTCACACTGGGAAAAACACTTTTGTGCAGCAAGTATTGAGCAACAGAAAGCTGTATTGGGAGCTTTTCATGTCGCTCTACAATTTTCTCATTGACACTTTTTCGTCTAATTATAATATTTTTCATCTAATTATAATAATACAGTAGTACAGCAATAAACAGTGGTAGAACAAGGAATATCGCTGAAGCCAATGTTTCGACAATAGGACCTGTCTTCGTCAGGATAGCATCTGCTTTCTTTAGAAGCGTTTTTGAAGACGAGGTCTTCTTTGGCGACTTCACACGGGTTTGGAGTACGTGGGACCTGGTTATCTGTCTGGCCGCTTGGCAAAAGAAAAAGGGAGAAAAACGCCCTCCCGCGCGTCCAGAGCGTCGTAGCGGGTCGCAAAAGATACAAAAATGTTGCTCTCAATGCGACAAGCGATAATTACTCCCATAAGGTCAAATTAATGGCACAGGTGTAATTAGCGTAAATACAGCCGACAAGCAACCACATTGAACAATAGGCTGCACTATACTCGGCATGGGCCCACCTGGCCTTCTGGCAACAAAAAAAGTAGTTAGCCAACGTCGACCTACATATGCGTAAAAAAAAAAATCCTTTAGAAGTTAATGAAAAAAGTTCGGCATGAATAAGATAAATAGCGGGCCCGGGAAAAAAAACTAGGGTGGGACGGCAAGAGAAAGATAATAATGCAAACAGTGCCAAAATGTAATTCAGTTACGCAACATACATTGCATTTTTAATGCCCTCAACCCCCCCCCCTCCCAGCCGACTAATTTCAGTACATATAGATACATATACCACATGTACTGTACGTCTACCTTATCTCCTATCGCGTCGGCTTTGTTTTACAGATCTTACACTTCTGTACCGTAGCTCAGTCTCCCCAACATGAATGGGGGCAGAGGAAGAGAATAAGCCGGTGCGCAGAGTAAGCGGAAGTCGAGCTCTTCAAAAAAGCGGGATGAAAGTGAAAGGGAAAGGGACACTATAGGAGGGGGCGCGGTGTTTAGTAGTTATAGAGAGGCCACAGGTAGAGGGCACTGCTGCATCTTTAGTAGCCCGGATGATAAAACGGAAAGGGTTCCAATACGCAAACACGCGCTGACATCCGCTGATACTGCGGGCTCATGTTCCGGGAAAACAGGAAATAAGGAGATACGCTGTTTGAAGAGGTGTAAAGAAGAGCAAAACAGGGAGAGGAAGCTGAGTTTTGTAGACAGGTTCAGTTGAGAATGAAGGTACTAATACACATCTTCACAGCGGCTGAGGATGAAAGAAACGACATAAACCGAATATTTAATAAATGCAACAAGAAACTTATACTCCTGGGAAATGTATATTAGTAGAGCATTGCTTGTGAGGAGATATAACAAATAAATTAGACATAAAGAGTCTGATGACGTAAGAAATTGCGACGGGGCATACGATCAGCTCTGGTCTACCCATGTGTAAGACTGGCGAGAAACTAAGGGTTGCTTGTAAATATTCGTGCCATTGGGTCAACGGATGGATTCAGGTGCTCCCTTTGAAACATTCACGCGTGTTGGTTGCAGTGTAGTGAACTTGCAGATGCAATATGTTTCTCTATATTTTCAGTCTCGAGGCGAACGAAAGTGAGACTGCAGGATATCAAGTTTAAGTTCGTCTAAACTGTGGCCTGACAGGTTAAAACGCTGTGCGAGTTGCTTTCGGAAGTTCCTTACCGGTGTCCGCGCAATGTACGTTTAATTTAAAATTCAGTGGCTGTCCTGTTCGCAGCTGTATTGTTTGTGGCAAAGCGAACATTTCAGCGAATAAATAACGTTAGAGCTCATACAGGTTAAACGTAAATTTTAATTTCGTGTAGATAATTTCGTGCACATAATCACTTCCAGTGCTCCTAGCTTTTGCATCGTTTTAAAAATATTTGCGGTTCTTGCAGCTGGGGCAAAACCAGACCGTTATGTTGGTGGTAAATTGACAGCTTACATTTGCGTGAACTAACAATTCCTTGAAGTCTCTATTGCGGAGATACCAGATACTTGGTATACCTCCGGGAGCACTTTTCTAAGGCGCCCATTGCTTAATAATATTAGATAGTATTTGCGTGAAATATTGTTTACGTAAATACTATCCCGTTCGAATACTTTGTTACAAATGCAAGAGGTAGCTTGGATTGCATTTTAGGCTCCTTTCTAGTTAATGCTGATCTGCCTTTTAATTTACATGCATCCTCGTTAGCAGTATTATAGTTATCTTGTGGGTAATTTCTATTAGTTAGTGTTGCCTTCAGATTATTTAAATGATAAGCTTAATCGCCGTCGCCGCTACGGATCATCTTTATGCGTTTTGCCTGCTCTGCAATGATTCCTCGTTTGCAGTGTCGTGCGTGGGGACTAGTATAGTCTAAATATGGTTGGCCATCCGATGGCTTTCTGTAGCGTCGTTTTCAGTTTTCCCTGCTGAATGTAAACTGTCGTACAAACGACAGTTTGTACGACAATTTATTGCTTAGCGCATCGAGATACAATGTAGCCCCGCCTACAGCCTGCGTCCCCCTCCTCATCCTCCTATGTACCGGAAATAGGTAGAACGGAAATTTTTAGCGGAAGTGGTTTTAACTGCTCCGATTATATATGGCCCAAAAATATATTGGGATAAGTTGGAGCAAAAAGGGTTCCCATGCTAGTATTAACACTCTGTAGGTGGCATGCCGAATCGAACTCAGAATAGTTAAGAATAAGGCCTAACCTGAGTAATGAATGCTAAACTTCAGCCGCGTGCGCTTTCTTACTACATTTAAGTGATTTGGAGACCACTTCAGTTCCTTCAGTGAGAAGTCTATCTGTGTACAGGACAGATAAGTAATAAGTTACAGGCATGCCTTGGTCCAAAATGATTTTTGATGCGTTGATGGAATCGATAATTCGAAGGAAGCGGGGCGTGTCCTGAATAAATAATAGAAGGGTAGAAGGTATTCTGTCCTCTAGTTTATCTGCCGCACAGCACGCAACCTTGAAACAACTCGCGGCTAGAATTAACCTCACCATTTAACTAATCTTAAGGCAACACTAACTGAAAGAAATGACCCACAAAACGTCTTAAACCAGACCTACGAAGACGTATGTAAATTAAAGAGAGAATCAGCGTTAGCTAGAAAGGAGCCTAAAACACAGTCCAAGCTGCCGCTACTCTTTGTAACAAAGTATTCCAAAGCGCTGCCAAGCATAAACAATATTCTATGTGGCTACTACCTAATATTACCAAGCAATGGGCGCTTTAGAAAAGCGCTCCCGGAGGTATACCAAGAATCTGGTATCGCCACAACAGAAACTTTGAGGACTTGTTAGTTCACGCAGATGTAAGGCCTCAATTTACCACCAACATAACAACCTGCTCTTGCCCCAGGGTCAAAACACGCAAACGTCTTTAAAGCTACATAAAAGTTAGGAGTACTGCAAGTGATTATGCGCACAAAATTTATGAAACAAAATTTAAATTTATATTCTACCTGCACTAGTTCTAACGTTATTTATTAACTGAAATGCTCGTTTTGCCACACACAATACACCGGCGAACAGGACAACCAATGAATGTTAAACCTGTTAAACCTGCATCGCACGGACACTGGTAAAAAACTTTCGAAAGCACTCGCACAGCATCCTAACCTGTCAGGCCACAGTTTAGTCCAACCTAAACTTGATATACTACAGTCTCACTTTCGTTCGCCTCGAGACTGAAAATATAGAGAATCATATCCCACCTGCAAGTTCACTACACTGATACCAACACGCATGAATGTTTCAAAGGGAGCACCTAAATCCATCCGTTAACCCAATGGCACGAATATTTACAAGCAACCCTTACTTTCTCGCCGATTTTACACATGGGTAGACCAGAGCTGATCGTATGCCCCGGTCCAACTTCTTACGTCATCAGATTTTTATGTCTATTTTATTTGCTATATCTCCTCACAAGCGATGCTCTGCTAATATACTTTTCCGAAGAGTATAAGTTTATTGTTGCATTTATTTAATATTCGGTTAATGTCGTTTCTGTCATCCTCAGGTGCCGTAAAGATCTGTATTCGTGCTTACCCTAATCGAATTCAGTTGCCTCTACCGGTTTGCCTTTTCTTTTCACGTCTACAAACACCATATCTCCTTATTCATTGCTTTCCCTGAAGATGGCTCCCAGGTATCAGCGGTTTGACTTAAAAATTTTAACAGCACAAACACATGCAACCAAAAAGTAACAAGGACGAGACACAAGCGCTGTATTGTGTTTGGAGCAACTATGCACCAACTCGCCCAGAAAGAAGTTTTAATCAGCGGTTGTCGGCGCCTGTTTGCATATTTGGAACCCTTTCAGTTTTTATCATCCGGGCTTCTAAAGAAGCAGCAGTACCGCCTACCTGGGTCCTCTCCATAGACCCTGGACGGCTTCCGGTTTTGCTCATTGACGTAGCCCGCTAAATTTAGGGAGCAAGAGAGGCATTGGCTGAGATACGGACTAGGAAGAGCGCGTTAATATCTAGGGCCTGCAGATTCTCAACGCTTTTTCTCTGTACGTAAGAACAATTTTACAAGTGAATGTTGCCCTAAGTTACACGAAAAGTTGTATGTATTTGTCTTGAGCCGTAATGCGCATGTCTTTTATCTGAAAACTTAAAGATAGACTTTCCGCCTGTAAAACAACTTAAAAACGCGCTTTGTGTTCCGGCGCAGTAGACTGATAAGGCCGTGACCGGAAGTTTCTTGGGGGCGTACTCTCGCTGCAGTTATCGCGCGAGTGAAACCGTCCATAACTACTAAGCACCAACCCCCTCCTCTAGTTTCCTTTTCTCTTTCTTCCCGCTTTTTTGAACAACTGGACTTCCGCTTACTCTGCGCACCGGCTTATTCACCTCCTCTTCACCCCCCCCCCCCCCCCACTCAGTGTGGGGGAACAGTACATAAGAACGCTGCTAAGGAAAGAACTTGCTACATTGACGAAGACAACCCTTGTCGAAACATCGGCTTAAAGTGACATTCCTTGTTCGACCACTGCTCATCACTTCAAGCCTCCATCTTCCTATGGACGTCTCTCTCTCTCTCTCTCTCTCTCTCTCTCTCTCTCTCTCTCTCTTTCTCTCTCTCTCTCTCTCGTTTTGGAGTAGTACAGCAAGTTAAGCAAGCTGACTTCCCTTCATCATGAATATATGCAGAGGGCGAAAAAAGACAGTTATCTTGTCCCTGACGTTTTATTAGCACTTCGTACAGTCGTCATAAACCGTTCTATGACGTCCCTGTTGGATTTGCGTTTGGCACTCCAGACCAACGAGGTGTATACATGTTGATGAAGACATATGAATGTGCATAATTCGAGGAAAGGCGTTGGAGAATCAAATTCTCTTGATAGACTGCAAGCAGAACCGACTGCGCGCAGAGACCGCATTGCAACGCATTTAGCGTGATCAAAAATGCTTAATGTCGTGCCACATAGTACACCAGGATTGTTTCATCTTAACGTCCTTACAAAGCGGTACCCAATCCACAGAATAGGAAAACGGAATACTTGCGGCTTCGCAATTGAAAGTCATAAGTTAACCTTAGCAGCATTTAGATGAGGCCGTTCAGAAAACGGAAGCAGAACTGCAGAATACGACAGTTATATAGGGATAATTGGAGATTGGAGGGAGAGCCCTTTGTCCTGCAGTGGGCTTAAAACAGGTTGATGATGAAATAGTGCGAATTTCCTTTAAAATTTTGATGCCATCGACATTATAGAAAAAAGAAGGAATTCCGGATAGTGGAAGAAACGCCATTAACAAAAATTCAAAGGAGTGACCCAATAATACTCAGGGTTGAGGGTGACGCCAGTGGCCTTTTACACAAAAATTACACGCAGAATTTCCTGTGGGACTTATCTAAATGATAGGTAAGCATTTGCTACTAATAACCTGCTGTTTAGTCGTCGTATGTTGCTGTGTTTGAAATAATTGCGAGAAACACCGCGAAAGAATGGTGAAACGGAGAAGCGCGGTTGCAACACCGAAACTGAAACTGAAACCAGCATGAGACGATGAAGAGGCGATTAGTAGCATGTTCACTGATGTTACATGATGATGCGTTTGGACGATGCCGCTGCTTCGTGGAAGATGAGCACTGGTGGACGCGTGGTGTAGTACGTGACGTAATTGAACAGTGTCACGTTTGGTAGACCACGTACGTAGACGTGGACGACAATGCTACCTTCTATCGATGCCAACCATTATCAGCCGGATCAACCGTAGCCCGGCCGCGGCTGCGTGTGGCGCGACCGCGCGGGCCCTATCTTGAAAGCGATCTGCGACGGGGGACAGAGTACGCCGACTGCTGATAACTTCGTGTGCGCTGTGTTCTCGCCGCTTAGTTCGCGTTGAAGCGATAGGCAGCACGAAGGTGAATTCGCTCGCTGCTGCGGGCCCTATCTTGAAAGCGATCTCGTCTTACGTGACGGACGGACGGGTTTCCTCGTTGTGTAGGCATAGAAATGCTTACGCATTTATATGACTTTTGGTCATTGACGCATACATAACGCAACCTGTCAGGGAGACAGCAGTGCGCGAGAGCGACAAATGAAGATTCCAATAAGTGAATCATTAGAGAACCATTTAGTGAAATTGTATTGGTGAATTATGCCTCAACAATAAAAAACCTCACCAGCTTGGCGTGATGTCATGGATTGTATTTTTGGTAGAGAAGGACCGCGCACTGCATTTTAAAGAAATCAAGGGCCCCTAAAAGCAAGTTTCCAGATTTTCGGGGCCAAAATGGTGCAAATACTTTGACAATTGTTACGTCAAAATAACTGACGAAGCGGCGCAAATGTTTCCGCAGCAAATTCAACAAGGGTAACTCAGGTTCAGTTTCTCCGTTAATAACACTTCCCCAAATAATATTTGCATTAAGGTTCTGAAACAATAGTTTACTCGCATACACTGAGTTAGTGTTGTTCTTCAGTGTCCGTTGAAAATCTCATTATGGGCCTAATTTGACGTACCAAATCTGTGAGAGACGCCGGGGTGCTCCGGGTTGATTTCGACCACCTGCGTTCTTTATGAAGCCTTAAATCTCAGTACACGTGCGTTTTGGGATTCCGCCTACGTCGGAGCGCAAACCTTGTAACAGCAATCAGATATGTGGGAGGCCCTTTGAACCTCCGTGACCAGTTAACATGCTATCCGGGCCATTCTTTCTTAGCGATCGCTGGGGACACGCCGTTCGAGCCTTGCGGATTCCCGGAGGCCGCTGGCGCCGCCGTGACTCAGGAGCGGAACCGTCTGCGGCCCTCAAGCCGGCGTCTCCTGCATCATGCGAGGTGTGCGAGTGCATTATTCCACCGGCAGATTCACCTTCGGCGCTCTTGGGGGGACCCGTGTGGTTGCGCGCCCTTCTGAGCAAGGCGCGGAACCAGATGTACGCCAGAGAATTAGGCAGCAACTTTCACAGCGAAACTGCCAAGTTTCGAATCCGTTTTCGTGCGGCGGCGTGCTCGGTATCAATCAGCAACGCAACCTGCGTACGAGTCCCAAATTCTTGCTTTGTAACGCATTTATGAACGATTATAAAGCAAAGGTTACCTTGCGTACACATCACACAATGACACAACGCCTTTTTGCTCGGATTTTCTTGGTCAGTAATCCGTAATTTTCCATTCTCACGTCGTTTTACCACTTCCACGTTGCTTAGTCGTTCATACGGCTGCGGCGGTACAGAGCAGCCAGCAAGGCAGTCGGCGTGGGAGCACAAAGCGGCCGTATGACCAGGGCGTCGGGGACGAATCATCACATATAGAAACAGCCAGCTATATGGGGGCGAGGACTTACGGAGTCGCCATCTGTCGGAAGCGCCTCCCTTGCGTAGTATGAGGGATCACGCGGCGCGCTCCTCATAGGTTTCGCTTACGGCGCTCAATAAAAACACCACGCGGCAGACCTCCTGGACATTTATGTAGGTACTCTCAAAACCAGGAAAGTTTTTGACTGTCTATATAATAATCTTGGCCAAACTGAAAGCACAGAATCGTTCACAGACGCATCTTTACCGAATACGTACACTGAACGCTGCACTGCGCGCAGTCGCCGCGATGGAGTCTCCCGAAACGGCTTCTTGCGTGAAAGGTAGGCAAACACTGAGAGTAAGCTATGTGAAATATGTTCTTATAGTGGGCTGTCTGTGTAACCAAATGGAGCATAACAGAATGAAGCCTCAATGCAGTGACCGACTGCGCGTCTACATGCATGTCCGCGCACAAGGTTTTGCTTTCGCTGTAAGCGCGTTTTCACGCCTTTCTGTCAGCTTTAGGTCGCAGCGTATGATCATTTGACACCACACTAGCAGCAATTGTTCCGTGGACGCTATCAGAACTGTTCAAAAATAATTTTGTTATAGAGACTTCGACGCCTACGGCGACTGTGATGTGCCGTCGCGACGATTCAATCTTTTTGCCTTCTAAATTCTTGGACTTTCAATATTATTTCTCAAGTTTGCGTCGCACTGTATATGTTTACCGATCTTCTCAGCGTGCGATTTCCCTCTGCCTTTTTTCGTAATCCAGTGCATTAATTCATAACGCTAACATAACCACATGCCATATTTTCTTCAATGTGCTTCTTACCGCTCCCTTTCCGTTCCAGTGAACTTGCCAGTATCTAGCATCAAGTTCATAGACCGAACCGTCATGACATAAGCCGGGCAGCGGGCGCGGGCGAGCGTCTCAGCGCGCGTTTACTGCTACTCACCGAACATCGCCGTCCCGGCGCAGTAGCAGAAATCTTCCACGCGTCTGTGCTTGCTGCATGCCCGAGTTGTAGCCGATGGCTGCCTGTCGGTTCCAAGTTTCGCGAGCCAAGCCTCACGCAGCTTCTTGTCCTGCGGCTACGTGTGAATAAGGCTGACACCGGGCTCGTTGCGCACGTCCGGCACTGCGGCACCGAGCAGTAGCCTATCATGCTGCACGCCTCCAAAGGCAGCCACTACCTATTATAGTGATTTCAAATGTTGTCAAGCAGACACCCAAGGTGGTAAAGCCTCACCACTTACTCAGAACCGCAGCGCAGGTGGGGCTTTAAACTTTCGTTTTCAGCTCGCTTCGGTGCTTCCGAAGCAGCCGACGCGGCCGCTGTGTCCACGTGATACCTCATGCCACGTCCCACCGACGGTGGCGCCAGCTTTTCCAGTGGTGGAGCTCGCCACGATGGGTGTGAGAAGCCGCTTATGCAACTTCACTGCTTTGTTATGTCAGATGCTCAGACTGGCATGCATCTGTGAATTTTTTTTTCTTAGATCAGATTCCGCTCACGGTATATGACAGATTTTTCATACCTTCCATTAGTGTATTTTGCCGATACATAATAATCAGCTTTAATTGCCCTGTAAGTAGTACGAGTCTCGTGTTCTGGACCCAATTCGCGAGGCCATATGTTCAGGTAATTTAAAATAGCAACACACGAGCGCTTAATTGGCGAACCGGACCGTGGTCCGTGTGCTGATTAGCACTAGACACCGGGACTTTAGGCAAAATGCCAATTTTTTCCTTAAGTCATTATTGTGCCTACTTGACATACAAGCACGAACTACTGGTGTAGAAAGATTTCAGTGGCACCTTTTTTCTGCCTATATATCAGTATTTCAATGTTGGTGCCTATATATTGGATTTTCGGTGCCTAAAAGTATTTTTCGTGTGTTGTCCTAGCCTCATCTTGTTTATAATGTTTGTTTGTAATGTTATCTTATTTATTCCCCGTGGAGAACTTGGCTGAAGGCAGCGAGTTATTACCACAAACACTTTGCCGGTGTAAATGCTGTTATTTACAACTTTGCAGTAGAGTACCACTATGAGAAGGGTTCAAACTACGCGACGATACACTAGAAAGCGACTTCGTGTACTTGTGCACTCACTTCAGGTTTTTGGCCGACATCATCTAGAAATTCGAACGCTCGCGTGCAACTCTAGCTCGGAATATGGGGATCATTTAGGACGTTCAGGAAAGGTTCGCCAACATCCCCAACGGACCTCTTGCTGGTAGAGATAGATCGAAACTTCGGACAGCAATCCTGGGATATCGGTAATAAAAGTATTAACGCGCCATTGTCAGATGGAAAGAGGACTTAGTACCCGGAGGTGCCACGTCCCAGAGCTTGCATGTACTCATCGACCTAGCATCATTCGGTACATTGACCTCGGCGGTCCCCCCTCAACCAGGGTTGACTAGGCGGGGGGGGGGGGGCTTTCTTTCGGGATAGCGTTAAAGAGCTGACAAGGAAATTTATTCACCCGTAGGCACGCTTACAACTGTGGTATGAACGAAAAGTACAATATTAGGTACAGCAAATGTAATACATCATACTTGATATAAACAAAACAGATTAGCAAACGAAATAATAAATGGTGTCTGCTTGACACTGGCTTTGCCTCACACACAACAACAACAACAAAACTCATTACAGCGTCCACGCAAAAGCATTATTGTCAGCCTCGAATTTATGAAAGGTACCCGGGGCACATACAGATACAGTCTGAACTCGGACAACAGGATTGAGCATTATTCTGGCTGTAGAAAGACTTTGCCTCGGGAGACGGTTATGTACCGCGTAGACCAGCGGCGAAGAAACTCGGCTTCACCGAGTTTGAACAACTGTTCTTCAAGATGACCCCATACTATCACCCGTAGTTTTCGCATTCTGGGGTACATTGCTCTATTTGACTGCCGAGATCGTTCTGCGATGTTGCGGAAGCACCACAAAACGTAGCTAGCGCTGTAGTAGACAAGACTCGCAAACCGATCTCGGCGCTGTGGTGGCCGCACGGTGGATATTCCGAACGTTCTTGCAACTAGCTTCCAGAAGGTGCGTACTACAACGCACTCCTTTACTACATGCGCGTTGGTCTCTGTTTGTGCGCAATATATGCATTTATCATTCGCTACCATATGCCAGCGTTCAAGCCTGTCTCTTGTAGGTAGAATGCCCCACTGATATTGCCAATGAAAATCCTTCACTTGAGAGGGTAAATCAGGTGAAAGCACGGCTGACCATGTTTGTGTAGTAGCTGTCCGTGGAGGTACAGCTGTCTCACACATCATTTCACAAAGCCTGGAAACTGGTGTCACACGCCACTTTGTAATTCTTAGTTGTACAAGCTGGCTTTGCAAGCGCGCAGCCGCCGCATACTGCGGTGCTGGCGTTACTGACGTCGGAAGCAAGTTGCCTGTACACTGAGGCATAAGCGATCGACGGTAATGGTCCAGCCAATAAAGGAGCAGTGGCCTACCAGGGTACTCATCATCATCAAGTAGATCACATGTACTCTTAGTGCACAAAAGCCTACCGAATGTAACTATGCACGGCAAGCTCCATCCTCCGCTGCATTTCGGCAGACGCAAGAATTGCTGCGCTACGTATTGCGACTTGTTTAGCCAGAACCATGAGAAAATAAGTGAGTTTACTACTCGTACTGTTGGTGACGGCGGGAGAGCTACCCTTGCAGCAAACCACAGTTTACTGCACAATACGTTCTTAATGAAGAAAGCCCTTTCTGCCAGCGGCAGTGGCAACGCAGTCACTGCTTCCGACTGTTCTTTAATGCAGCTGACAATGTCTCGCCACGTGGGAGGTGAAACACCACTTGTACAAAATTTGATACCTAGTATTTGCATATGCTCGGTCTGTTTAATGTCCCCTGGTAGCGTTATTTCGGCGCGACCTAAATTTAATGCTTCACATTTCTCATATTTATTTTGCCCCCTGACATTGAAGCATATTGATTATAAATATGCTATACCTCTACAAGACTGTCCCTATCCCGTAAAAACAAAGGGATGTCATCCGCATACGCTGATACTTTTATGCACCCGGTTCCCGGCAAGGCGTCGGACGTCGTTTCGGCAGAGAGATCTTCGAAGGAGCCATACCCAGACCCTCTATGTGGTGCAAGGAACTTGCTGAACTAATTGTATTTCTGAAGCTAAAATACGGAGAAAAATCATAAAGTACGACTTACATACAACCTAGAGACGTGATAGTTCTCGGATTGTAAGTTGAATATACGAGAAAACATAATTCTGTCACGCGAAAACTCAAAGAAACCTCTTTTCCGGTGTTTCTACAATGCATAGACCACCGACGGCGTCCGACATTTGCGCGCACCGGTGCGCGAATATCTCGGGGTCCACGTAGCGGCGCGCCCGCTTCCTTGAAATACTTCCAAATGGCGCTCGCCTCCTCCGCATCGCGGCCCAGGGAAGAGGCCGCGTTTCTACCAGAAAGCCCGCATTCGTGCATAGCATTCGCCGCGAGCGTTTCCCGGTAAACAATGCGGTTACATACGCTGCAGTTGCCGGGAAGCGTGAGAAGCAGTCAGGGATATTTGAATGCTATCGCGTTTCACGCCTAAAGGCGAAGCTTATACCCCAGTCAAGCGGGCAAGTTAAGTGCACTTACGGCGAGTGCACTCGGTTTTTAAGTGCACTTTCCCAAATCTTAACGTCGCAGCGGAGTGTACTCTCAGATGAGTGCACTCAAGTGGGAGTACGTTCACGGAACGCACTTTGCTGGCCGAGTGCGTAGCCTCACCGCCAACGGTTTGAAGGAGTGCCTAGCGTCGCCACCAACGCTTTCAACGACGCAAAATGTAATGCATAAAAAAGGACACAAAAGTTCATTTCAATTATTGAGCAGCTTTTAACAATATAATTTGTGTTTAGCGAGAAGCGAAATAGCACAATAAAGAAACGAATTTATCATGTACGCAACTAACGGCACCAGAATGATGCGGCACTGCGGCGCCGCCATGTTCATTCAGTTCGTGTTTATTTTGGTGTGAAAGCGTGCTGACAACGCCGAGTGCACTCTGTTTTCCCGTTAAGAAGCGCGTTACCTAAAGTGTGACTCAAGATCCCGAAGTGCACTCCCTGTAAGTGCACTTAACTTGCCCGCTTGACAGGGGTATTAAATGTCCTCCAAATTTTTGTCACAGCTTCTGACCGGTGAATATCACGCATTTCCAGAGGGCATTGGATATTCGAACATGCCGAGAACAAGTATGTGTCTCTAACTTCGGTAAATGTTATTGTGAGTCGGGGTCGAGGACGAGAGACGGACTCTTGGAGTAGACGGAGAGGAGGCGAAAAGCTTTACACAATATGTACAGATGTAGCAGGTAATAGCATACAAGTAGCGTCCAGAGCGCACCAGACCGACGGGGCAGCTGGTGGCGGCTCTCTTTTGTAACAATGGGCCGGTTCTGCCTTAAATCCCTTTCGCGACCCACCGTCGGCAGGAACGACGCGTGGGGTGGGGAGGGGCATGCTGACGTCACCGGCGTCGCATTCTTCTTTCGTCGCGGCAGCAGTCTTGGGGATTCCTCAGTTCGACCCTCGGGAAGGGGTCGGCAGTTTCGTGGAACTTTGGAGGTTTCTACATATTGTTGGGCGAGTTGGCTTGACATGACGATGTCAAGATTGTCAGTAAATGATTGAAGCTCAGCGCAAGGGCAACCACTTCAGAAGAACGAGGGGGCAGCGCCCCTTGCCTCGACGATAGGCATGCAGTGTGGCACAACAATGTTAAACATTCCTTTTCTCCGTACAAACTAGTACTCAGTGAAAAATGGCCCCACATGAAACCCTCAAATCTTGGAATTGTGCTTGTTGTCACTGTTCTTACAACTTTTCCCGTGCTGTCTAGTCATACTAGAATTTACATAAATCTTGCAACCTACTCGACCAGCCGCATTCCGCTTTATTGAGAAAATAAAATGAATTTCACAAAATAGGGGTTTATTTGGCTGTGTTCCCTAGAAAATAGTAATTTATCCTAAAATATACAGTGGAAGTACTTATTAATTGAGTCTATACATACCTAAAGCAGACTAATTGGTACGTGCCTATATTGGTTTAAATAGTAACTTCAGTGCCTCTTATAGGCGCCTAAAACAGCAATCTAAGGGCCTAAACATCCAGTCTCTAATAATCCCAGACGCTAACGATGAAGACATGTACAGTTGCGAGCGGAAAACCCATGGCGTAAGCAAAAACAAACACAATCTTTTAGCACAGCTACACAATTTATAACTGCCTCAACATATTACATTGGTCGAACACTGTTCATAGGCATTACCCCTTCAGCCGGCATGCGCAGGCAGCGAAGAATAAAAAAATTGCGGCAACTTTGGTCTCCATTGCATACACCGCAAACGCCGTATACAATGCCTTGTAGAGCCGCATACGTCTTAGAAAGAACGTGAGTCATGTTATCCACGCGGCGATGGCACCGATCCAGGATCACGGGCACTCACCGATATTGTTATCGGCGCAAACAGCCGGCGCAAATGATGAGCGTCATCGGTGACGGCCATGTTATCGGTGACGGTCAATGCCTGCCCCGATAACCCCCTTTTGAATGAACCCAGCACACCGATACCACCGATTAGTATCACCGGATGCGAATACTGCGACGACCACGATTCGCGGCGATCACAATGTGGACCCTTGTGGCTCCAAGACGGACGTCCCGCTCCGCAGCGCATCGGACGACGCCAGGTGGCTATCTCCAAGATTAACAGGCGGCGCGGACGGGGCTTTGAGGGGACTACGCGCCGCCGAGTTCTTGCTACACTCTAAAAAAAAGTTTACACCCTATGAAGTGTATATCTGCCACGCAACGATAATCGTCATCTGCCTCGCTTGCGTTCCCTTTCTTGAAAACTCCGCGCCCGCTACTTTCCTGTCGGCAATGATATGTCATGCTGATATAACGCGCATGCTGTTCGTTACTGGGAAGTACCGGGCTCGTCGCGTCAAAGAAAGGAAATGGGGACAAGACAGATGACGTTTATTGTTGTGTGGCAAGATACGATTCAAAGGGTGTAAACTTTTATTAGAGTGTACAAGTCGAATTCTTGCTATACCACCATTCATCTTGTTGCATACATGTCGTTCGTTACGAGATGTCGACACGCGCTGTCACCGACGCAGGCCCTTTCATTAGCCTTCCTCACTCACCCCACAAGATCGCTGTGGCCTGTTAAAACAGAAAAATCACCGCCCAAGCACTCCGTACAGATGCTTAACCAACGAAGCTCAAACGTGCGGCCCCGGTGTTTATCACTGGGTTAATCCCGATGGTTCCTTATATGACGGCTTGGTGGGCTGCCGGATCCTCGGAACGCAGTTGCTGCTTGCGCTTGGCTGCATGAGCCTGTTCTTGTGCCCGAGCTGCAGCATCGGCACGGCGTAGACGAGCTTGTTCCTGGTTCTGCTCGCGGCGTTGCTGATCGAAAGCTGCCTGCTCCTCAGGGGTACGTATGACGCGCGGCCTACCCATTCCGGAGCCAGCGAGAAACTGCTGTGCGCACACTCGGCTACGACGGAGAGCAACGAAGTCACTACTGGCGCAGCCAATCGCGCCAGATGTTAACCAGAAGGGCGTCTGGTTGGCTACTCTATCCTCGGGGACAGAAAAGAGAGAATGGAAATATAAAATAGAGAGAGGGAGGGGAGGGGGAGGAAAGCCGCGGTGAGCTCGCGCACGCGCGCGGAGGGCCTGAGCGAGTCAAAGGCCAGTCGCCCTCAAGAGAGACAAAAATGCCTTGATAGCTTTGTGGCCAACGACCGATGAGGACGATCTTCACGTAGCACCTGCACAGACAACGGCCGATCGTTCGGTCGTTGCAATGCGATAGATAATGTTTGTCTTTCCAACTGAAATAGATGACAATGGCACAATAAATGTTCGATGTTCTCTCACACGCCGGAGATGTCGCATGCAGCACTGTCGGTCATTCCACTCAAAGCATGTCTGCTTCTTGATTTGATGATGATTCGCATCCAATGGTACATACCCACAATACCACAATAGGCGATCGGCCAAGAAGCAGCCGGTACATTTAAAATAAATCAGAATAAATGAGCAAATATACGCCAACATACCATTAGTCGCATTAGGCAGCACGGGTGAGCGAGATCACATGTGCGCGCCAGTATCCTTCTCGCCACGAAGAAACGAAATAGGCAAATTTATAGCATTTTATTAACCGCTTCATGAAAACATCACTTCACATAGATCGCAATATCTGCGTTGGATCTGCACTATTTGTTTCCCCTATTGAACTTGTGGCCATCGGGCTGATCGCGCTTCTCTCTTATTTTCTGTCGAAGAAGCCTGAAAAAAAAAGGCAATATGCAGATGTCACCGCCAATTCCTATACCATGTCCTATGAAAACGTAATTCACCCGGGTGAGCTTGAGTCAGAGTGCGTCCGTGATTTCGTGAGTCCCACTAAAGCCTGAGTCCTTCAATGTGCGAGTTCGAGTGAGTCCGACGTTGGTTAGTAGGAGCCCGAGTGAGTCCTGTCGGATTAAATAAATTGCGCGGTTTTAGGTGCCAAAACCACGATAAGATTGTGAGGTACAGTGGGGTAGTCCGGATTTATTTTCACCACATGGGGATCGTTATTGCGCACCCATAGCACAGCACAACGGCGTTTTTGCGTCCAACACCCATCGGAATGCGGCAGCCAACAGGGGATCGAACCTGTGACCACGACCTCAGCACGCACAACACCAAAAATAAGCCACTGAGCCACCCCGGCGGGTGGAGCTGGTTGAATCTGAGTTTTATGAGAATGAGCGCGTGCTCGTCGTTGGCGTGCTGGTCGATGAGAGCCTTGGCCCTCGCTTGAAGGTTATGCTTGAAGGCTATGCTATTGTACCTACATATATAGGTGGTGCTGAACCCGAGGTAGTTCGTTTGATACCAAACTTTTTAGTCACTGTGGTTAAAGAGCCGGGCCCCGTCACTGTAGTCACTACTATTCACTATAGTAGTGACTACAGTGACGGGGCTTGGCTCTTTAACCACAGTGACAAATGAAAGTGACACATATGACAGAAATATGAACACATTTATGGACATGGTGAGGTAGGAACGGTAATCGAGGTCCCATGACCATGATTGTATATAACAAAGGGTGGAGAATACCATTTTGCGATTTAGTTAAGTTCCGTGTTTGGGGCCCTCCTGCATGCACGATACAATTTTGTTGTGCATGAATATTTTCTCAGCGATCAGTGACCAAATCTGGATACACCTTGCGTGAAGGTTGGGCTGGAAAGTGGCTTCGTAGCGCGTAGCTCGTGGAGCAAAGTTTAGGATTTTTTCCTAGATTAAGAAGAGAAGAAATGTTACTTAGTGTTTGAAACAGTACAAGTTGTTAGGCTTACATGAGAAAATACTCAAGCACGACAAAAAGTAATTCTGCATGCAGGAGGTCCTCAGACTTGGAACTTTACGAAATCGCAAATATAGCATTCTCCAACTCTTGTTATTAATAAATTTTTTACAAGAAAACTAGAGCGTTTCATGCAGAGCTAAGGGTTATTCCTTTGTGTCAACGTATTTTCCCATCATATATAAAAAAATTATCGAAAACAAAAAATGGTCATGAGACCTTTATTACCGTAATCTGAACACGTCCATATTAGTTAGAGAAAACTTTGCATACTTTCAAAAATTTCACGCATAACAAATCTGTTCTTTTTACACTTTACTTTTTGGCGTAGATGTGACAGATGCACATTTTAAGTGCAGACACTTCAGGCACGCGTCACACCCAATGGTGTTATCATGGACCCTGTGCCGACATGCACTACATGTCCACAAACTAAGATTACGGTTCTGAGTAATTGTTGCAGTCAGCGCGGCCCACCCATCATCGGTGAAATAGTTCCGGATTTCACCTATCTCAACTCTGTCGTCCAGAACTGCTTAAGGAACTTTCTCAGGGGCGACTTCAATTTCTTCTTCACGAATCTTGTGTCCCTTGATAGCCTTTGGAGAAATATGGAACATACCCTCCAAAATAAAAATAAAAGAAACAAAATTTTTGCAAAGCACTAAAATCATATTTATTAGCTATAAACCACTGATGTGGTGCCTGTATTCTTGCTTGGCATTCTGTTCTTTGCGGTTTGATAATTTATGTAACTGGGGATCATTTTTATGCATGCTGTAAAAAAATTCATTCTTTTTCTGTTTTTACTGTACTAATGTGTTCCATTCATCCTCTGTATTGATCCCGCTATGCTTGTACCGAATGTTTATTTCGCATCCTTATCCATCCACTAGCCTGCGGCTATTGAGTCGAACAGTCTTTTGCGTATGCACTGTAACACCTATGATGATGATAATAAAGAAAGAAAGTTCACCGGAATGGAAAGGGAACGGTAAAAATCATATAAAAAAAGGCATGGAATATGTTCATGCTTGTGTAGCACCAGACAACGAATATTGTACTGGATTAAGAAAAGGAAGCAGCAGGTAATTGCTCGCTTAGAAGACCGATAAACATACAGTGTGATGCAATTTGAGAAATAATGATATTGAAGCTTCCAAGACCTTAGAAGAAAAGAAAAAAAAAAAGACTGAATCGTCGCTACATCCCATCACAAGTCGCCGTAGGCGTCGAAGTCCCTAGGCTAGCTATAAAGAAATTATTTTTGAACAGCTCTGATGAATCCATGAAAGAATGGTTGCTTGCGTACTGTCAAATGCTCATGTGCTGCGGCATAAAGCTCACGGCACGGTGCGAAAACGCGCTCGCAGTGAAAGCGAAACATAGTGCGCGGACAGGCATGCAGACGCGCAGTCGACACCGCGAACCCGAACGATCGTTGCATTGAAGCTTTATTCTGTTATGCTCCATTTGGTTACACAGACAGCCCACTATAAGAACATATATTTCGCATAGTTTTCTCTCAGCGATTGCCTGCCTTTGACGCAAGAAACCGGTTCGGGGGAATCGCTCGCGGCGACCGCGCGCATTGTCCCAGCTTACTGTACGTAGTCGGTAAAGAGATAGGGTCTGTTAACCATTCTGTGCTTTCTGCTTGTCCAAGATTATATTAAAGGAAAAAATATTTCTCTCATTTCGAGAGTACTTGCAAAAATGTCCAGCAGTATCTTTATTTAACGCCGATAGCCAAACCTATGCGGAGCGCGCCGCGTTATCCCGCAAGTGAGGCGCTTCCGAGAGATGGCGACTGTCCTCGCTCCCGCCTCCAATACCGACGTGAATAGTGACGGCCCCGTCGCTACAGTGCTGTTGTTAAAGCGACCGGAACTATTTCGCCGATGATGGGTGAGCCACGCTCACTGCAACAATTACTCAGAACCGTAAACTTAGTTTGTGGACATGTAGTGCATATCGGCACAGAGTCCATGATAACACCATTGGGTGTGACGTGTGCCTGAAGTGTCTGCACTTAAAATGTGCGTCTGTCACATCTACGCCAAAAAGTAAGGTGTGGTGTTGTCGGATTTGTTATGCGTGAAATTTTTGAAAGTATGCAAAGATTTCTCTAACTAATATGGACGTGTTCAGATTACGGTAATCAAAATCTCTTGAGCATTTTTTGTTTTCGATAATTTTTTATATATGATGGGAAAATACGTTGACACAAAGGAATAATCCTTAGCTCTGCATGAAACGCTCTAGTTTTCTTGGAAAAAAATTATTAATAACAAGAGGTGGAGAATGCTATTTTTGCGATTTCGTAAAGTTCTAAGTCTGAGGACCTCCTGCATGCACAATTACTTTTTGTCGTGCTTGAGTATTTTCTCATGTAAGCCTAACAACTTGTACTGTTTCAAACACTAAGTATTTCTTTTCTTGTCTTCTTATTCTAGGAAAAACCCTAAACTTTGCTCCACGAGCTACGCGCTACGAAGCCACTTTTCAGCCCAACCTTCAAGGTGTATCCAGATTTGGTCACTGATCGCTGAGAAAATATTCATGCACAACGAAATTGTATCGTGCATGCGGAGGGCCCCAAACAAGGAACTTAGCTAAATCACAAATCACCCACTGACATGTTTAACTGATGCTTTTACATTGTCATGTTCTGATGCTACGTTTTTTGCAATCACCTATATATATGTTCTTCGTTTCAATAAAAATTTAGTTGAGAGTTAGCGCTCGTCCTGTCTGCTCCTTTTTGTGTCCGTGTTTCACTTCGCGCTAGAAGGCAAAATCATGGTATTCTCCACCCTTTGTCATATACAATCATGGTCATGGGACCTCGATTACCGTTCTTATCTCAACATGTCCATATAGGTGTTCATATTTTCGTCATATGTCTCACTTTCATTTGTCACTGTGGTTAAAGAGCCGGGCCTTGTCACTGTAGTCACTACCATAGTGGATAGTGACGGCTCCGTCTCTACAGTGTTGTTAAAGTGCCTGGCCCCGTCACTGTAGTGCCGATGTTAAAGTGCCGGGCCCCGTCACTGAAGTCACGACCTACTTGGTAATGGTGGCAAGAAACAAAGACGCAAAATTTATGAGATTTCAGAGCACATAAAAGCGCGCAAGTATCGCAACGGAGCCCTACAATAAGGGTATATTGCATATGCATATTATCTTGCAATATGCATAATATATTAACCCATATAGTAAATAATTAATTGCGCTCTAATTACAGCATCAAATAGTAGTGCCTTGGAACACCTCCCGACATCATCCTAAAATGGACCTCGATTTGTCTGACGTATATATCACTTCGGACGGACAAATGGACTTGATTAGGAGCCTTTTAAGATTAGTGCAGGACATCCTTAGGATGTACTGATGTCCTAATGCCGACATTCTAGATACTTAATTGAGGATGCCTTTCCGTTGTCTGGGCAGTTCCATACTTAATTCATGGCTTCATTAAAGGTTCTCTACGCAAAAGTCTCCAGTTGAAGTCTCTTGTTAACCTAGGCTTGTTGAAGTACTGAATAATGCGTTGTAAAGGTATTGTGAAATAACGAAATGCTCACAAAAGCGTTTAAAATGCAGTAGTTATTAGCCCCGAGAACGAACACGAGCGGCGCTGCGAGCGCCGCTCGCGTGACGTCAGGGAGGGGACTCGCGCCTGTCGTCTGCTACAGTTCGTGCGTTGTACGGGCGCTTTCTGCGGTGTTTTCGTTTGTTCGCCCTCGTTCTCTCTGCTTGTATACTTATGGTGGTCGTCTCAAATATATTTTTATGACGTCTTCCTTTGCGAACATTTATTCAAAGAGCTAATTTCTTAGACAACAATGCAGCTCTCGAAGGCAACGCTACAGTGCCAGCCGAAGCGACGCAGACCAGCCCATTGCGGGTTTTTCATACGCGGATAGACAATCGCAAAAGCATAGCCTATAGGAATCCAGTTATGATACCATACCTGCCGCGGTGCAACAAGTATGTCACAAAGCTGGCTATATATGACTACTACAGCAGTTACGTTGATTTTATTCCGCTAAAACAGGTTTGCTCACGACGAGTAGTTCATGGTATAATATCGAATTTTTGCATTTCCTCACAGAAACGCTCGGCAGTAGCACGGTGACTTAACCAATACTGGAGCTTAGATTCTACACGCCTCACTTGCTTCTTTAACTGCTTGTCAACATTAGGCGGTTCTTCACGTGTTTATTTTTTTTAAGCAGCGGAAATTTGAAGTAAAGTTAATGAAGGCTTACAGCTATTTACAGAGTACAAATAGAAATGTACCAATATATATTCCCTTTTCCGTGCTACACGTTCAACTCACCTCTTTAGAGCGCGTTTGTTAATGATTAATAATGCATGTTATGTTCCTCTTTTTTTGTCTGTGTTACCAAGTGAATATCATTTATTTATTTCAATGCCGCAGTGTGTTTTGCATTGTTATCGTGGAAATATTTCACTGTGCTTTCATATATTGTATAACTGCAATGTTTTATGGCCACTATATAGATGTAATTTATATGGCGCTTGATGTGTTACCCCATGCAGCCATATTGTACCTAAGAGGGTGAGATTACCTCAAGCCGCGTCTGTGCGGCTTTTTTCCCTCATCCACCTCCATTTACCACTCCTCTGTACATGTGTGTGTGTAAACGGAAATTAATAAATCAAATCACATCAAACTCACTTGAGAAATTTACTGGTGCTTGTTGCTTAAGGAATATACATGACGAATCTGTTTGGCAAACTGACACAGGCTGCTCGGCCCAATTTTTTTAGTGAAGTATGCCTGCTGGACCACATAGCTGCAGCCAGAAAGCAGTCGAAGCGTCAATGACTAGTAGTATGGGACATATTGAAGATATCGAAATTCCCCCTGTGGAGGGTCAGAAATCAAGTGAAAGTATATGCAAGGCTTGTGGTGCTTTCTTTATGAATGTTTGCGATTGGATTGGAGCAAACTTAAATTAGCCTGCAAGGTTCTCTTTTAAGTACCGACGAAGCGAATAGTTATCCGTTTGTATAATTAAATAATGCTGGATCGAGACATGGTGAGACAAAAGGTGCTTGAATTTTCCTTTTGTAGGCAATCTAAGCTGCGTAGTAGTAGCTCGAGAATACTTTAGCCATTCCAGTTGGCACTGTAAAAAAATGCTTTATGGTTTTAATTCGAAGTTGAAGTGAACTGATGGGTTTCGCGAACATAGCGTGCCTCGCCATACGGACAGTCGATTGCTACCGTTACGTGATCAGGGGTGGGCCATATTGTCGATAAAGGCTACTGAGGGCCACTATGATACATTTCATCACTTTCAATTGAGTGGCTGTCGATCTAAACAACGAAACTTTTCTCTCAGGTGATTGCTACTATGGTGTTTGTGAATTAAATATGTAAATACTCTACATGACACGCCGTCGTGTTAGCAGCCATGAGCAATTCGTTTTTTGGAGGCCTGTTTCAGAGGGGGATGAAAGTAGCAGCAAACATTTTCATAAGAAATGCGCGCCTAACTATTTTTTTACGCATTAATGAATGGCCATATTTGAATAGAACAACACAACAGAGTAATAGGAATCATGATGACAGCTTCGCTGGGCAGTGTCTTTCTAATATCGGATAACATGTTGACGCCAATTACCAAATTTTTCTTCCACGTAAAATGCAATACCTCTCATAGCTAAATACTAAAGGAATGTTAAGTGTTTAGCGAAGCATCATACACAACTTCGCGCGTTGAATTTGCAGATATTCTCTTTTTAGTCAAAATTTACCGATAGACACGGCGCATATATGCATTGCAAAAACTTGTAGACCCCTTTAACGCTACTTAGCTTGCGATATCCAAGTCGCAAAGTTTCTCGACTCACACGCTTTTGAAGAAGAAACTGTGGTTAAGGTATTGCAGCTGAAAGAAGCCGACTTATTCTTCAATACGTACGGCTCGAGCCACCTATACCCCAAGCATACACGAAGGGAACGAGCGCGCGCGGCAGCCGAGCGAGCCGGAGCGAGCGGCGTCCTGGCCGTGACGTCACTCGCGAGAGGGCGCCATTCCTCTTTCTCGGGGCTAATAGCGAGCGCGCTTCGCGTACTCCGCGTGCGATCGTCGCGCCGCCTCAGGTTTCATACAAGTGGTTGAGTCGGTTCAGTGTTCTGTCGCCTCCGCGTTCGGCTGACTTGCTTCAGCGCTTCAGTTGATTACTGGGTGACTGTGTTTGCGTTCGGCCGCATTGTGCGATCTAGACGCAACAAAGGTTTGTCTCCGTCACAACAAAAGCTGCTGGTTTGCCGTGAGCCAGCAGCAGTAAAAGGAGAAGATGAAATTTGTTTCCGTGTTTCGTTTCTGTGTGTCAAAGTAGGATGAAGATTGCAGTGCGCCGTGTGAACCTCTCCCGTGCCAAGATTGTTCACGTGTTTACTGCTTGTGCTTCAACTGTTTGATCGCCTAGTATCCGTACGTGAATGTAGTATGAAGGTGTCGACACATTTCAAGATTGCGCCGTCCATGCATATTTTGTCGCTTGGAACTGCAAAACTTCTTATACTCTTCGGTGAGTTCAAGGCGAGGAGGCAGAAACGCGTGCACGTTCACCTGCGCCTCCCGTGCTACTGTACCCGTGCCGATCGCCCGTATGCCTTAATTGTTCGCTCCTGGATAAGCGCGCATTGCCCCTTAGCGTTGCCTGCTAAATGTGTTTGTTTTGCACACTTTCAGCGTTTACTGGTCACGTTAGCAGCACAAGTGCAAAGAACTGCACGAGAGAATGCGAAGCATGTGTTCCAGGGACGCACGCAAGCTCAGGTGAAAGAAACAAGCCATGATAGAGAAGCGCCTATTTTTGGCACAATATAGCGCCGGGCGGGCATCTGAAGGTAACGATTTCCTGTTTTCGCCTGCAGCATGCAACTGCTGCCCCATCCGAGGCCACTGTCCGAAACCAGCAGCGAACGATGCCTCCGACACGCTGTGTCTGCCATGCAACACTGGAACATTCTGCAAGTAAGTGATTGACTTATCGGGTGTTATTAGACAGTATCTAAATACGCAACAATTCTAGGGACCTGGGTTGTCCAGCTTGCGATCCTTGCCCTCCGGGTACATCCACAGCTCAACGAAGCGCACAGAACTGCACACCCTGTGAAGCAGGTAAGGAAACGACGCAGCACTTGAATAGCCCATCATTTATGTAGCCCGTCGCAGCTGGCATGCCACCTACATGAGTGAATCAAAGACATAATCGAAATATAGCCATACGAAATTGTACATTTGCCTTTTGCATACTGCCATCAATTCAATTAAAAAGCCAAGCATACAGTACACCTTGAGTTACGGAGATTTCTTTTGATGGCGCGATTACCTAGGTATGTTCTGTTAGTGCATGGACCACATGCTATTGTCAGCTTTAATCGATTACTGCATAGATGTTTTTTGCCATTAAGAACAAACAAAAATATCAGAGTTAGTGAAAAAAGTTAAAACCGTTGTAAAAAATGTATGGCATTAATTATAGCTCCAACTGGAACAAGGTTCTTTGATTTTCATGACATTATTCTTGATTGTTCATATAATAGCTGAATATAAGCCCTTAGTGTGCTTCATATCTTATGTGTATTTTTTGCTTTGCATACTCTTTTGGAACTTGATGCAGGCAGAAAACGAATGCTTTCTTCTGCATTATTCGATAGCTTTTTATTGATGCTTTTCTCATTAGCTCTTGGAACATGGCAGTTCCAATGTTTTATTATACACATTGCTGGAATTTTCATATTATGACATATTCATTGCAATTATAGTTCTAAGAAGCAGTGCACACCTGTAAAAAGCTTGCTCCCCACACCCCTCCCCCAATGTGCTCACTCATGACTTGAAAATTTCTGCTGTCCATGCATGCCATATCATCTATGAAACAATTAATGTTTGCCTCACAGAACAGCAAGAATGTATCTCTCATTGCAAACATCAAAGTAGGCTAGTAGCAAAAATCATTTTTGTGGAATTTTGTTGGCACTCATTTGGGGTGTGAGATTATCCTGTTTTTTCACAAACTTTTCCAAGTTGGTTTGCCATACACATTTTAACAAAAAAAGTAACTCAAAAATTATTTCCATTGTTATAGAGCTGCTATGTGTTTTATTGCGAGACATGACACAGATTTAGAGTAATATGTTGAATTTTCTTTTTTTTTATTCTATAGTGTATATTAAGTTTGAAGTTTGTTTTTGTGTAGCACATATGATACACCATGCTAACGGGTTGAAGGGGTACATTCGTGTCAGGTTAATATAGA
Organism: Dermacentor albipictus; assembly: GCF_038994185.2. Taxonomy (NCBI): domain Eukaryota; kingdom Metazoa; phylum Arthropoda; class Arachnida; order Ixodida; family Ixodidae; genus Dermacentor; species Dermacentor albipictus. The sequence goes on along the minus strand of NC_091821.1, from coordinate 263,133,403 downwards.
CATTTTGGTTCCTGATCAATGTTTTCTATAAGGTGGGTTGTGCATAATAATGAATCTTGATGGAAAACTAAGAACATTCATTGAGAAAAAAAAATGACTGTAGAATTTCTTCTTATGTGTTGCGCTGTGAATTGGAATTGAAGTTTGAGAAAAATATTACTCAGGAAGTGCATTATTCTGGGCTCTGCTGTGTGAAAAAAAAAATCTCTGTGCACTTTGAAGCATCCCATGTGCCATTAATGGCTGTGGCAGTATGAAGCTTTCACTCAAAGAAAGTGAATCAAACAGACGGATTGTGCAGGTTTCGTATAAGATAAAACTATTCCAATCTGTTTTTATTCCAAATCTGCCATTAGCCCTCCGTGATAAGCCAGAATAGTTTGGGTCCAGACGATATGGGTGGGTGCCACGCCTATGTGGGCAGAGCCCAAGCCATTTTGGCATATCGCGGAGGGCTAATGGTGGATTTGGAATAAAAACAGATTGGGATATAGTACGGTAGCTACCTAGCTCGGCGAGTCGGTATATCTGCGTTATTATTACAGCATGCACTAAAAATACGGACGAAGAAGAGAGATGTAACAAGAGCACTCGTGTTTTGTCTCTCTTTTTCATCTGTGTTTTTAATGTGCGCTGTAAGTAATAATAATACAGATTGGAATAGTTTTACATTATAACAACCCCGTATAGAGAGATCAAGAGCTTGTTGACCAAGTGAGCAACAAGAGGAAGAACTGCTGTGTCGCCATAGACTTTCATGTGCAAAATGCCGATAGAAGAATTGGAAGACGTAAAAGTGACAGTCTTTGTCTCAGAAAGCACTAGCACTTCAGAAAACATGCGAGTCTATTACGTGACTGCTGCAGCGAAAGAGGCGCTGGCCAGTGTGGTTATGCCAACAGTGCCATGTCTCGCTTCCACCGGCATGCCATGAGCGTTTCATTGTCATTGCGAGTAAGCCTTTTGGCTTACTTTATTTAAAGGAGGTCCTGTGCATACTGGCGATTAGCGAGACAAAAATACATGGGATACTACAGGCTTTGTGCTTTTCGTTTCTCGCTACTGTCTGGCAGTACACATACATTGGAGAAGTTTGGTGTCTGTAGAAGTTGTCCATAAGTCAAGTAGGTCATATTTACGAGGGCCATAATAACGAGACACAACTGTACTTGCCCCGGTGGCTGATTGTTTGTGACATCTCCTGCTCAGGACAAAGTTGTGGCTCTGATTCTCTGCCCCTCATTATGATGTCGCATTCTGACACCCATGTAACTAGATATGTGGTACTAACAAGGGGTTATGTTTACTGGTGATGTCCACTATAGGTTCCAGATTTCTTTTAAACCTGCCTACAAGTTTCCAGATTAAAAAGAAAACCGTTTTTGTTTTCTCATAACATGTTGAATATTGTGTTCCTTTCCACTCCTAAAGCTGTCCAGCAACCAATGCAAACAAAGGGGTAAATGGGAAAAAAATGATATACTCGCCTTCATTTTTGAAGGCATACCATGACCTGCACCTGTGCAATTTTCTGTGTTCAGCAATATGCTTACAATACCTTGCATTGCTTTACAAAGTGGATGCAGCAAATGAACACAGCTCCCTTTTAACTGTTTCTGGTAGCTGTTCAAGGAAACTATTCTCTAATGCTGTTGCTTTATACTTCCTTCAGAATACTACAATGTTCTGATTTGACACGCAGTTTGTGGCTGGTGACAGTTGTGGGTACTATGGGTAATCAGAATAAATCACGTTTGAATTCTTCCTTCCTGTGGCCCCCATCACTTTGTCAATACAGAAGCAATTGGTACGACGCATTGTGATCAACTACACATTCTGTGGCATTCACACTACATAGCATTAATCTGTCTCATCTGTCAGCCTCACAAAAAAAAAAAAAAATGTTCCCACATGAAGGTGAGCAAGCAGTCTATGAGAGATGCATAGCCACACAGTGTGCTTGCTACAGCTATCAATGCTGTGTTATTACAGAAATGCTTTCTTGCTGTTAAGTTGCTTGCTCTGTCAGCTGAGGACATTTTTTACATCTGGCATTTTTGCATTGCCTCACTTGTCCCATTTGCTACCAGTGTAGATTTGCACTCGTGTACAGCTCAAGAGTGCAACTTTGAGCAACAAAGCTTCATTTATAAAACATCTTACAAAAAAAAAAGATTTTGTTACCGTGCGCGTCACACTCACTACCACTGTGAACATACCGTTTGTCTTACTCGAATGTCTCCTTATCTATTCTTGCAATCCCATGTTCCAGCTTTGAGCTTGCAAAGCGCTAGAACATGCTGTTGAGCATGGAAAGAGCTGTGAGGAGCTGCATCCTCAGCATTACAAGCTTTACATTGTGCACAGATGCTATTCTTGTGGCATATGAATATCCTCAAATATTGTGCCTGTAAGGAAGCTGAATCAATATTTGATTAAATCAACAGTGCAAGTTTAGACAGATACTACCCCATTTACATTTGCCATGCAACCTCTCTTTAACAAAGCTTGTAGCAAATATAAAAAAATTGTATCATTAATCTGTCTTTTCATGTATAGGTATGCTAGGCTAGGCCAGATAACAAATAAGTTAACTCTAGACACTTTCATACCTCCTTCATTGAATTGCCTTATGTACAATGACATTGACTTCTAATGATTGCACATGTCATAATGATCACTTACTACAGCATCATGCTGCATGTTGGCTCTTTGTAAAGGAATAAACTCTTTACTGACATACAGATCTATCACTGATAGCATGTGATGTGGCAGTAAAATCTGGTCATTTGAAAAGCTTTGCTTTTTGTGAGGAGGTACAGGCATCAAATGAAGTGCAGGGGATGTCTCTTTAAGCAAGCAAGACTGTAATAATTATGGATGATGTGCCCTTGAGCATGTCCATTGACGCAGTTCAAGAGCAGCTGCTGTTGGCTTAATAAAGGGCCTGAGAATTTCAAGCTTTATTGCAATGTGATGGCCACTTGTCACAATAAACCATTACTGAGGTAAAAGAATTGAAACAAAGCCAGCATTAAATGAAAGGAACGATAGGTAAGAGGAGGAAAATGCTGTGCCTCTCAACTTCTCCAGCACCGGGGAGTGGTATTTCCACAAATGAAGACGACTTACATTTGCCCACGCACATCTGTGAATCTTTACTGCATATGTGCACTATGACATCTCCTGTATGACCATGATTAGTGATAGCTAGTTTGTGTCATCATCTCAAATTAGACCTTCTGAAAAATGTTTCTTAATTGTTCTTACTATTACGCAACCGATGCACCTTCAGAAATGACTATCTGCTATCCCATCTGTCCAAGTAGGTGTAAAACATGTTATATTCAGCACGCATTGTTTCATAGAAGTGGTCGCTAAGCTTTATGTCCTTGTTTTCGTTTGAGCTATATTGAGAGAGAGCAAAGAGAGGAAAGGCAGGTAGGTCAACTAGACAAGCGTCTGGTTTGCTACCCTATACTGGGGATGAGGGAAAGGGGGAATAGAAAGATGAAAAAAGGAAGGAAGTGATGACTGGGTGCAGTAAAGCACCGGGACACCGAAGTGGAGTTACATAGGTGGTGATCTGCGTTAATCACATCTGGGACGACCAAAGGGCCAGTGGTCATTGCGCGAATAGGAGGCTGTGGGTAAGCTATGGGGCTTACTCAAGAGTTGCAAGCACTGGATTAAGAGCATCCAGTACTTGCATTGCACTTCGCGCTGATGGAGTATGCAACTTGCTGAAAAGTACACAAAGGGTATTTATGAGGGACAGAAGCATCACAACCACTTGCTGGTCTTCTTTGGACAATTATCGGGAGTCGACACTGTGGACTCTACCACGGTGCGCTGTATCCCTTGATGTGACTGTAGTTCCAGCTGTGGCACCAGCTGTGGCATCGGTCATGGCTCCGGCTGTGGCATCGGTCACGGCTCCAGCTGTGGCATCAGTCGTGGCTTCGGTTGTGGCTTTGGCTGTGGCTCCTGCTGAGGCTTCAACTGTGGCTTCAGCTGTGCCTTTGGCTGTGGCCCCGGCGGTTTCTTTGGCTGTGGTTTCAGTTTTGGCGGTGGCTGCCGCTTTGGTAGCATGGGCCAAGCTTCAGTATTGGTGTTGTGCGGCTAGACTTTAGACTCGACTTCGCCAGGCCTAGGGGGCAGAGGAGGAGGAGTTGTCGGTTGTGGCATGCTCTTCAAGGAGACATCTGTGTTCTTTGAACTCCGACGGTGTTGGGAGCGTCGCTTTCTAACGGCCACAACAGCTTCCCGACGAGATAAACGGTCTCTCACCATCTGCTTGAAGACCTCCCATTCCTTCTTCATTTTGGGACAGCCCTTTGATGTAGCATCGTGGGACCCAATGCACTTGGGGCATTTGAGAACAGTGGCTCTACAGGAATCTGCAGCGTGGGGCTCTGCGCAGCGCAAGCAAGCTCTCATGTTCTCGCACACAGCAGTTATGTGCCCCAGCCTCATGCAATAGCAGCATTGGAGTGGCCTTTGGATAAATGATCGTACGAGGTGTGAGGGAAGAGATTGGCCCTTGAAAATTAGCTTCATACAGCGGGATTCGCTGAGTCGAGACATGCGAGTTATGGCGAAGCCATCAACGGCTGGCTTCACTAGAATAGGCAAGTCAGCGCTGGAGATGGAGATGTCCACGTCGTAGATTACACCAGCAGTGGTGTCACTGACCAGTGGAATATACGAGCGGACCTTCATGCCGCCATGTTCCGTAAGTTTGCTCAAAGTTCGCAGCGCAGTCTCATGTACAATGTCAATAGCCAAGACATTTTTTCATGCGTTGACTCTGACATCCGCGACTTGATTTGGCGTCACTGCTTCAAGAAGCATCGAGACAGACTGTCTGTTGAGTAGCTTCAGGTTGTCGGTAGGGAGTTCTGGTAGAAATAGAATCGTACTGACTGAAGGATTCTGAGTTGGTCCTAAAGTCGACGTGCTTGAAGACAGGTAGGTCCTGGTGTTTCTTCGTTTCACCTTGCGGCTCCTCACTAACTGAAAATCATCATCGGAGAAGTCCTCACTGCTGAGCGGGTAGGCGCTGGTATCGTTGCGGTCAGTGTCGCCCTGGATGCCAGTGCGCTTCCTAGACGCAGCCACCACTGAAGTCGCCATTCCCGGCAGAGGTGTGAGGACGTCAAGTTACATTTATGCCACAACCCATGGCGGCTCCCCCGTGATATACACAGAAATCAGCCAAAATAGCTGAGCTAGAAGAATAGCGTCCTGGCTCGCAGTCACTTCGTCGTCGTCCTCCTGAGCTAGTTTGAGAAATATTAAAAGAAGTGAAGTATGCAGCTACAAAATTTTGCCGCTCCATTCATCGTTGGTTTTAACAAAGCTCAGCACAATGTAACATTGTTTTTTGTCATTCTTTTTTGCTCCTGTTTAAAACAGCCTATTTTAAATTTGTAACAAAGAAACATTGCATTAGTTTCTATAGAATATAGCCTTTGAGAATACACACATATCAGCAAACTGTATATGAAAGAAACAAATAATTTATAATTTATTCATATGTGTTTGAAAAGACAGGCTAGGGAGACATGGATGTGGCTAGCAAAGTGTATTGCAATGCTGTTAGTGCAGAAAAATATTCAAGGCTCACGCCGAGTTGACTCTGTTTGTGCCTGTGGGATGCCTTGCAACAAGCTGTCGGGAACGTGCATGAGCTTTTGTGAACCGAATGATGGCCTACTCTAACTGTTTTTTTTTATTGACTCTAGCAGCTGACAAAGCAGTGATTGCTATGTAACACTGGTACGCTTCACGAGGTATAAATCACGAGGCTTGCATCAACTGAAGGTAGCAGGCACAGTTTGTAGTTTTCGAAATTGGTCAGTCTTATTTTTCAATATAAATCTTGGTGTGTCATTGTAAGTGTGCACAGATCCTAATCCATAGGTTAACTGTACGTAGCTGTTCTTGGCCAAGCTTTGCTGTCATGACTGCACAATGCGACAATTAGTTGCCTGTAATCGCAAGATCCTCTCCAGAATTTCTGCTGAAATTTTACTAGGCTTGTTCATGAAATGTTACCAAAGTATGTGTTCTGGGAACATGAAAAATTATGTTACTAAAATGTAGAATGATTTAATAAACCTTGTGAATAAACATAACTTTTAACACAAGATTTCTTCCATTCCAAACAAGCTTTTGCTTGTCTTAGCCACATCCAACCCTAAGCTATTCTGATTCTTCGCAGTGATTTTGAATAAGACTTTCGCATAAATTTTTATAATTTTAAGTTTAGATGCCCTGCTTTTTCATTTATGGCAGTCTGAACCTCTTGCTGTGCCAGTTATTTTACAGCCCCAATTTTTTTTTCTATGTTTCTGAACCTGTGCTTAGCACCATAGTGAATAGAAACTGCAGAAAACTCTAGAGCATAGAGTTGCTCATAGGCACATAATTGCGGGAAGTTATTCTTGCAAATGTGCCAAGAGCAATCATTTACAACATCATAAATTAGTCTATAGCTCATTAGCTATGGTGTTGTGCTTCCGAGCACAAGGTTGCAGGTATGCTTCCTGGCCACAATAATGGCATTCAGGTAGGAGCAGAATGCAAAAACACTCTTGTACTGAGCTTCGGTTGCATATCCCAAGCATTCAGAAACAATTCAGAACTTTCCACACAGTTTGTCACTGCCCCTGTGTAACACTGGAATGGTGAACCCACATCAATCAATCATCACAAATTTCTTTGCTGAAATGGGCACAATACCTCACAGGTTTCTACAAGCCTTTTCTTGGATCTGGCACATGCAGTGCCTGCTCTCAAGGCAGCTACACCTTGCTGAGAGGCTCTACTGAATGCACGGTCTGTCCTGCTGGCTTCTACTGCTCGGTAAGCAACATGAGCGGTGTTTCGTTTTTGGGACCAGAACATTCATGACTGTTGTTCTTGCATGCCAGCATGTTCAATATTGTTAGTAAATAGCTGTTGCAAGTGTAATGGGAAGTTGTAATGTAAATTGTTTCGTTCTTTATAATTAACCTGAAATTTTCCATGTTTGAAAGAGTGAACTGCTGGGCTAGTTGGTTATCCGACATAACAAACGAGTTTTGCGCCTAAACCGCACACACAAGAAAGGAGACAACATGGGTGCTTTGTGTTGTCTCCTTTCTTGTGTGTGTGGTTTTGGCACAAAACTCGTTTATTATGTTGGATTTCCATGTTTGAGCTATGTAAATTGGCACTCTACATTGCTGCACAATTTTGCTAGAATGGCAAAGCTTTCACTTCATGCTAGTACATTTATATCATCATCAGTACCTTTATCTCTCAAGCTTTCAGCTACCAGCCCTATCAGGCGTCTACTCGCAGGTAAAATATAGCTTGTTAAGTCAGGGCTCAGCAGTCAACAGTCTTAATACTTTTGTGTTGATTAATATAATTAAACATAAAAAAAACATATTTCACTTGAGTAGCAAGCTACAAAGAAGAACATTTCTAGTACTCGTGAGTATCGGCTTGAATGCAGCAAAAAGATTGTGAAGAAAGCCTGTAGTGCATTTTTGAAAACCAGTAAGTTGAAGAAGTATATTCCCCCGCTCTAGACTTAGAAAAGGCATCATTTATATAGTGCAGCACAGTTATATTGTGATTACATCAATTTTTTTTAGATGCAAGCCCAAGTTTATGAATACTACTCTTATTTGATAACAGAACCTTGGTTCTGGCTCAGCTACTCTTTGAAAAATGTCATTACAAGTGCATTTGATTTTTTTCACTTGAGGTTTGATGCTGGCCTCCTAGGAGTTCTACACACGCTAGGTTTTGGTCGTAAGAAATGAAACTGCACAGATCTGGAAGTTCAGTGCTCCAATATTTTACACAGCATTGACCGAGGAAGAAAAGCCTCGGCCACGAGTTGTGTTTTGACAACGCCGAAATACTAGCTCTCTTGACCTTCACTATCATCCTTTGACAATTTCTGCCCATTTTTTTTGTTTTCCTTGTTTTCTTGCTTCATAGTGTGTTTCCTGTGGCAGTTTGCTCGCTCTACATTTCACTATGTTGCTGCTTGCTATTTATGCACTACAGGCAGTGCATGTGAAGCAAAAGGCAACAGCCACGATGTTGTCTAAAACTTGATGAGGAACTCTTTAAGAACATTATTGCTGTTTTGCACTGTGCAAACATAAAACGTTCACACTGGTGTTTAGAGAGTATGAAAAGCCACTGAGAACGTTTGTGAATGTACAGTCTGTCTGGAGCAAGTTTAAGCAAACATTTCCCAGGAAAAAGTAGGAAGCTGGTATCTCGGGCCTTCCTACCAGAATTAGTGAATCATCATCTCTGCCTAGGCAGACTTGTAGTATGGTAGAAGAGGTGTCACAGGTACATGATGAATAAAATTCCACTAATACAGTGCAGTCCGCTTGTAGAAACAACAAATGACTTGGTGTCTGACTTTCTCCACGACATTGTTTATTCTTGGTAATCATCATCAGCAGCAGCAGCATCTTAATTTATTATTCCCTTAAAGGGCCCCTCGCCAGGTCTGGCCATTTTGAGCTGACAAGCGCACAGCACACATTGCACGATAGCAATCATGTCTGCAAAGTATTACATCTCTACGCACCGCGGAAAGATAGAAAATTTCAAATCGATTACTGTTTTCCCTTCTCCTCGTGGCCACTGCGCTCCAAGGGGGAGGATGATATACACATGCTAGTGCGCCTACATACACAAGTTTAAAAAATTTTTGCTCCCTAGAGGACACGCAACAACTTCTAGTGTATAATCAAAATTTTCTATGGGGCATGAAGGCCCCTGCTTGAGGTATTACATAAGGGGGGGGGGTAGTACATTTACAGTATGCACTAAAATTGGTCAGTAAAACAAAGTGGCAAAAAATGTGAAAAGTCATTCAGTGAATAAAAAGCAGTTAAAAAACAACAGGATACACATGGTCAAAGAGGGATCACTTGACATAATAGAAAAAGAATGTTACGTAGCATGCACATGGCGGAGCGAAATACAATTCAAGAACGCTTGGTACAGAGAAGAAAAATTGAAAAACAAGGCATGATTGAAACAAACAAAGCAGGGTGAACTGTAGGTAATGGTACAAGAATTATATAGGTTGTGTGGATAATAAATCACAAAAGTTTACGTGATCACATTTGAGGGTGACTTATGCATGTAGTTTATTCCATTCCACTACATATAGCAATAGGCAAGAATGCGTTTTTAAGGGCGTTAGTAGATAGTCTATAAAATTGCTTGAGTTACCACACTTTATGGTTTTAACGATCCAACATTAGGAGTTCGTAAGCATCACTATAAGAGCACTTTAATCCTTTAAGTGTCACTGATGTACTGGTACGTTTCCATGCGTGCATCAAAATGAACTAGGTAGGAAATAGGAATGTGAGGATCATACCAAGGGTGCATTTGTCATTGTCCGTGTCATTTTTTCCATTCTACAAAACCAAAAGTGAACCGTTGTGTTTGTTTTACAATAATCAAGAAAAAACTTGATGCTGGAGTTTATCACTTCTGTAGAAAAACAAGACACTGAAAGGGTTAAAGACCTTAAAACATTTTATTTATTTTCATTTCTGTTGTGCTGCATACAATGTCGTGAGCTAAAGATTGTGGTTCTCAAATCAAGTGCTAGTTTATGTTCTGCTTAAAAGTGTTGTTACACAAACAAATTGTCTGAAAGAAGTTGGTAGACTGTATTATACTCCTTCATATTTCCAGTTGTGCTGTGGGACTGCTTGTGAAGGCCTGCCTTTTAAGTTTGGTGCCTCTTTCACTTCATGTATCAGTATGTTCAGTTTCCTTACCTCATAATATATTATGTAGATTTTATTATAATATCAGTTGTAATTTGATGATTTATGATGATTTATGCCTTTTTTATATTTATTGCCTAGAATGTGCTTTTTCAGTGCTCATTTTTTTCTCCTTGAACACTGTTTATGCCCAAAAATGTCATCCCTAATGGTGCTCTAAATGTCAGTTTCAGGCTGGCTCTGATGGTTGGAACAATGTTGGAAAAAAACCAGCTGTTGATCAGTGTTGTTGGCATAGGAATTGTACTCTTGCCACACTGATTTCGCAAGCGTGAGATAGAGCATTAATTAGTGACGAAGGGTGTGAGCTGACATGATTATGAACAGCAGTGAATGCCCGTGAGTTTAAGTGGATGTGAGTATGAACAGGAGTTAGTGCCGGTTAACAAGAGTACGAATGAAAGTCAGTGACAGTGAGTTGGAATGGACATGGGTATTAACATGAGTGACTGTCGGCAAATGTTGGTCGACACAAGTACAAGTGTGAGTGCGCACCAGTCAGTGTGAATGGAAGCAACTATGAACACAAGTAAGTACTGACAAGTATGCGTGGGTGCGAGTAGGAACGTGAGCGAGTACTGACGAGTGTGAGTGTGAGTGTGAGTGAGCCTGCAAAAATATTGCTAACTGAGTATGAGTGAGTATCCATTCATTCTGCCAACCTGTGGTTGTTGGAGAATGCACTAGGCATCCCTGCTGGCCATACCTCTCTGTAGTTACAACACTGATGAGTTGTGTATTTCTTACTTATACTGACGAGGTTGCTACTCCTATTGAATGTTTGTGTGTGTATGTGTATGCGTATGTACGCCCGTGCGTTCACTGTGTGGCTTAACAAAGTTCACCCTTCCTTCGCTTCATTTGAACAATATTTAGTGTTGTTGGTGAAAATTTAATTAATGTATGGGGTTTTACGTGCCAAAACCATGATCTGCTTATGAGGCAGATCATGGTTTGGATTAATCAGTCTGGATTAATTTTTACCACCTCAGGTTTTTTAATGTGTACCTAAATCTAAGTGTACAGGTGTTTGTGAATTTCACCCCATCAAAATGTGGCCACCGTGGCCGGGATTTGATCCTGCAACCTCATGCTTAGCAGCACAACACCAAAAACACTAAGCAACCATGGTGGGTTTTAGTGCTCTTTATCATATAGCTAATTGTGCAATCTTTGAGCAGTAAGTCTGCTATGTCCTCATCATTAATATCTGCATGTGTAGGTTTTGCCAGAAAGGTTAGGCTAAGGCTGCCATGATACATTCCTTATTTGTTGTCTGATTAATTCCTTGCAGTGCACACATTGTGGACCACTTCCTTGTCCTGATGACGCTATTTGTCCTGTCGGGAGCACTCAGCCAACCTATTGTTACAAACCACTGTTTGTCAAGCACGGCTATTCCTGTTACATGTCTGATTCAGCGATTGGAATCATCATTGGTGTCTGCATCTGTAAGTTTCTTTCTCTACTCTATGGACCCCTGTAGGGTAAACTTGAATTAAAGTCATCTCTGTTTGCCGGCTTGTCGACTAATATAAAATGATGCCATCTATTGTGGCAGTGACGAGTTAACACACCAATGTCAAAGGCTGGGACGAGCCACGGCAACTCCATTTGTTGTTTACTTGGTCTCTACTGCTGTTTGAATTGAAGCTTTAGGACAGTAGTGATGAAAAAAGTGGCTATTTTTCCTTAAAAAAAAAAAGAGATTTTTGTTGCCAGTCACTCAGAATCATTAAAATATCAGAATGAAGGAACATACAGGTATTGCACAACTGCAAGCAGCTGAGCAAGCCATTTGGTAACACACTTAGGTTGCCTGGCTGCACTTCTGGCCACCTTTGGGTAATGGGCAAGTTAAATTGGTGTTGTGCATTGCCAAATCTGTTAAAAATTGTTCAGAAAAGGTTTAATTGTTCTCAAAGATTATGCATGCTAGGGGGTGAATTTTACAAATGTGATTGTTGCCAAGGACAGCAGCATGTGGCCCTTTGTTACGTACAACTAATTCTCCATCTTTTAGACAAATTCTTTAGCACCTTGTGTTTCTGACTTACAGTTTAGAACTAAGATAACATGACTTCCACACCATTGTGTTACAGCACTCAGTGTTCTTAGAAGGCAGCAAAATAATTTGGAAGGAGATCTGGCACATGGCTTCAATGTGTGATAACATCTTTACATGTCAGAATGAAGGGCTGAGACTGGCCTAGCTAAACCTGCCTGCTTCAACACCTGCGCCACTATTCCCATCTGGCAGTCATCTGCCAGTCATAACCGAAGCGTTGCTAGATTTAGTTTGTGCATGCTTGCAGTGAATGCAGTGGCATAGAATAAATGAGGTCATTATGAGAGAGAACACACTCTGGACAACCTTTATCCTAGTTTTATTCGAAAGTGGTGCTGTATAGTAATATATGTGACAGCTGTCCCTTTTAGAGAGCCTTTCTTTCTTCTTTTTCATACATGTTATTACACTCACCACTGGCTCAAAGGGAAAAGAAAAAAATGCATGGACACCATATTATAGTTTGCTACTGAGGAAGTGGTAGTCGCAAGTTTACAAAATGTATTGTGTTCTTGGCTATACTTGTGGACAACTTTTCTTGGCATTAAAGGGAAGGCTACAGGGACGGAGCTTCTGCATGCGTACTCCTACGCAAAGTACATGTGTACAGACTCCCTAAGCGTCGTGAAGGCAGTGATGTCACTCTGCAAGCACAAAAATCTAGTACTTACTGAACTCTATTCCTACCTTTGTAAAGCTTATCTATCTAGCCAGTATATCATTATATGCTGCGTACCTGGCCATACGGGAATCGAGGGTAACATTCTGGCAGACCAGATGGCCACGTTGATTGCATCACATGCTGTTAATCCTACCACTGCGGTCCCTGTCACAGATCTGAAGCCTTCCTTACGAAAGAAACTGCGAAACCACTGCCAACGCACGTGGGACGCAGAAATAAATAATAAACTGCATGTGATAAAGCCACGGTTAGGTTTTTGGCCCTCCGCAACGAAATCACGGTAAACAGATGTCCTATTCTGTCGTCTCAGAATAAGACACCACATTTTGGACTCATAATTTTCTACTTACTGAAAATGAACCTCCAACCTGTGGTAGATGTGGTGAGAGGCTGACTGTTCTCCATGTCCTCCTGGAGTGTCGGGAAGCCGAAGCTGAGAGAAAGAAACATTTTCCTCTTGCATACTGTTATTGCAGTCCTCTTCACCCAGCTATGTTTCTTGGGAAGGAACCACTTTTTAGCACAAAAGCAGTCCTTGTTTTTTTTAATAATGTTGTCCTACATGTTATAAGCCCAATAAATTCGTAGCGCATCCTCTTTCTAGAGGATGCCGCTGTGATAATTGTTTCAATTGTTGCACATGCCTCCACGCCCTTGTGTTTCAAGGGCTCTAACGAGGCAGTAGTGCCCTAGCAAATTTTAGCATCTGACATATTTTGTATATGCTATCATTCTTTCACAATGCGTGATTAATGCTCATAGTACACCTCATTTCTCATTGCCAAATTCTTATTACACATACGTTTTATGCACTTTAGATCGACTATTTTTAAGGCCCATTTACAGCCATGTCACATCAACTTCATAGAACTTATAAACACACTGCGAACTCATTACTACGGGCATGGCGCTCTTTGGCCATACCTGGCCCTTGCGCCACCAAACATTAAACATTCATTCGTTACCACTGCGGGCCGTAGCCGTTTCCCTGGGTGGAAAGACGCCGAGTTGAGTGCGTCATTACACACTCATGCCGGTAGTGTCCACACTGACCACAACTGTAGCATGAGCCAGCCCGGTATGCATCTTCCCTGTACCCTCTCGGTGCCTGCTGCCTATAAGAGAGAGGAACCTGCTGACATGAGAGGAACCTCCGGTGTTCAGAGAATTTCGTTGCCGGTCTGAGGGAGTGGACCGGGGTGGTAGCGGGGGGAAGTCATCACGGGCATCCCTAGTCGTGCAGGGCCCCCGCCACTGTGGAAAGTTTCCGGTAATGGGGCCAAGAGAACCAAGTTCTCTATCTAGGCCCGTCACGGAAGTTCGTGGCCGGGGACAGTACGACGGTACTGTCCCAGTATTAGTCTCCCTCCAGGTACAGGCTGGCTTGAGAACAACGTCGGCAGGTGGTGACAGAGCGTAGTGTTGCTCCCGAACGAGCGTCTCCGTGATTTGCCGCGCGAAGCCCACAAGTTCCTCAAGGCAGGAAAATGAATGGCCAAAGAGATAAGGCCTGAAGCAAGGGTGGCACTTTCGCAAAACATGTGCGATCTTAGCGGACTCAGTGGCGCTGGGATCAGCGCGTCGAAAGAGTTCCTGCATGGCCCGAACATATTTTTGCAGACCCTCATCTGGGTGTTGCGTTCGGGCGTCCAGCTCATGTCGAATGCGGTAGTTGTAGTCTACCGGCAGAAACTCCACTCGGTACGCCGCAACGAATTGGTCCCAGGACAGGAACAAAGGCTGCAGGCGCAGCCCCTGTGCCGCGGTACATCGAAGAGCAACGGGCAGTACTCATTCGAGCAAGTCAAGCTCCAAGACACCCGAAACCGTCCTGTAGAGGGCTAAATCATTCAGAAAATCAGTGACAGATTTCCCGGCGTCGCGGTCGCTAAACATTGGAACATCCAACGTCAGCTTCGTCAGTGCCAGAGGCTGCGCGCGCTCGTGACCTATGCGCAGGGTGGCGGCCATGTCCTCGAGCCGAGCCGTTAACATCTGGCACAACGGGGCGATCTGGCCCAAAGGCGACGAGGCCATCGCGTCTCGTCGCTCACCGGCTTCACCGACTCCAGCTCCCGCCACAGTGGAGGCTCCAGGTTGCTGTTGGTCCTCCTAGGGTGCTTTGCGTGCCGAAGAACGCCTCCATGAAAAACAGATAAAACAAACCAGGCAAACAAGACAAAAAAAAATGTAAGCACACAAGTAACACCGCACAAGACGCGGTAACCCAACCATGAAAGATACCACAACCGCTGCTGGCAAAATGCCAAAAACACCAGCTATCAAACCAGAAGCCCCGATGGCTATCTCCAAGAACCACCAGCTGGCCCCACGTTGGGCGCGAAATGTGGGCTCAGGGCCGTGGGTTCAGAGCCAGTGGCCAGCTGAGGCTCTCAGAGACAACACAGAGTGCGGGAGACATGCAAAAGACAACCTTTACTGTCTGGAGCAAAGACTAACCGAGCCGAAACCCAGCTTCCTGATCGCCACTCCTCTTGCCAGGCTCGCTGCGCGTGGCCCGGGCGCATGAGACCCGCTGTGCCGCCACGCGGCTGGTCTCCCCATAATTCGAACAGCTAATAGAGCCATCCCCTTCCTTGAGAATTGTGATTACTGACTGCACTCTGCCACAGTATTGCACTTCTGGAAGGCCAGACTGCACGAGTGTCTAGAACAGTGAATGGCCAAATGACTACCATGGTAGTCACACAGTGAGTTCGCAGTTCTGTCGTTCCACTCATTGCCGCAAAGGCAGAGCCAATTGTTTGAACTGAAACATTTTTCAATTCGTAATACGCGTAGAATAACACGCAAATGCCTATTTAATATAAAGACTGTAATTTTAAACAATACATATTGTCACGTAGTAGTGACGGTGAAGAAAGCAGCGAAACTGGGAATGACGAAACTAGCGTTTTATTGGGCAAACTTGTGCTCTCAAAAACAGGCTACACTCAAGGAATGGCAATGGCCATGTTGCAGCAGGATGTTCTTGACAATGAATTTCGCCACTTCAGCTGCGCTACCTTTCGGCACAGCTTTCATTTCAGCAAAGCGGGTGAGGTAGTCCGTTGCCATGACGACCCACTCATTTCCGGATGTTGATGTTGGAAAGAGTAAAGTCCATCCCAATCTGCTGAAATGGTCGGCAAGGAGGCTTGACTGGCTGTAGTAATCCCGCTGGCCTTGTCAGTGGTGTCTTGCATCGCTGACAGTCCCAGCATGTCTTGACGTAACGGGCGACGACGACAGCCAGGTGCGGTCAATAGTACTACTTATATTGTAGAAGGATCGACATTTGGGCGAGTTGGTACTGGTTGAACATCTTGAAGGGGCAGCGCAAAACGACGATGACAAAAGGCAGGAACACACAGGACACAGGACTCAGTGCTGTCCTGTGTGTTCCTGCCTTTTGTCATCGTCGTTTTGCACTGCCCCTTCTAGAAGTACTACTTTGCGAGTGTACGGGAAAACTCATGGTGCCCGGCTGTCCTATCATCGTGCAAGGCATGCGAGACTTCTGATCGCAGTGCTGTGTGCATGAAGAAAAGGTAGTAGTTTGCGCGGGCTGGTGAAAAGTTCTTCTTTAGCAGGACGTCGTTTCTAAAAAGAAAAAAAAAACGAAGAGAATCTACACCTAAATATCCTCGGGACGTCGGTCCTGCCTTGCAGTTGGCAAGAGTCGGCAAGGCTTCTGAGCTCCGGGTCTGCTCGCTGCTGCTTGGCAAAGTCATCTGCATTTACCGTAGTTATTCGAACCTATGCCGATAGTTTTTTCAAATAATCATATTCCAAACTCTAGGGTCGGCTTAGATTTGAGGATTTTAAAAAACGCGCCAGTTTTTCATTGAAACTGCTGACTATGGTGCATAGCTAGCGCCATCTAGAAAAGTATCGCAGCCACTACTAGCCATGCCAGTAGCCAACCGTACACAAGCGAGGTCGCCATTTTGACCTGTGTTGTGTCGGCCGTATCGGTGTGCAGCGTGGTGTTATCACGATGGCACCAAGCAGGAGAAGCCACTACAGTGCCAGGTACTTTGATCGTGCACGATTTTAAAAAGTGCAGCATATCTAATGCGCTTGACGGTACCAAAGATAGTGCACTGTTTGAAGGTGACAGTGACAAGGAACACAGCGACGAGTCTAGCAGCGACGACGACGTTGAATGAGCTAAGCACGTTCAGATTCAATGAATGCTGTTTGCATTTCGTGAACGCTGTGCTCGCTTTTTTTGTTCAGCCTACATTCGAGGTAATATTTTTTTTGTTGTTGTTGGCTTTGGACTTAAGGGGGTCGGCTTAGAATCGCGGTCGGCCTAGATTCGCGTAAATACGTTATTGTACCTATATAAGCATCCTAGTCTTGGTCATCTTGGGGTGGCGGGTCAGGCGCGGCCAGTAATACTTTTCCTGCATCCTTGATAGCGTCCAGAAGAATCCGAGGTGCCCAGTGGTCGGATCCTCATGTAGGGACTGCAGTACTTCTGGACGCAGCGCTGAGGGAACAACAAGAAGGTAGTTGATGCGGACTGGTGAGAAGTTCTTCTTTATGAGTAGGTTGTTTTGAAGCGAGAACAAAGACAATCCTCGCTTAAATGTCCTAAGGACAATATAGGTGTTCCCTTCCAAATACTCGACGAGGCTTTTTAGCGCCAGGTCTGCTCGTTGCTGTTCAGCGAAGTCTTCCGCGCTTATTCTTCCAAGGAAGTCATCTTGTGGCGGCGGGTCAGTAGGGATGCATGACAGGCAGTCAGCATCAGAGTGTTTTCGTCCGGACTTGTAGATTACAGGGATGTCATATTCCTGCAGTCTGAGGCTCCACTGCGCCAGCTGTCCTAAAGGGTCCTTTAAATTCGCTAGGCAACACAACGTGTGATGGTTGCTGATGACTTTGAATGGCCTGCCATATAGGTAAGGGCGGAATTTTGCTGTAGCCCAAATGATGGCAAGGTATTCCTTTTCGGTTGTAGAATAATTGCCTTCCACTTTTGACAGCGGCCGGCTAGCGTAAGCTATCACCCGTTCAAGTCCGTCTTTCCTCTGGACTAGGATGGCACTGAGGCCCAGGCTATTGGCGTGAGTGTGGATTTCAGTATCGGCGTCCTTGTCGAAGTGCCCAAGTACCGGTGGCAACTGCATGCGTCGTTTGAGTTCTTGAAATGCATGGACCTGCGGCATTTCCCACTTGAACTCGACATCACATTTGGTTAGATGTGTCAGTGGCTCAGCGATGCGTGAAAAGCCCTTGACAAAGCGCCTGTAGTAGGCACACACACCAAGGAATCTACATACTGCCTTCTTGTCGATGGGCTGAGGGAACTTTGCGATGGCAGCTGTCTTCCGCAGGTTGAGGGGGACTCAAGATTTGCTGATGACGTGGTTTAGGAACAGCAGCTCATCATAAGCGAAGCGGCATTTTTCCGGCTTGAGAATAAGCCTGGAAGACTTGATGGCCTCTATCTAGTATTGTCGTATGCCGCCTGAGGTGATCGTCAAAATTTCTGGCGAAGACGACGATGTCATCCAAGTAAACAGGGCAGGTCTGCCACTTCAATCCTGCTAAAACCGTGTCCATCGCACGCTGGAACATTGCAGGTGCCGAGCACAGTCCAAATGGCATTACCCTGAACTCATAGAGGCCGTCTGGTGTGATGAAGGCAGCCTTTTCGCAATCTCTATCGTCAACTTTTATTTACCAGTAGGCAGACTTGAGGCCCATCGACCTGAACTATTTAGCGTTGCAGAGCCGACCCAATAAGTCATCTATCCGTGGGAGAGGTACGTGTCCTTCTTCGTGATCTTGTTCAGTCGACAATAATAGATGCACAAATGTAGAGTTCCGTCCTTTTTCTTCACCGACTACAGAAGATGCCCACGGGCTTTTCGACAGCTGGATGATGTCGTTGTGCAGCATTTCATCAAGTTGTTGCCTAATAGCTTCGCGTTCTTGTGTCGAAACTCGATAAGGGCTCTGGTGGAGTGGCCGAGCATACTCTTCAGTTATTGTGCAATGCTTTGCAACTGGTATTTGTCGAATCCTCAATGACGTCGAAAAGCAGGCTTTGCATCGTTGCAAAAGACTTTTGAGCTGTTGCTGTTTACTCAGGGGGAGACTTGGATTTATGTCGAAGTCTGGTTCAAGTACTATGGCCGTCGGGGTAGATGCTTCAGAATCCGAGAGGACAAATGCATTGCTGCTTTCCAGAATTTCCTCGATGTATGCGATCGTCGTGCCCTTGTTGATGGGCTTGAACTCCTCGCTGAAGTTTGTCAGCATCACTTTTGCTTTCCGTCAGTGCACTTCAGCGATCGCTCTTGCGACGCAAATTTCACGGTCTAGCAGCAGCTGTTGGTCGCCCTTGATGATGCCTTCTACGTCTGTGGGTGTTTTGTTGCCGACGGAAATGACAATGCTGGAGCGAGGCGGGATGCTGACTTCATCTTCAAGTACTCTCAAGGCACGCTGACTGGAAGGCCTCTCTGTCGGTATCGCTTGGTCTGTGGACAGCGTTTTTGACTGAGACCTCAGGTCAATGATGGAGCCGTGTTGGTTCAGGAAGTCCAATGCCGAGAGTACGTCTCATGAGCACTGTTGTAGGACAACAAGCATTGCAGGGTAGGTCCGGTCATGAACTGTAATTCTTGCCGTGCAGATTCCCGTCAGCGTTATGAGGTGTCCTCCAGCTGTCCTAATTTGAGGGCTGTCCCATGCAGTCTTGACTTTCTTCAGCTTGGCAGCAAACAATCCACTGATGACGGAGTAGCCGGCTGCTGTGTCCACTAAGGCGGTCACTGCATGGCCGTCGAGAAGCACGTCGAGGTCAGTTGTTCTTTGTCTTGCATTGCAGTTAGTCTTTGTGTCGGATCACGGCTATGTCGTGTTGACGTGTGGCTGGTACGTCGCGTCATCAGGTCTTTGGTTGGTGCATTCTTTGCTTCCAGGTTTCGTCGGGATGGCGGCGTGTCATTGTTATGTTGTTGAGATAGCCTTTTCGGCGTCTTCGGCGGTGGCAAAGGATCTCTGTCAGTTTGACGAACAGCAACTGCACCTCCATCGGTTGCTGCTTTTAGTTTTCTGAATATGGGCTGACGGACCGGCCTCGGGCTAGGCCAGTAGTGTATTGACGGCGCTTTGGCAACAGGTTGCGACCTGGTGGCGGCGAACGAAACGGTTGTCCAGGGCTGCACTGAGTAGTGGCAATGTAGTAAGCGATATTACGAGGGCGCTCCCCAAGCTGTGGCCGCAGCGCGTTCATGGTGAACCCTTGCAGTCCCAAATCATGGTATGGGTATCAGCGGTAGATGTGGCCAGCTTCTCCGCAGTGATAGCAGAGCGGACAGTGGTGAGGGGCACGCCAAATGTCCGTCTTCCTCACATAGCTGCGCTGCGTAGTGGGTGGGTGTACTGGCGGCAGCGGCGGTGGACAACGGAATTGCGCTGTTACAGGGCCTTGGTGCGGTCGGAGAGAGAGACCTTGACGGCAGGCAATGGCAGTGTAGGTCATTGCTTCTGGCTGGGCCTGCGTTGATTGTAGCTGCACCTCAGGAACTCCAAGCGATCGCTGAACCTCTTCTTTGACGATGTTGGTCACTTGAAGCTGCGATCTTGGAAAGAGCTTCTGCTGTTCCTTGCGAACGACTGCTCTGATGGTCTACGCAGGTCGTCGCTACCGAGTCCTTGAGTGTCGGTGTGATTTGCGGTCAGCACTTGACGATTATATTGCCTTGTCTGCATATCAAGCATCTTCTCAATTGTTGTGGCCTCGGAAATAAATTCGGCAAGTCTTAGGTGGGTTGCATATCAATCTGGCAGAAAGCTCTTGCTTCAAACCACGCATCAAGAAGCAAGCTTTTTTCTCTTCCGGCATGTCTGGGTTGGTGTGTTGGAAGAGGCGAGTTATCTCCTCCGTAAAGATCGCAATGTTTTCGTTCGGGAGCTGCATGCGGGTTTCCAGTAGAGCTTGGGCTCGCTCTTTCCGCAGGATGCTCATGAACGTCTACAGAAAGCTGTTGCGGAAGAGGTCCCATGTAGTCGGGGTTGATTCCCGGTTCTCAAACCGCATCCTGGCGGCATCTTCTAAGACGAAGTACACATGCCGGAGCTTGTCGTTGGAATTCTAGTTGTTGTATGTAGCGAACCTTTCATATGTTTCTAGCCGGTTATCCAGGTCTTCAAATGATGATCCACGGAAGGTCGGTGGCTCCCTGGGCTGTTGCAGCACGATGGCGGACACTGCGGCTGCAATTGAGGTTGATTTGGCGACGATCTTCCTTGTCGTCTCAGGCAAAAGTCCGTGCTCTAAGGGTAGTCCTTGCAGCCTGCAGCTACCTCGCTGGTTCTTGGTGACATTGGTGCTGTCTTCCGTGTTCGGGCTTGGGTCACGGCTTTGTGGGGGGGGGGGGGGCGTCCGGTACATGGACGCAAAGCACCTCCACCAAATGTCACATAGTAGTGACAGTGAAGAAAGCAGAAAAACTGGGAATGACGGAACTAGCGTTTTATTGGGTAAACTTGTGCCCTGAAAAACAGGCTGCACTCAAGGAACGGTGACAGCAGCAAACACAGTCGGTGATCAGCGAAAACCTGACCAGCGGGTCAAGCGTGTCAGCTTTTATACATAAGCCATCGAAGGTTCCAGAGTAATCGCTGGTGCCCGCGTGTCTTCCAGAAAGTTCTACACAATTCACGTCGCACATGCTATCAGATTACACAAGCCTGGGTGACAACGGACAGCAGAAAGAACAATCGATAGCATTCGAGAAACTTCCGATACATGTGGGTGCGTCCTGCGCTGAGTGATAACATTTGTTAGACGGTGAAAAGTGGTCACTCGAAAAAGATATACAAGTACACGTGGCAATATGGTGCATCTAATAACAGCCGACTTACATACTTAAATGCCACTAGATGTTTAGCATCTTCTGTTCCAAAATGAAGGACGTTGGACTGACAAAGGAATTCCCTCAGAAGTTCAAAGTAATGTTTCGAGAATTCGAAATAGTTTTCTCAAATAAGCACATATGCTGGTAGTATCCCCGGTCACCAAAAAGCTTACTTCCCTTCAGCTCAGTGCATTTCAAGCTAGTTGGGTGTGAAATCACAAAATCTTACATGAAATGGTCCTTTTCAAAAGCTTGCCACCACATATTGAAAAATAGCTTAGCTAATCAGGTGCTTTGTCTCAAGGCAGCTGGTTTCCCAGCAGCATTGCTTTCTAGCATAACGGAATTGCTTATCGTCAAATTCAGGAAAAGAAAGATGTCAACAGTGAGAGAAAACCAACTGCCATCCGAATAGCACCGTTGCCATACCATATGTACACAGTGTATCCCATTGCCTAAAATGGATTGTTAGCAAAATAGGCTTGAAGTTGCTGTTCACTGCAAGGAAAAAATTAGGTAATCGGCATGGACAAGTAACTAATCAGAGCACGTATGTACCCCGGCTTGTGAAAAGAAACGAGCGAAAAAAAGTATATGAATTGCCACTGGGGTGTATGAAATTCTCTTATCATGTGGTCGTTGCTGCATTAGTCAAATAGGCCAGCGTGTTAACAACCACTTGCGCAAGCACATGAACTCACTGCATGGGTAACATGGTAGTCATTTGGCTATTGACTGTTCTAGGTGCTCGTGCAGTCTGGCCTTTTTGAACCGCATAATTGAGGCCAAGTGCAGTCAGTAATAAGCATGAGAGATTAGGGAAGCATTCATGGTCCACAAGGCAAGAGATACTGTACCTGTGTTAGCTGTCCATCTTTAGCTTGATAAAGTGGAAGCTTGGGTGAGTTGGTGATTAAATATTGACATGTTTGCACAGCGCAAAAGACGAGGACAGAAAAAAAGACACAACACAGCGCTTGTGTTGTGTCCTTTCTTCTGTCCTCGTCTTTTGCACAGTGCAGACATGCTGTCTCTAGCGCTGCATAGTAGCAAGCTCGCCTATCTGGCAGATTGACGCATGCATTGATGCGAAATTTTCGCCCTTTTTTGTAACCCCTTTCGTGCTTCCATGGTGTATGCGCCTCCTATCATTTGTTTTGTTTGGTTGATTCTTTAAGTGGTGATTATATAAAGCAATCCCTGCAATAAATCTGCATAATTGTAAGTCAGCACTGCATGTTTGGCCCCTTTATTTTATTCAATGTGGCAATGAAAAAAAAGATTTTGGGAAGGGTGAGTGAGAGTCTGATTATGATACTGACCTGTTTGCTTGTGAAAAACAAGAACAAAAAGGCAATAAGCGAAACAGGATTATTCAAAGTCGTGATGCATTGCCAGCTGAGAATAGGCAGCATGCACATGTGTGCAAGCACAGTGCTGCCACTGAAATCTGTCACGTGTATGTTGGTTCTGATATGGATGAGCTGTAGGTTTTTCTTATGGTGAAGCTATTCCTGTTTGTCTTTGCAGCTGCTGTCATAATGTTGGGATTCTTATCAGCCCGATACTACTACACAAGATGGAAGGATCAGTCTAAGAATCCAACAGAAATCAGCTCCCTGGTTGCAGAAAGTCGTCGGGACCCTGTCTACACTGGCCTCTAGTCATGGATGACACTGAAAGTTCATGCAAAGTATCTCCTCACCTATGTTGACCTAACACCTGTTTCAAAGTATGCCTCTGCTTGCTTTCTGTACCAAAGACCAGATGCATGGCTTTGAAGTGATGGAAGTTTTGCAAAATGCGAGCCACTCATGAAAAGAAAAGTGAGATATGAATGAATAAGTGGCATTTTATCATCATCCAGTAGCAGTGCTGAGGATTTATGTTGTATGGAGGGCTTATTCTTCTTATATTTTGCTACCTTTCTTCCTGAACTGCCATGACCCTGGCCTCTGGTTAGATAAGGGGGCAATTGCAGTTGTGAATTTATGCTGGGCTTTATTGTTCTGGAGTATGTCTAGTCGCTCAGCTGTATTTATCACCTTTTCCCAAGATATGAAGTGCATGTAGGTGAAGTGTTACCAAATATGCAGTTGTGTACATCCTGTTCATAACCAGCAGAATAGAATGGCCTGCAAATAATGTATTTCCATAGGTACAGGTGTCAACATTTCCATGTGAAAATGATTTTGTGAGAATAATAGTGCTTCCATTGTCCTTTGCAATGAGTATAACTTGCTAGGAAATTCTGTATGTTCACTAGTGAAAAACATCTATAATAGCACCTATGTCACATATGCACAAAATATGGCAATACGTATTATCTAACATTAGAGCTTTGAATTCATTTAGGAGGGAGTAACATACATCTGCATCCCCATAATGTTATTGATCTTCATGGTTATTGTTACCTAGGTCTTCTAATTAGTGCAAACGCATGCAACAGTGCAAGGAATGAAAGCTGGAAAAGCTTATCAGTAACCTCAGTGTTGAATCTTAAGAATGTCTTGCAATAGATTGTCTGACTTTTTAAGGACTACTTTTAATTATTAGTTGGCTCACAAAATGTCTTAAGTTGCCTAGAGTTTGCGTGACTTACTTTGTGGCTTTCTATGGCTACATCACAAAAATGGAAATGTTTAGGAAATTGTCTTCTTGATTTAGCTCATCTCATCTCATCAGTCATCATAATTTTGAGCTGTACGTTCATAGTTTAGTTCAGAATTAGTAAGCCTTAGAGAGCTCTTCAATAAAGCTTTTAAGGCAATGAGCATACTAGTGCATCATATTTTTCCACATGTGGAAGGTAGTATCAACCAAATATAGTAAAACTTGTTATGCTTTTATTCTATCTTTTTATCGGGTGTTCAAATATTAATTGTTTTCAAATGGAATCAAGTACCATCTATTGACTCATACAAGAGAAGTAAGGACAGAAGGAGCAGCTTAAAGGCAGGAGGAAATGCTAATTAGTAACCTTTTGATGCATTACAGCTTGCAAGCGGAGGTGAATAAATGTATACTGAGTTGCATCAGCGCAGGGATGAGTCGCAGGTAGAAGGTTAGCACAATATGCTTGACTTTGAGAACAAAATTATGTAATACAGGAACTGCATTCAACCTAGAGCCCATATTTCTTTTCAGGACACTGCTTCCTATATACATTAATTGGCTAAAGCCAGAACAATCACTTGTGACAATAACCAATATTGTCTAGGTGTGCCTCGAATTGGTGTTATTTTCAAGTTCTGCAGTTTATGGTGTGCACTGAAATAATGCATCATGCTAGACAGGATGTCTCATAAAAATGCAAGCAGGTTTAAATGTTATCGATTAAGAATGCAACCAGTATCAGACACACCTGTGAAGTTTGGTTAGTTGTAACATGCAGATAAAAATGATGTTAACTACAGAAAGGAAGTAAACCTAACTCAAAAGTACCACAGATAATGCTAGTGATGCAAACATGGTGGGTTCCATGAGAGTAATCAAATTTAACATTGATTCTTTTAGGCCAGACATCTGTAAGCAGTTTAAATTCAATGCATATATTACTAGATTACTGAGACATCATGGAAGCAATTGAATTTTCTACATGCTTGCTCAGCACGTGCCGCAATAATTGGCCTCTGGTTGCACCATTGGAGAGGTGGGGACTGCCGTCGAGGTGAGATGCTGTCTGGGATCATGTGATAAAATTTTTCTGTGTCCACTGCAGAAGGAGCAAGGTCTAAGGAAATCCATGAAAGTAAAACTACACTGCTGCTGTGTGTCCAACACAATGGCTTACTGTTCATTGCTGCAATGTTGGATGCATGTGAGCCAGCCCAGCATGATTCCAATTATGTTCAGAAACCCTGACAAGTTAGGTTATTCAAAACAGTGAATAACTTGCAAGGATGTGCTGTTAGGCTTGTTGGTTTGTCATAGTGGTATTTTCCAGCACAAAAATGGGACAACCAAATAGACAACAGCACTCTACCATGTCTTGTCCACCATCGGCTACGTGGACCACAGTGCGCGGGGTAAGAGTTAGGACTTTCTTTGGGTGCGTATGGAAGTTCGAGTTTATAATCAATATGTGTGCTCCTGTGTCAATCAGTGCTATTACAGGTATACCGTCCACTTCCACGTCGATAAGGTTGTGGTGGCCACCAAGTGTAAGCAGAGGAATTTCGGAGGTCGTCATGGCAGGCTCACCTCTCAAAGCTGTGGCTGTTAGTTTTCCAAGGAGCGGCGGGAGGAAGAAGGAGATGGAGAGTGACAAGGCAGAGGCGTGCGGGAAAGATGTGGGTGTGGCAAAGGGGAACTGTTTGGTCATACGGGCAGAGACGTTGGAGCCGTGCCTTTTTCGATGTGTGTCGACGGGTAGGCTGGCGCCGGGTATTTCAAAAGCTCGGCCAAGGCTGTGAGTTCCATGAGCTGCGACAATGGCAGGAAATATGTCCAACGTGTCCATACCAGAAGCAGATAGGCCTGTTATCAGAAGTGCACCAGTCTTCGAAGTTTCGATAACGAGGACGAGTGCACGAACTTCATGGTAGATCAGGTCCGCCAGGTGAGTGATAGTTGGGTCTGTTGACTTGGTAATGTTACGGGAGTACAATGATGGCCAATTGTTGTTGTTGAGCGGTCTGGATGAGGGATAATGTTGTGTGGGAATCGTCTGGGGCGTGAACCTGGGGAGGAACTGGGGAGGCAGCTTCAATCTCCCGTCAGACGATGTGCACTATACTGTTGGATGCAGCAGGCATGGGTGGGAGATGGAGGTCCTTGCAGGTAGATGTTTGCAGCCATGTTAGGAAGGCAAGAAAAGTGGTAGGCAATGTGACGGCTTTTGTCTTCTTCAAGTGGCAGCATTGAGCAATGATGTCCGGCACTTTCAAAGAGTTCTTGAAGACGAGGAGAGTAAACATGTCTGCAATTCCTTTGAGGATATGCGTTACCTTTTCCTCTTCTGCCATCTTGTCAACCTTGCGACAAAGTGCAAGCTAGTCCTGAATATATGTCACATAGGACTCAGTGCAAGTCTGAACTTGGCACACAAGGTCTTTCTGCGCGGGACGCCGGCAGCCAACAGTCTTGCCAAAGAAATCAGTGAGCTTTTGTTTACACAAGTCCCAGCTAGTGACTTCCTCTTCATGGCTCTCAAACCAGATGCGTGTCATTCCCACAAAGTAAAAGCTCAGGTTAGTGAGCATGATGGTCTGGTCCCAGTAATTGCTCGCGCTCACCTGTTCATATAGTTAAAGCCAATCTTCAACGTAGGTATTATGTGTGCCAGGAAAGGTTCCTGGGTCGCGCGGTTGTACCACGATGACAATTGTGCGCGGGTGGTGACATGCCTGAAGCATTCTCGCCTTGAGCTGGCATTACCAACGCAGCCAAGGTGCGCTCACTGCGCATATCCGTCGTGTGTCTTGGAAAGCCCGCAACCTCCACTAAAACATTTTGGGGAGAAGAGAGGTTTAGATATATTTACAGGGTATTGACAACGCATTCACTGGCGTACAAAATGGAAGACAGTCCGTGCGACACCAGCGAGCGTCGTCGTCTTCTGTACTGTCCTCAGCCTCGTCTGTGGCTGTGCTTCTTAACAATATTAATATGTATTGCACATTCACTAATGTTTGAAGTCACTGGTGCTGCTACAAGCTCAGCTGTCCTCACAGCAATAAAATTTTGCTCACTCGCAAACTGCATATCATGGGCAGAAACTTGCTGTAACACTCCATTACCCATTCAATGAAATGACCTCGTAGGCAGCTTAATGTAAGATGCACAGTTATTTCACACGGCAATTGTAATCGCTTGACTTTCAGAAAAGCAGCATATTTGTCAGTCAGCATAGCATACCTTATACAGCAATGGTTGTGAATGATACAGTCTTTATAATGCACTCAAAACATGTTATGCTAATGATGGCTATGTAGGGAATGAGCAAGCCAAGCAATTGTGCACAAACATAAAATTTTATAAAACTGATGTTTGCATGTCCTGAAATCTAGTGTCTTCAGCACAAACACTCTTCCTCACTGCAGTATTCTGAAGTATCCTAGCCTATGATGATATACAGCACTTCCAGAAGATAGTACAATCAGATGTCATGCAACCAGTGCCTCCGTAGAAGAAAATAAGCCTTCACTTGGGCTGATGGTTTCAGGAATAGCTAGGCATTGTGGCAGAGGGGGTTTAACAAGAACAAGAAGGCACGTGAAACTGCCTCATGCAAGCTTTAGTAAATGTACTGTGCCAGATTTATCACAAAATAGACTTTTTGAAATTATCAACCATCAAATTCTCCAATAAAATGAATTGAATAGCGTTAAGTGTTTGATTTGTGCTTGAAACCTTCTAATATTTGCACACCCCCAGTTCTTTTTATTCATTGCTTGCTGTGTAGTGAAATCTGTTTGTAGTGAGTTACGTGCAATAGGACCAGCGTTGTTGATATTTGTTTTTCATTGTTTAGTCTCATTTAATATTCTCTGTGAATGGGAGTGAGTGCTGTCACTTTGTGAACTAACTTTTGTGCTAATGAACTTGTACTCTGTGATTCTTGGGGCACTATGTGTCCTCACTTTGAAGACTGCTACATGCTAAAACCACATTGTGCTTTTATTGTGAAAGTTGTGAGTTTATTGTGAGAATGAAGAAACATGGTGCTCAATGTTGATGGTGGAAGCCACGCATGTTTGGCTACCATGATGTGGTCATTATTGCAGAATGACCTAGTAAAAGTAATGTTTGCCAGGGGCTGTATTTTGAAACAGTCTGTTTTTATTTTGCATTCGTTTCATCTCATCACTGGCTTGGACACTTGTGTGCTACTGTTATCACCAGGTTTGACCTTATGACACAACAGTGATAAGAAAGTAAGAATGGAGAATTACATTAAATCATTACCAAACACGTATACAGTCTCTCCTATGCTTAAGCTGGTGGGAGCCTTCAAGCAGCTATAATTAAGAAAGCATCCTATGTCACTGTTCTAGCTGCATAAATGTTTTCAACAGAGAGTACCTGTCACCACTGAAAATTTTTCAGCTGTAGATAAAATGCTTATAGATAAGGAAATTAATCCACAATTAAAAAGATGCATCATGTCACAAGGTCAATAGCCTAAGATCATTTCTGAAATGAGCTTGCTTACACTTTCCCATAATTTGTGTTAAAACCAGTTATAGCTTATCATTTGTATTTTTATTATTTATAAATAGCTTTGTTTTTATTGACTTTTGTAATACTAACATACAGCTGGCCAAGTGAAGGTAACGGTATCAGCACACATCCATGTAGCTGATGTGTCCAGAATTCAGCTGTAACACTGTTTTCAGATACCATATGTCACAATACAAACTTTATACATACACCATATTCTGCGTGTTGTGTACTTGCGTATAAGGCTGTCTATTAGTTTTATTTAGGGAACATACTAACCCACAGCTCGATAAGAACCAGGAGCAGCCAAGGTACTTGATCTTTTTTCCGGTAACAACCATATGAAAACAATATTGAAGCAAGGGAAAGCATAGGGGAACTTGACTTTGTTTTAGTTTAAATGTAGAATTATTAAGGAGAAGGGAAATGGAAGTGTCAGAAAAAACAATAAGCCACCAATGGGAGCCAAACCCACAGCTTCCGCATGATGCGTGCGATGTTCTACCAATTGAGCATCGGCGGCGACTAATCTGCCATAGAATTTCTTGGTTATTCATATGTGTAACCTAGTGCTGAAAGTGTTTGTCAGCATCATTCATGGCTATGGTAAAAGATGTGGAACATTTTTTCCAACCACAGGCATCATACAGTACCGAATCTTAGGATCAGGCAGCTGAGGCCGCTTTCTTGATCTGTAACGTTCGCAGATATTTTCACTTTTTTTGTGATGTGGTGTCAGGCACGATGCTTCACTGGAGTGATGGCCATTCTTTTGGCTGGCTTAGCCAGTTAGCATATATGGAAAGTCATAGCCCTGAACTTATCAATTGAGAATACTGCTCCTAGCCAATAAACCCTTGTTCATATTCATATATGCCTCAAGTCATCAAGGTTGCCAGAGTTGAGACTCTACTACACACTGACTTAAAAGGATCATGGGAACCGTGGGCATATTGCTTTTATATTTCTTTTTATCAATTGAGGATGAATCTCTGCATCCAGATAACATAGCCCTTGCTGAATGATGTCTTCCATGAAAAATGTTCCACAAGGACACCAACACCATGGATGTCATTGTGACAAATTTATTTAGTGTTAAAGCTGCTACATGCACTCTCCTCTCTCTACATCTTTATCCATGCCCACACATATTGTGAGACAGTAACACCAGAGTAACAGTTCCCTCCTTTAACTTGGCTATGCTCCAGGTTATTATCAAATTTGCTTTTCATGAAACAGTACTGACAGTGGTAACTGGCACTTTAAATGTTTGAGATGTAATACCCCAGTCACACAGGCGCTTTCAAAGTCTTTTGAAACAGAGATCCTTTACTTCAAGGAAAGATGTGCGCTGTCGCATGGGAACATAAAAGGAGGTCTAGTCAGTGGGAGCTTTGAGTCAAAAGAGTTTGCATTTGTCATTTGAAATCTGAAGGGGCTACTCTTGAGCCCAAAGGGCATCTGACAGAAGAAAAAAAATATTCTGTATAAATACAGAAGTTCAACTTTTACCTGTTAAAAACAAGTTTCACTGTACTATAAAAGTTTCAAAGCACTAAACACTTTCTTGGCATGTGCAACCGCAATCATAAATGCACTAGTACAGCGGTGCCGGCACGGCCTGTTGCCATCAGCAACAGCGACACAACATCGGGGCCATGTGTGGTTTGGTTGTCGGCTGCTATGCCATACGTCATTAGCTTTTTGCAGCGTAAGCTGTTATGGGCTCATTTCAATAGCCACTTCAGTTGGCAATGGTGTCCACCACCGCCGGTGTCCGTTGTCCATAGCAGCTATCGCCAGGAATCTGAAGGAAAAAAAAACTCAATTCTTTCCAGGATCGAACCTGGGACCGCTGTATGGGAGTCAGCTACTCTACCACTAAGCCACACCAGCTTTTTTTTTTCTCTAAGAACTATATGCTTCACACTGAAAATAACCAATTATAAAAAGATACTTGAAGGGTGCCTTGCTGGGGCTAGCTCATGAGTGTACTGGGATTTCTCTCAACAGGTGTAAGAACCCTTGTCAGATGTCATATCTGCACCCTTGTCACATAGCAGTCCTCGCAGCATCAACATCCCAATTTCTGGGTGGCCTTGGCCAATGCAGTAGTGTGCTGCTTGTAGAAGAGAGCATCGAGCTTGAGCTGCCAATAGACGGTCCATTTCCTCCTCTGAAAGACTCTTGGATTCTGCAATGAAAGTCTCTTTGAGGCTCAAGACATGATGGCAGGCTTTCTCCAATTGTCCACGAGTCTCTTGTTTCTCTTTCTGCACCTACCGTATTTACTCGCATAATGATCGCACTCGCGTAATGATCGCACCCCTAAAATTTGTCGTCAAAATTCGATTTTTTTTATTTCCCGCGTAATGATCGCACCCCGAACTTGCCGCAGCGATATGTCATGTGCTAAGTCTAGCGAATAATGATCGCGCTTACCACCTGTCGAATGCTACGCGAACGACTCTTCAAGACAAGCCAAGTGGCCTGCACGCACTAAACATTCTTAAGTAGATGCCTCATTTCATTACTTTCATCACTTTCCACACTTCCATGACAAAATGAGGTACAACCAAACTTGCCTTTATTATGGGTTGGCTTTATAATGGCTGATGTCAACAAAAACAATAAAGGCGCATTTCGATTATTTTCATCTGCTTTTGCACTCGTGAGCACGCAACAAATCGCGCGCGGCAATGATAGTAGCCACGTTTACTCTGATACGTTAAAAGTGTACCCTATTCATACGCCGACGCTTGTAACACAGCTAAGATATTCGCCCACCCTTAGCGGAAAGTAGTGAAGACAGATGTCGCAGTTTCCGCAGCATGCCCGTCATGTGTTTCTGTCACTGGCAGCTAAGCGCGCCCACCTATTTCTGTCCCCTCAAAGTGGACATGGCTACGTTATTGCCGCAAACTTGCCGATATTAACGATATTATTCATCACTAATACGGAAGAAACTGTTTCAATGCACGCAATGTACTCACGAGAAGAAAAAAAAAATCGCGTTCGGCGCGTTCGGCTCGCTCCGCTAGCCGCCATTTTTGTTTTGGTGTCCCGCACCCGCAATCTCGCATCCCGCAGCAAACGCGGACGAAAAAAAAAATTTTTTTTCCCCGGGAAATTTAACCCGCGTAATGATCGCACCCCTGAATTTGCTTCAATTTTTCTGACAAAAAAAGTGCAATCATTATGCGAGTAAATACGGTATGTTGGAGAGTCATATTGCAGTTCAGTGAGTTTTGAGGCACTTGTTACTGTTAGTTAACCTCCTACTTTCAGGCCTGGTATGAAAGCAATGAGATTATTACTAGTCTAGTTGTTAATAATCTAGTTGTTACTAGAATATTACTATACTCATCGGTTCCCATTTTCGTGTTCTTAAGAAGCCAAGTTGCGATGGCCAAGTTCACTTCGACATCAGAAGCACTTGCTTGAGTTGACAGGGATATAATTTCCCTTGCTGTCTTTAAGAGTGGTCCATGCTTATACTTGTCTGCCAACCACTTGGAAAGATTGGAACTCTTAAGGGCCTTTAATATTCCCATTTCCTTCACATGTTTTGTGACACTGATAGCAGTCATGTGGTTTCTTGACATCTCGGGTATGCCGCACATCTTGAGGTACGTTTCCATTTCGGATGTGCTCACATACATTTCAGGGGGAACGATAACTATTCTGATTGAAAGCTTGGCAACACCAGCAGTAAGTGCTGTGATGTTTGGGGTCGGGCATGAAATAGATGCTAGCTGGCCCATGCCATCGTCCAACTTAGCCACGCTGAGGACGTTGAAGGAGAGACTTGTTCTTATCGAGAACGAGGAATATGGGATTTATTTACAATATCTACATGAGAATGTTACAGTTCATCAGTCTAACATGACTGAAAGAGGAATGCACACTGAGGAGCCGCCAACGGCTCCTTAAATACACTCTGTCCTCCCTAGATCCCTAAGTCAGGGAAAACGGCCGTTCGACCAAACGGAGCATCCAAAGTCATCGTAGCCGACCCGCCTTTGAGGGGGAAGGTTTACGCACTCACTTCCGCACTGGTTGCACTGACCACACCAAGGGGAGAGGATTCTCGCAGACACGGTGCCAGACCTGAGCAGGTGCCTCTCTATCCCAGAGTTGACCCTGCATTCAGTAGCCACCGTGTCTACCCATTGACCGACGACTTCTAAGCAGTGTGAGACGGCACCGCAAAGCATCTCATTCCAGGAATTCTCCTGCTCCAACCAGACCCTGACGGTGATAGTGTATACACTAACAATACTTGCTCCGCTGACTGCGGCTTGCCATCTCGGCGCCATCCCCATGTTGACCTGGCACATTGTCTTCACAAAGCAAATCGTCGCCGCAGGCTTGCCGGCGTCGAAGGGCTGTTGACTCGCAAATTGTAGTCCTTACGAAGCGAGTTGTTGCAGCGGGCTCGGAGGATTCGACGGTCGTGTCTTCAAAGCTTGTCACCTTAGCAGCTGCAGCTGGCCGGGTACGGCTTGCTGGTCGGCACCTCTGCAGGCCTTTCGTAACAGTGCGCCAATATCGGGTACCTTTATTTCAGCCATGATTCAACTGGTTTGAATGGATAACAAGCTGCCTCTGTGGGAGCAGAATGACTGAGCCACACCAGCACTTGCTAGCCTGCAGCGGAAAAATGTCCTAAAAATGCGTCCTAGGGCGCTAGGAGACATGCAATGTGACATGCGTGCCGCATAGCATTGATACATGCACATTTTGCATTGCAGTTGCATATTATTGCACCAGGTAGAATGCCATGTACCACATGCACAGGTAGCGATATTACACAGTTAAAGAATGTTTGAGGAAGAAAAAGAAGTTTAAGGAGATGTATACAAAAATGCTAGAAAAAATATATATTGTTGTGTACCTGATTATATCAAGCTGGCTAGGTGACGAGGATGCCAATAAATCATCATCATTAACATTGTATCATGCCACTTGTCAGATCAAGCTAGCTAGGCGACTATGCCACCGCCGCGTTTCAAAGGGGATGCCAATAAATCATCATCATCATTAGCATCGTATCCTGCCACTTGCCTTGCGATGGGAGATGAGTGCAGTATAGCACCTATACATGTGCTCTTTGCATTGCAGTTGCATATTATTATGCCAAGTGGCATGCCATGTAGCAGTTGCGTAGGTAGCGATTCAAGGTAGATAGAGAGGTCTTCAGGAATAAAAAGAAGATTATGGCGATGTATAAATATTGATGTAATAAAAAACATATGTTGCATACCTGATTAATTCAAGTAGGCTATGCGACTGTTAGTGACCGTCCCATTTCAAAGGGAATGCCATTAAATCATCATAATCATCATTAGCATCGTATTGTGCCATTTGACTCGTGATGCGACATGCGTGACGCATAGGGTTGATACAGATTAACTTTGCATGGCAGTTCCGTTATATTCCACCAGGCGTCCAGACAAGTAGCAGTTGCAGTAGCTAGGGAAATTATGGAGCATATTTTATTAGAATGTGAAGATATCTGCCCAGCAGTCGATTTAGGCACCACTGGACTCCTTGAACCCCTTGGGTTCAGTGAGAGCTGGGGGAAAGTAAACGTGCGCAATGGAGATTAGTAAGAGGTGATTGGATGATTGGTGGAAGAAAAGTGGGGAAACGACAAAAAACGTAGATGTACAAAATCAAAGTTCACAATAGGGTGTCAGAAAATTTGGTTATGGGAATTCATCGTACCTTTTTTTTTCTTTTTTTCTTTTTTAACCTAGGTAGGACATTAGGCAGTATAATAGCAAGAGCTTGGTGGCTGGCACAACCCACCTGCCTGTTCCAAAGCGGGCGCTCATAACATCCATCCATCCATCCAGCATATAGCAATCGCATGCAGTATGTAGCTGGACCTGGTTAACTCAAGCAGGCTAGGTGAATATTTGTCACCACCTTGCTTCGAAGGGGATGCCAAGAAACCATCATCATCATAAGTAGCAATGCATCATGCCACGGGTCAAGGGAATTGACATGTGCACCACATAGTCTGGATACCCGTGTTCACTCTCCTGTACACGTTAGGGCACATGTTTGCAAGGTATGAACCGCTGCCGAAGAAGTGAATCATAGAGCTGTGCAAACGGTTGCAACCAGGCAACAACGGGCTCAGCAGACCGCTGTGCAGAGAGCAGGACAAGCTGCAGCTCACCGTCAACATGGGTGGACAGTTCAGATCGTTCTTGTGAAAACAATGCTAAGAGACTTCACCGCAAAGACCCTGTAGTGCATGGTGCTGAAAGTGGAGCTCCTGTGGAGCCGCTCCTCCACTTTATGCTGCAACTGTGGTGCGTGTCCCGCACGGGCCTGTGACTTTGTAATTCCTCATCACTTTCACGTTTTAGACTGTGTTGCAGTTTTGGTTAAAAGCTTCAGCGGAGACCATCTGGAGATCATGTAACACTGACACATATTTCTTGAACTAATGTTCCTTTGAAAGCTTCGAGCTCCTTAATATAAAGGGCCTTTGGTATGCCCGTGTGACTGGGTTATAAGAGACATGCATGGGCTAGGAGGTGACACACACCATAGCAGTAGTACTGGCAGCAGCAAAATTTTTGCCTTACATTATGTACTTGTTTATAAATCTTAGTCCTCTGAGATCCTCCCAATGCAATACATGCCATGCCCATCAGCACACTGAAAAATAAGTTTCGTCCAAAAATTGCCGGCCTGGACCTTGACAGTCACTTCTAACACCCGCATTACAGCAAGAGCGTGGCCTTTGAGATAGGCTTTGATTGGCTTTGGGCAGCCTGCTAGCTATTTTAACGTAGAAGAAGTGAGGCTACAGAAGTGCATACAAATTGCTGTGCTATGTACTTGCTGTTGATCTTTCCAAAGGTCATAATTGCTTAAAATCTTTCTTAACACTTTGCCCAGAACTAGCCTCTGGCTAAGGGTGTTCAAACATTTTCTGAAACCTTATCAATTTTGTTTGGGAATAAACATTGAACTGAATTTATAAAAAAAATGCTATAATTTAAAGAGCCTCAAAGCAAAGGTGTCAACGTAAAGCACATAATATATTTTAAAAATTTTAAGTTTGTAGATGCATCTACTGATTCCCGCCAATTTTCTTGGCTGAAATCTACTACAATCTTTTTCTGTGCGTGTGGCAACTCTGGAAAGTAGCTCTGGTGCTCTAGTTGTGTCCAGCATTGCTCCCACTGGAGCAACAGCTTTCAGCTTGGCAAATGATTGTCAGCACGTGCACGCTTGAAATGACGCAGCAAGGCACCTCGATTTTCACGAATGCTACAGCCAGGTATTTAGTGTATGTGCATAGCATGCCTATTGCAAGGCATGAAGGGTGTTCATAATTAACTGGGTGTCTGCTTACCTTTCTAACTGTGCACAGTCCATCAGTTCATTCTCATTGTCCAGCTACATCCCAGTCACTTCTGGCTTACCATAGGGAGGTGTGCTGGGACCATTACTCTTTTTGATATACATAAATGACATTGTTGGTATGATTAGTGAACCAGAGCAGATTAGGCTTTTTGCCAATGATTGTGTATTGTATAATGAAATCAGGTCTTCTGTAAATCAAGTCATTCTTAATTCTAACCTTGAGAACATTCATTCCTGCTGTAATCGATGGGACATGAAGCTTAACAATGATAAAACAGTCTTCATGAAAGTTACCAAAAAAAAAGAGTAGCCTATCATTTCCATATAACCTTCCATCTCACCCGCTCGAGGAAGTTAATGAATACACATACTTAGGTGCTACTATAACCAATAATCTTAGCTGAAATAAAGATATATCAAACATATGCACGTCGGCTTTTAAGAAACTTTGCCTCCTCAGGCACAAATTAAAAGCTACTACTACTAGTACTAGTACAGACTAGTACTAGTACCTACTAGTACAGAGCTCTTATCCTACACCTCTATCACCAGACATAAACTTGAATACGCATGCACTGTCTTGGACCCTTACACAAAACATGACATTGAGGCGTTGGAAATGATCCAGCGAAAATCTGTTCGATTTATCTTTAACAAATGCCGCTCTACTGACTCTCCCACCACCCTCATGGTGCAACATAACATAGAGACACTGGAAATACGAAGAAAAATTCAAAGACTGGAGTTACGTTTCTTAATCAAAAATTCTAAACTCTCCATGAGACCTGATTCATTTATTAAGTCCACGACAACACGCCTAACAAGAAATCATCACACGGAATCCCTAATACTGTACAACGCTAGAGTGAATGTTTTTCAGTACACTTTCTTTCTGCACACAATAACTCAATGGAATTTATTCCTCGCTGATCTACTAACCAGTATTAGTGCCTTTGACAAAATTGCTTATTGACAGTTGTAGACTTATTGTTTCTTCTTCCTACTATGTGCCATTTTTTACATATTCTGTTTACTGCAATGTAATTTGCTGTTTTTTGTTGTTGTTATTGTTGTCCTTTTATTTTGCCCCTCCTGCCAGGACCCATTTAGGGTCTGCAGTATGCTGTGAATAAATAAAATAAAAATTAAAAGTGTAAATAGGACATCACTTGGAGCTGTCGAGGGCTGATGAACCTGTTTGGCACATAGTTCTTTTATGATGATCGCTGGTGCCATAAGTCAGATAAATTTCCAACATTGAAAAGTGGACTTAAAAGTTAGACTTCTGTTGCATATAATACTGGCCTGATAATTACTTGTTATTGCAGCATGTAGGCAAGGAGACCTGTCCATATGCTTCAATTTAGCATTTACATGTTTCAATACATTAGCTTTTTTTTTAACCATATTGCGAGGTTGGCTGGTATACTTGGGCTCATTTTCTGCAAGTGTTGGAATACTAGAGCTAGATGAGTACTAAAACCTGTGCTCATTGAAGTGGAAATTCTGAATTTCCTATGGGCAATACTAAAAGCTATGCTCATGGACAGATTCACCTCTGAAATCTGCCATTGAGCATCAGCAATTTTACATGGCTTCACTGTTTAAAAGGTTACTTGCAATGCATTCCATAGTCTTGAGAATGGTTTATATGCCACTGTTGCAGTCACCTCATTTCACACATTATGATATGGTTCATTTAGCACACCTGGAAATTTTTACCACTTTGCTTTACTGACTATTCTAAGTCGGCTATGAATTTGAAACATTTAACACACTCGAATGCTTTGTTTCCAGTGGTCTTTTCTGAAGGTTTACCTTCATACGTAATTCAACTTGTGGAGTTGTGTAAGTGACCCAGTAAGGTCATTTGGTATGTTTGTGCCTAGTTTTCTATGTATTCACAATCCGCATTACATGTGAACAAAAGTTGATGGTTTGGTCAAAAGGGCTTTCATACTGAGACGTTGGTGCACTTGTTTTATGCTCGAGGCAGGTGCCACATCAGTTACTTATGCAAGTGAGGTCCTGTAACTTGTGTGCTACAGAAATAGATGCCATTGTATCTGGGATTGTGCATTCTGTTTTGCACTGATTTGCTACCAGCACTTATTAGAGTTTGTTTTGTTGTTGTGGACATTATTCTACATGTCATGGCCCATGGGTGGTAGACCATGGTGTCCACCAACTGTGGCGTCCGCCACTATGATTTTTGCATGCGAGTGCAGTCATTGTTGACAACCTTAAGGTTTCCTTGACTATGCAGAAAACGTGCTTGGTATCCTCCTTTCTTTGTTGCTTGTTAAAAAGAAGGCAAAAAGGTAAAAGTGGACATCAGTGAAATTTTTATCATAATAACTTGACCATCTTGTCTCCAAATTTGACACAAATAATTTGTATTAGAGCATCTATGCTGACATTTCCTGGATGTCCTGCAGACTAAATGTCATTGTGTAATGAAAATGACGGTGTTCAAGATTGTTTTGCCTCTTCTCAAAAACTGTTGTTTCTCTCGTAAATGTAAGCTTAAAATGCATAACTCATACCATGTGTTACAATAATACAGACTAACTGATTCAGCCATTTAATAAGCCTTGCAACATTTAAAGGGCTTTTAAATGTTTCAGCTACATGAAATGTGTAGAAACCAATAGAACATGCTTCAACTGCTGCTTCTAATACGTACATGTGTACTTTCTTGGGGGGAATAGTGCGATTACTGCCATAACATACTTGTCAAGTTCATTTTTGGGCTTCATTCTTCTATTATAATTTAATGTTGTTTCTCATCTCACATCATGTTAATTGCTGTTGTTTGCAGGTATAGATTTTTGTATGTTTGTTCTGAAGCACAAAGTAATGTCTGTAACATTCCTTTGGAGCATGTGTTTGTAGACAGCAAGTGCAATAAATTGGATATGCTATCACGTAAGAAAACACAAGCTGGTTGTATAAGTTCGTAATATGTTGGAATCCTATCTGGTCAGGACAAATCGTTGCACATGAAGCCGTTTTCTCAATAACCATTTAAGGATAGCAGAAACTGACCACTTTGGGAACATTCATTTTGTATTTTATGCTTTACTTGGCTGATGTACTGGTTTCCTTTATAAGGGGTATGTCATGAGTGCTTTGATGTTGAGACTGCAGTCTCAGTCCTAGGTCAGTTCTTGTAGAATTGCAACTTTTTGGTTTTCAGACTTCCTATTGCAAAGTTTTGCCTATGCAAAGCAC
Organism: Dermacentor albipictus; assembly: GCF_038994185.2. NCBI lineage: Eukaryota > Metazoa > Arthropoda > Arachnida > Ixodida > Ixodidae > Dermacentor > Dermacentor albipictus. The sequence continues at coordinate 263,094,145 of NC_091821.1, read as the reverse complement.
GTCTGCAATCTTACTAGTTGCGCTTGCTTCATTGTAAGCACGGCCAAAGTGGTCTCATTCCTAGCTTTTAGCCTGCTCGAGTGGTATTTTTCATTTTGCCAAACTAGTACAAATCTTTAAAGCAAAGATGGTCTTCTCTGCTTTAGCTTGTTTACAAAAACTGATCTTACCAATGCTGCCAATTCCATTTTTAGTTTTAATTTAGTGGTAATTCATGTTGCATCAGTGAAGCCTTTTCATTTTATTTTCAGTTCCAGAAATTTCCAACATGTTTTACTTGCTTCTTTTATTCATGTTCATATGTATGGATCTAGTCTTATTCCTTTTTACTTTGTTATATTTTGGGGGTATTTATTGGCTGCAAAAGTTAGTACAATGTAAATAATCTTATGCCAGAAATACATGCACAGAGAAGAATGTTGCTTCTATGAAATACCTTCTTATTTAATACCTTTAAATGCAAACAACACCTGCATTCTTGTTTCCACTTTTAGCAAAGGAACATGATTTGGTCTAAAACATCAAAACTGAGGGCCATGCGTGTTTGTGCTGTGAAAAATACCATCCGTCCAGTACAGATGCATACTTTCATCTTTTGTATGTGTCAGTTTAGGGGTTGTTCACAGCTTTTTTTTTTTTTGTAGAAGTGACCGCAACCATTGAGGTCTGTGATTATTGTCATGCAATGGTTCTGGTGTTTCTTCGAAATAGGTAGCTTCTTCATGCCGAAGTATAAATTTATTCACACCTGAATTTCATTTTGTCAATCAGTCGTTTTGGTACCAAAAATCTGTTGTTGACAATTATTTCAAGCATAATTTTTTTCTTCCTCATTTTTCTGGAAATGTCAACAAAAATGTGTTAAAGTTGTGTTTTCTGTCCCCTTATTATTTTAATTGTTTCATTACACTTGTTTGCTTGTGCCCAACTTAGTCACAGGGTTGTGGACCTTTCTTTTCCACAGTGTTAAAAGTGAACTTTTGTTTTTATATTAATTAAGCTGTTACCAAGTTGTGACCTGTGAAGTGTGGTTCTTGCTGCATTTGTTCGAGCTACAGCTCAGAAACAAAGGCTGAAATAAAACACGCGACATTTTACATTGTAGTATGAGTGTTCTTTGAACCATCCATTTGTAAAAAAACAACTGGCTAGACCCCCCCCCTCTCACGGGGAAAATTTTCAGGTTACCAGCCAGTGGCTGGTGCCCACTGAGATGTCAGGGTGGTATTCTGTAAGTGTCCACCTAGTGGACATGGCCGTTTAGTCTGCTGCTGAAGTGCTAATTGGATGGGAGGACCTGTCTCCTTCTCAGACATGCCACAGTCCAGCCAATCAGCACTTCAGCTGAAGACGAAATGGACATGTCCACTAGGTGGACGCTTACAGAATACCACCCCAGATCAGTACATGGAAGAGGTGTTGTGCTGGCTTCCAAGAAACCCCAGGACTGTAAGCTACATGTGACTCTCAGCATGTAATCTTACGAACCCTTCACCATGTCAAAGATCCGACATGTTCTATTCAAGCTAAATGGAAGATCAGCCCCGGGACCTGACGGAGTCACGAACAAACTCTTCTGGCAGCTAGACGATAGGGCAGTCAAGATTGTCACGGCTGAAATCAATGAAGTATGGAAAACTGGACAGGCCCCGCAGACTGTCATACTGCAAAATTGTTACTCATACCCGAACCAGGAAAACGCCTCATAGGAACAACCTGCGGTCTATTTCCCTTACATCGTGTAACGCCAAGGTTGCGGAGCACGCAATACATAACAGGATCATTGAACATGTTGAGAAGAAGAAGCTCTTTAGACACAACCTAATCGGCTTTTAATATTTGATAACACTACTCACAACGTGAGAAGGATCCTCGCACTCGACCTCTACAAGGCCTTCGACAGGGTCGCGCATAGACACATCCTGACGGAGATTTCCTCTCTTAACCTGGGTCAGCGTTTTCATGACTAAACCAAATATTTCCTCGCGGATCGCAAGGCACACCTCCGACTAGGCACGGTCTCGGGAGGACCTTACGAGCTAGGCACCTGCGGCACCCCGCAGGGCTGGGTCCTTTCCCTACTCTTCAATATAGCCATGCACAAGCTCTCCACTCGCGTCGCTTAAAATCCCGAACGTGGGTCACGCCATTTATGCAGACGACATCACGATCTAGGTGCCGGGCGGCTCGCTAGCCATACTCGAACCTCGTTACAAAGCACGTTGGAGGCTACGGAAAACTTTATTTCAAACACGGGCCTTGAACTCTCCCCCGCTAAATCGGAGCTACTGTTATACCGACAGTCCAGGTAAGGGGTAAGAAACCTTGCGCCTCGGAAAATTCTGCCGACAGAAATCCGAGCTAAGAATGGACATCCCATACCGAGGATAGACTCGGTCAAGATTCTAGGTCTCCTCATTGATGCCAAGGGCTGCAACTCGACAGTCCTCAACAGGCTCACCGGACAGGCTAGTACATAGTATCGTAAGACTTGTAGCCCGCGTCTCAAATCGAAGAGGCGCTCCAAAAGAGGACAATCTGCTGAGAGCCTATCAGGCATTCTTAAGTGATATGTTATCTACATCGCGCCGTACCTTAACTAGGAAACTCGATTCCCTAATCAAAACCGGCCTCAAGCGCTTGCTCGGCCTTCCGCAGTCGACGAGCACCGAGACGCTGCTGAAGCTAGAACTCCACAACACCATCGATGAGCTAATAGAAGCTCACATAGTGGCTCAAATAACGAGGTTATCATCCACTAAGCCAGGGATCAAAATTTTATAAGAAGCGGGTATCCGACCCAGACATGAACCAGCGACCGAAGTTAGCTTGACCCGCGAGACCAGAACTCGCATCATGGTCGACCCTGTCCCGCGAAACATCCACCCAGTGCATATCGAGGGTAGAAGATTCGCGAGAGCCAAGTCCATCCTTAAAAAGATCGATCAGCACAAGTTCCCGCTTTGTCGATGCTGCCAGATATGACAGTGGGGATAAGTGCGCTGTCTCGGTTATAGACGCGGGGGCAACCTGGTTAAAAGAAGCTTCTGTCTATACTAAGTTTGCTCATGTGGCGGGGGAAGTGGCGATCGCTCTGGCCTTTCACAGCGCAAGAGTTGTCCCTATCGTCTTCTCAGTTTTAGTTTCAGTTTGTCTATATATGATTACTAACGTTGCTGAAAATCACCTGGGCCCTTAGCAATGCTGCTAGTTCTCGGTATCGCGCACGGCGGTTAGATCCTTCGATCGCCCTCGTGTCTGAACAGGCCAACAGTATTGTCAACAAATCAGTTCAAAGAACTCGGGAGAGCAGCATAGGAGGATACCACATCTCGTGGTTCCCAGCCCATCTAGATGGCTCAGTTAATCCGCTCGAATGTAATGCTAACGAGCAGGCCCACTGGAGAGCGCACGATTTCACATAATGCGCTGTCGCGGATAGCCAGGCTTGGAACAACGTCAACATCCACAAAGATCCATTATGTACTTTCCACGAAATTGTCTCCCATTATCGTCTGGGCAGGAGGACATTTCCACCACCGCACCCCAAATTGAAAAAAACCTCAGGCTAGCACACTCAGACTTCTGCAAACCCGTTCGTATCCCACTCCTCGGTCCCTTAACGGTATTAGACCCTGACCACTCACAGTCGTGCCCAAAATGTGGTCATGACTCGAGCTCTTTTGATCACATGCTCTGGCTATACCCAGGATAAGCTACGACACGTGTAATTCTCCTTGAAAGGTGCCGCGAGGACTTGGTTCGAGAACTGGGAGTTCACCCTTACAACGTACATGGGACCTGTTCCGCAGTAACTTCTTGAGGACGTTCACGAGCGTTGTCCGAAAAGAAAGGGCCGAAGTTTTGCTGGAAACCCGAGGGCAACTATCCAATGAGACCATCGCCATCTTCACGGAAGAGATGACCCGTCAATTCCGGCACGCCGACCCGGAAATGTCCGAAGAGAAAAAAGTGCGCTTTTGATGCGAGGCGTAAAGCACGAACTTTTCGCCGAACTGATCCGAAACCCACCGAATAACGTAGCTGAGTTCTTGACAGAATCAATAACGATTGAGAAAACTTTAGAAATGCGCACTAGATAATATAACGGCTAAGTGCTCACGCCGCAGTGCGCCATCCAAGCTCTGGGTTCCAGTGACCTCCAAGGGACCATCAGGGTCATTGTGCGCGAGGAATTGCGCAAGATGTTTCCTTCGTTACAACCTCAGGCGTCCTCAGTCACTGACATTGTCCAGGACGAACTTCGACGATCGCTGGGCAGCCCGAATCGCCGCTTCCCGTGCGGGGAGCGATGACCTACGCCGCCGTCGCCCTGCCCTAGCGGATTAGTCGCAAAACGTTTTGGAAGGGTTGCGCGCGTGGCCGCGCGCCGAAAGTACCCCGGGAAAAAAAAAGAAAAAAAGAAAGCGATCGGACGCGCGCTGTTGCAAACACTCTTGTCATGTACCGCGTTGAAACTCTACTCCGGTAGATCGACGTCGATGAGATTGGCGCGTCGGCGCGTATGAGCCGTGCTCCTGCACTCTAAAAAAAGTTCACACCCTTTGGGGCTTATCTTGTCCCCCCAAAATAATTGTCATCTGCCTTGCGTGCGTTTTCTCTCTTGAAAACTCGGCGCTCACTACTTTCATGTCGAGAATGCTGTGTCAAGCTGATAACGCGCAAGCCGTTCACGTCTACACTCTAAAAACAGTTGCACCCCTTGGGGTGTATATTTGCTACACAACAATAATCGTCATCTGTTTTGCCCGCATTTCCTTTCCTTAACTCTGCGAGCCCGGTACTTCCTAGTAAGAAGAAGTTTATTTTTACCACATAAGTACACTGTTGTATGCAAAGCAGTAGGGATCGCAGGATAAAAGCTGCATAACGGCAGCTTGACTAGTCCCACCTCCCCGTGAACAACAGGCAGCAACACGGCAACATATTTCTTGTACATACGTGTGGCAAGGTTAATATATACATACACACACTTATATATATATATATATATATATATATATATATATATATATATATATATATATATATATATATATATATATATATATATATATATATATATATATATATATATATATATATATACATGTATATATATATATATGCATGTACGCATACATATATGCAAGAAAACCAGAAATGAACACTTTGAAATAACAAAGAAAATACTTTTCAAGCGACAAAACAAAAAAGTTAACATTCACAGAAATTTTTGCAGTAATGTGCTCTTGGATATATATGACGTATGTCTACATCACTTGGATTATATTTGCTAAGTGTTGAGGGAAGACAGTAGGAGAGTGCTTGAAGGCCATAGTTAGTCCGAGGGTGCGCAACTTCCCAATGCTCAGCGTATTGATTTAGGCGAAAAGGATACCGCTGCAAGTTCGCGATGTTTATGATATGGTTAGTACCCTTACTAATGTCACGTTTAAAAGAACACATAAGTTGATACTCGTAAAGATGGTCTACTCGTAAAATTTTAAACTTCCGGAATATATCACGCGTATGTGCATTGTAAGCCAAGTCTGAAATGGCACGTAAGGCATTCTTTTGAAGTGAAACTAAATTACCTAATAATTTCTAAGTACTCTTTGACCAGACGAGGTTACAATAGCGCAGGCAAGAAGCAAATAGTGCGTTATAAACCAAAAGTTTCTGTGGTATTGGTAGTAGCCTCTAGCATCTGCGCAACATACCTAACGCTTTACTAAGTTTATTTCGTAAGTAATCGTTGTGATGGTCCCATAGCATCAATTCATGAAAGATAACACCCAATGTTTTTGCTGTAGCGGAAAGTTCTATTTTTGTGTCATTGAGAGTGAGGCACTGGGTGAGATCACAAGGCGTGGACTTCGCTCTAAAGAGGACCTTTTTGTCTTGGAGCAGTGTAACTGGAGAGATTTTTTTACTGACCAGTTATATATTTTGTCAAGTATTTAATTTGCAAAATTCATGAGTTCATCCTCCTTAGTTCCTGAGAAGAATAAACTAGTATGATCTGCGTAAATAATATAGTTAATCGAATCATCAATATTCACAATGTCATTTATATAAATGATAAATAGAAGTGGTCTCAATATGCTACCTTGAGGCACACCTTGCTTAATATGTTTAAACAAAGATAATTTTCTATTTATTGATACGCATTGCGTTCTGTTGGTTATGTAACTTCTAATTAAATCTAAAGCTATTCTGCGTGTACCATAACAGTTCAATTTTTCTAATAGTGTTCCATGGTTAATTCTGTCAAAGCTTTTGAGAAATCAAGGAATACTCACAAAGTTAGTTTCCTCGTCTCTATGTTTTTCAAAATTAGTTCTTTTTGTTTAAGAAGAGCAGTTCCAGTCGAGCAGCCTGACCTGAAGCCATATTGACATGGTGTTAAAACAGAATACTTGTTAAAAAAGACAGTCATCCTAAGGAGAATAGTTTTTTCTAAACCTTCTGAAAACAGTGGAAGAATTGAGATTGGTCTATAGTTACTTAAATTTTCCCTTTCTCCTCCTTTGTACACCACAGCTACCCTTGCAATTTTAATCTGTTGAGGAAAAATGCCAGAGCTTAAGGAGATGTAAATGTGAGTAAGGCAAGGGGTGAGCAGGTCAATAACAAAAAGAATTGGTTGTATTTTTAATCCGTGCACATCCACACTTTTACATCGCCTAAAATTTTTGAACACATTTAAAACTTCAGTGTCATCAGTCTCATCAAGATACAAAGAATGTGAAAGGGGGCTGGGCAAATGCATCAAGGCATCTTGATCATAAGTGCTTTCAACTAGAGACGCAAAGTAATCATTAAATTTGTTAGCGAGCGCTTCATTTTTAAGAACCTCATTACCAACCTTGAGCTCTTTAATAGTACTGGCGGGTCGCCTGGATGATATAACAGAATTCAGCTTATTCCAAGTCTGTTTTGCATCAACGATACCATCGAACATGGAGTAGTAATAGTCGCGTTTAGCTTGTTTTTGCAGTTTAGTCAGGTTATTTCGATATTTTTTAAAATGCTTCAACTCATCTGGGTCACGGATATTCAAAAGCGCATGGTACAGCTTATTCTTTTCTTTTATCATTTTGATTAGCTTAGAGGAGATCCATGGCTTGCGATTGTGTTTAGGTTTTTTTTACGTGCCTGTAAGGAAAGTGTTTTTTGGAATACTGCGCACACGATCTTAATGAAGCGGTCATAGGCGTTATCAGGTGATGAAGAGGAGAGTACGTCATCCCAGCTCAGCGAGTTTATTTCGTCACGAAAGCAAGAAAGAGGTTGTGAATTAATGTCTTGGAAATAAATGTCTGATTTCACCGGGTGCCTCTGTTTAATTTCAAAAGTAGTAATTAGGCAAATTGGCAAGTGATCACTGATAGTGATACTTATCGGACCATGATGTAGTAGGTTAGCAGAATTTGTTATTAATAGATCTATCAAGGTTGCTGTAGCAGCTGTAATGCGAGTTGGGGTAGTTACAACATTTGAAAGGCCATGCGAAAGAATTAGATTTGACAGGTCAGTTTGTTTGCTGGTGTTTGTGAGCCTGTCAATGTTCAGATCACCTCTGAGTACTAATGTATAATTATTATCATTAACAAACCAAAATAATTCATCTAAAAATTGAAGAAAATTGTTGATGTTGCCGTGAGGAGGTCTATACACAACAGTAAATAAAGAGTTTTCGAATTTTAAACACACCATATAGTGGCAATGACGACGAAAGTATTGAGATCGCTTGGGATGTTGTAGAGGAAGCGCAGAAGCGCGAGTGAGAACGTGAGCGAGAACGACAAGAGCACGAAAAAGTAATGGCAGCATTGAAGAAAGAGATTGAACGTTTGATCGCCCACAGACCACGGCAGCCTGAAAATTCTGTAGGTAGTACGCAGTGAAAAAGCGAGGACGTCGCTAGCAGATTTTCGTCAAAAACCGACGACAGGGATAGTAACTGTGAGTTTAGCATCCCGTTTTCATAGACGAACGGCAAGTGTTAGTTTCTAATGATTCCTTAGTGGCAACAGAGGCCGTTGAAGGCCGCAGGGAGAGGGAGGTGCTGTGCCAACATAGAACTGCAGAAAAAGCTAGGCCAGCTGTGAATGAATTGGCACAGTCACCGCGTGTGTGCGTCGCAGGTACTTTTAAGGAGGTGGTTAACAAAGTTCAGGGCACCGCTGCTCCGGCCGAGACGAGCACCCATGTCGATTCAAAGCTGCATATCGAAGCGCGGTGCAAGCTGGACCATGCAGTAGAGGACAGTTCGCCAGAGTGCGTGCTGCGTAGCTCAAAGGCCAGCAACTGCACTGTTCAGGGATGGGTGAAGCCGGTATAGGTAGCCAGAATAGCGATTATTTAGAGAATCATTAAGACTGTGCTAGTGAGACAGCGATCGAGACAGACGAGCTGTCACAGCGTGAGCTGGACAATGCAGTAGAGGGCAGTTCGCAAGAATGCGAGTTGCGTAGCTCGAATAAAGACTGCTGCATTGTTCCAGGGTCGGTCAAGCTGTCCACCAGTCGAGGCCAAGAAAGAGATGATTTAGGAACAAATCACTCAGACTGTGCGGATGAGACAGTGATCCGGGCCGACGAGATGTGTAACGACCAGTATGAGGCGCGAGAAGATGACATGGAAGTGAGTTGGAGGAAAGATGGCAAAGATTGGCATGCGGTTAAAGCAGGAGACACACGGTACGATTCGGCGTCCGATCTGACGTGCGTCGCTGCATGCTCCAGCATGCGGCATACGGCGATTCGGGGCACACGGGGCGTGCATCTGGACGAGCGAGCGGCGCGTAAGCTCCGCCCAGATCCAGCGCCCCGACTTGTACGCTCGGAAGACTTCATATCCACGTCGAGAAACGCAATATAAAGAACTCTGCACAACACTGCTTTGCTTCACGCGAACACTGTCAATAAAATTGTGCCTCTGTGAGTGACAGAACAATTCTCGACGGCGCGTTGTCCAATGACGGATCCGCTGACAGCCAGCGAGGGGGTCGGTAGGCGTAGCCGATGTTGTGAAAGTGTTTAGATTTGTTGGCGATTTCCTAATCATTTCGAATAACGAATCAGACAATCTTGAGTCGCTGGTTTCGAAAACCGTAACCTCGTTCACTGAAGTGCTGTCCCTTTTGTCGTTGACGCATGAAGGAATTTCATAAGGTTTTTTCATAATTTCTTAAGCATAGGCAATTTCATAAGGTTTTTAGACTTGGGATTGTACTTTTCCCGACAAAGGCCTGCTGGAGTTTTCAGCCGAGAGTCAATAAGCCAGTCCTACCACTTCATTCCGCCCATTCAAAACTTGCAAAATGTGTAGTAGTAACATCGTGTTTCAATAATTTTCTAACGAAGTCATGTGACCACGAAGTGGAAGCCAGTTTCAGAGATCAGGCCAAGCGCCTGGCAGATTCTGGTTCAAAAGCATTACGTTTTGGGCTAGTTGGTTGTACATGGTTTTTATTAAACTTTTGCGCGCACAAAGGTTTAATAAGATTCTGGTTACCCGATGCGTATGCTCACCTCTGTGGCTGAGGGCTTAAGCAGGAAGTGTAAAAACGCATCGAATGGAAGCAGTGCCAATGCTAGAGCAAAGAAAGTTGCTGTGGTACGGTACATTTATTGCATTTCACATAATCTCAGAAGAATAGCGGCAAAATCGGGGGGGGGGGGGGAAGTAGTTTTCTCTGCCCCTGAGCGTCTATAGAAGCTATGCAAACAGGTTAATACAGAGAGTAACAAAAGGCACGCATATTCTACTCAACATCGCACACAATTTGTAACCTGCACTCATAATGTTGTCTATGCCATTTTGCTTTCGTGCGGAAGAACGTATGCTGGTCAAACTGGCAGATGCATCAATGAGAGATTAAAAGAACATCGATATAACGTCACTAGGGTAATCTCGGGTCATTTGGGGATTCATTGCCGAGATTGTCCCTGCAAACCCATGTTTGAAAGTACTTCGATTCTATGGCTCATAGCTGGATGTCAAGGGAGATTGTGGAGGCCTACGAAATTGCCAAATTAGAGGAAAGGTGCTTGAGCAAGGCATCAGTGTCGCTATCTGAAAAGCAGGTACGATTCCTCGGTTTGTCTTTGTAACCATTGCAGTATATGTTTTCACCATCCCTTGCACACGTGTACGGTTCATCGAAATGCACAACTGAATGTTTTCCCTTTTTTTTTGCTGTCACGTTTTTTTCCGCTCATACGTATATATTTATCCATGCGGGCGAAAATAAAAACCCATAGTTGAAAGTGAAGCGCTGTCTCTGTGTATCTGTTTCTTTCTACGTCCTCGTTCAGTCGCGCTTATACACACTATCATGGGTTCTAACCAACTAGCCCGCCAACGTCTTTTAACCAAGACAGAGAAGCATGTTCTGTGCGAACGCAGACGAAGGGCACGGGGCCAATAAATGTTATCCGTCGTTACGTCGTTCTTTTAGGGGTGCAGCATGCAGTGCGCAGGAGCGTATGATGGGAAGACGAGACAGTGTGGTTAAAGAGACGCGACGTGGTCAGACGAGGTCATGATGAAAGCCTGTCGCCAGGATGCAAATTGTCTAGAGACTGTAACGTCTTCAAAGAGCTGATATATTGACAGGCCTTTTGCTGTTCCTGGATAGACAGAAAAGTTTTCAAACCTCGACCGCCTCCAGTGAGGCTCAAGAATAACGTTTGTGAGAGTATCGGAGCGACCGAAAAAAAACGGCTTCCGAAGAAACAGCAGTTTTGCGTTGTTTGTTTATTTTTTTTAGCATTAGAGAATTTTCACGATTTGAGACTATAGAGTTTCTTTCATTGGTAAGTTATGGGCTTGGTTAATGCTTTCGTTTGAGAAACACTGAGATTTGAAAGATGCGTTTAGAGTTAAGCTTTAGTTTCGTGAAGTGTTCGCAAATAAGTAGTTAGGCTTTCTCTTTTCTTGTGTGAGTGTCTTGAACCATCAAAGTTATTTGCAAGGTCCATAGTACCGCGCGCGTGTATTGCTTAACCTTTTTTAGAAGTGTTTTTGAAGTTTTCTTCTCAAGTTATGCGCGCTGGTTTTGAGTAAGTGCACTGAGGAGCGTTGGTAGTTCCTTTAGCGCGTGTCTTGTGCGGACGGAAGGAAACAGAACGGGACTGGGTCGCTCGTGCGTGTTGATGGCGGCAGCGTTCTGAGTTTTCAGTTAAGCGTGCGCGGGAGTATTTAATAGTATACGCGTTTCTTTTAAGGTCCTTGTGAAGGCGCAAGTTACCCAAGTTTAATTTTGTTGTTCATTTAGGGTGTGTCCTCTATGGAAAAAGGGAAGAAACGTTAGTAAGCTTTAAGGAACGCCTACGTGACATGAAAGTATGCGTTGTGCATAGCGACGGCAAAATTTGTGCAATTTTGTGCATATATCCGCGGAGCTGACGCGGCTGTTCAGTGGTACCAGCGGAGGCGATAACTAGTCCACTGTGATAGAGTATGAACAGGCTGTTCGTGAAGTTAGGCTGCATAAGTTATGTTGAAAAATCGATTATTTATAGCCTTTGGCGTAGCTGTACGTGTTGTCTTCCTTCCGTTGAATAACGAGGTATGTAGTTTATTAATGGATGGAAGTTATCCTCGTAGCTTCAAAACTTTGCTTGTGTGTGGTTATAATGGTTGCTTTCATTTATTATTTAGTTTTCTCACGATTCTTTTGCAACGGCAACATCACTCTGGCCTTGTCGGCATTCGAGCAGATATGGAAAGCTGTTTCTAAAATTATGGGGTTTTAGGTGCCAAAACCACTTTCTGATTATGAGGCACGCCGTAGTGGAGGACTCCGGACATTTCGACCACCTGGGGTTCTTTAACTTGCACCTAAATCTAAGCACATAGATGTTTTCGCATTTCGCCCCTATCGAAATGCGGCCGCCGTGGCCAGGATTCGATCACGTGACCTCGTGCTCAGCAGCCCAAGACCATAGCCACTGAGCAACCACGGCGTGTGTGGAAAGCTGTTGAGAAAGGTGGTTGGATCTGTTTTACCGAAATTGAAAGAAAAACGATACAGAGTTGAGTGTCATATAGTAAGAGCCTGGCGAGGCAGGGGCAAAGAGCATGCGCTTGCACGTGCGCAGCGCTATGTTGTTTTGCTTGTTTGACATACGTTCTCCAAGGCACGGGATCCAGGAATTCGTCACACGAAGCTTGTCGCCAGTGCACTACAAGCGTCATCAGTGTTCTTCATGGCCATCAAATTGAGTTCACCGGCCATTCCAAACTTCCGGAGCGAGGAGGAGCTGTTAGACGCCAACCATTAATTAGCATCGGTCAAGTTCTCCGGGCGCAGCCACTCGCCGTCGCATTCAAATTATCGTGTCCCGGTGCGCGTCGACCATGCTACCGGAACGTAACGCCGGACATCGGATTTTCCGCCCCGTGAGCCATCTAAGGCTTTCGCCTTAATAAATTCTGTGTTCTTATTTATTCAGCAATATGCCGATCTCACAAGTGATCATAGCAGGGAAGGCGTACATATAGATTCAATACAGTACAGTCAAATCGTTTATACAATGCAAACCCTGAAGTAATCAATACATAAGGATCAGTAATCATCATCATCATCATCATCATCATCATCATCAACATCATCAACAACAACAACAACAACAAGAACAACAACAGCAGCAGTAGCAGCACCAGCTGCAGCCTGTTTTATGTCCACTGCAGGACGAAGGCCTCTCCCTGCGATCTCCAATTACCGCTGTCCTGCGCCAACCGATTCCAACTAGCGCCCGCGAATTCCCTAATTTCATCGCTCCACCTAGTCTTTAGCCGTCCTCGACTGAGTTTCCCTTCTCTTGGAACCCATTCTGTAACCCTAATGGTCCAACGGTTATCTAACTGGTGCATTACATAGCCTGCCCAGCTCCATTTTTTTTTCTCGATGTCAATCAGAATATCGTCTATACCCGTTTGCTCTCTGATCCAAACCGCTCTCTTTCTGTATCTTAACGTTATGCCTAGCGATCTTCGTTCCATCGCTCTTTGCGCGGTCCTTAACTTGTTCTCAAGCTTCTTTGTCAGTCTCCAAGTCTGTGCCTCATATGTCAGTACTGGTAAAATGCACTGATTGTACACCTTCCTTTTCAGCGATAATGGTAAGCTTCCAGTGAGGAGCTGACAATGTCCGCCGTATGCGGTCCAACCCATTTTTATTCTATGGATTTCCTTCTCATGATCAGGGTTAGCTGTGATTAGTTGACCTAGTTAAACGTACTCCTTCACAGACTCTAGAGGATGACTGGCTATCCTGAAATCTTGTTCCTTTGCCCCGCTATTCATCATCTTTGTCTTCTGCATATTAATCTTCAAACCCACTCTTACACTCCTTCCGTTGTCCTCAATCATTTGTTGTAACTCGTCGGCATTGTTGCTGAATAGAACAATGTCATCGGCAAATCGAAGGTTGCTGAGATATTCGCCGTCGATCCTTCCCAGTTTAATAGCTTGAATACTTCTTCCAAGCACGCAGGGAATGAAATTGGAAAGATTGTGTCTCCCTGTCTGACCCCTTTCTTTATAGGTATCTTCCTGTTTTTCTTGTGTAGAATTAAGGTAGCTGTGGAACCTCTGTAGCTATTTTCCAAGGTATTTACGTAAGCGTTCTGTACTCCTTGATTAATTAATGCCTCTATGACTGCTGCTATCTCTACTGAATCAAATGCTTTTTCGTAATCTATGAAAGCCATATAGAAAGGCATATTGTACTCTGCGGATTTCTTGATAACCTGATTAAAGATATGGATGTAGTCCATTGTAGCATCGCTACTAGATAATCTAGTAACGTTGCACTGTAGAGCCCTTCCTGAAGCCAGCTTGTGCCCTTGGTTGACTAAATTCCAGTGTTGGCTTTATTCTATTGGTAATTATTTTGGTAAATATATTATATAATACTGGGAGTAAGCTAATGGGTCTATAATTTTTCAATTCTTTAACGTCTCCCTTTTTGTGAGTTAGTGTAATGTTTGCATTCTTCCAGTTTTCTGGGACCCCTGCGGCTGATAAACACTTCGTATAAAAAGCCACCAGTTTTCCAAGCATTAAGTCTCCTCCATCTTTGATTAAGGCGACTGCTATTCCATCTTCTCCTGCCGCTTTTCCTTGTTCCATGTCTTGCAAAGTCCTTCTGACCTCCTTGCTAGTTATAGGAGGAGTTTCTGTATCCTGTTCATTATGGTTTGTAATTGAGGTATCCTGACTCCTCTGTGTACTGTACAGGTCAGTACAGAATTCTTCCGCTGCTTTTACTATACCTTCGAGATTGCTGATGATATTACCCTGCTTATCTTTCAGTGCTTACATCTTGGCTTGTCCTATGCCAAGTTTCTTTCTGCTGATTTCAGGCTGCGTCCACTTTTTACGGCTTCTTCATTCAGTCTTTCTCACGTTATATTTTCGACATCACTTATTTTCGCCTTTTTGATCAGTTTTGGCAGTTCCGCGAATTGTATCTTATCTCATGAGTTCGGTCACTCTTTGTCGTTTCTTTATTAGGTCCTTTGTTACTTGGGAGAGCTTACCTACTGTTTGCCTTGTAGCCTTGCCTCCCACGTCAATTGCTGCTTATGAAGCCAGCCTAGTTACGATTTTATTCATTGCCTCTACGTCATCTTCATCTGTCTGTTTTTAGGCTACATATTTGTTTCCAAGCACCAGCCTGAATTTGTCTGCTTTTACCCTTACTGCTTCTAGGGTTACCTGTTTCTTGTTGACCAATTTTACTCTTTCTCTCTTCAAATTGAGGTGAATTCTAGCCCTCACTAACCTATGATCGCTGCACTTTACCTGACCTATAACTTTTACATCCTGCACTATGCTGGGATCAACAGAAAGTATAATATCAATTTCATTTCTCGTTTCACCATTAGGGCTCTTCCAGGTCCACTTTCTGTTGCTACGCTTCCTGAAAAAGGTGTTCATTATTCAAAGCTTATTCCTTTCTGCGAATTCTACCAGCATCTCTCCTCTAGTGTTCCTAGAGTCAATGCCGTAGTTACCAATTGCTTGTTCACCAGCCTGCTTTTTCCTCACTTTTGTATCAGTAATAGATTTGATAGATCAGTAATAGCAATGCGACAAATCATGACGGGACTGCAAATTACAATTACAATTATAGGGTGCGGAATGATGCGATCAGGTTATTGAAACACAAAATACGGATGCAGGTTATAAAGGAAAGTCTACAGAAACTGCTCAGCCTGCACATCCATTTCAACCATAGTTAAGAACATATTTAAAGATGAAGTGTTAGTAGCACAAGGAGTAAGTTTGTTCCATTCTCTCATGGTTTGAGGGAAGTGTGAATATTTTTAGCAATTTGAGTTGTATGTGTATTCATTAAGTGTTTGAGAGTGCCTGTAACGTGTTGATATAAAATGATTGTATGAAATTGGTCTACACGTGTCAATGTTTATGTCACTATGAATAAAAAAAAACTTTAGTCTTGTTATTTTTGCCCGAGTAATTGAATCGGAGAATCCGTTAGCATTTATTTATTATGAATGAACCTTATTGCCTTCCTCTGTACTCCTTCCACTCTTGCAATAAGTTCCTTTGTGTACGTGAACCAAGCAATACTGGCGTACTCTATCACTGGTCTAACAAGCATTTTGTAGGCCAGAAGCTTTGTATCTGGGGGCGCAAAACGAAGGCAAGGTCTCAGAAAGAAAAGCCGCTTTTGCGCACTTGAAGTTATATTGTTAATATAGATTTCCCATCGAAGATCATGCGTTAATGTGACGCCTAAATATTTATGCGCAAATACACGAGTGAGAGGTGTCTTTAATAAGGTAAGTAAAACCAGATATATGTTTCTTCCCAGTTACGGTTAGCGTTACAGATTTTTTACCATCTAAAGTAATCTGCCACTCCTGACACACACACAAAAAAAGACAGAATCTAGGGCATTGTTTAGTACGTGGTGATCATCATCGGAATTAATTTCATGGTACAAAATACAATCGTCAGCGAATAGATGAATATTAACATGTAATCTGGAAAGCAAATCGTTTGTGCATATTAGAAATAAAACAGGGCCCAATACACTGTCCTGGGACACTCCCGATGTCACAGGTGCTAAAGTGGAATTTCTGTTATGAATATGCACGAATTGCAAGCGGTCATTCAGATAGTTTTCAATCCATTTAACAATAGAGCCTTCTCCTAGTCCACACTGAAGCTTCCTAACTAGTGTTTTTGTGTCGTACACTATCAAAAACCTTGGAGTAGTGCAATAAAATTAAGTATGTGTGTTTTCTGTTATCTAGACTGTGATATGTCGTGTGTTAGTTCTAGTAGCTGTGTGACTGTTGAGAGACCGCGAGGGAAGCCGTGTTGATAGGAAGAAAAAATAGATTCCTGTTCGAGGTATGTGTTTATGCATTTAAGTGCTGAGTGTTCGAAAAGTTTCCGTATTGTCGAGGTTAGGGAAATCGACCTGAAATTAGATACCGGTGATGTGCTACCAGATTTATACGCTGGGATGATTTCGGCGGTTTTCCACTCGGCAGGAAGCGAGCACGTCATTAATGATTTACTAAAGATTTGCAATAGCTATTCAGCATTCCACTCAGCGTATCTCTTAATAAATTTATTAGGTATGCTATCGGGTTCAGTCGCTTTCTTAATGTCAATATTTAACAAAAGGTTTAACAGGCATGGTTTTGTGATTGTGAGCGGCTCGATATGCTTTCGGTCACGTGCTACTACGTGAGGATGTTTTCCAACATCGATGTTAAATACTGACGGAAAATAACTGTTAAAGGAATTTGCGGAGTTTCTATTATCATTACTGGAAACGGTGGGGCTGTCATGGTGTTTAGGGTTAGGGTAATTCGAAAATTTCTATGGTGCGCTTGTCAAAAAGTTGGGAAATGTTTTAGAAAAATAGTTATTGTTAGCTGGCTTAATTTTTGATTTCATATTTGTAATGTTAAGCGCATTTCTGTTTACGTGCGTAGGCTATAGACCTTTTCATCGGGCGAGGAGGATAGGGCGCGCGGAGAGCCTTTCCTCCTCTCTGGCTTGGGCGATGCGGCGCGGCGCCGCTTGAAAGTATTGCTGTCGCGTGCTGCGGAACGGAACGATTTCGGAATGTTTTAGATCGTACTTTGTGAAATTTACGCCATGTAGTACGTTCATATAAGGTCGTCAGGGAAGCCTTTCGGTGCATCGGTAACTACAGTAGGCGGAAATATGTCTTGGGGGCGCAAAAATGTGACGTGCTTTATCAGCCATGGTGTGTGTATGTGTTGTGAACTATTTTGCGTATATCGGTTTATTTTCAACGAAGAAAACCGGCGTCTCTGTATTACCAGCATTAAATGGTAAATCAGCTCGCTGTCTGATCGCTTGGCGTAGGGACTAAAACATAGGAGCACATGCTCGTGTACGGCCAACCTAAGGCAACCATGCACGAAATATCTAAGCGGCAGGCGCTATCAAATATTTGTGATACACCGGCATCGTTCTCACGCATTTCAAGTCTAGTAGGCTCGAAATCATTGTATATCTACGCTAGCCATCCTGCATGAGGCCGATGGTGCTGCTTAACACAGGGATCACTGCGGCTGGCGAACCAGCGCGATACATATATAAGCTGTGAGCTCCGGCATTGCCTTTTTGGCCTGTAGAAAGCCATAATATATGAGAGCGATCGCATAAAAAGAATGCGATGGCTATTTTTGAGAACAAAATTTCTGTAATATGCGTGAATGCGTCGTAGAGAACGGAACGAACACAACCGAAAAAAAAAATTCGGTTATTATCCTCTTTCTCGAAAAAGCTAGATAAAACGGGCTAATGCCGCAATACGACTTCGCATAGTCATGCCGTACAACGTTTATAGATATATAACCGCTGATGCCGTATGCTTAGACCATGCGGTATATATGGAACCAAGATATGTATAATCCAGCACTTACCACTGCTTAGGACGCTCGCGCAGTTCATGAACAGTCCCTTTGCTGGACAAGCTTAATTCACACTAAGGCATGCTGCTAGTATACTAGCCAAAACTATATAATTCAGGAGCGGAAACCTCATCCATCGAACCATGTAGTCTCGCAATGCAACCTGCCGCGAACAATTTGAACGCTTGTCAAAGTATAACATCGCAGCTCATATCGTAGCAGAACAGTACTCACGCTGTTACGATCGTCGTGTATGTTTCATGGCTCTTAAACCACAGCTTAGAAAATAGAGGATAATGCTAGAGATAATAGAGGGCAATAAGGTCACATTAGTGAATGGAACATTCAGAAATACACAATAGATCTCCGAGGCTGGTTGTATGCTCAAATATGCGTACACACATCGCACTGCGTGTTCCGTCCCCCTCAACGCCAGCACAAACTCCGGCCATGACGCCTTAAACGGCTTCAGCACGTCTCACAGTACAGTTTACCACGTAGAAGACGCACGTCATACTAAAACAGACCACACGACCGCGAAAAACAAACGCCAGAACCTACCGCCGAGCGTATACCTGCCATGCAAAAGACCGCTTTCACCCAAGCCAGTAAGGCGCTGCTCATAGGCTGCACCACTGCGTTCACAATATGGCGGCGTCCACGAAAAAAACGGTGTATAGCTTGAGGGTTTTTATGTAGCCTTTTTTTACTTTTAGTTTAGCTTGGATTATTTTTTCGTGCTATCCATGGATTTGTTTTCGTCTCCTTTTTCGTCTTGATTGGCGCGTAATTTCGAAGGCTAAAAAATACAATGTCTGTATATTTTTTTTCCACAAAGCGCCTATATCTATGGAAACGTCCGTAGAAAGCTGTTCAAGATGTAGCGTATTCATAAGTGAGATATTCGATAATACTGACTTCATCAGCGTCTGAAAAAAACATAAAAACGTGCTAAACTTTTTAAAGACAGGAATTGGTGTTTCTGGGCGGACGGTGCAATATGTTATTTCGTGGTCGGGTATGCCTTGCAGAATTTGTAAATTCACGTTTTTCAAGTGGGAAGTGACGTCTGAGTAATGTCAGATCAAGAATGTTAGACCCTTAGTGAGCGTGGGCGGGGTGACTATACCTGATTCAGGTTTAAATGCAACATCATGTCACTGATTATTTCAGACGATGTCGATAGAAATTGCATGGCTTTTCAATCATTATCGGGTAAGTTAAAGTCGCCCAGTAAGATTAGCCGACCACGTGACGCATGAGGTCGTAGTTAGTCGTATAGTGAACGGGTAATGATACAGTCAGATGTGGGACAGCGATAAACACACCCCACCGTAACCGCGCGCTGGGCCAACGTTAGTTTCCAAAAAGATTGCTTCAGCATTTTTCTACATGAGGGAGCCTTGATTAAGGCTTTCGCCTTAATACATTCTGTCTTATTGGCAGCAAAGATGCTCCGCTTGCACCTGCGAATGTTTGCTCCAACAATACTGCATGACACCTGACACTTACTGCGCATAATATCGATCCGCCGCCGATGTTACATCAAAAAAGAACATGCGCGTGCATAACTATATATGCCAGTGGTAACAATTATGCAGATACCACGCACTGTGGGAATCGACGTTATCCGAAGCATTTTTTGCAGCCAGATAGCTATGCAGGATTCTTTGGGGTTCCGCAACACGTTACCAGGCTGACCAATGTGCTTGTGCAAATCCTGTATTTGTGTGCGTGTGATATGAGTACAGTGAAAGTAGGAATAACGCGAGAGCGCGTGTGTGTGACGAAAGCAGCAAGACGACGACGACGGTAACGACGCTTGCATGATTTTTACGAACTATTAATTTCATGTGAATTAGCAGCATGGAGGTGTGAGATGGGTATGCAACGCAGAAACTAAATGCTCACTGACACAGCACGTGGTATCAATTGGAGGACACAAACGGCTGACGTGGCGGCGATATTGTAGCACGGCCTAAAAACAGTGCAATTTTATAGCCATTAGGACGAGCGGCGTGGTGCAGCTGCTTGCCTTCGCCTATCCGTGATGACGCTACCATGGTGAAATTTGATGTGGCGTTGTCGTACTCAGACTCTATGTCCACCAGGAAAGAGCAGGCCTTATTTGGTAAAGCGGGCTATAGTAATTACCAGAAGGGCCGTGAAAGTCCGGTACGAGAAATGAGGACGCGGCGCGTTGGCGTTCGGAAATCAACGCTCGTGGGAGACTCGCTTTTTAATCGGTGTTCGAACGAGCGCAATCACCACCCGGTGTTCTAGAGCCGAAATGCCGAGATTTTCTCACGCTTGCCAGCTGGCTCGAGCGCAGGTAGCACGCAATAATCAGAGGTGAGAGTCGGATTACGAAGCTGGAATGGCGATGCAACGATGATCCCGGCATCATGAACACGACCAGCGGGCTAAGTTAGTAGAAAACTTGCTCCACGGGTCGGCACGAGTCCTTGTCATGGTAATAATGTCATGCCGTGCATGCATGCAATGACATTCATGGGAATCATGCCATGGTTTGACATACAGACATGGCATGATGTGCATTCATGGCATTCATGCCCATCGTTTTAGAATATGCATGGTAGGACATGTGATTAATGTGACACATGCATGTCATGACACGCATATACAGAATATATCCAAAGAAATTCACGCTGTCATTGAATCCATTAATCTTATCGCATTTATGACATTCATGTCACGACATGCATGACATGTCATCCATGTCATGACATGATTGTCCTTCATGCCAGGTCCATTTTTAACAAGCTATGTGTCAGGATATTCATGACATGAATGAAACATGAACATGACATGCATGTTATGACGTGATTGCGTGAATGACAGGAGGTGATGGCGTCGTGGTGATTTGTTTAACTGGGTATTTATCAGGATATGTGCGCCGATACATGCGGTCATGACATGGCAAGAATGGCATGACTTGCATGTCTTGTCATTGAAGTCAAGTCATGACGTACATTTCTGCAGTTCATAGCATTCACATCATGTCACGCATGTCAATAATGTGATGACATTTATGCCGTGTCATTCATGTCAGGTCATGCACACATGCCATTTGATTCATATGCAGATACATATCGAGTTAAAAAAACGACCACAATGGCATCATGTCATTCATAACATTTATATCATGACATACATGCCGTGATAAAAGTGAGAAGAAAATTTGCAGAAGATTAAAGATGGATTGGGAGTGCATGCGGCAGGCATTACCAAATCCTGACTGGGCGCTTACCGCTGTCGTTGAAAAGTGTACAATCATTGCATTCTACCGGTGCTAATTTATGGTGCAGGAACTTGGATGTTAACAAGGAAGCTCGAAGACAAGTTAAGGACCGCGCAAAGAGTGATGGAACACGAAATGTTAGGCGTAACGTTAAGTGAGAGGAAGCGAATGGTGTGCATCAGAGAGCAAACGCGGATAGCCGATGTAAATGAATGCTCGCGCCTTTGGGCTGACTCTAATTGCTGTCGCTCTTGGACGACTCCGCTAACTTTTGCTGCGTGTTAACTAAGGTGGACGGCGTCGGCCGTGCACGCAGGAGCCTCGAAGGAAGGAACTTCGCTCGTTGGGATCCGTTTCGAGACTGGTTTATTTACAAAAGATATTGAAGAAAGGAGAAGGGAAAGGGAGAAGAAACGCAAAGTCCACGTTCTCTTTTGGCCGCACCGAGGCCTTCGTCCTTGTCGGGGGCGCCCGCGCCTCGCACTGAGTGGGCGGTTCGCTGAAAAGGCGGTGGAACGGATCAGGTTGTTGGTAGATGCGCCGGCCGCCACGTGCTGCAGTGGGGCGCCTCTCGTCCGTTCACCGGCTCCCTCTTTCTCTTGTGTCGTCGGTCTCCCAACCACAGGTGCAACAATGTTAGCTGCTCGTTTGCGACTTTCAACAGCCGATATTCTAGTTGGCATTCATCATCATCATCATCAGCCTGGTTACGCCCACTGCAGGGCAAAGGCCTCTCCCATATTTCTCCAACAACCCCGGTCATGTACTAATTGTGGCCACGCCGTCCCTGCAAACTTCTCAATCTCATCCGCCCAACTTTCTGCCGCCCCCTGCTACGCTTCCCTTCCCTTGGGATCCAGTCCGTAACCCTTAATGACCATCGGTTATCTTCCCTCCTCATTACATGTCGTGCCCATGCCCAGTTCTTTTTCTTGATTTCAACTAAGATGTCATTAACTCGCGTTTGTTCCCTCACCCAATCTGCTCTTTTCTTATCCCTTAACGTTACACCTATCATTCTTCTTTCCATAGCTCGTTGCGTCGTCCTCAATTTGAGTAGAACTCTTTTCGTAAGCCTCCAGGTTTCTGCCCCGTAGGTGAGTACTGGTAAGACACAGCTATTATATACTTTTCTCTTGAGGGATAATGGCAACCTGCTGTTCATGATCTGAGAATGCCTGCCAAACGCACCCCAGCCCATTCTTATTCTTCTGATTATTTCCTTCTCATGATCCGGATCCGCCGTCACTACCTGCCCCAAGTAGGTGTATTCCCTTACGACTTCCAGTGCCTCGCTGCCTATTGTAAATTGCTGTTCTCTTCCGAGACTGTTAAACATTACTTTAGTTTTCTGCAGATTAATTTTTAGACCCACTCTTCTGCTTTGCCACTCCAGGTCAGTGAGCATGCATTGCAATTGCTCCCCTGAGTTACTAAGCAAGGCAATATCATCAGCGAATCGCAAGTTACTAAGGTACTCTCCATTAACTTTTATCCCCAATTCTTCCCAATCCAGGTCTCTGAATACCTCCTGTAAACATGCTGTGAATAGCATTGGAGAGATCGTATCTCCCTGCCTGACGCCTTTCTTTATTGGGATTTTGTTGCTTGGTTTATGGAGGACTACAGTGGCTGTGGAGCCGCTATAGATATCTTTCAGTATTTTTACATACGGCTCGTCTACACCCTGATTCCGTAATGCCTCCATGACTGCTGAGGTTTCGACAGAATCAAACACTTTCTCGTAATCAATGAAAGCTATATATAAGGGTTGGTTATATTCCGCACATTTCTCTATTACCTGATTGATAGTGTGAATATGATCTATTGTTGAGTAGCCTTTATGGAATCCTGCCTGGTCCTTTGCTTGACAGAAGTCTAGGGTGTTCCTGATTCTATTTGCGATTACCTTAGTAAATAGTTTGTAGGCAACGGACTACGGACTACAACGGATTTACTAGCTGATCGGTCTATAATTTTTCAAGTCTTTGGCGTCTCCTTTCTTATGAATTAGGATTATGTTAGCGTTTTTCCAAGATTCCGGTACGCTCGAGGTCATGAGGCATTGCGTATACAGAGTGGCCAGTTTCTCTAGGACAATCTGTCCACCATCCTTCAACAAATCTGCTGTTACCTGATCCTCCCCAGCTGCCTTCCCCCTTTGCATATCTCCCAAGGCTTTCTTTACTTCTTCCGGCGTTACCTTTGGGACTTCGAATTCCTCTAGACTATTTTCCCTTCCATTATCGTCGTGGGTGCCACTGGTACTGTATAAATCTCTATAGAACTCCTCAGCCACTTGAATTATCTCATCCATATTAGTAATGATATTGCCGGCTTTGTTTCTTAACGCATACATCTGATTCTTGCCGATTCCTAGTTTCTTCTTCACTGTTTTTAGGCTTCCTCCGTTCCTGAGAGCATGTTCAATTCTATCCATATTATACTTCCTTATGTCAGCTGTCTTACGCTTGTTGATTAACTTCGAAAGTTCTGCCAGTTCTATTCTAGCTGTAGGGTTAGAGGCTTTCATACATTGGCGTTTCTTGATCAGATCTTTCGTCTCCTGCGATAGTTTGCTGGTATTCTGCCTAACGGAGTTACCACCGACTTCCATTGCACACTCCTTAATGATGCCCACAAGATTGTCGTTCATTGTTTCAACACTAAGGTCCTCTTCCTGAGTTAAAGCTGAATACCTGTTCTGTAGCTTGATCTGGAATTCTTCTATTTTCCCTCTTACCGCCAACTCGTTAATCGGCTTCTTATGTACTACTTTCTTCCGTTCCCTCTTCAGGTCTAGGCTAATTCGAGTTCTTACCATCCTGTGGTCACTGCAGCGCACTTTGCCGAGCACGTCCACATCTTGTATGATGCCAGGGTTAGCGCAGAGTATGGAGTCTATTTCATTTCTAGTCTCGCCGTTCGGGCTCCTCCACGTCCACTTTCGGCTATCCCGCTTGCGGAAGAAGGTATTCATTATCCTCATATTATTCTGTTCCGCAAACTCTACTAATAACTCCCCCCTGATATTCCTAGCGCCTATGCCATATTCCCCCACTGCCTTGTCTCCAGCCTGCTTTTTGCCTACCGTGGCATTAAAGTCACCCATTAGTATAGTGTATTTAGTTTTCACTCTACCCATCGCCGATTCCACGTCTTCATAGAAGCTTTCGACTTCCTGATCATCATGACTGGATGTAGGGGCGTAGACCTGTACAATCTTCATTTTGTACCTCTTATTAAGTTTCACAACAAGACCTGCTACCCTCTCGTTAATGCTATAGAATTCCTGTATGTTACCAGCTATATTCTTATTAACCAGGAATCCGACGCCTAGTTCCCTTCTCTCTGCTAAGCCCCGGTAGCACAGGACGTGCCCGCTTTTTAGCACGGTATATGCTTCTTTTGGCCTCCTAACGTCACTGAGCCCTATTATATCCCATTTACTGCCCTCTAATTCCTCCAATAGCACTGCTAGACTCGCCTCACTAGATAACGTTCTAGCGTTAAACGTTGCCAGGTTCATATTCCAGTGGCGGCCTGTCCGGAGCCAGTGATTCTTAGCACCCTCTGCAGCGTCGCAGGTCTGACCGCCGCCGTGGTCAGTTGCTTCGCAGCTGCTGGGGACTGAGGGCCGGGGTTTGATTGTGTTGTTCATATAGGAGGTTGTGGCCAAGTACTGCACCAGGGTGGCCAATTCTGCTCTGGTGAGGGGGTGCGTTACCGGTTCTGGTCACCGGGATCAGGCCACACTCCAGGCCTGTTTATGCAATTTTATCAACACGCGGATTCTTTTTTTTATCCGGTGCTAAATTTCGCGGCACCGGGATTCGGACCACGGACCTCTTACACGCGAGGCGGGTGTTCTACCTCTACGCCACCGCTGCTCCATTAGTTGGCATTATGAGGAGAAAAGGATGAACTGGGCAGGCCATGCAATGCATCGGGGAGATAACTGGTGGACCATTAGAGTTATAGAATGGGTGCCAAGGGAAACGGAGTGCAGTCTAGGACGGCGGAAAATTGGGTGGGTATATCTAATTAGGAAATTTGAAGGCACAAGTAGAAATCAGCTAGTACAAGACGGGTAATTGGAGATCGCAGGGAGAGGCCTTCGTCCTGCACTTGACATAAAAATAGGGTGACGATGATGGTAATGATGATGATACATACCATGACAAGCATGTGATCTCATTGATGACATGACATTCGCACGTATGTCTTGTCATTTGTCATGGCGCACATGACAAGTCATGAAATCCCTATCATTCAGGTCATGTGTGCATGCCATTCATATCCTGATATATATATTGAGTTAATGAAAGGACCACGACAGCATCATGCCATTCATATCATCTATGCCATGACATAAATGCCGTGACAACTATGTCAGTGATATCATGGCATGTTACGCCCCCTCCTCCATTCATGCCTATTTTGATATAACGTGTATATCTAGTTGAAGGAACGACCACGACGGCATCACGACGTAAGTGGCTAGCTAGCTAGATAGATAGATATTCAAGAACCTCAAGTTCACAAAGAATGTTTCCAATTAAAAAACAAACGGCAGGATAGGAAATTAAGAAAAACGCCCTGTCCGCGGCGGCGCTGTCTCTCCACCACCGGCGACGCCATATACACGTAGTAGCAGGATAACATCCGTAGTCTACTGGGACCCTATGACGTGCTCGAACAATGACTTGGCGCGAACTGATGGGAAATAGGTAAACCCGCACGCCTTCTAAAGCGCGGCTCGCTCGTTTCTGCGGCGAGCGTCGGAGTAATCGAGCGAACGAGCAAAACAGCGTAAGATGAAGGAGCGACCGCGGAGCGGGAGATGAAAGACGCGAGCCGCGAACAGCGGAGACCAATGAGAGCGACCCCTTCAGTGACGCGGGCGCGGGGAGCTGGTGTCATGCGGACCCGCCCGACCGCTCGATGCGTACTCGCATCTTGTCTCAGCCAGACCGCTCGTTTCATACTATCGTCTGCTCGCGTCAGCTCTCGTTCGCGTTTGTTTGCTTTGCTTGGTTTGGTCTCGTTCACGCTTCTTTCAATTGCCATGGTTTGAGTTTGTTTTTTACAATGACGAGTCACGGAGACGTCCTGATGGAACGTTTTTCGGAGATTCTGTACGACTAGACAGACCCTGAACGGAAGGACACGGAGGCGATACGCAGTACCTCATTCTCCTAGACTTTGGAACGCGGTGACGCCGCAACAGAAGAGAGCGCACCAACATGATTATAAGTGGCAACGGCGTCGTCATCTTCATAAGACATGGATCACCTTAAGAACGAAGGACGAAGAACGTAAACAAAGTGCCGATCTGCCTGCAGACGAAGGAAAAAATTCACCGATGATTGTTCGCCGGATGCCTTATCGAAGGCGTCATCGGTGAACAGGTGACGCGCGCCTCTGGCTCTATCTCGGAGCAATGGTCGCTGCAGAAAGCCCTGCACACTCGCGGTAAAACGCGCGCGCTGCGCCGCCGGCCTTAAAACGCGGGTGCAAAACCCCTGCCACACCGCGCCAGGAAGAATCTCTGGACGTCTCGATATTAACTCATAACGACAGGAAAAACGCTCTAGAAAATAAAACGCATAATAGACTCGCTGTCCTGGAGAACAAGATTGCTCACATAGACAGCAGAATCGCTGCTCTGGAGAACGGCCAAATAGCAATTAAATGAAAAACGTGATAAATTCCTTGATTTTGTCCAAGCGCACACTCGAGAGACGACAGGATGGATGGCCGCCGTCACCGCGAACAAACCAAACATAGGCGGTGCACAACACCAGACCCCCCCGATGATCGTTGTAAACCCTAATCGCTCTTCGTGGTTTAGCAATGAAACTGCAGGGAGTCACGAAAAAAGAAAGCAAATCTCCAATGATATCTGGTCTCCTACCCCAATACCCCTGCGGTCATTGTGCTACAGGAGACCCATGGACCTATAAGCTTCCCATGGGTATAATGTACACCAAACTAAATCCGCAAATCCACCAGACGCTGCTATCTTCACGCAAAAACACTTGACGGCAACTCATTCCCGGTTTGACGACATCGACGTGGAACACGACTTTTTAGAAATTCTTCCTTCCAAAATTCAAGCGTCAGCTATATACGTACTAAACGTCTATAGCCGGCCCCAGGCGAGACATCATCGCTTCAACACTCTGTTTGCACGTGCCACTGCCGCTGCAGAACATACCCTGTTTTAATCATTGACGACTTCCATGCATCAAATCAGGTAGGGGGCCACTCTGTATTCACACCCGAGGGTAGGAGGTCCACATTCAGGACCATCGCCTCACCCTACACAACCATATAGATATGCCCACCACATTAGGTAATCCTCTGACCTCACCTTCACCCATCGCATACAACGGGTCATTTGGACTAATCTCGAAATTAACCTCGGCAATGACCACTATGATCTTCAAACCATCATCCACTTTCGGTACAAACCCCTCACTCTCAAATCTATAAGCCTTACTAGCTGGGACACCTTCCAAGAGGCCCGTCAATCCTCGGCGCCCACCGAGATCGAAGATATCTCGGAATGGGTACAACTTCAAAATGACTCACAAATACATACTACCACCTTATCTCCTGACACTCCCCTCTCCATGGTTGACGCCAAACTTCTTCACAGAAGAGAGGTTAAGCAATCTCTCCTCAAACGGCGGAAAAAGAGGCGACACAATCGGCAGACTTAAAATTGCGAGACTAGACCTCCAAATTCAGGAGTATGCAACACAGCTCGCCTGCCAATAGCGGGGCCAGAAAAACGAAAGCATGAACGGGTGCTTAGGCAGCAGCACAACGTGGCAACTCCTGCGGCACTTATTGGATCCCAGCACATCGCGCACCACTCTCAATCATTATATCAACAAACTCCTACACTCACACGAGGATAACCTCAGCAGCCTCTTTCAGGATCTCCGCGATAAACATCTAACCCCTGTACATCAATACAAGGCACCTGAATATATAGGCACACAAAACGACGCTCTGAATACTCCCATAATGGAGACTGAGGTTATACACGCACTTGCCAATTTCTGAACCACATCCGTACTGGGCCAGGACCTCATCAACAACAAGCTTCTCCTCAGCCTAGACGACAACTCTATTACAGCCCTCACTAAGTACTTTAACCATTGCCTTGACACCAGTACCCTACCAGCCGCACGGAAGGACGCGAAAGTTATCTTCATACTCAAACCTGGCAAGCCCATAAACACAGCCAATCTACGCCCGATATTTCTCACTTCATGCTTAGGCAAGGCACTCGAACAAGTAATTCTCAACCACCTCAACAAATACATCGAATATCGCAATCTATACCCCCCTCCCCCCCCCGAAATGGTAGGCTTCCGTAAATCCCTCTCCACCCAAGATGTCATGCTTCGGCTGAAGCACGACATCATTACATTTAACACTAACGCAGACACTCAGGCAGTTCTAGGCCTTGTTGCAAATGGGTCGCAAGCCCCAAGGGTAGCGTTGGCCTGGCGGCCTGGGGCACAGCTGGAAGCATCCGAAGGTCCTGGCAAAGGATGAGTCGACTGCTAACAGAACAACTTGTTTATTCTAGCATCGCAAAAGAGCGGCCGGTCAGGTCGACCGAAGTGGAGAAACGGGAGACCACGTTACTCGACTGAATAAATCGAAGCTTCTCTCTTGGCGTCCGGGGGCAGCTGCTTTTATACTCTCGGAGTCGAGGGCAAGAAGGAACAGCTCGGAAGAGGCGCACGTGACGGCGACGCACGGACACGTTGTGACAAGAAGTGACGTATCCGCCAGGCCGGCGCCGGTCAGACCTCCTCGCTTCACAGTTGGGGAGCTCCTCTCCCCGGTTGCCGCGCTTTGACAAGCGTGGGCACCAACATGCACCAACACACACACACACACACACACACACACACACACACGCACGCACGCACGCACGCACACACACACACAAACACACACACACGCACACACACACACACACACACACACGAAGACACGTGGCATTGAAACATGCCTGGATGCGCTCAGCAGGAGGCGTTGGGACAGCGCTGAACTGGCCAAAATGTCCGCCGCTGTGAACGAAGCTCCGGCGTCCGTTGCATCCGCGCCGGCTATACCGCACGTCGGAGGCGAAATGTAACAGCCTCGACCTTCATGAATTCTATAACTGGTACAGCGCAACATAGCAAGGAAGAAACAAGCCAGGAGTTTCAGGAGTTGGGGCGGGATCATGTGGGGGTGCCCTAAGCACCCCTCCCCCGTCCCTCTGTAAATTAATAGGTAGCGAGGATCAGCGGAGGCGGCCTTGCTCCAGGCTCGATATTCAGGCGACCATCCATGGGTGGGCTGAGAGGGTTGCGAGGGACTACCATGCGTAGCACACTCCCTCCTCTATTTCCCTGCCCCTTTCCTTCCAAAGGATAAAAAAAAAAGCTTTCACCACCACCACGCGGCATTGCAACCATATCAACTGCAGGCGAGCCGCTGCGGCAGTCACGAGGAAAGCGGAGTGCCGGCACGACCAGGCATGCGGCACGCGGGGACAAAGCGTTGGCGTGGGCTTCGGACCCATTGCGCATGCGCTACTTCGCCTGTGGCGCCGCCGCCGCTAGCGAATGCGCTCCGCGTGAGCCACGCGTTCCCGTGCTAACGCTTGAACCATGCTTGAACAATGAGCGACGCAACCGGTTGAAATGCTTCGTCTGCCGCTGTTGCTAAACGAGCTGCCCGAGCAGAGACTCAGCGCCGCCACCGAGAGCACCTTGCTCTTCAGGATCAAATTCTTTGCCATAATATATCGCGAATTCAAAACACCTAAAAGCTGCTCTCGAAATCTGCATTATAGGGGGTATCGTAATTATCGGCGAAATTTTTACTTCCTTGAAATGTTGGTGCCAGAGTTGTGTCTTAAAAAGTTTGCACGCTATGGGGCTTATCTTCTCCCACAATGATAATCGTCATCTGCCTTGTTTGCGTTTCCTCTCTTGAAAACTCGGCGCTCGCTACTTTCCTGTCGAGAATGATATGTCACGCTGATATCACGCATGCCATTCGTGTCTTGGAAGTGCCGGGCTCACAACGTTTAAGGAAGTAAAGCGGGCAAGACAGGTTATGGGACAAGGTAAGCCCCAAAGGTAGCAAAATTTTTTAAGTGTGTGGTTCGCATAAAACACGCGTTTAACACCCTGAAAATTACAAGAGGGTGCACTAAGGATGCTCTGCTAACAACTACAACGTATCTCGAAAATTTCTGAAAAGGTGCAGTAAGGGTGTTTCGATGTCTAATCCACCCTCGAGGGTGTTATTTTTCTTGTCCGAGACTGTGTTGCGCCGCTCGATCGCGCCGCACTCGTATAGAGCATGGGGCCCTGCGCTTCTCTCAGTCTCCTGCCCTCGCGCTCCTTGTGAAGAGGGAGACATTCCACCATGGTCAAAGGGGTTGGTTATCCCTCTGTCTTGCTGCGCGAGTCTCTTCGTGCCAATTCTGGACCCTGCGTGTCGAACGTATACAGTGGCGTCATATAGTCGAACAAGCGCAAAATTTCTGCAACAAATTACACACTTGTAGGCTCAAACACGTTGGTGGGCTAGTTGGCTAGAATCCACGATAGATCGCTGTCTCTGTGCGTCTGTTCCTTTCCACGTCCTCGTTCAATCGCGCATACACATTATATCATGTAGACTTGTAGGCCTTACAACTCCTGATGAGCACCGATTTGAGTTAGGTGCATTATGCATACTATGGCAGAGCCAGCGCCCTGTAACGCGAGCAATTCCTGCTCGGATCGACGGCCGCACTGCTGAGTTACGCCTCTCTGAGGGTAAATTTAGCTGCGATTGCGTGATGCGTGGTGCGACAGCGCGCCAAATGCGAATGCGACACATGCATGGTCGAGCAACGGCTTCTTTCCTCTACACGCAACGGTACCAAAGTATCGCGTGGGTAGTACGGTTACAAAGATACAAGCGACATTTGTGTTACACGTTTCCGATACGGGTGGTTTTAGCATGCGACCCCCTATGCTGACCGAAATGAAAGCCGTTCCACGATAACAGCGCTCGTATATGATGCAATGCGTGCACGTTGACCCCGGGTTGTCAAATTTGATCCGGAGCCCTCCACTATGGGGTTTCTCGAAGCCTTTGGGTTATTTCTGGGTGATAAGCCTCACGAATCAATTAGTTTTGAAAACGCCTGTTTGCCGCAATCTGATCAGGTTATTCTAAAATGAGTTGCCGAAAGGGCGAGAGACAAGCTTTCCGTGCATTCAGAAAACTCATAAATTACCCAGACCCCGCGGAATGCATGCGCGCGGTGCTGCCGACAGCACTACTATAATTCCGATCGCGTGGCCCCGCGATTTTCGTGCGACATGAAGCGGCGCGCTATTCGGGGCGGATGCGACGCCGTTGCCACACTTCCGGCCCGAGGCCGGTGCTTCAGTGAGTCTGACGCCCACGCCTTGCCTAGCCCCCCTTGCAGGTGAAGTGCTTATTTGCTTTTTGTTGTTTCCGTCAGTGGCTGTCCGAAAATAATAGTTTTGTCTTACTTGGAGGCAACGAGCTTTCAACGAAGGCCGCATTTTGCAATGGTCATATTTTATTTACCATTCTTTTCACCCCTGGTCGTTGACTCTCACGAAGGCGCTCCGCCCCCGATCTCCAGGATCAGGCACTCATCGGGGCGGACGATAAGAAATGGACAGAGGGAAATTATATACGACTCCAAGCAGTTAGAACTCAATTATGCGATTGAGATTAGTGTGCTGACCGCTGGTTCCCTCCCAGCTTGAGATATACCCCGACGCTGTCTGAACTCTTTATAGTGGGGCGTGTTGTGACAAAGCTAATTATTGGTTGTGGTGCACAATGTGCATGAAGGGCACCACGCTTCATGGGTAACAGACACCTAATTCTGAAAAAAAAGGCATTGATTTCTATTTTGACGAGCGTTGAGCTCTTCTTAGGCTAGAGTGAGGGACCTACTTTCCTCATCGTTATACTATTTATGTCTAGTGCAGGATGAAGGCCTCTCACAGCGATATCGAATTATCCATGTCTTGCGCCAGCTGACTCCACCTTATGCTTGCAAATTTTCTAATTTCAGCACACCACACCACCTAATTCTCTGCCGTCCTTTACTGCACTTCCTTTCTCTTGGCAGCCGTGCTGTAACTCTATAGTGGACCGCCGGTCATCCGCCCTACGAATTACAGCATACATGGCCTGACCAGATTCACTTTCCCTCTTACCCACCGTGGTGGTGTAGTGGCTTTGGCGTTACGCTGATAAGCTCGAGGGCGCGGGATCGAATCCCGGCCGCGGCGGCCGCGGTATGCCGCATTTCGATGTGGCCGAAAGGCAAAAACGCTCGTGTACTCTGCGTTGGACGCACGTTAAAGAAACCCAGGTGGTCAAAATTAATCCGGGATCCCCCACTACGGCATGCCTCATAATCATATCCCGGTTTTGGCATGGAAAACCCCAGAATTCAATTGATTTTCAATTTTCCCTCTTAATGTATGCGATTTCATCAAGGCACCTCCCCCCCGCCCTCTTACCTGCCCCACTACCCTACCCCATCCCTCATCCACCCTTACCGAGCGATGGGAGACCTTGCTAACCAGCACCGCCCTGCAAGACCAGCTCGTCCTGATCTTCAGGGGCCAGGCGGCTAGGGAAGCATATGGGTCCCGTGAAGAGGGAACCACTTCCATCGACAGCGTCTAAGTAAATGACGAGCTCGGCTCAATAAAGTTGTTTCTCTCTGTCTCTTAATGTAAACTAGAATATTGGCTACTCCGGTTTGCTCTCTAATCCATATCTCTGTCTTCATATCTCTTAAGGTAACGCCTGGCATATTTGGTTCCATCGCATCGTTCCATCTGTGCGGAGGACGGTGTCGGCCAGTGGCCAGTCTCCGAGGATACACGCTTCGGACAAAGGGCGATTGTGCAGTCTTTCTCAAGTGGTTGAGAGTTTTTTTCTAAAAGCACTAAACGGAGCACATTCATGAAGGAAACGCGCAGTCGTCTCTTAGCAGCCACAGTTGTCGCATGTAGTGTTTTCGGCCATTCCGAGGCGAAATGAATAAGCTCTTGTGAAGGTCACGCCAAGCCACAAGCGGCACAGAAGCGTTTTTTTCAGCTCGTGATATCCCTGGATGTGATCCATTGTAGAATACTCCTTCCTGAAGTCAGCTGTTCTCTGTGCTGACTAAAGTCAAGTGTTGTCCTGATTCTATTAGAAAATACGTTGTTGAATATTTTGTACAATCCAGAGCGTAAGTAAATGGGGCTATAGGTTTCAATTTTAAACGTTTTGCTTCTTATGGATTAGAACGATGTTGGCATTCTTCCCACTGTCTCATACACAGTCTTGATGCATTACTAAGCAAGGGTGGCAAGGTTTTCGAGTATAATAACCCTTCCGTCTTTTATAAAATAGACTTTATATTCCATGTTCTCTTACCGCTTTTCCCAGGGATATGTCTTCCAAAGCCCTTCTAACCTCATCGTTAGTTACACATAGAGCTTCTCTATTTTGTTCGTCACTACTTTCAATGAAGGTTACGCGGTTGCTCTGAGTGCTCTATGGTTCCGTGTAGAATTCCTCGGCTGCCTCTGCTATATCTTCGTACTTGATGATGCATGCTTATATTTCACTGCATACATCTTGCTATTTCCTATGCCAAGTTTCTTTGTCATCGATTTTATGCTGCCCCCATTTTTTATTTATTCTTCAAGCTTTCCGACATTATAATTTAGAATGCCACTTACTTTATTCTTATCATATTGATCGCTAATAATGACGAAGACAGGGGAAGAGAACACCAAAACGACGACACGGGCGGTATTTATTCGTCTTTATTAGCGGTCACTATAATATGCAGTAAATATTAAGTAGGCCAAATTCAACTACTTTCTTCTTGTTTATCAGCTTTGACAGTTCAGCAAGTTTGAGTTATTTTCTTGACTGAGACACATTTATGTTTTGTTTGTTGTCTCTTCTTTAGGTCCTCTTTGTTACTTGGGAGAGCTTACTTTAATATATGTTGTCTTGGTACCTTACCTCCAAATTTAAATGCGACCTCTTATACTAGTTACGGCCTAATTCATTATGTATGTGTTATCTTCATCTTTCTGTTTTAATGCCACATACTTGTTCACGAACACTAGCCTGAATTCATCTGCTTTCCCTCTGACTGCTTCCAGATTCGCATGTTTCCACTTGATTGATTTTGTTTTCTCTTTCTTCTAATTGAGAGCAATCCTTGATCCCACTAACCTATAGAGCGCATGAAAGAGAGAGAGACAACGAGACGTTGTTCCAGCACCGCAGCTCGAACTCAACAGATCTTTCATTTCTTCGGTTCCTAGCCAACTAATACCCCTGTTACACGGGCGACCTTAACCGCGGTTAACGTAACCACGGTTATCGCTAAACGCGTTCGCGCCGCTCGTGGCATCGCTTGGCTGTCTTCTTTCCTATGGCGATCGCGTCGATGTTGCTGGCGCTACATGGCTCCTCCTCTAGAGAGCAGCATGATCTGCGAACGATATCAGCACGTCCACGAAACTCGGCGGACTGAAGCAGCGTGAGCACCGAACGGAAAGGAGACGTCCGGAGGCTGAATTGAGGGTTGCGACTGTGGAAGTCGCATCGCAGTAGGCTGGCTTCAACCAGTCAAGTGCGATGGTATCAGGTATGCCATGTATGTGGACTCACGTCTCTCCAGTACGGGAAAGGGTCCGAGGTAGTGCGGGTGGAGAGCAGGCCGAACGGGTCCATAGCGCACGAAGACGTGGGTTGCGTTGGCAAGGTCAATTGAAACGTAAGGTGTGCGTGCTGGAACTGGACACGTCGGACAGGGTTTTAGATCCCGGAAGAGGTCGTGAAGAAGGTCACATATTTGTGAGAACACATAGCAGCCGAAGATGGTTGTGGTGAAAAGAAGTCGTTGGGCAGACGGAGTGTAGTACCGTAGACGAGCTCCGCGCTCGAGCACCCGATGACCGACTTTAAGGCGCACCGGATACTCAGAAGAACCAGTGGTAGACGTTGAACCCATTGTTATGATGTGCCATGAGAAATCAGCGCTGACTTGAGATGTCAATGAAAGCGTTCCACAAAGCCATTGGAATGGGGATGGTAGGCGGCCGTGCGCAGATGATTCGTGCCAAGCAAGCACAGGAGCTCTTGAAAGAGAGCGGACTCGAAGTGCTGTCCTCTGTCAGTAACAATTTTGGTAGGGCATCCGGAGCGGGCAGTCCATGTTGTGACAAAAGCTGCTGCAAATGTTGCAACAGAGCTTTCTTGAAGTTGCGTTGCTGCTGGCAAGCGGGTAAACCTGTCGATAGAGCTGAGCAGGTAGCGAAATCCCTGACACGGTGTAGTGGTCCAACAATGTCAATGTGAACAACGTCGAAACGATGATCAGGTTGGAGAAACTGGCGTGCTGGGGCAACAGGACACCCATGAACTTTTGCACGCTGGCAGGGTACATATGCACGAATCCAGTCGCGTACATCGGCGTTTATCCAGGTATATACGTAGCGTGATGGGATAAGGCGTTGTGTTGCACGAACACCGGGGTGAGCGAGCTGTTGCAGCGTGTCGGAAAGCTGCTTGCATAACACGCTGGGGACAAATGATCTCTTTGTGCCTGTAGAAGTGTCACAGACGACTGTGACACCATCAAGCAGGATGTCACCCAACCGCAGTGCTGTTTTGGATGATTGCAGCTGAGGGATAATTAACTTGATGTGTGGCGAGTGTCTGCACATCGAGTGACGCAACACGCGCAGGCAGTGTCATGGCGTTCACATGGCTCAGGGTGTGAGCATGTACGTACACTCTGCTCGCCGCTGACGTGTCGGATGTCGGTGGAAAATTCCGATATAAACAAGAGATGGCGGATTTCTCGTGGCGTATGTGTCAACGAATCTCTGCAAAGCGCATACGTCAAGGGCTTGTGATCCGTGAAAATGGTAAAGGGTCGGCTCTCGACGATATGGCGAAAGTGACGGACGGCGAGGTAAATTTCGAGAAACTGTCGAGCGAAAATGCTGTATGCGAGCTTCGTTTGCAGTGAGTTGCTTGGAGAAAAAGGCTAGGAGTTGCCATGAATTATCGATGCGCTGGTGGATAACCGCACCCGGCTGTGCTGAAAGCGTCAGTCATGAGGGCCAGTTATGCCGTGGGGTTAGGATGTGTAAAAAGTGCGGGGTTTGACTGCGCGCCCTTGATCTTGATGAAGGCGTATTCAGCGGCGGCGTCCCTATGCAGCAAGGACATCTTGTTGATAAGGCGGCGATCCAAAGGCGCTACTATGGGAGCACAATTCCTGATAAATCGGCGGTAAAAATTAACCATGCCAAGAAACTGTCGCAGATTCGTGATCGTTGTGGGCTTGGGGAAGCTCTCTACTTGCTTTTGGAGACGTTGATGATGATGCCGTGTTCAGATAGTCGCTGGAACAAAAGTCGTACGTGTTGTAAATGCTCAGCGGATTTGCTCGCTACCAACAAGTCGTCGACGTAGGCGAAGACGAAGGACATAGCCCACGCATTACCGTGTCAATAAAACGATGGAATGTCTCGGCGGCATTTCTGAGACTAAATGACATTCGGAAAAATTTGAGGAGTCCGAATGAAGTTGTAATGGCCGTCTTAGGTACGTCTTGCTCAGCCACAGGAATTTTGTGCTAAGCGCACACAAGGCCAATCTTTGAAAAGATGTTGGCGCCGTGCAGAGCGACGGTGAAATCTTGTATGTTGGGCAAAGGGTACTCATCCGGAATAGTCTTAGTATCGAGACACCTGTAATCTCCACGTGGCCTCCAGTCAGTCGATTTCTTAAGCACCATGTGGAGTGGAGCTGCCCAGCTACGGGCGGATGGCCGATAATGCCTAATTCCAACACGTGCCGAACTATGCACGTGCAACTTTGAGCTCATCCGGAACAAGTCAACGTGGCCGGAAGAATGCTGGAGGTCCGGAAGGGGTGATGTGGTGTCGTACGTCGTGGGCGGCAGTCGGGTTTTTTCCAGTTGGGCGGCGCGGTGATTTCGGGAAATTTTTGTAACAAAACCGGGAAGGGTCAATTGGAAACCGTAGCGTAAGAGAGCGCTAACCGTGGTTTCCGGCACTGCAATGTCTTGCATAGAGAGATAAATTGTCGCGTCCAGGAGATGTCGTTTGCAGTCTACAATGAGGCCACGGTAGGTGAGGAAATCAGGGCCGATAAAGGCAGAACTAATGCCGGCAACCATGAACAACCGCTGGAATGCTCTTCGCAGGCTGAAGTCAAGTGTAAGCGAGCGTTGTCGAAATACCGGAATTCGAGTTCCATTGATGACTTGCAAGCACAGAATGAGAGCAGCTGTGCGATCCGCTCGTGTAGAAGGTAGAATGCTGACCTGTGCACCCGTGTCGATCAGAAAGTGTTGCCCAGTGACATTATCGATGACGTAGAAGAGGCGACAAGGGGTGGATCCGTGACCGCTCGTAGCCGTTAGCGGTCGGCCGGATGGTTTCCCGACCAAGTGCAAGGAAAAAGACAGCGACGTGCTTGCGCACTATAGTGCGCAAGCACGTCGCTGTCTTTATCACCGCCGTTTTATAAAACGGCGGTGATACCAGCAGATGGCTGGCTGATCTGCTGCACTGTTGCGCTGGCGCTCGCTGGATGGACGGCGTTGACGAGTTGGAGATCGGCAATGACTACGGTAGCGAGAAGAAACGTTCCTACAAGTGGTCGAAACCAGGAGCTCGTCCAGTCTACCGCATAGCTCAGCGATGAGGAATGTTGTCGATGCTGTCTCTGGCCTGTTTGGAAGTGAAGAACGCGCAGTGTGCGACGATGATGCCGGTATCACAGCTGCTACCAGCGGAAGTGGATCGGCAACTTCCACCACCTTGTCGGCCAATGTAGCGGGCTCTGACATATCCTAGGTTGAAGCAGTGACTAGCACCATGTGTACTTGGTTGAGCAAGCGCTGAAGAAGTAGCTCACGTATGCCGGCGCTGTCCGTGGTGGAAGCGCGTGGGCCGACAAGGTTAAGCATCCGGCACAATAGCTGGCTTGAGCGTTGATTACCCAGCTGTTCGAGTGAGAGTAGCTCTTGTATTTGTGAGAGTTCCAGCGTATACCTGTACGATCCAGTATAGCGACCTTGATTGGATCATAAGGCGACGCTGGGAGATTGTGCGCTAACGAAAGGAGAATGCCAGCAATCTCGTCGATGATGACAGCTGGAAGCGCGTCGACCACAAGGAGGTACTTGCGGGTCTGTGATGTTATTTGCGAGAATTCGAAACGGCCCTCTGCTTGGGTGAGCCAAGCCGTGGGGTTCCGCTCCGAAAATTCTGGCACGCGGATGACATTCGAGACAACCGCAGCGGTTGACGTGGGCTCAGCGGCTTTCGGTTTGGTCGAAGCTTGCTGGCGTTCTTTGTCGGTAATTATGGGGGGGGGGGGGGCGAGGGACATGGCTCCGCTTTCTTTTTGTGTGGCGCGTTATTACCAGGCACAAGCTGTGCGTTGATCCAGACGTCCGCGGTCACCAATCGTAGAGCACAAGTGAGAGAGAGAGAACGAGACGTTGTTTTAGCACCGGAGTTCAAATTCAACTGATCTTTTATATCTTCTGTTCCCAGCCAACTAATCTTACGCGCCGCGCGTGGCATTGCCTGACCTTGTCTTGTTTCCTATGGCTTACCGCGACGACGTCGCTGGCGCTAGAAACCTATGATCACTGCCCTATTTAACACTTTTATTGATACAGTGAATTGGGTTAAACTAAACATCTGATAAGCAAAAAAAATTGAAATTCCCTTGGGGTACAGCCTACCGGCCTTTATTATTACCGTGCGAACGTCAACTGCACGTCATAGCAGCGCCTTAAA
Source organism: Dermacentor albipictus (assembly GCF_038994185.2). Taxonomy (NCBI): domain Eukaryota; kingdom Metazoa; phylum Arthropoda; class Arachnida; order Ixodida; family Ixodidae; genus Dermacentor; species Dermacentor albipictus. The sequence goes on along the minus strand of NC_091821.1, from coordinate 263,054,996 downwards.
ACGACGCCGAAGCAACGAGATCGGCAATAGTACGCGTAAACGCACAAATCACACTCTGATGTGAGCGCCATCTGCTCGACAGTTTACATCAGAAGTATACACACCCTGCCAGAGGGACCTACACGGTCTTGTGTACATAACCAGTGGGAAGCAGAACGAGCAGGACTAGGGTGAGTTATGTGCCACGCACTTTTCATTATTCTGGGGTCGAATTACTGGACACGCGCATGCGTATCGAAATTAAGATGAAAAAAAAGTAGTAGAGGGAATTTGTGAGCACATATGATGTATTATTTGTGAACGATGGGGCGTCACGGATAACAAAGGCTGGGCATATGCACTCCTGAAATGAACAGCGCAACAGACGACGATCGCACTGGAGTATGTTCTGCGCGCTTGTGCGTACTATTGCCGATCACGGCGCTTCTCGTCGTTATAAGATGCTGACATTCCGTGTGGTCGACGCTCGCATGATAGTATTAAAAATCCGGGAGGCTGTGCACCCTTGGAATTTTTTTTAATAATATCGCGCCAATGTCGACTCCGCGGCGTTTCAGCGGCTTCATTCCGATAAGGTCGGAATGCATAAACGCTCCTCTACCGCGCATTGAGTACATGTCCCCCACTACAGCGTGATTTATAATCAGATTGTCGTCTGAACAATTTTTTATTTAATAAATAATGATGTCCCACAGTGTGACATGAATGAAAAATACAAGAATTCAGCCATGTTTGTCCCGAGCAACACACAGCGGTATATAAAGCACGGAAACGGGATCGAGCACGCATGACGGCTCAGGTTGAGTGAACAGTCAACGCACTTAAACTGAGCTGAGAAAAAATTGCAGACTGAAACTCTTGCGTTAGTCTACGCGAACAATCAATAACACAACATAGCAATCAGATAACGCGTCCCTCACGGCCAATGACTTCCGCGAAGCAAGCAACATCAACGTGTAGAGCACAGTCACAGACGAAAAGTTTCGCTTTTCATTTCGCCACTGCCACGGTTTTATACGATAGCTAATATATGGACACTCCAGGTGCATTTCCGTTGTCGGGATCGTCATCGTCATCGCTGTGTCGTTCCGTATAAACTCCAAGTGCGATACCATCGAGGCCGTGCACCGTATGTCATGCGTGCGAGGGTGAGTCGAGGATGGTATCTTAATCTTGCAGGCTCAATGGTGGAAAGCGGGCAGAGTGAGCCCACTCTTCTATCGCGCGCAGGACACCGGGGGAGGGGGGGGGTTCTACTCCGGCAGCGGCTGAGTATGTAGCGGCTGAGCGTGGCTGTGCGGGCCTTATCTTGAAAGTCATCTGTGATGGGTACAGAGTCTAGGCTCTCCGAAGGCTGATAGCTTTGTCTGTGCTGTATCCTCGTCGCTTAGTTCGCCTTGAAGCGAGGGGCAGCACGAAAGCCACTCGGGTCAATTCGCTCGCTGTTGCTGCCGCCGCTGTTCCTCAGGCCAGTGTTTTGACAGCGAATGCCCGGCGGCCGTCGAGTGAGATGTGTACATGTTTGCCTGTGCGCGCGAGACATCATGCTTTTTAACTTATTTAGTCAGCGTATGTTTATAACCTTAGGTGGCCGATAAGAGTACTATCCTTAGATCGTATAGCTGTCTCTGTCTAATAATTTGCTATCGCGATCGATGCTTCGCCTGTCGGGTGAAACTGCAACTTTTTTTTTAGTAAACGCAACTCCCAAGACACTATCAAACTCAAAGCATACTTAGCCACATATATAGGCTCAGCAGGCATAGAAGACCATTCTATAGAGTTCTTGAATAATGCTGACAACCTTGTGCTCACATTGACTTCCCCGCAGCTTACGGCACGCTGGCTCTGCAGCGCGGGCTCTGCTGCAGGCAATGTCAAACGTTGGATCGTTCATAGTAACAGGGAAATGCAGTTAATAGGAATGTGCACAGTGCACACATGGCTATTACAGCCAAGCTGGTAAGGGCTACTTTCCCTTCCGCGGCGGAGGGGACGCAGGCGTTAAGCACTCCCCATACGTGGGCTGATGCCGAAGATAGTACAATACCGGGCCAACCCGCGGCGGAAGTGAAGCAGGCGTTAAACACTCCCCATAGGTGAACCGATCCCAAAGATAGTGCAATGCCAGGCCGACCCGCGGCGGAAGTGAATCAGGCTTTAAGTGGGCCGATCCCGAGATAGTAAAATGCCGGGCCGTGTTGTGCCATTACCACAAGCCCGGATTCCGAATCTGCAAGATGCAGAATCTATCCTGCGAGCGCGCTAATTCTCCCTTCACAAGTCAAGATGCTGAGCCGTCAGGCAGCGGTGTCCTGCGGGAGAAGCATCGGCAGGCGACGTGTTTAGACGTGTCAGCGTGTGCCAGACAGCCCGGCGCCGCACCTCCTTTTGCATGGAGGTCTCCGCGCGCGCGAACTTTGAACCGGGTGGCCAGCGCGGTCGCTGGTTGGACCCCTCGGACGACCGTCGTGTGCTGACTTTGTATTGGGCCGTTTGAGTGGCAATGGTTCCTCGGGGATTATAAAAGCAGCGACGGCTGCCTGAAAAACAGGATCCGCCGACCCACCGGGAGACAGTGTCGCTCCCGACTGGGGTGAGATGTGTCACGCGTTTTCGCCGGACGTCGTCGTGCGAGAACAGTCGCGTTTGTTGTGAGCACTCGGCCCCAGTGCCGACCCGTTCATGTCCTGTATGATAACCTGTATATAATGTATAAAGTCCCTTTTGTTATTCTCATCGACGCCAGGCTCGGAGTCTTCGCTACCAACGCTCTGTCACGAAACGGGTGACGAGCGCTGCGGGACCACAAAGCCGTAATCGGGGTGCAGCGGTGCAAAGTCGTAACACTGGATGGCAGCTACGGGATTGACCGGCATCAGCTACCTCGGCGCGGTGAGTGCCTGAAGTTTACCTCAAACACCAGACTTTCTCTGACACAGGTTATAGTAGCTTAGGGAAGGATTTGGTGTTGCATTGTGATAACCTTGTGTGTTTCAAGCCTAGTAAGAGTGTTTTGAAAACCAGGGGATGCTGAGGGGGTAGACAGGGCAGTGTGTGAAATACTTGCATATGTCTTACTAGTAGCATTATAGTAGCGTACGGCAGGTATATTCAAAAAGGGTAAACAGCAGGAGGACAGTGTGAACGATGGAGAAGTACAAGGTGAAGGAACTTCTCGAAATTTGTGAGGAGTTGGGCATTGAGTTGGGCTCAACCAAAAGAAAGAATGCGATCCTTGAGGTCATGAGGACTGGGGACGTAACGGCTGAGGAAGCCGCAGAGGCCTTGGCGGGTATCAATGAACGTGGGGAAAGGGAGGAAAGGGAGAAGGAACGTTGCGAGCAGGAAAGGAGAGAACAGGAACGTCGCGAAGAGGAAAAGGAGGAAAGGAGAGAACAGCAACGTCGCGAGGAGGAAAAGGAGGAAAAGAGAGAGATTCGTGAGCACGAGCTTAAAATGAAAGAGTTGGAGATCCGAAATAACTCGCCGGCGCCTAGTCTCACTTCTATTGTTCCAAGAATATGCGATCAACTTCCACCCTTTGTCGTCGGAGAGGATATGGCCAAATACCTCGTGAAATTTGAGCACGTGTGTGAACGGAATAGCATTGAGCGATCCCTTTGGGCACAGAATCTGTTAGCCTTGCTTCCTGGGGAGGCATCAGACGTAATAACTTGCTTATCGAAAGAGGCGTTTGAGAGCTACAGTGATGTGAAGGAAGCGCTACTGCGGAAGTACAAATTGTCGCCCGAAGCTTTCCGGCAGAGGTTCCGGTATGCAAAAAAGGGCAAGGAGTCGAATGTTGACTTCGCGTTTCGTCTAAAAGCCGACTTGGTGGAATGGCTGAAGGGCGAAGAGGTTTACGACGACCGCGACAAAATTGTCGAATGCATCGCGTTGGAGCAGTTCTACCGTTGCATTGATGAGGATGTCCGGCTCTGGCTGCAAGATAGGCTAAAGGATGTTAAGCTAAACAAGGCAGCAGAGTTAGCGGAAGAGTATTACACACGCCGCAGCTTGCACAGCAAGGCAGTGCGCGTAGAAAAAGCTGATAGGAGAGATTGGTTTTCCGGGAAGCCCGACGAACGGAAGCAAATCACGCGTCGCGAGTTTCGGGACGACGAATCCCTTACCAAAGAAACTGTAAGGGAAGGACAGAATGCATCTCAGAATGATGACGATGGTCCGAAACAGCGAAACGAAATGACGCGTTCTTTTGAAAAACGGAAACCGTTAACCTGCTACAATTGCAAAAAGCAAGGGCACATCGCTGCAAGCTGCCCAGAGAGAATTGCTTTTGCAACGATACAGGAAACTCACAAAAACATACGTCTATTGGAGCCCTATGTGCAGGAAATTAAGGTAAACGGCAAGAAGTGCCGAGCACTGCGGGACTCTGCAGCAACTATGGACGTTGTTCACCCGTCTTTCGTCTCCTCGAGTGATTTTACGGGAGAGTGCGTTAGGATACGGCAAGTGGCCGAGAAGGAGAGTGTCTGTTTACCGATCGCAACGGTTATCATTGAAGGAGAGTTTGGGAAACTTAACACCGAAGCCGCTGTGTCAGCCGCCCTCCCGGAGCAATTTTCCTACCTCTTCTCAAATAACTCGGAGCAGCTGCTGAGGGATCAGGGCAAATCATTCTTTGCCGACGTGGCGTACATGGCCCCCACTCGATCCAAAGCGCGCCCGCTGTCGAGGGAACTTGACTTAGCGTCGGTGAGCGAAAGGCGGTGCGGCACACGGACCGATCACGGTAACTTGAGTGGCGAGCAGTCACGGGAGAGGCAGAGCTCGGAGGCTGGCCTAGGCGAGCGGGTTCTGGAGGTGAGTGGGAGTGACGCGTGCAGTGCTAGCCGCGATATAGACGCGACGCCGCAATTAGGCGACGCGGGCTCCACACTCGCTCCGGTTTCCGCCAGCCGGCAGGAGCAGGCTGCAGTTGAAAGAGAAAGTCTGATTCGCGAGCAACAGGAAGACTGTTCATTAGCCGATCTGAGGAAGAGCGTCAAACGGGGAGTGAAAAAAAAGAGGGTTTCATTTAGCAAAGAATCTGGCTTATTGTACCGCCGCTACACGGATAAGCAGGGTCGCAAATATAAGCAGCTTCGGATTCCGCGAAAATATCGCCGGGAAAAATGAATGACCTCATTTGCTACCTCAGTAGTGTGTTTTCGGTCCAAGCGATTTCAACGGGACCATTCTATTTGTCATTATTATTGCTGATTATTAATTGTTTCTATTTTGGTGTGTTGTTAATTTGAAAACTGATTGTTTGAGCCTTGTGTGCTAGATCGTACACCTGCCTCTTGTTGCAGCGGGAGCAAAAGGGGATAGCGATTTAGTTAGGTTGATTTGGATTATGGCCTTGTCTGGTGTTTGACGGGAGACAGAGGGCACTTGTTCGTGTTGGGTGTTGCCTTTTGCCGGTCGGTTTTGCAAGCTGCAGAACGACCAACCGGGACCAGTGGCGGGAAGCAAGGTCTTAGGAACGACCCGAGCGGAGCTGGTCGAGGTGCCTTGGCGACAACGTGGTGAGCAGAGCTCCTGTCCTGGCGAGTCGGACCTGGGCACGTGAAGTTACCTGGCGTCCCGACACTGGACGTGAACTTGGACGAGCCTGACGAACGTGCGCGCCTGGCATCCGAGCCACGTGGAGGCAGCTCGTCTTCCCGGCGCCTTATCTGAGGGCGGGGATGCTGTTGTGCCATTACCACAAGCCCGGATTCCGAATCTGCAAGATGCAGAATCTATCCTGCGAGCGCCCTAATTCTCCCTTCACAAGTCAAGATGCTGAGCCGTCAGGCAGCGGTGTCCTGCGGGAGAAGCATCGGCAGGCGACGTGTTTAGACGTGTCAGCGTGTGCCAGACAGCCCGGCGCCGCACCTCCTTTTGCATGGAGGTCTCCGCGCGCGCGAACTTTGAACCGGGTGGCCAGCGCGGTCGCTGGTTGGACCCCTCGGACGACCGTCGTGTGCTGACTTTGTATTGGGCCGTTTGAGTGACAATGGTTCCTCGGGGATTATAAAAGCAGCGACGCGCTGCCTGAAAAACAGGATCCGCCGACGCACCGGGAGACAGTGTCGCTCCCGACTGGGGTGAGATGTGTCACGCGTTTTCGCCGGACGTCGTCGTGCGAGAACAGTCGCGTTTGTTGTGAGCACTCGGCCCCAGTGCCGACCCGTTCATGTCCTGTATGATAACCTGTATATAATGTATAAAGTCCCTTTTGTTATTCTCATCGACGCCAGGCTCGGAGTCTTCGCTACCAACGCTCTGTCACGAAACGGGTGACGAGCGCTACGGGACCACAAAGCCGTAATCGGGGTGCAGCGGTGCAAAGTCGTAACAGCCGGCCTGCGGAGGAGCTGCAGTTCGCCATTAAGGGACCCACATACACAGCTTCACTGGTCATCCTTCTTCACAGAGTGGAATGACACTGAAGTTTTACAGTGAAGCTGTTAATGCTGACCCTGTGCCGTCGTTGTCGGAGTTTGCTAAAACTATCATCAGCAGCAATGGCTCGAGCGTCGTCGTCTTCTGCCACAGCTGGCTTGTTGGTGGCCCTCGGCGCTACCGCGCGAGCGCACTCGTGCCACTGCTCCCGCATTCGTCATCGCCGTCGCCTTCTTCCACAGCTGGCCCCGTTGCCGCTCGTCATTCCAGCGTAGAATTTCGCTTCTCTCCTGTCGTTGTGATGGGGAGGCTGCGTTTATGGGGGTATGAGCCATTCATTAGCTTACGTGACGGACAGATTTAATTTTGGAGCAATTTAATGTTGAAGGATCGCAAGCGGCAATGCCTGGCGGACGCTGCTAACCACGCCACCGAGCAAACTCGACACATCGAACCCAAGCGACAACGGCGGACTGTGGGCGTGCCGTCACTGATGTCGGTCTCTCCATCGCAGCCGCACGTGTGTGTAACCTCATTAAGAAACACAAAGACGTCAATCGTCAAACCCGTCCAACCAATCGTCAAAACGATTGCAGCGCCTGCATTTTCAATGGTGGGCCTTGCGCCCAATATACGGAGCTTTGGATTAGTGCATGGTTCCGCACATTCCATTCCAGTTGCAACTATGGGAAGACCACGAGTAGTGCGTGTTCCTGAGGAAGAAGCTGCCTACCGCGAGTGTCAGCGAGAGTTGGCTGGTGAATGGGCTCTTCGCCGTAGGGCCGACCCCGAGCTGTGCGCCAGAGATGCCGAGTTTAAATGGCAGTACATGGAAACCACGCGAAGCACGCAAAAGCGAAAATGGGGTGAAAGAATAGTGAAACAAAAGGTGTACAATATCGACTGCTTGCGAAGTTTGACTTGCATGGTGTAGCACTCACTCTAGCTAACACAGCTTCGCTGTACAACCACCTTCATGGACTGGAAGGGAGGGTGATTTCTTTGTATCTGTTTTTCACACGTGAGCGACAGTGCCGTCGTGAGATTCGAGTAATTCGTCTATAAAGCTATGTAGGCGACAGCAGTCACATTTTTTGAGCCAAGGATGATATGCTCGGCAGCAGTGGCTGCAACAACCTGACCCGATCCTGTGGCCGAGTACTTTAACATTTGCGAGGCCATTTGGGCCGTGCTATATGTGACGGCGCTGTATTGCTACATCCATACATAAGATGCCGCAGCGTGCTGCGCTTCTTTTTATTGCGATAGCAATTATATGGACACTCCAAGCGAATTTTCGCCGTCGTCATCACCGTTGGCGTTGCCGCGAGGCTCCGCATATATTTAGGTGTATATGCGGGTCATGTTGCTACACCATTCTATCACTAACGTTTCTCATACCAGGTCTTACATTCTTGGCTAAATTATTCCTCAGAATTTTGAGAGTGGTAACCCAAAAACACATGCCATGAAGCCTAACACTCACAGCGTATGGCTTTTATCTTAAATCTTCCCAGACTATTGAATATTAAAAGTGTAAAACAATATCAGAGCTGAAATCTGAAAATGGTATAATTTTTCTGGCGCGGTTCTTTACGGGCCTTTAGCCTGTGCCATATCATTGCAGGCCCTGTAGAACATTTAAAGGGTGCCAGAAATTTTGGCGCACTTGCGTATATCGCCTATGGGTTAATCGGACCCGTGTATAGTTCGAACAAGGTCCGAAGCATTCGAGCGCAGGGCTAAACCTTGCTATCGCAGTCAGTGCTCCGCCCTTCGGGCGAAACTGCCTTTCTTTTCGTGTAATTTGCTCTAGTGAAACTAGGAATGATGTTAGACAAGTCAAAAGTTGTAGATCTTGCAATCAAGGCCTTTTCCCGTTGTTTTCGCATTGTATAGTCGTCAACGACGACTTCGTGGCGCTAGCGTGGAAAAGTGAGAATATACAGGGTGTTTCAGCTAACTTGGGCGAAGTATTTAAAAAAAAAACATTGGCGATACTCGTGTCGAATTGGCGCTGTATTGTTCTGAGCTGTATGTAGTGAGTGAGTGAATAAACTTTTTATTTGGTCCAGCAAAACGCAATAAAACGCGCACCCGGCTAATCCCACGACGGGACTGACAGATCAGGTCTGCCGGCCCGATCGCGGGAGCGCTGGGCGGCCAGGATTTGGTCCTCAAAGACGGGACTTCTCAGGAGCACGTCCCACTCTTCCTTGGTGAACTTCGGGCCCAGCGACCCGCACTCTCAGAGCATATGAGGCAAAGTAGCAACCTCACCACAGGCCACGCAAGAACAATTCGGATAAATCTCGGGATATATGCTATTAAGGGACGCCGGATTTGGGTAGGAGTTCGTTTGCAGGAGTCTGAGTGTGACCGCCTGCGGCCTGTTTAGCTTGGAGTGAGGCGGCGGGAAAACCCTTCTCTCTAAGTAAAAGAATTTAGTGATTTCGTTGTGCGTGATAGGAGCGTTTCGGTGTCCAGGGACAGAGTCGCCCAATCCGAGAGCAGCGTGGTCGGTAAAGGCACGCGCAGCCTCGTGTGCAGACTCGTTGAGGTTCAGAGGTTGAGGTTCACATATGGTCGCTACCAAAATTTATTGCGGTGTTACTCCACTCGGCTTCCTGGATGTTCTTCACGAACGCCAGACCGGGGGTGGTGTCCCGGCTCACCGAGTTGCCGATTCGGGTGGGGACCACCTTGTCCGTGATGAGCGTGAGGTCCATTTCGTTGGCGTTCTGCCACAGACCCCTGCCCTTGCTCGTGTCGTAGACGTACCCCCACACTCCGTACGGTGCGTTGAAATCTCCGACGACGACCAGGGGATGGGTGCCGGCCAGGTCGACGGATTTCTTGAGTATCGTTTGGACTGCTGTCGCGAGTCCCTAGGATTGCTGTAGATGTTGAGTATAAACATGCTGTTTCTCCGCTGGTTGCGTTGTCTCGTGTTGAGTAGAACCTCCGCCATGACGTATTCGATCTTGCAATTCGCCAGGTTCAGGTCGTGAGACAAGCCTGTAAGCCTCCTGTCAACTAACGTGCACACTCCCTGACCTTCGGCCTGCACGGATACGGCACGATAACCAGTTATAGGGATGCGGCAGAGACGAGGGTTTCCTGTAATGCTATTACTTGTGGTTTGTTAGGTAGCGATCTAAAATATTGCTGCAACGGAGCCCTCTTATTGGAGTATCCCCTGCAGTTCCGTTGCCAAATTTTGAACTCCTCTTTGGAACTATTCATGATTAGAAAACTTTTCTGGGGTACCCGCTGTAAGCACAGGTGCACGCAAGAAGTTCCCCCCACTCTGACGCGCCGATGTGCTCGTAGCCCTGATTTGAATCCCCGACGCGTTCGGAACAACGACCTGCATCGGAGCTGCGGACGTATTTGGTATCACCAGAAGCTCGAGGGCGTCCATGCGATCGGTCAGCGCGCCTAGGCCTCTCTTCGGGTCTCCCAGGGCGACTTGCACCTGTGCTAAGCCTTGCTGTAATTGCTGCACGCTCTTAGTGAGCGTGGCCAGCATGCCTTTGATCTCATAAGTTTGCGAATCTGAATCTTCCTTACTGGAAACTGGCCTACGCTTGGCGGACCCGGCTGAGTCGACCTGGCGGTCGGCGCCGACGCGTTGGACGTAGCACTCTGATTACCAATTTCTTAATCTCTGTCATTTCGCTAGCTATCTTTCTGACCATTTATTTTAAGTCCGCGTTTTCCTTCCGAAGGCGCGCTACCTCGGCGTCCCTGGCTTGCTCTGGAAGCGGGTCGCGTGGGCCCCGGGAGGATCTCGCGTCGGTGCCGCCAGCAACCATATCTGCCCACAATAGCGTCGACTTTCTCTTCCTCTGCTGGCCGGAACTGGACCCATACCGGGCCCTGGAGACAGAGCGGCTCCTGGGAGCAGCTTCCGGATCTGCCCCTGGACATAGATCTGCCCCTGGACCCGGATCTTTCCCTGGACCCGGAACGGCGTCCGGAAGGCGGAGAGGGGCTCCTGGATCTAGAGCTCCCGCGAGCCGCGGAGCGACCGGCGACGGCCGGGAGTAGACGCTCGCCCATGGCGAGGGCCGGAGATTTGCTTCTATTGGCTCGGGATCGGTCCCTGCGCCTGCGTCTGACGAGGTACGGCGTCTGCTACCTCTGCTTGCACTCCTTGGCAGCGGTGAAGTGCCGGCCTCCGCACAGCCTGCATTTGGGGTCGCACTTGTGTTGTTCGTCCGGGTTGGCGATGCCGCATCCCCTGCACATAGTTTCGTCCGGCGAGGGGCAGACGTCCGCTCGATGCCCGAGGCGGCCACAGGCGTAGCACACCTCCACTTGCTTCCTATATAATGCACACCTGACAAGTGTGCCGCCGTACGACATGTAGTTTGGCACCTTGTAGCCGTCGAAGACCACAACCACGGTGCCCGTGCTCTTGATTCGTTTGGCTCCCAAGGCCAGCGGGTTCTTCGAGTTGACAATCTTGCGGTCGAGCTCCTCCGGGCCGTCACTCAGTGCGATGCCGCGGATGACGCCTTTGCACGTGGAGTTGGGCGCCGCTTCCTACGCGTTCACCTCGTGCTGCTGACCGCCAACAGTGATGCACTCGACCATGACGTATGGGGTTGCATTCTCTCTTCTGGGGATGCTGATGACCATGATATTTTGTTGGAAATTGGGGCACATCGTGTCCGAGTCCCGCTTCGCCGGGTCGAAACCGACTGCGTTCCATATGGCCTCGGCCACAACTGTCGGCCCCACCTTTCTGATGTTCAGACCTCCCTTCGGCCTGACGATGATCTTCGCGTCTTCTTTGGGCAGCGGAGGTATCCTTCCACCCCGAATAATTTTAGCTTTAGCGCTGACGCGGTCTCGGCAACTCTTTGCGGTCACGTTGTCATTTGGCTTATAGCGCCGGTAGAAATGGCACCAACTCGCTCGACGGGGGCCGATTTGGCTCCGGAGCGCCTGGCAGCAACTGTTTGCCATCCGAGATCCTTGGAAAATTCCTCGGGAGTCAGAAGCTCGCCTTCCACTTCACATTCCATCACTGCAGACACAGGCGAGAAAAGCTGGCGCCGCAGCAGCACTTCGCCGCGCTAACCCAAGCCCGGCTAGGGTTAGCGTTGCAGCGGCGCGGTCTGGACGGAAAAGGCCGATAAAATCGCAACAAGGCCACCCACCATCAAGAGTCGGGTGTCTACGGGATCGCCACAACTTAACGAGTTCGTTGGTACTAAAATCGTCGAACTGAGCTCAAATTAAATCACCGAAATCATTTTCAGAAGCGGGAGCCGGTCTTCGCCGCTTACTGGCACGTTCGTCGTCGTCGTCGTCTATATTCCTGAGCCATGAATATGGAGCACATCATGAAATTTGTTTCAATCCGCCAAGGTGGGTAATTAACAAAGATTGCCTAATTAACTTTTTAAATAGTAACTCTAGCGAAAGACCTTCAATACAAAAGTTGTAGCGCTTGTTCAGAAACATCGGATTATTTCATCTGTGCTAACTGGCCTGTTTACTAATTTTTCCAGCTTTTATTTAAATTGCACGAAATTTAAATACCACGCGACTGTCGGATAACGCGCCGTGCCTTTAGTGCCCTCAAATGTAAGTTGAACGAATTAGCAAAGACTGCTCCGCGCACAGAAATCGATTGAACTGGCTGTCGGTAACTGCATGCCATGGACGTTAAGTGGCGAAAGGGGCGTGCTGTCTTAAGCAAAAAGTTCTTTAACGAAAAAGTGGCTGCCACGTGCGAAAGTAGTCGAAATTGGATATTAAACAGCAAGCAGCTGTTACGCGGACGAAAGGGACCGCGTACGTATCGGACGACAAGCTTGACGACATGAAAAGAACGGCGCGCTGTCTGATACCAGAAACACGCTGTGCATTGCTCGGTTGTTCGATAAGTGCTGCATATATAAATCGATTGCTTCTATTTGATACCGCCTTGTCTCGAGCGATTGCAACGCTAGGCTCTTGTCGCGATACACTGTTACGTTTCAGCCGTGGTTTGAGTCTTCAGCTAGCGCACATCGATTTGCCTGTGTTTCTTTGAACTTAAAAGTGACTTTTCGCCGCGTACGTGATGGTTTTATGTTGTTTAGCTCATTTGATGATGAATTAGGGTAGTGAATAAGGGTTTTGTGTCCCGATGACTGTGCAGTTACGGGAAAATAAACAAAAAATTGTCTGTTCTTACAACCTGCCACCTATTTTCGTAAGGACTGATCCTATGTTCCTAAGAACGTAGCTGCAGAATGGAATGTAAGTGAAGGCTGTGTTCTCGCTCATAGCGTTTCTGTAGCCCCATTCCGTTTTTTTAAACGCCGTTCCATGCGACATTAGCCGTCCATAGCTGCTTCTTTTTTTCTTACAAGGAAACACTGTGCCACGATATGCACGCGGATATTCTAGCAAAAGCATAAATGCCTAGCGACGCTCTTTGGCCATCCCTGGCCCTTGCGCCAATAAACCCCATATATCATCATCACCTAAGTGCATCGATGGCCGCGATGGTTTGTTTTCTACTAGGTTAAAACACGTTGGCGGGCTAGTTGGTTAGAATCCATGGTAGAGTGTATAAGCGCGACTGGACGAGGACGTTCAACGAAATGCACCACTCAATGTTGTTGTTGTTGTTTTTTTGCTGTTACGTTTGTTTCCGCTCGCACGGTATATATTTATCGATGCTTGCGAAAACAAAATCTATAGTTGAAAGTGAAGCGCTGTGTCTGTGTATCTGTTTCTTTCTACGTCCTCGTCCAGTCGCGCTTATACACTCTACCATTGTTTGATACTAACAGTGAGAACAGGACGTAGAGGGGAGATAGGTTTTATGTGAATAGTTTGCGCGCATTGAAATGCAACCAGCTTGCGCCGTAAACATTGTGGGGAACCCTTGGACCCCAGCGACCGGTTCACGCTACTCGCCCGTGCGACCGTTGGGGACACGCCATTCCAGCCTTATTTCGAACAGCGTAAGCCTCACACGGCGAGGGCACATCCGAAACTGCTCGACCTCGTTTGTGTTCGAGGCTGCTGCAATAAGCGGCTACATATTCGCAATGTTATAAAACGCTTGTTTTTGGTTCTTTTTATTTCAGATTCCATTAATACCTCAGAAAAAAAATTTAAAAATAATAAAAATGGTGTATGAAGGCTTGGCGTGGGCAGCAGCGAAAATTTAAAAAAATTAAAGTAGGCGCTCCTAGTAGTGGGTGTGATATGCAATTTACGACTGCGACGCCATCACTGACTGGAACACGAAACTGGGCCCAGAGAGAGAAAGAGAGAGAGAAAGCTCTTCATTGAAAATGCAGAGTGTTTAACCAACGTACTTTCGCCAGCATGCTACTCTGCAGGGAATGGGACGAAGGAGAAGGAAGGCCCTAGAAAAAAAAAGGAAAATAAAAGAAAGAAAACGCAAGTCATGTGATGTTATCAGTAGTAGGGTAAGTGTCCCATGCGACGCATGTAGACGGTAAATGCAAAATAAAATAAAATCACGGTCTTTATGAAACGACGTGCATGATCCATAGTTTCGTATCCAGTGTCCTGTGCCTAGCGGCGTTCCGTCAGTGAATGGCTCCGTTTCCATGCGCGTAAGCACCACCACTTTTCGATAAAAACATTGGTAGGTTAGACATGCACAGTAAAAAGGCAAAATTTTCAATATTAGGTTACAAACATATTTGTGAGCTTATGAAACCTAATGAAAGATTATAAAACGAGCAGAGGCTTGTACATCTATTTTGAATTGGAGTGCTAATTTGTACATTGACAAATTCCGCCATGTTGTCGAGTCAGATCTTATTGGTCGAGAGAGCAGCAATAGCTCTGATTGGCTCAAAATGCCACCATTACAAAACTTGACAATATGGCGCTATTTTACAATCAGGACAGTAACCAACGAGTTAGAGGAATAATTTAAATTAACTTATTGCATGTCATCAGCAAAGGTGTTATTGGTGGCTTCTCTACTTTATTGTGAAAAATATGTACTTAGTTTTGTTCACGCGAAGTGATCCATCTTTCTTAAAGCTTAGTGCATGTTAGCCGGGACACCCTGTATAAGATCTGTAGTATCGATACATTGTGTAAATGTGGACACAATGATTTAATAGAAATGTGCTTGTTAAGGAGTTATTATTATGTTATTATATATTATTATTATTGTTATTATTTTGCATTGCAGTTGTATTTAGGTGAAGTTGACGATGAATGAACTTATCAATCATCCCTTAATCAGTGCTAAAATCTTTCAAGTAGCCGGCTCCATGTAGACTCAACCTGAGCATTCAAGATAAATATATCCCTCTCGCTCTACTTCGCGTCGATTAGATTGTTAATTGCTTTCTGATGCTCGTTTATATATGAATGACTGGTTGAGTACAACGTTCCAGAACAACGCATCAGACATGCAGTATAGTGAAGTGCCCCGGATTAACTTTGGCTACCACCTGCCACAAAAGTTCGGTACGCGAGCGTTTCCGCGTTATCCCCCCCCCCCCCCTCCATTTCAAATTAATGGGCGTCAAAATGAGGGTCAGGTTTACTTTCCGTGAGCGGACAAAATTAGCTAAAGGAGTACTGATACAATGAGTTGGTGTGTTTCTTTCTTTCTCGATTATCATTGTTAATATTGTTTTCCGGTTATTAGTAAGGCGCCGCCTTCTTGATCACCGTATGAGGACTCAATTCCTTGAGCGCGACGCGAATGATAAATTACGTAACCTTTAAATGTGATTAATTCAGTGCACACCTAGAGCAGCTAGTGTGGTTTCAGGCTTATAACGCGTGCATATTTGTGCCACCTTGGAAATCTGAGTGTCATAATGAGATGATATGACGAAACGATGACGAAACGGGTCAGTCGGGAGCCCGGTCAGTGGTCGCAGGGCACCGCGCCCAATGCTGCGCGCGCATACCCACCGCGTGGGCCACGGTTCGCCTCCAACGCTGTGCGCTTCGACGCGCGCGTCGGCGGTTTGCGACACGGCATGATCGCCACCCCCGAATTCCGCGATGCCACAAGGAGGCCTGCTTCGAGCCCAAAGCCGCACTTCACTTGGCGCGCATATAAATATGGTCGTTTTAAAATTGATGTAATTAAGGAATTAATTACTATGACCTCAAGAACCGCGGTCCATAGATCGAGTGCTGTTAATTAAAGAGAACAGAAGAAAATAAAGACAAAGAAATAAGAGTTTTTGTGTGAGTACTCATTCTATTGTGAGAAAGTTGAACCCATTCCAGAAGTGGACAGAAATATGATGCTTCCTCGACCCGCATCTGCTCTGTCGTTGCCACTGATGCCAACGCGCGATGGTATGCATTGAAAGTTTATTTTGGTACAATTTTTTGGTGATTTCTTTAAGTGATAGCCGTGAATGACGACAAAAGTTGTTTGGAGGCGCGCTATGATATAGTTGCTGAATTGCAGACTTCGAGTCCGAGTCCAATATCGCGGTTTTCGGTGCGGGTCCGTTCTTCAGCTTACGAAGAGCTGCAGCAATAGCGACGCTCTCTGCTCTAGTCGAGGAGACTAGGCAGTTCAAACGGCCATACCACGCAATACCGAGAGACGGTATCCAATGTGCAGCCGTACTGCTGTCAGAATCCACGCTGACCGATCCGTCCGTGCATACATGGAAGTAGTTGGCATAATTTGCGTGCAAGCCAATAAAGCGCTTTCAAGGCAGCCGTCAGTGAGAGCTCCGGTAAATCATCAACTTCCTAAGGACACAATTCGTTGCCACTTTCGTTAACTTTGGAAGCCATCGCATCAGCCTTGTGTTGTAAACGGACTTAGCCGCATGGAACCCACCCTCCTATACCGAGTGAGTTCAGGATCGGCCTCCACTCCTGCATGGATGTTCAAAGTCAGCGGTACTGCTTCTCCATCCTAATTGCACCGTGTGCAATGAAGTGGGCGACATAGAACATTTATTCTGGCCCTGAAAGCGCTCCTGACTTGGACTTCTGGACAACATGGGAAAAAGTAAATTCTCTCACCAACGTGTCGAACAGTTCGTTTTCCCGAAAGGACCGAGGACGCTATATACGCAAGGAAGCGACACGCATTCTTCTCGCATTTCTACGAGAGACAGGTCTGATGGACACATGGGGACGTATTTGGCCCAGAAGGAGACGCTCAGGCGGAGCGATTGCCGACCAGGTCCGCCTGTATCAACAGACGGTAGCCACTCTGCAAGGTTAACCTTTATCGCCGCCGAGCACATTCGATATTGAATGTGCGTATTTCCACGTTTCCTTGCTGGTCCGAGTTCCGAGGTGTACGCGTAATTATTTTCCGCTAACTACACTTGCGGATCGCGTATTATTACCAAAAGCTCTTAGCAGTGATTTGGGGACAGTGCATGTTACTTTATTAGCCGGCAATGATATAACGCCGATATACGAGGGACGTTCCGAAAGTAAGTTTCGTAATTTTTCTGAAAGAGAAGATGGTACACCAAGTGCAACAAACAATCGCCATAAGAATCTACGCCCGTTGCTGGTTAAATGACGGAAGGATCGAGCGTCAGCGGAGGAGGAATGACGCATGCGCAGAGCGCCGATAAAGAGTAGCAGCAGTTAGGGTCATTTGAGTACAAATCGCGATGGCAGAGAGACGTGTGCTGACAACGTGGTCGCCAATGGCTTAAGTGCGTGCTGTTGTTCGGTATGAAGAAGCACCTTTTCCCTGCATTTGAAGCCGCCGCACACTGGAGACGTCACTCCCCCCCCCCCCCCCCAAAGAAAAAAAAAAGGAAAGAAGTGCTGAGGTGGAGCAGGCTGTGCGACCATTCCTTGCATCGCAGCGCACCGAGTTTTACCAGAGGGTTTTTTTTTTTATTGAAGTGAATGTTAGGACAGGTTGGCGCCTTTATGTGGTGGCGCCGGCTACTCCTTGCCACTTAGCAGACGAAACAAATTTGCGTAAAAAGGGAGAATAGCGACACTAAATATAACACTCAGTAGAACATCGGATCAATAAAAAAAATTACCGACGATTACGTGACTTCCTAATGCGAAATTTGAGCGCAGCAAATAAGCTGTTTCACTTTTTCGATAGATTGAGGCAAAGAAATCGAGCAACACATGTATGCGCTATCACAGAATTTTTTTTTATTTTTCACACGTATTCCTTTAACAAAGACTCCACTAACAGTTCTTGACAGTCATGAAGGAAGCTTTGTGGTCGGAGAAATAGACTGATATATGTTCGACTTGGTACACCAATGCTTGATTCTCAAAGACGAGATCTATACAAGTGCCTCGCGAGGTTGTCACAGCCGTGGGACGCGTTACGAGCGAGAGGAACGGGATGTTCTCCCGCATAAGTGTTAGGAAATTGCTGTTTGTCTTTATGTCAACATTAAAGTCCCCCACTACTAACATCGGTGTGGATCGATGGACGGTTAATGCGAGTTGCAGGAAGTGCACGACGTCTTTCGTGAGTGCGGTAGGGGCGAAGTAGGCAGCTACTACCAGCAAGCCGTTGGGCAACTTTGCGGCGCACAGTTCGCCAACGAACGGCAGCGGCAATTTCGGCTCGGGCGGTGCACATATACAGATCCGCCGCCACCGATCTGGCTCTCTGATTGCCACCGCACAGGGGTTGCATTGGAGGAGGAGCGAAGAAAGGAATTAAGTTCGAGCCGGCGCTTTGACAACCGGAGACTCGCAGGAAGAGGGGGGAGGGGGGCGGCGTGTACACCCAGCGGCAAACGATGGGGGCAGAAGCGCGCGCAGCAAGCGGACAACACGATAAAGGGAGGAGGGAAGAGATAGCAGCGACTGACTGATGCCGCTGACGCCGATAGTGAGTCAACCCCAGCTGCGGAGTTGGTTTCAGGGACAACGCCGCCGATGCCGACACAAACAATATGATACCCTCGCTTCCGCAGCGCTAAGAACCAGGTCTAGCCGTGGGAAGGTGGTCACGTATTCGTCGACGTGCCGGGGTCTACGTGAAATAAACGGCGCGTCGGCAACTGAAGAGCACCCTATCCGCCACACAAGAACAGGGGGGGGGGGGGGGGGGGGGGGGGCCCTTTCCTCCTCTTTCTGCATGGCGGCGACGGTGTTCTATGCAGTCACGTTATTTTGACTCTCTAGCGGCGTCAGCGGTATCCAGCGGTATCAGTCGGTCGCTGCTAGCGCTGGGGGGAGGAAAGGGGGGCGGTGCTGGTTACGAGGCCGACGACAACGCCGACGACGACGCGAAACCCAGGAACGGACGCCAAAGAGCTGCGCTCTAAAAATATACAGTCCAACAGTACATGAGTCGCAAAGTTCTGTGCATTAGTTCAGTCCAGTCCGATGTTTTGAACAGCCAAAACACACAACACATGTAATACACTCCAAGTACAGGACAGAATTATACATATTACGTAAAAGTTGCGATCACCACATAAACCAACTATGAACCACGAACAACGTTTGTGTAACTCATTTAGCGTATTCGGATCATCCAATACACAATATTTTCCCAAAATGTTGGTGTCCTCTAAAAACTTTTTCAGAGCAAGAAGTGCTCTTTTTTGGATGCTGTAGGGGTTGAAGGACGGACTCCGGGATGAAAACCAAAACTTGGAGGATTTATTTTACATTATTTACAAGGAGGTGAGAGTCAATGAACGGTCGTACAGTCATTACGGGCCGGCAGCAACTCGGACGCTGCGGCCCGCGGCAAGAACTTCGAGAGAGGTGAATCAGGGAATCAGGGGAATGCTCTGGTCTCTCTGGAACGCTTCTTATAAACCCTTCGAGCACTGGACGTCGCGTCATGTTCGACCAATGGGAGAGTCCGCTCAGATGACGCCACTTTCAGCCAATGGTAGGCGCCCGTGCGATGGTGTCATACCCGGCGAAGAGAGTCGCCGCTTGGGCCCCCTTGCTTGATCACTTGATCCCCCTGCGCTCTTGCCTCGCAGAATTGCAATCCACTTCTTCTAAGGTGGAGAAGGAGGGGTGGCGCTCATGCTCCATTGTACAAGGGCCCACCTGCTCCCGGTGGCTCGGCTCCGCAGTGGTGGCAAATGCCTTCTTCAAAGGAGAAGGGGGACGATTGGGCTCTATTGTCCGAGGACCCCTTCTAATCCCGGCGGCGTACGACCTTGTTGGCACGTGAACTTGTTGGCTCGTGCGCTCCTCTGGAATGTGCTTTCCTGCTTCTGCATTCCTCAATTAGCTGTGCTGCGATTCGATGTGGTCTGGGGAACTCGAAGTAGCCTCAGGAAACGGCGCCATATCTAACAAGGCCCGCAGTTGGCCATGGGCCAAGTACCTTTTTTAGAGTGAATGGTCTTCTGTTTATATAAATAAATTAGCTTGCAGTACCGTTCTTTGTGTATCGTATTTCGTGCACTCGAGAAGAAGATGATGCACATCTTCGTCTGGATGGCCACAAGAACACTGCGGACTAGAGACACGTTTTATTCTGTAGAAGAAGTGTTTCGTAAATGCAGTACCAAGACGCAGCCGGTGTAGCAAAGTTGCAAATTTTCTGTTGTCTCTTAGAGTTTCCGTCATTGATAAGTTTATACATGGGTCTATAGAGTATAACTCCGAGTTTTTAGTTTGCTGGTAAAACCAGGTAGTTTTGCTGAGACGACAAGAAATCTGTCTCAGGAGCAGACGGACTTCACTACGAAATAGGGCAAGATTGGTTGTCTCTGCGTTATTGTGCGCTCGATTCGCAGCTGCGTCCGCTGCAGTATTACCAGGAATATTGCAGTGTCCAGGAATTCACTGAAATGCAATTACGTGATTCATTGCGCTTGCTTTTGTAAGTTCTTTGAGCGTCGCATACCATATCAAAGTGTTCAAAGAATTTTTCTTATTGCTCAGAGTGGTTTCTTCAAACTGATTGCACGCTACAACAAATATCTCAATGTCGGTGGTGACTATGTGGAAAAATAGTGCAATAGTTCGTAATGCCATGCTATATGTATTTTTTTCAGTAATGTTTTCGAGTGAAAAAAAATGACTAAACTTACTTTCGGAACGTTCTTCGTATTTGATATATTGATATATGAAAGTTGGTATTGATGTTCGAATTACTGTAAATGAAACTGTCTTGAATATACTGGCTTCCTTTAATTCCAGGATACAGTTTTACCAATTAAACGTTGATTTGTGCATTTCACTTAATTAGCTTTTGTAGTTTATGGATCAGCCAGTTCCTGACATCTGTCGCTGCTGATGAGCTCCTGCAGGAAAAGGTAATCGTTTATTATCTCTATTTTTGCGCTGTCTCCAGCATATATTATTCGTTTTGTGTACGTGTGTTTGACCTGCGCTCAAGCATGCAGTATACTACTGGATGAATTATGTTATTGTGACGTATTAGGCTAGACAGACAGGATTAATTAGGTTGCCAGCGAAGACGTGCGGGCTGACCATAGTGTGCAACTTACTTCGTTCTGGTGTACAAGTAGCTACAAAAAAAAAAACATTTGCAGTTCTAGGGATCACAAAGCATGCATATAAATATAATAGCAAGAGCATGCGCAGTAGGTGGGAGCCCTCTTCTGCACATCTGCTGAAGTCAGTTATATATGTGATCATCCATGTCAGCTACTGCATCGCACCGTGGGAGGGTTAATCTTGCGCTAATCTGTGCGCGAAATCCTTGAGCTCCATGCAGCTTGGAACCCTGCGGCTTAGCGTAGCACATGCGTTTGTTGTTGGTAATGCTTTTATCTTTCCTTTTCGTTTCTTTCTTTTATTTCTGATGGCGATATGGCTCTTTCTAGATAGCAGAATGTTATTAAGTGGAACATAGACAGCAAAGATTACTTCCTTACAAAACAAGGAGGTAAGTCACTAAGCATGTTGCTCAGGCGGTGCGAGACCACGTGTACACAAAATCACAGCAGTGAGTGACTGCGACTAACAGTATCTGACTGCGGGTAAAATAGTTGTTGCCGATTTGGACAAACGTGAGACATTAGTAGGTAGTCGGATTGATTGGCGTCCATCACAGGCTAGCTGCACATAGGAGCCAGCTGCATTCTTGAACACGCAGTGAGTGATAATAAATTCCGGGGTTTTACGTGGCCATATACCCGCGATGTGATTGTGAGGCACGCCGTAGTGGGGATTAACTTTGACTACCATGGGGTTCTTTAATGTGCATCTAAATCTAAGTACACGAGAGTTTTTTTTTAAATTTCGCTCCCATCAAAATGAGTCCGCCGCGGCGGGCCACGGAATGAGTAAACGAGGCAAATAACGTCTGTTGCCCTACTCTGTTGTTGTAAAACATCAACTGGCTCACTCACTCACTCACTCACTCACTCACTCACTCACTCACTCACTCACTCACTCACTCACTCACTCACTCACTCACTCACTCACTCACTCACTCACTCACTCACTCACTCACTCACTCACTCACTCACTCACTCACTCAATCAATCAATCAATCAATCAATCAATCAATCAATCAATCTGAATGTCTTCGGCCTGAAACTATGAGGACAAACAGGCATAAGTGTGGTAGCGAGCAGGTCTCCCTGCCACCTCTCCATTTTGCTACATGCGACCGTTCCGTAAGTATATTTTATAACCTTAGAGCCTTTTAGCACGTTTTAGTACCGTTTAGTACATTTTAGTAGGTTGAATGGCGCCTAGCCATGGCCTCACAAATCACATGCTCAGTGAAAAGGTTAAAAAAATATTTTTGTTCTGGAAGATGGCTGTTTCAACTCATCTCCCTTAACCTTGACTGTATCGGTGCCCTTTTCCCTTGCAGAATAAAGCCCTGCATTGATCCGATTTTTTATTTACTTTTTCTTTCCGTCAGGTTTCAGACCGATGGGCGTAAATTGCTTCAACAATGTCGTTTTCCCGGCACATGCATCCTTCGATATTGTGGCCTTCGTTAGTTATGGGCTGATGCCTATCGAGTGTACAAGAGCATGCGATGGCGTATTACGTTTTCTTCTGCATACTTAGCATCCACTCCCCCCCCCCCACCCCCCCCCCCCCAAAAAAAAATAATAAAGAGCTCGCTCATGTGCTTGGCACTTGCGGTGTCCAAGATCTTGTGTGTCATGTTGCTGATCCATGGAGGGCTGTGTGGGGAAGACGGTAAGTTCGTACACAGTCGAACAAACACCGTAATCCTGGATCACCCGCCTCTTCCCCGCCCCCCGCCCCCGAGCTGCGACCGCGTTCTCGCAACACCGAGCAGTAGCAGAAGCCGGCCGTCACGGAGCGCCCCCCTTCTGCCCGGCCTGCGCGCACTCGAATACGGCACCCGAGCGCCCACCTGTTGAGCTCCTTCCGCGCCGTCTCCTTTCCTTCCTGGCTCAAAAATAATGTATGACTCACCGAGAGGCGTGTCCTGGCAGCGCCGGATGTGCATCAGGGGGGAATAAGGAGGCCGAGGGAGGGGGGTATTCCGCGTGGTGACTTACTGCTCCACTTGTATTTGACCTCCAGGCTATGGTTTCTGTCATTTCCCGGAGAAAAGCAAGCCCCCCTCCCCCATCGCCTTTAACCCCGTCCTCTCTGTGCGTCGAACTCGCTTATGAGAGTGCGAAAAAAACACACGCGCCCGCCTCGCGCACGTCAGGATGTGTGTTCTAACTGCTTGAAATAAAGCAGAGGGAGCAATACTAGAGTTCAACGTAAGCTGTAGAGGGCGTTGCAACTATTATGCACCAGGATTTTAAAAAATGTGCGAGTACCACGTAGCTGGGCAGAACCAAGGTAATGTCGCTTGTCACTGCTTGGAGATACTGAGATTATTTGTTGCATTACGCCGAATGAGATAATTAGCCTAAATAATTAATGAACTCTTCAAATAATATAATGAGAAGAAAAGTGTCAATGAGAACATTGTACAGTAACATGAAAGTCTCCCGATACAGCTTTCTGTTGCTCAACACATGGTACATTTATTTATTTATATATTTATTTGTTCACTTATTTATTTAGCATATCCTCAGGGTCATTACGGCATTATAGGGGTGGGGTGGTTACAAGCAAAACGGGTAAATTCAATGAACGAGAGTTAATGAAGCAGAAATATATATATATATATATATATATATATATATATATATATATATATATATATATATATATATATATATATATAGAATGAATAATAATGGCACCTAGATATAGAAAGTTAGCTATGGCGTTCGTGAGTACAGGTTGAACAATGTGAAGAGAAAGGTTCCTAGTTATGCAGTGCTAGCTATGACGTTGAATAATTGGTGATCTGTGATGAGTAGCAGAGGAGATCACAAAAGGAGATAAAAGTGTTTTTCCGAGCGTGAAAGAAGCCCTTGAATACTGGCAAAGCACCTCGAGCGGCCAGTCGCGCGGCACTTTTGCTTGGTTCCTGGTTCTCTTGGTTCTCTCTCTCTCTCTCAGTGGAGGAAATGCGCAACAGATGGCTTGGTCCGACAGCTCAAGGCAAACAGACATTTACGACTGCTCTCGACTGCTGCAGCCCTCTTCGTATTTTCCCTCCATGACAGCTGCTGTTCCATCTTCTCTCGTCAGATTCTGCAAACATAAAAGATTTTTTCGAAAAGATATATATATATATATATATTGCTGTCTCACGCTTCCCTGACATCCTCTTATCGTTCAACCCTTTTGCTCGACGAGAGTTTGATCACGAACCATTTATCAGTTTTAAATGGAGACACTGGACCGAAACGGGCTTTACATTTGCCTCACTTGCGGTCGAGCTCGAGTGAGGTCCGTCCCCGAGAGGCGGGATAGCCTCACCCTCAGGCGTCGCGAGCGCCCGGCCCAGTTCCTCGCCCGCTGCCCTCGCCCTCCTCTCTCCCAGCGGCGCGGTGCTTCGGTGCAGCGCCGCTTTCGAGTGCCGCGCCGGCGTCTGTGCTGTGGCTGCGGTGAGCGTCGCTGGCGTCGTCCGCCGTTGCGCGCACGCGCTCACCAGATCGCTCCGCCACGTTGGCCCCCGGCGGTCGGCTTCTCCGCCAGTCGTGTCCGTTCCGCCAGCCGCCGCCACCGGTCGCCCATGCGCCGTTCCGGTCCCCCGGGAAAACACTGGTGAGCCCGCGGCTTACCTCGCCGCCACTTGACTGACCAATTTGTTTTTTTTTTTATTTCCCGTATCTCGAGCTCTGTTCTTTTTCCTTTCTCCTTCAAGGACAAAAAAAAAAGAAAAAAAAGAGGGAAGTTCATTCGCCACGTGTCTTCTGACTCTGTGAACTTCTTCATTGTACCTGCGAAGTGTCGCGCTGCAAAGTCAGAAAGTTCGAGTTTGCTTGGGACTGTGGGTTCGTAACATGAATGAGGCATCGAATTCCTCGTGATTTGCTTTCGCTCAATGTGACTTCTTTCCGTCGTTCCCGTTCTGTGGACGCTGTTCATCCATTGTGTTTTGTACGTTACGTTCTCTTTCTTTTCGCTCTTCGCTAGGAACCAACGAGCCAAAGAAAATACTCGGACATTTCAGCTGCACGTGCGGGCTGGCTATCCGTGATGTGTTGGGCATTGTCAACGTTATAGCTCCTGATAAGACATGAACGTGCAAATTAGTCCAGCTGTCAGCACGTGACTGATTTGTTTGGCTTGGCCAGGTTGGGTGCAACTGTCGGACGTACCAGCAGCCCAACGCTAAAATGAAACCGAGTGTGACTCAGCACCTTACTCGACCTAAATATCGCCTTGTTTGTTGAGACATTCTAAAGTGAGCAGAAATTAGCAGAGAAATATACACACGAGAGACACTATTTACGAAACTTTGCGTACGCAAGAAGTCTCTTTCGTTGGCCGACATATTCGCTGTCACTTCGTTCGCTATCACAGTTGTTTGGAGCTCGTTGTTACGAGCAGTTCTGGTGCACGAAGGGATTGTAAATCCGGGTCGAATAACGCGAGGATCACAACTTATTCGGTTAGCGCTGAACGAATGCTCTTTTTAGCTCTGTGCAGATGCACTGGACACATTTCATAGCGAGTGCTGGTTCTGGAGCTCTGCTATCGTAGATCTTGTGTATTTATTATTTTTATACTGCCACGCGCCGCAGAGCTTTTGAGGCAAAATGGCAAGAAAAAGCGGACTAGCTGATGGAAGCAGTGACAAACAAAGCCGCCAAACAGCTGTGAAATGCTATACGTGCTCTCTGCTACAATTACGCAGTGCTTTCAGTTAGGTATTATTTCGGGACCTTCTCAGAAGCAAGCGTAGTACACTAGAAAATGGGAAGGAAGAGCATTGAAATCTAAGCGTATCGGATCAAACGGAAGAGTCTTCGTATTCCTCGCCCACCTTGGTATTTTTTTTTCCCTAAGAGTGTGGTCACTTTCTGAAGACAGTGCTGTCATAATAACGTCACTTCAAAAACGCGAATAACATTTTGATGACGTCGCCAGTGGTGCGCAATTTCGGGAAACGAATGACCTTCGTCAGGCATGACTAGGGTCGTTCTCTGACCGAAATATCGTGTCATACATCTACGCGAACACCGCTTGTCTAAAAAAAATTGAAAGCTATTGACGTAGAAACTACTGAACAATAACCAAACGACATGCACGCTCAAAAGGAGCGCGCCAAATTGCGTTCGAACATAGCATTAGAAGGATGCTCCACGCTGGGTAAGATGTTCGTGACTTGCCTTGCATATGCGAAGTGTTTGCTTGGGCCCTAATGTAGTGCCGCGCTTGAAAAAAAAAAGAAAATGTTATTTCATTAGAGTTGGTATTATAACAAAAGTGGTTGCGACGACAGAGTATGGCTTGTTCTTTTATTCATTTTTATTTAACTCCTATATTTATTTTGTCATGTACGACAGCAAAATACTTCTCTCATTAGTAGTTTATAATGCTTAATGATTTATCGCAATAGTCATTTCAGAGTAACTTATTCTGCCCCTTAATTACCGTAGAGAACAATTACTGAAGCGAGGCGTAGCTAGTGTTTGTTTTTAAAAGATAGTTTACGCAACGTTAAGATATTCTGAATGTTAGCATTTAGGACGCGCCTGAGTTTTCAAACAAGGGATGCCTCAGGCTCGAACCAACGTTTAGACAAAGGGACTTGTCTACGTCAGCCCTGATGAAGAAAAATCCTCTTGTCGACGCATTGGTTCGAGCACTGCTGATAAAATCAGACCTTCTGTGAACCGCTCGGTTATTGAATTTGTACGGGATAGATTTTTTTTCTTTCAAGGATATCTGCTAGAGGTACCATAAGCAAAAGTTTATAATTGCAATCTGCGTGCATTTGAGAAATATGGAATACATCTTTCGTAATAATAAGACAAGTTCAAGTCTGCATAAGACAGTACGTAACATAAACCCACGGTGGAGTGCGCGGAAAAACAAAGCACGTTACGCGGTGACACTTAGACGACGTAAGAAGAAAACGTTTCTTTGCTTTATATTTTCTTTTGCTTTTTTAATTTCATAATATAACAGACGATATGTGAAACACCATACCTGAGGAAAGAAATAGGAAGAAGTAGAAAGCTCTACTTCTGTGAGTCAGTTGAGCGGCGATGGACAACGTGCTTCAAATGGCGTTTTCTATAACTTATGAGGACTGACTTAGGTATACGCAGTTTTCAGTTTTTTATGGTTGATTAACGTTTTGCTGTGACAAATTTATGCGTGAAGTCGAACGTTAAAACAATGTACATCTATGGAAAACTAAGAAATTCAATGTTTCGAGATAAATAGTGAATTTTCTAGCTCTTTCCTGCCCTTCAAGGGGCCCTGCGATTCCCATTCAATATTTTTGCAAAACGTCTCGTACCTGGACTTTTGAAAAGTGTTTTGTATCATCTGAGCTAGAAAGAAAAAAGAAATAATGAGAAAACACTGCCCCTGATATTTTATATCTCGTTTAGTTATATTCAAGTACACTGCAGGCTGCGATGCACTACCGCGGAGGGGGAGCATGAGCCCACTATGAGTCCAGAGTTGAAGTTCGGCGACTGTCCTCTGCATTCTTTCTGTGTCCTGTCCTCAAAACGCGCCGTTATAACCATGTTCCACCGAGCCCACTATCGCTTGTCTTAATGAATAAATAAGTATATGTATTTTTTATGAGTGCTTTTATCAATATATTACCTGGAAGGACCATTTAGGGTCGTTTTCCGTTGATTGACTGTATCGTACTATAGTTCTATTGAAAAGCCTTAGGTCTTTAAGGCAATTAAGCTTCCCCCTCTCTCTCTCTCTGTGTTTGTGCACAATATCAATGTACGCAGAAGTATATAATACTTTCTGACAACGAAACATGGAGTAGCCAGTATTTTATCAGCGCGCCAATATTTTCTTCATCTATTGATAAGAAACAAAAATATTTGACCGTATAGACACTTTCGCTTTTTCTTGTTTGCAAAGCCCTTCGTTTTGAACACTGGTGTTCGCGCTCCTCACAGTTGTTTGAGAAAGGCTCTCATGAGGCACACGGCGCCTTATCCTTATTTTTTTTTTTAATCTTTATTTTTTTTTACGTTAAGCATTGCCTTTCACATCACTTACAGCTCACTGGGCGTGCCTTGCGCTGTTTGTTTCCGACACTAATTAGTCGTGGCTGGGAAAGAAATTTGGCCATTAGCTTGATTTAACGAAGGAATTTGAGCATCCTACGCATTCTCCCTTTTCATGACACGGGGCTCAAGAAACGGGTGGCGGAGATTTAAAAAAGCGACATGAAAGAACCAGTGTTCCTCAGCTCGACGTCGTAGGTTCCCTACAGCAAGCAAATTCCGACTATTTCGGTAATTGGAAAAGTTTGCTTTCATAAATTTGAAAGCGTTTAAATTGAGTACGCCACTCGAGCCGTTATAGAGTCCAACGATCATCTCTTTAAGCTAGTTCTGTCGCGATTCCTAGCTCCCTTAGCCGGATCTGTCGCATGTTTTCTCGTCACGCGTTATGAGCAGCGACGTGTTGACGAATCTCGCCGTCAATTGTTGCGCAACGCACGCCCTTCCGGCGTCGTCTCCTTCGCGGATTATGCGATCGCGGCGCCTGCGTGTAAAATCGTTGTCGGCTGCCGACTTCGACGTGTTTTCTCCGAGCACTGAGCGTATCGTGTTGCGAGAGA
The DNA here is from genome assembly GCF_038994185.2 of Dermacentor albipictus. Lineage (NCBI taxonomy): Eukaryota > Metazoa > Arthropoda > Arachnida > Ixodida > Ixodidae > Dermacentor > Dermacentor albipictus. The sequence goes on along the minus strand of NC_091821.1, from coordinate 263,026,537 downwards.
GAGCCGGCACCTGCACTAACGATTTAGGAGACCCGGAGAAAATGAAATTGCCGCTTGTCACACCACGGCCAAGCGAGCGGGTTCACTGTTATTTACTTTCCGTGGGTCGGACACTGGTACCCCGACTAGAAGGATAACGAGCGAGGCACAGAATTATCTTTCAGTCAGTGCAAGAACTTCCCTCGCTTTCCCGCGAGAGTTCGGTCTGTAAACACGCGGAATGTTTAGCTCCGATCAAAGCCTTCATTGCGCTAAGGAGCCTCAACTGACCCTGGTCAAGCTACCGACACAAAGCTTTTGTTTTACTTTTTTGTTTCACTTTACTCAGTTGTCACAGGTATAAAATTTTAATTGCTATCGCATGGGACTGCAACTTGCCGTCGACCCCAGCTCCTTTCTTTCTTTCTTGTCTCAAAACACAAAAGCGTTCGGCACAGACTTGTACTCAAGGAAATAGATCTAATTAATGATTTGTATTCAATTACAAATTTTTCGAATTTTGTAATTTTAAAGATTACTTTGTTTACTCGGTAACGCTCATTGTAGTTCGATTACTTCTTTCAGTCATCAATTACACGTAGCCAGTTACATTTTCGACGAAACAAGCTCTTACAGGCGACTCAGCTTTGAATACTTAAATTTGGCGGGAACTACTGAGTCCAAAGGTTTGAAAACATTTGCATGGGTTACCTTCTGGTCACAATCCGCGTAATGCAGCTACACCTCGATCACCTGAACATGGAAGGCTTGCAGATTAACACAATTCTATTGGATTTCAGTCTGACCTCTGAGCTTTTCTCGTATAACACATTTCTTTATAACAAAATAATATTCACTTAATGCAGTTTATGACTTCTGTGAAACACATACTTTTTTTTGGCTTAAACGCATGTTTCTATCTGTATGATATTATGTAACTCTTGTACACCTATCCTTTGTGATCGTCGCACACGAACATTATTCCTAGGGTTGCATTACATGCCACCACTTTAATATGCTAACACATACACACCCACACCCGTAGATGTCTTCACAAGAAATCGAGGTAAAATTACCGAATGAAAATTTGAAAAGCCATTCTTGCGCACATAAGTAATGTGTGAAGGGGCTGCAGAAGACGCATTAAAAGAATCTGGCCAGATCGTTCCATTTACTGCATTTGTGCGATGGTAATAACGGTATGGAGGAAAGTAACGTTAAAATAATGATTTACTTTTTAGAAATTGCTCACTTACTTTTGGGGGGCTGTAATTGGTAACCGTAATCAATTGCATTTTTAAAGAAGTAATTATAATCGTAATCCATTACTTCTTCTTTTGCTGCAACGTGTATAGGTCTGGTTCGGCATTAGATCCGACATTCGAAGCTAGCTTTTTTTCTCGACTCATTCGTATCGGATTTTGTTTTTTAAATTCACTATTCTCGCCCGACTTAGCCAGTACACATTTAACACCGTAATGCCACTGTTATTGTAACCATATATTTATCGTTCTTTCATCAAGGCATCGTGACGGTTTCTTCCAGGGCCGAGTGGTCGAAAGCTTGCGCCGGTCTTGTCAGTTTCAATTTTGCATGGAAGCGAAGACCGCATTTAGGCCAGCCGTGCGTCGTGCCTGCCTTTCCAATTTTCACAAAGCATTCTTGACGTGCCCGCGCTAAAGGTATAGGCCGCATTGTTACCAGTCACAATGCTCCACAGCAAATAAACGTAACTCATTTGCAACGCTTACATCGCAACTAACACGGGGCTCTACAAGTACGCCTCAGTGGAGGGCTCCGGGTTAGCCTGAGGTCGGCGCTTACCTCTTACTGTTCTTTTTTTCATTCCGTCCTCACAGAAAGCGCCTACCGCGATCTGGAATTGAACCCGCGTCCTAACGCTCAGCAGCACCAGTGATCCACCGCGGGGCATCATTAGGCCGGACCGAGCGCGACGGAACGGAGGTTTTGCGTTCGCTCAAGTTTTTCTTTCTTCTTTCTTTTTTATTTCTGATTTCGCCTTTGTGTCTTTGCGCAGCAATTGAACCTTTATAATGATGGACTAAGTGGTCCTCAGAAAAGCTCTTCTTCATGAATTCGTTAGCCTGTAGCTGTACTTACAAACCTCATTCACGATGCCCATTGTCTGAAACAGCGCCTTTACATACAAAGCAGTGATCCACTTCTCAGGAAATAATATTGAGGGCTAAAGCACCTCGCATTCATGTAATCCGTACCAAATCGTTAGTCTGTCGGTAATTAGCGATCTTACACAGCTTGCCTGTAATTGTCATCTATGTTCGATACGGAACGCAGCCGGCTCTATGGGAGCCAACTTAAGTCGATGTACAGATTGCAAAGGACTCAATCCAGCGCACCTCTTGGTCGATATTTACTGTGGTGGAGCGGTATTAGTTTGTCGTTTTGGCTCGCCAGACTAAAGACAAAAGTAGTTCAAGATACATTTGAAAGGTATGCATCAAAAACGTCATGCAAGGTTTCGTGGTGCCGTTTTCTATCGATTATCTGCTACTGGTCTGACGGACAATTTTGTTGTTTATTAAACGATGAGCAGTCGGTAAGTATGCCACATAAGTGCCGGTTTTCTCAATCATCGAAAACAAACTTCAGTCATTAAGGAGCGTATGAAAAAAACAAAAAAACGCAAAAAAAGTGAAAGAAAATAGGAAAGAAGAAATAGCGAAGAATAGAGTATAACTTAACTACGGCGTAGTCTGCTAAACGAACAATTTTGGTTTATAGCTCTTGGCAGGTCAATTATTTCGCAAGTTGAACGCACGGTAAGTGTGACAAAGTCTTAATTAAGGTCGCTAGTATTCACACCTACCCTGTGTGTATACACGACCAGGAAAGCAATCAGACAAAAGCAATTATGACGCCCACTCTCCGTCGCTGAAGTCAGGCGAGAGCGAAGAAGAAACGTCTCAGAGCATCCGTTTGCGAAGTAGGTTTTTTGCAAAGGCATACGACGGCATGAGTGCTAGTTACAACGCAGTTCAGAATGTCTTGTCTGCGACGAGAAATGGCGACGCAGCAAGAAAATAATGACGCTGGCGCCAAAATGAAATTAAGTACGCTCCACCGGTGAGGAATTTGGTTTAACATGTCCCTTGAAGTTATGATCTGCGCGCACAAAGCGGTGTGTCTCCGTTCAGTGGCCAGCTACGTCCTCTTTGCCAAGAAGTCGCTGCGCTGCTTTCATAACGTGTAGCTCGGCACGAGATAAAACTCGAGCAACCTATAAATGCTTGAACGACGTTTGTTTCCTTGCTTGCGTCCATGTGGTGCGTTAGCTCACGAGCAGATATTCGCACCCAAACTCGGAATATCTCGTACGCATTGTAGGCGCGATGATGTGCGCGAAGTCACCGTGGTCTGGTCATCGCCCCGTGCGTGGTAGAGGACGACTGCGAGACTGGAGCGCCACGCGAGCTTCGTGCGCGATGAAGACGATGACAGCGACGACGAAGTGCCGCACGAGTATGGCGCGAGCGCGCCGAGTGCCACAATAAAAGACAAGGCAAAACAAATGCCCAGTCAGCAAGAAGCACGATATCGCACATAAGAGGGAGCAAAAGGAAAGGAGGTAATAAGGAGAAGCGCCACGTCGGGAGTTGAATCAGGAAGACGGCTGTTTGGTTGACTCTGTTTCGGCTCTTTTGTAAACGATTTTTTCATAATCATTTCTTCTTCGATCGCTGTCACTTCCTTTTGAACCCATTATTTGAGTTCCTGTCCCGTGAGTCCTAAGCTAACTCCTGTTTGGGCTGCCAGTTGCAGCTTTGCCAATGTCTTAGATAAAATTACAGCTGGCTCTGTCCTGTCGCGGACGCCATTTGTAACGAGTGATTCGAGTCTTACTTAGCATCCGAGGTTCTGTCTCGGTGCCACGGAGAAACGAAGATCGATGCAACTGATCACACACAATGTGCACACTTGATTTATATAACAAATATCGAACACTTTTGAATAGTTTAATTGTGGAAAGTTGGGACACCTCAATGGCAACTGACAAACAGTCAACGTGCAAGAAACTTCAAGGGCTTAAAGAAAAGCTCTGGGGTTCAACACCTGAGCGATAAATGGAAAGTACCAATGTCGAAGGCAGGATTGTTTTTAACGAAAAATCCAAGGCATAAGTTCAACGTTTATAGGTGTTTCCTGATCAGAAGTCCGAACAGTGAATGCAGAACCGTGACGTTGTCAGACGCTCAAGAATAGTCGTTTCAACAAAATGTTAAACTGCACGAGGCAGGCAGGACATGAACAGAAACACAGACGCACACACAAATCGCAGTGTGTGTGGGCGCAGCGCTTCGTGCGCGCGCCTATGTTTCTGTTCATGTCCTGTCTTCCTCGTGCAGTTTAAAATTTTGCTGAACCTATGAACTGACTAGCTGAACAACATGCCTTACTTCAATAGCCAAGTCCCGCAGCTGCCTGGTCGCTGAAGCGCCACCTATTCTCCACATAGCCAGTAGAGACGCCACAGGTCGTGGGGTGAGTTGGGTGGGTGGCGGCCTCAGCAAGCCCGTGTGTAGACGCCCGTCAAGCCCGCACCTCCGAGCCCCAGCAGTCTTTCTTGCACGTCTCCTGCCGACGTCGTTGTCGGGAGACGCCAGGCCATCAGGCAAACTTCGACGTGGCAGGGTGAAGACCTTGTGCGCACGTAGGGCAAGAAGGACCTCGGCGTACAAGCCGTGGTGGAAGCGGAATGGAAAATTCAAGTCTGTGTAATGAACTGTGGCATGACGAAGAAACCTGCGTGTGGGCTCAAGACTATGCCACAGACCAAGGTCGGAGTTGTGTGACTGCATCCCCGGACCTAGTTGTTATATTAGATGCGGCAAGATGAAATATCAATTAATTAATGATCAAGACAGCAGTGCACTTGGTTACTTGCTTCGTAGCTGCCTACATTACAGCAAGAGCTGGGCAAATATACTTTGCAAATGTATCATGATACAGATACAGTATATTGAGGCGATAAGTATTACAGATACAGATAAAAGATAAAAGCAGATTAATTGTATCCGATACGATAATTTCCGTGTATATCATAAGATACTTCGATACAATATTTAATTTCTTATTATAGCTCCATTGCAGAGACCGCTGCTAGTTATCGGGTGTTCACTGGTAAACTTTCTATCTCTCGCTAGCCAAACATCCCTCCTTTAAAATTACCTCTACTGGCACGCATGTAAAAACATTTTTCCAAGTTCTAACAACGATCTATATCGCAATTAATCCTGTTACAGTCTACGGGGCCGGTCGGACAAGCAGAGTTTAGTGCAAATACGCTGCACCAATTGGAATTTTTTTCATGCCACATTTATCATCGGTGCGATGCACTGCTTTGCATTTCATTCGTAAAGCTGGTCCGTGTCTGATATTGCAACGTGTTCGTTTAATTGTATAGTTTTATAATTGCGCCACATTAAATTTCGGTGTGTAATCTGCATAATTACGCAATGAATAGGTTGAACGTGTTATTTGGAGATAGCAATGTGTATTAACAATGCACCGCGTTGTGTAAATTTTGTTTAGAGGCGTCAGTAAAAAGGCAGTAAATATACGAGCGTAGCTGAGGATATGAAGGTATTTAAAAACATAGAAACACTAGAAAGATGAAAGAAGCTTGGTAGATTTGTCACCATCCACTTTCAAAGCAGATGCTCACATCATCACCATCGTTATAATCACGACTGCATAGCGGGTTTGTAGCAACTTTCAAAGTGTGCGTAACGTTAAGTGAAGGCTCAAGCTCAAGATGGAGCAGCACACGCCGCTGACGATGGTCTTGCAAAATGTTTATCTTAATTTGACTTTGGACTGCAGTCAGACAAAGAAACGGTAGTCCATGTAGGAGCAGATAATGTTCTATATAAGATAGCATGCCGACTATCATTAGCGGCACTCAGCTTTTCGGTAGAAGTTTCCAGAAAATATGCTCAAAAACTGGTGCGGAGATCTCAGCGATTGCCCGCATCGGCAACAAACTCACCTTTCTCATTCTCATTATCTGACATCGAAAACGTACGAGGAAATGTCCACAACTTTGAAAAACATTCACTCACGATGTAGGAAATGTGCCACAAAACTAACCAGAAAATATTGCATAAACGGACGTGTGGACAGTGGCAAAATATCTGAGACCGAGAAACAGCGCAGTGGATATTGGGGTGATGTAGACGAAGCCAGCCATGGCACTACATCGAACACCGAAGTAAAAAAAAATATAATTAAATTATGGGATTTTATGTGCCAAAACCCCTATCTGATTATGAGGCACGCCATAAGGGGGCGCCCTAGAAATTTCGACCTCCTGGGGTTCCTTCACATGCACCTAAATCTAAGTACCCGGGTGTTTTCGCATTTTTCCCCCATCGAAATGCGGCCGCCGCGGCTGAATTCGAAACCGCAACCTCGTGCTTAGCAACCGAACACCATAGCTACTAAGCAACCATGGCGGGTGAACACCGAAGAATGAAATCAGAAGAGAGAGAGAAGTTTTATGATGCTTCAAAATGCTGCAGCACTGCTGTTCGAACCCATATGGTGCTCTGAACGCGGTGCTTCAGGCGAAAAATTGCCCATGACGACTAGTCAGGAAATGGCGCAGAAACTATTGAGCATGTTCTGCTTTAATTCAAAGTACCCAGATAGAGGTGAATAATTGTGCAGTTGCTCTGTCGAATGACTTGAGTTTTAAAGGGGTACTAACGAGGAAAGGTCAACCTACACGTACGCCTGCCGGCGCACGAAAGCTCGCGCCCACGCGCCTCACGCATGCGCAGATGATGCAGCACAGATCGTACGCGTCGAAGCGCGGCGCGAGCACAGATATCTAATGTTACGCACACTAAGAAATAGCGTCGTCCAAAATGGCGGCACCCATGGCTCCCGCTTCAGCGTGAATTCTCGTCATAGCTACGCTTTCACTCGCGTTGATCACCAGGAACTATTCAAATGAGCTTTCGCTTTCTCTAAACTCACCTGAAACGTTAGTTATGAGCGCATAGTTCGTCCAATTTGTGAGATCGCCCTGCGATTCCGGCGCCTGTAGGCCTAACGAGACGTGTCCGCATAGCAATAACAGGATCATGGTGGCTAGAGGAGTAGGTGTGCCGACCGACCTATATATAGAAAGACATACATGACCGACCCGTCTGGAGCATGCATAGTTCGCCACTTCTCTGCATTATGACGCAAAATTGGCGCTGCACTCAGTACAACGGTTCTCAGCGGCACATGTCATCTGGTACTTGTGACAGACGGCACTCAACAAATGCAGCATGCAGAGGGACAAATTGTCATCTGTAACAGTCAGTTTGTTCAATGAGGAGATACAGATCTCTGGTATTGTGTGTTTGCAAGTTGCTAAGATATGTTGAAGCTTCTGCGACAAAAAGGTGAGCGGCATGGTTAGCGGAAGCCCATCTCCGATGTCGAATAAGCGGAGTCTGCACCAAATAGTGGCCGTATTTCTGCTTCAGAGATCAACAAGCACACTTACCTCTTCGCTCTGAACTATAAATCACGGGCGCCTAAATCAGCATTATTCTCGGCGCCGACAAGAGAAGCAGTGGACATCACATGTGGGCGAAGGAAGCCTTTAGGAACAGACCCTCTTAGAGAAACCCTCTGAGAGACCAGAGCAACAAGCTGCGGATGGACCCTGCGCAAATTACGACGTCAGGATTTCAGTGCTGGCGCTTGCGGAGCTCGTCATCGCGTACGTGTTGCATCATTCTCGGTCACTGGATCTGGAAGTGGAAGGTTCCACGGCTGCCGCATTTTTTTCTTTGAGCGAAATTAGTTTTTTAACATCTCGCTCAATAAAGCTTCCTTGCGTTTGCGTTCCTGTATGTTAAACCAAGTCCTGAAGGGACGCACACCAAAACGTCCTGCAAAGGCGCTTGCGTTTAATGTACGTAAGGCAACAAACGCAGTTCTAAAATTGGTTATCTTCTCCAGAGAGGTGCTCTGGCTGCCTCGCAAAAATACGAAACGATGTCTGCCAAGGCGAAAATGTGATCCAAGTGGACGCGGCCTGGCGCGCGTTTTGTATAAGTTCAAACCGCCACTATACTCGCGAGACGCGACAAAGGCATCTTCAAGGGGAGTATGGTAGCGCCCATCAAGCCCACATTGCAACCCTCGCGACAAAGGCAAGGCACGCGGGCGCAAGCTTTTACGCGCCAGGAAGCCTACGTGTAGTTTGGCCTAAACACTACCTTAGACTGATAAGGAATACATGACAATGTGACATGCAATGCGACACATGCGGCGATCACCTCAGAGAGCTAGTTGACGTAGAAGTATACGTGCGACTGTAGCCTGCAATAAAGAAAAAAAGAAGTGTGATTGTGTCCTAATTAGTTAGAGCATCTGGCTGCTGTGCTGGTGGACTGAGGTTGGATCCAACCATAGGGCACGTAATTAATTTTTTTAAGTGTGTGCTACTCGGAAATGGCAGCAGCAACCAGCAGCCACGGTCAGGGAATTCAGGGAGGGCTTGCAAGGAAAGCTTCTTGGGTCGTGGAATTCTAAAGCACTAGTGCAGCGAACAGCCCTGCAGGCCTTAATCGTGCCCCTAAGAGATAGTGATGTAGTGTGGAAGTATTAAAATTAAGCGCCCTTTCATGGTCGTATGTTTTCTTTTGTGCAGCATTTCTTTGTGTTGTAATCATGGTATTTTAGATTGCCGCAATTGTTTCTGGCGTCCTTGTGTCTGTATGCGTTTGCGCGCACGCCTGTGTTAACGCAATTCGCCGTGTTGCAGAAAGTTCGGCGTCGGCGTTTAGCGTCGACCGTTGTTTCGGCAAAGATAATTTCGAACAACGCATACCAAACCATGCAGGCCCTCCAAGTAACGCAAGTAAATTACTGAACTAATTGAATTTCTCAAGGTACACTACGTCAGAAAAATCATAAAGTATGACTTAGACACAACCCACAAACATGATAGCGTCGGAATGTAATTTCAATATGAGAGAAAACATAATTTTGTTACGCGGAAACTCAAAACCCAAACTCCTTTTCCAGCGTTTCTACCATTCAGAGTGTGGCCATGGCCTCCGAGATGTGCGCGCACCGGCGCGCGAAAATCTCAAAGGCCATGAAGCGGCGCGCCTAGTTTCTTGCAACACCTCCAGATGGCGCCCGCCTCCGCCACATCGCGGCCCACGCAAGAGACCGCGTTTCTACCAGAAAGCTCGCATTCGTGCATAGCGTTTGCCGCCAGTGTTTCCTGGTAAACATTGCGGCTACATAAGCTGTAGATGGCGGGAAGCGTGAGAAGCAGTCAGGGATCTTTGAATGCTATCGCGTTCCACTCTCAAAGGCGAAGCTTAAGCTTAAGCGCCCTCCAAATTTTTTGACGGTTGTCGCAGACCTCCGCGGGGTCTGCTCTCTCTGTTTCGTGTCGTGAAGTTTTGTATGTTAAGACTGTGCGGAACACGTTATAATGATAATTTTTGTAGTTTTTTTGTGTAAATTACTGCTCCGCGCGGCAACAGAGAACTGCTTAATTGCTTTAAAGATTCATTTCTGCTCACATCAGTGTTTCATTTGTACAACACTTGCATGGAGGCTTCCGACAAACAAGGCCTCTTTCTTTTTTTCTTTTTTGGTGGCACGAGCATCGAGTGACACTGTTGTTTCTTGCGCAGCACAGCCGTTTCACCTCCTAGACGACTGGGTAGGAAATTTAAAATAAATAAAAAAATAGAAAAATAGTACAGTATCAAATTCATGGGTTTTATTATAGAGATGATATCAGAGCAAAAGCTTAGTTACAAGTTGAGTTACTGAAGTGTCTGGGATAATTAAGATTAATTGAAAATCACTGAGACGACTGGGTCGAAATTCAAAATAAATAAAAAAATAGAAAAAGAATAGTACAGTACAAAATTTATGGGTTTCGTTATAAATGTGATATCAGAGCATAAGTTTAGTTACAAGTTGAGTTACTGAAACGTCTGCAATAATTGGAATTAATTAGAAATCACTGATTACCCCACACCAAAGCATAGATTCGTAGACTTTAGAGACTCGCCACGTGTGCACGACTTTGGGGAAATTCCTGGAAACCCGGCAGTAGAAAGCCGAACTAATTACGTCGCTAATGACGCCACACGTAAGAAGGCGGCATGATATCCAATCGGCTGCTGAATGGAAAACAGTTGCCTCCGAGTTCTGTTCGTGCGTTGCGTTCGCCGAAACTTTATCTAAAGAATACCAACGCGAGGTGCGAGTGCCAGAGACACCTAAGTCGAAGATTAAGGTCGCCTATCATTTCTTTTTTTTTAGACTGTACAGATTTCTTTACGAAACGGCTGTGAGTGTAGCAAACCTGGCGTTTATGCAAAGGCTGTTTCTTGGCGGTGGAGGTGAACGTACTTTGCCGGGAGTAACGTATAGGTGTGAGAAAATTAGTTAACACAACTTTATTAATCAACTTTTTAGCAGGACGTACCTGGGAGGCAGTTTTGTATATATGGTATAGGTGGAGACATTAAGATTTTAATGCACCCCTCCTTCTTTAAATTTGGGAAATCACACCTAATGCGAGCTATTCATATTCGAATTTCAACGCCCAATCCCGGGAAATATCGAAACCAAGTGCGCCCTCCACGTACGTGGGACGGAAACGCCCTGTGGCTTAGTGTGTGAGGAATTGAGCGATGACATGTCGCAGCAAATGATGATTCGGCACGTAGCGGCAGATGCCTGCCAGGTCGTTTCAGTGTCTGCCGCGACGAGCCGCGGCGTCTGCTTGTTTGCTTGCACTCTGTTAATGACTCCGTCCCGCTCTTCGTCACTTGCCGTTTCCGCCTGATCTGATAGTGGCGCCACCTCTTCTGTGCTTCCGCCAATGGAAACTGACCCTCGCAAAGTTTAAGACCCGAACCCTCTCGAGTGAGGCTAGCTTAGCAGGACTCTTTGAGGAACTGTCAGACGTTGTTTCGGATATTATCCGCCTTAATGAGATTAGAAGAACTGGTGAGGCTTACACATTGCTAAATAACGGCCATATCCTCTGCTAGGTCTCCCTGATAAGAAACAACATGGGGTAGGCTTCCTAATCCATAAGGACATAGCGGCAACACTGACTAATTCTACAGCATTAACGAGAGGGTAGCAATAGTCCTAATCAAACTTAATAAGAGGCATAGATTAAAGGTAGTACAAGCATACGCTCCCACATCCAGTCAAGACAGTGAGGAATTACATCAGTTTTACGAAGATGTTGAATTAGCGATGAGAAAAGTGCAAACTAGGTATACAGTAGTAATGGGTGACTTCAATGCAAAAGTGGAGAAAAAGCAGACGGGTGGACATGCAGTTGGCTACTACGGCGTCGATTCTAGAAACGCTAGAGGAGAGCTGCTGGTAGAATTCGAAGAAAGGAATAAGCTGAGAATAATGAACACCTGCTTCAGGAAACGTAGCAGCAGAAAGTGGACCTGGAAAAGCCGTAATGGTGAAACAAGAAATGAAATTGATTTCATATTTTCTGCCGATCCCAGCATAGTGCAGGATGTAGATGTGATAGGTAGGGTAAAGTGCAGTGATCATAGGTTAGTTAGGGCTAGGATTCACCTTAATTTGAACAGAGAAAGAGCAAGATTGGTCAAGAAAAAACAGGTAAACTTAGAGGCAGTAAGGGTAAAAGCAGACAAATTTAGGCTGGTACTTGCAAACAAATATGCAGCCTTAGAACAGAGAGATTATGATGATGATGACATAGAGGTAATGAATGAAACCGTAATGAGGCTGGCTTCAGAAGCAGCAATTGAAGTGGGAGTGGGAGGCAAGGCACCAAGGCAACCAGTAGGCAAGCTCTCCCAAGTAACAAAGGACTTTATGAAGAAACGACAAAGAATGAGAGTGTCCAACTCAAATTGTAACGTGAGAAAGACTGAAGAAGCCGTAAAAAATTGACGCAGCCTGAAATCAGTGAGAAGGAAGCTTGGCATAAGACAAACCAACATGTATGTACTGAAGGATAAGAAGGGTAATATCATCAGCAATCTCGAAGGTATAATAAATGCAGCGGAATAATTCTATACTGGCCTGTACAGTACCCAGAGAACTCAGGAGTACTCTATTCGAAACAATAATGAACGGTATACAGAAACTCCTCCTATAACTAGAGACGAGGTCAGAAAGGCCTTGCAAGGCTTGAAAAGGGCAAAAGCTCCAGGAGAGGATGGAATAACAGTCAATTTAATCAAAGATGGAGAAGACATAATGCTTGAAAAACTGGTGGCTCAGAAGGGCCTTGCAAGGCTTGAAACGGGCAAAAGCTCCAGGAGAGGATGGAATAACAGTCAATTTAATCAAAGATGGAGAAGACATAACGCTTGAAAAACTGGTGGCTCTCTATACGAAGTGTCTATCGACTGCAACAGGCTCAGAAAACTGGAAGAATTCAAACATTATACTAATCCACAAAAAGTTAGACGTTAAAGAACTGAACCACTTATAGGCCCATCAGCTTACTCAGCCGTGTTATATAAAATATTTACCAAAATAATCTCCAAGAAAACAAGGGCAACACTGGACTTTAGTCAACCAAGGGAACATGCTGGCTTCAGGAAGGGATACTCTACAATGGATCACATCCGTGTCATTAATCAGGTTATCGAGAAATCCGCAGAGTACAATAAGCCTTTCTATATGACTTTCATAGATTACGAAAAAGCATTTGATTCAGTACAGATACCAGCAGTCATAGAGGCATTAAGTAATCAATGAGTACAGTCCGCTTACGTAAACACCCTGGAAAATATCTACAGAGATTCCACAGCCATCTGAATTCTACACAAAGAAAGTAGGAATATATATATAAAGAAAGGGGTCAGACAAGGAGGCGCTCTCTCCAATGCTGTCCACTGCGTGCTTGGAAGAAGTATTCAAGCTATTAAACTGGGAAGGTTCAGTAATAAGCATCGTGGGCAAATACGTCAGCAACCTTCGGTTTGCCGATGACATTGTTCTATTCAGCAACAATCCAGACGAGTTACAACAAATGATTGAGGACCTTAACAGGGAGAGTGTAATAGTGGCGCTGAAGATGAATATACAGAACACAAAGATAATGATAAATAACCGCGCAAGAGAACAAGAGTTGAAGATCGCAAGTCAGCCTCTAGAGTCTGTGAAGGAGTACGTTTCCCTAGCTCAATTAATCACAGGGAACCCTGACCATGAGAAGGGAATTCACAGAAGAATAAAAATGGGTTGGACCACATACTGCAGACATCGTGAGCTCGGGACTGGGAGCTTGCCGTTATCATTGAAAATGAAAGTATACAGTCTGTGTATTTTACCGGTGCTGACATATGAGGCAGAGACTTGGAGACTGACAAAGAAGCTTGAGAACAAGTACGCGGAAAGAGTGATGGAATGAAGAATGCTAGGCATAACTTTAAGAGAGAGAAAGAGAGCGGTTCGAATCCGAGAGCAAACGGGTATAGACGATATTCTAATAGACATTAAGAGGAAAAATGGGCAGGTCATGTAATGCGCAGGTTAGATAACCGTTGGACCATTAGGGTGACGGAATGGGTACCAAGAGAAGAGAAGCGCAGTAGAGGAGGGCAGTAGACTAGGTGGTGTGACCAAATTAGGAAATTTGCGGGCGCTAATTGGAATCGGTTGGCGCAGGACAGGGGTAATTGTAGATCGCAGGGAGATGCCTTCGTCCTGTAGTAGACATAAAATAGGCTGCTGCTGCTGCTGATGATGATGATGATAATGAATTGAGCGTTGAAATTTGATGAAACATTTCTCGAATAAGGTTGGATTTTCAAAGTTAAGAGGTGGGGTGCAATAAAATATTACCTGCCTCCAAATTCTATATCTGAACAATTGCACCCAAAGTGCTAAAAAATGTTAATTATAATTTTTGTTCGGAAGCTCACGTTTAGCGGCAAAGTATGTCAACTTCGACGAGGAACTGCAAAATTGTACGCTCGCTATCGCTCATAGGCTCTTTATAAAAATTCTTTACAGACTAAGAAAGATCACCCTGTAGTTTACATTGCCAATATCTTACTAAATAAACCAAGTCAAATCAGCATGGAGTTTTGCTTTAAGATCTGTGGACGGAAAAGTCAGATTTTACGCACAGAGAGAACATACTACGTTGCGGAAGTGGCAGGGAAAGAAAAAGTGAGAAAGCGGATTTAAAGGAATGAAAGGTAAAATGAGACAAACTAGAAATGTTCCGAGAGCGAGGGCACGAGCACCCGGGTGACAATATTGATTGAGTAGGACAGTGAAAAGTACGACAGTAAGAAGCACTGACGGGAAATGGTGTAGGAGGAGGAATCAAAAGTTTCAGTCATCAATGAGATGTTTTAGGCCTATAAGTATGTAAATAGCTTTTTACCGTAGTCACTGCTTCTTAGGTGATCGAAGTAAAAGGCTTCATATTTGAAGTTTCTCTGGCGGGAGCGAATAGAGCAGCTTCACAGTAGACTGTCCGCACTAACGAAGCTCAAGCGCTCTGCCTTTCAAGACGACGTGATTCCGCCTCTCCTAGCTCTACTTCGTATGTCTTAAGACAGTGAATGGATACTTGATCGTCTATTGGCGTGATCTGAAGACTAAAATATTCCATCCGGAGTACAAAATCTCCGAATGGAAGGAGAGGACTCCTCCTGGCCGCCCCGTAGGTGCCATGCTGCATTACAATAAGTGTGCCTCCATTAAAGTAAATCATTCATATGGTTAAGAGAGCGCAGTGAAGTTTCTCTAACCAGAGTACTGTTGAACTCCACGTCTGCTCGGCTGCAGTAAAATATAGAATATAACTGCCTCTCTCACTCCTTCAAAACCTTATGTGACGCTTTCCTACTTTAGAAAAGCATTTGCCGATCATGGTGGACTACGAAAGGAATCAAGTGCATATTTCGGCACGCGCTCACTTTAATGGGGTGTTTCTACCTGTTCATGTAAAGCTGTCATGTGAAAACACAAGTACGTGTGCCCTTGTATGCCGCCGTTCGTCTGAAGCGCCCGGAAGGAAAAGCTTAAAACTAAAACCAGCAGTCGTTGCCTTGTTATGTTTGTGGATTCTGGTCGCATTTAAAGACAGAAAACAATGCTCACGTTAAACATAACCGTCCATATTTTTCAGTTGACAGCAATGACACGACAAGGTGTCCCATGCCCGATGATCAACACTGGTGATACAGTAACTCCGGGGTGCAAGTCCATCCAGTGCATTCACGTCCGGCTGCTAGGGGTCATCGCCTTGAGTTGTTAGTCAAAAGCTGTCGTCTGTTGCGAATCACAGGCAAAAGGCTCGACCACCTCCTTATAGTACGCTACGAGCATATTCATCATAAATGTCCTGAGCCGCCCGTCTGTCAGTTTGTGCACTGTGGTAGGAGGTTGGGGCACGGCCACGGTGAACAGACCATTGAGGCACATCAGAAAACTTGAGAAGTCATCCTCGAGGTCTTGCTCGTACAAGTAGACATGTTTTGGCAGCACTTTCTGCGTTCGGAATAGGTGCAGCGCGTAGGTGACACTCATTTTCGTGAGCAAGGTCACGGCCGAATAGGTCACGGGATCCACAGGCTCGGTGTTCTGCGCCGCCTTCAGCATTGATACCTTTCGATGGCGCAGTGAGAGCGCCTGGAAAATCTGGCACAGGCAGTCATCCTTGAACCGTGGAATCAGACTCAGACAGTCGCTGCAGTACCTGTGAGTCTGCTCATCGTGTCCGACCTCCGTCAGAATGGCCTCGGTGAAAGCCTCGCCCACGCTTGTCAGGAGCAGTGTCGACAGCTGCCAGGACGCTACCGCGCTACCCAGACGGCACTGTTGTAGCGTTCTCACGCGCAGGTGCTTAGATGTGCACCCTTTGACTACCAATGTGGCGGCTCGGCACATCACTGCTTCAAAGAGCGCATCGACAACTTGTGTGCATGGGTCGAGGAACATCTCCAGCACGCTGTCGGTCATCTGCTGCCGGATAGAGACGACCAAGGCTTCGTCGGCCCTCTCTTTCACTGTTGACGACCTGCCGACACTGATGGTGACAAGGTACTGCAGGATGTTGTGTGTCACCAGGACAAGGCGATACAGCAAGCAGACCGAGACGTCTTCTGAGGCGTGAAGTTCCCGTCTTTGGGCGACGAGGGCTTCACTGCCAAAGTTCACGTCATCTTCATGGTCTCTGTAAGGTGCCGTCGCCCACCCAAGTTTTGTCCAAGGCAACTGCTTGATCGGAATCACGAGCTGATGTGCTTTTGACTCCGACTCTGCGTCATTCACCGTGCTACTGCACCTGTTTTTCAGCACCTGCATTTTCTTCAAGAAGAACGCGGAGTCGCTGCCGTGCTGGCTGAGGCCGGACAAAACAGGAAACGTGACGTTGTCAAGATTTTCCTGAAAGGCCTCCATGGATAGCGACATGACGCTCTTCACGTGCTTCTCGTCGACGCCTGGAATCTGAAACCCGACTCCGGTCACTCTGCGCAGTCGGCAGTTTTCTAGAGGCCTATTAGGCATCTTGTGCTGCAACCAGGTCTGGCGTGCCACGCGGCAGTAAGCCACAGCATGCCGTCGCGATTTGACCGTGATCGTCGGCTGCCTCTGGCTATAACCAATGGCTATCAACTCGCTCGTCACATCCGTGAGGCTGTTGTGCAGCCCAAAGACCGGGCGAAGCACGGACTCGCGGCCCGCTGCCTTTTGTATGAAGTAGCCCTTGTAGGTGGCGTATTCCCAGAGCCAACGGTTGCGAGAAAACCGGTACTTGGTGGAGTAGACGAATACGGGGCACGGCTGCAAAGCGGACATGGAAAACACCTTGTGCATCTCGAGCACTGTGCTGATATCCAAAAGGCCTGCGATGGGCTCACGCTTGCAGTTGGTCTTGAGCCTCCTTTCCCGTTGCTGAGCGTCCTTAGGGCCCTCCTTGGAAGGCGTCGAGGCCAGACAACGAGCGCGGCTGCCGCCTGTTCGCTTCGGCATATCTGCTCACCTCGAACGATTGATGATGGTTGAGGATCAACAGTGGCACATACCCACTCTATAGGGAAGACGAGGAACAAGAAGGGGCTCTGCAAAAAAAGAAGCATTAAATTGACTGGCATGAGCTTGATACTTGGATTGAATAAGGTTTCGCAAGAAACTAACCAGCCATCTGATATCTCTATATACATTCCCGTCATAGCGTCTGTTTTTTATATGTTAGTTAGTTAAATGGGGGTTTAATGGCGCAAAAGCGGCTAAGGCTATGCTGCGCCAATGTTTTTGCTATATTATTAGAGCTTATGAAAGAGCGAATTAGAGTTTTATATTGTCTGAATTTTAGTGAGTGTCATTTATTGTGTGTTTTGTGCTCTTGCGTGTTTTGTTTACTATTGCCTTTTCTTTGGGTAATATTAGTTAAACACTTCGATGTATGTCCCGGGCCCTTGCTTAATGCCCTCGGGTACTTAAAGGGCCCCTCACCAGGCCCCATAGCAAATTTTAGATTTACGCTGTAAGTTCTTACGTGTCCTTTAGGGAGCGTCCTGCTACAAAACATCTTCAAATTGGCTCATTAATAGCCGAGATAGAAATATTTCAGTGCCGCGAATCCATGATTTCAGCAGGCGGGCTCCACTACCAAGCAAGACGCTCTGTCCACTCGCCCCTTCTAGCCTCTGCAAGCGAAATTCCTTCCCCGCGTTCTCCCATACCGAACCTCGAGGATCGCGTGAAGCATAAATCACAGGTCCCGCCTTCATTTTTTTTTTCTCCTCGCTTTTTTTTTTCGGCGACACGCACTTCCGCTGACGGCGTCGCGCGCGAGCTGTTGTCTCGTTCGCGCCGCGCCCGATTTTGCGCGCTGTGCACAAGGACACATGACTAGCGGTATAATTCAGGGCTACACGTATACTGAGGCAGAACAAGCGGATCGCAGGGCATGATCACGGCGCTGGAACATGGTAGAAAATGGCATAGTTTCGGTACCTGCGCACGTGACTGCACGACCGTGGGGATAAGCAGATGAAACGGAAGTACATCGCTCTTGCTTGGGTGCGAAGTTAAACGAAAAAACAAGCAGGCATTCCGTTTGTGTGTTTTATTATTTCTCTAAACTTAAATTGGTCAATTCAAGCAACAGATAACACAAATAACAGATGGATGGATGAGTAACTTTCTTGAGGTCCGTCGGTGCGCCCGATTAGCGCGCAGCGGGCCGCTCCCACGTCGGGACAAGCCATGCCCCTGGACGTGGGCCCGATGGACAGCCCAGAGCTCTGCTTCATGGTCCGAGCTGCATAGAGCTCGGTCCCACTCTTCCTTGGTGGTCCTGGTCCTCGGCGCTAGGGGGCAACCCCAGAGCATGTGAGCAAGGCTAGCTATATTTTTACAAAAGCGACACGCATTGTGAGGGTGCGCATACGGAAAGATTTTGTGCAGGAAGGCCGGGCATGGGTAGATGCCCGTCTGAAGTCGCCTGCACGTGACTTCTTCTTCTTTATTGAGTGCTTTGTGCAGTAGCGGCATGGTTCTCTTGACTCATTTATAGTGCTGGGTGAGATCATTGTGACGAGGGTCGTGCTCGCTCTCCCGTCCTGCCGAGAGGGAGTCCGGGCTCACACGGTGAGTTAGGTCTCGTGCGGCCTCGTGTGCCTTCTCGCTGAGGTTAGGGAGCGGCCCCTCTAATGGTCCCATGTGTGCCGGGAACCAATTGATGTAGTGTGGGGTGAGATGTTGAGTACCAAGTATTCTGCCGACGGTCGGGGATATGCTCCCTGTTTCGAAGGACAGAACTGCCCTCTTAAAGTCGCAGTATACCAAGCTTTTATCGTCTTCTAGGAGTGCAAGGCTGATGGCCGCCTGCTCGGCCACCTCAGGATTATCACTGCGGACCGTGCACGCGTTGATGACCGTGCCATCTTTGTTGACCACCGCTGCTACATAGGCTCGTCTGCCAGGATATTTGGCTGCGTCCGTAAAGCAGCATGATTTCCCGGAGGCGGCTGCCTGTCGGAGGAGTGCTTTGGCTCGAGCAAGTCTTCTGTCGATGTTGTGCTCTGGGTTCATATTCCTGGGCAGAGGGGCTGCCCTGATCCTTTTCCTCTGGTCGGGTGTTAACCCGTGGCTGTTACACTCGATCTTCCGAGGCGCGACGCCGATTTCTCGTAGGATCAATCTGCCCCCAGGTGTGCTGGACAGCCTGGTGATTTGTGCCCATTCCTGTGCCTCCGCAATCTTGCTCAGCGTGCTGTACGTACCTGATGTGTCCAGTGCCTCCGTGCTCGTGCGCATGGGTAGACCCATGGTTCTCTTGGCGACCTTACGAAGGAGCGTGTCAAGCTTGTCTTTCTCCACTTTGGACCAGGTGCGCATGGCCACGATGTACACGAGGTGACTGATTACGAAGACCTGTGCCAGTCTAAGCAGGTTGTCCTCCTTGAGCCCGTGATGCCGGCTGGCCACTCGTCTCAGTAGGCGTATGGCGTTCTCGTCCTTCGTGGTGAGCTTAGCGACTGCGATGGTGTTCGAGCCATTCGCCGCTATTGTCATGCCCAACATCTTGATGGGACCGACCACCGGAATCGTGTCGCCTCAGAGTGTACAGGCGGACGCACGGGTAGGCGTTGCCTTGAATAATTCTCGAATTCGCGTGTCACCACGAGCGACGTCACACTGCGGACACGACTACGTAGGCGCAGGTATACAAGTACGTCACCGTCCAGCTTGGAGCGCGGTCGCCGCGAGGAGAAGGAAAAACGGCGTTCGGATTGAAATTTCAGACCTTTCCGTGGCGCGTAGCGATGTAATTTTTTGCAAACATGATCGTTAGCGCGCATTGTATGCGCTGCGCTTGTTAGCTGAAAATGACCAGACCTGGTGAGGGGCCCTTTGAGGCACAATGACTGAAATGAAATGAAATAAAAATATGGCTAGGAAGTGATGCAGTGATGTCAGATCGTTCTAGCATATCGTGCTTTTGTTTGCCCCATTACCAGCCGTGGTGGCTTAGCGGTTATGGCGTCGAGCTGCTAAGCACGAGGTCGCAGTTTCGGTTCTCGGCCACGGCGACCGCATTTGGATGCGAAAACGGCCGTGCACCGTGCATTGCATATACGTTAAAGAACTCTTGGTCGTCAAAATAAATCTGGAGTCCCCGCACTGCGGCGTACCTCGCAACCATATCGTGGTTTTGGCACGTAAAACCTCAGAATCTAATGAACAAAGATTTCGCATGATTATTAAACCAGGCTTTCTCATTTTGAATCATTCGCTGCTGTATATTTTTATAGGCTACATTTTATTCGATGGGAAGTTTAATTGTGAGATTTTGAATTCTGACTACTTGCACTGATGTTACAAATTATCTTTGACGCGAACTATATTTATGTTATTTCTGCTTAACAACCTAGCCGTTTGTACCCCTGCCATTACCCACCTCGCGATTCGCACTGGTGCTGCCTTCTCGCAGGAGCTGTACGCAACACGTGATCGTTCTGGATCGAAGCACGCATGCGATGCACTGTGACGCTTGAAATACGCTAGTGCTATACTATATCATAGACCATCGGGTGCAATAAAAATGGTAGGCGGCCGTAATCTTTAACTTAGGTGTATCTTAGTGGCACTCGCACCTCGGCGTTGGTGTTCGTTAGGTTAAGCGAGCGAACTTCTTTCCCCTGGCGCGGTATGCGGACGAGGAGCGAGAGAGGGCTAGAAGGAAGCGCAGCGCGCTCCACCTGGTGGGGCGTAGCCCCCTAGCGAGCTGCGCACGAAGCGCACATTACGCACCCTCCTCGGTGCTGATGTCAGAGCATGTAACCTGCGAGAGAGAGAGAGAGAGATTCTTGGTTGGAAGGTGAAAGGTGGGGCTAAGTGCAACGCGATAACTGTCTCTCAGTAGAGGACACCTCAACCGCACTGCACAAAGGGGAAGGGAGAGAAGGGTGGAAGTAGCAGCATCAGCTGGCGGTAACAGAGGATGCCCAGGCGGATTAGGGGATAAGCTCAGAGACGGTCGGCAAGACCGATTTCATCGGCGAATGTTAGTAGAGCACGGAACAGCACCTTGTGAGGAAAGTTGCAGCCCGAAGGGTGCAATGTGCGCGCGCACAGCTGTTGCGAGCAAGCTGGCGAGCAGGTGAGCACCCGGAGAGGAGAAGTAAGAGAGGAGGGAGCGACGTCACATCCGCTCTGCTAGGCAGATGTTCGGTCTGTGCCAGGCAACTGTTTTCCATTAATTAGCCGGTTAAATATCGTGCCACCTTGTGTGTCACCTTATTAGTGACGTCATTACTTCCGCTTTCTACTTCCGAGTTTACAGGAATTTCGCCAAAGTCGTGCTTACGTGGCGGGTCTCTAAAGTGTACGATTATATGCTTTCGTGTGCTGTAAACAGTGGTTGTTAATTAATGTTGATTATTCCAGGTACTGCAGTACTGAAATTGTAACTAAACTTATGGTCTGATATCACATACATAATGAAACCCACGAATTTGGTACTGAGCTATTTTTTTTTCTGATTTATTCTGAATTTCGTCCCCGGTCGTCTCAGGAGGTGAACCGGAAGTACTGAGCAAGAAATAAGAGTGTCACTCGATGCTCCTACCACATTAAACAAAAAGTAAAGGTTTTTAAAGTAAAGTAAAGTAAAAGTAAAAAGTAATATAACGAACACTTCACATTCTGAATATGCAGTTAATTAGCTTTTATCCTATGTGACACTCGATAGAAATATATTATTGCACATTTTTTACCCGCTTTCTGTCAAAAATCCTTAAATACTTAAATGTATCAGTAATGATCGGCAGGTCGGATGCCAGACTAGGAATTCACAGGCTTGCCTCTGCTTAAGCGAGGAGCTTTGAATGTTCGTAGATATTGTCACGTGGACTCAAAAAAAAAAAGGGACTGACGACGTTTAATGGGGATAGCTGGCTTCTGAAAAACAACGGCGACGGGACCAGGCTATCGCGCGGCCGGTGGTACCACGCGCACTTCTTGCTTCTTGGCCTTCCTGTCTCTTCC
This sequence comes from Dermacentor albipictus, assembly GCF_038994185.2. Classification (NCBI taxonomy): domain Eukaryota; kingdom Metazoa; phylum Arthropoda; class Arachnida; order Ixodida; family Ixodidae; genus Dermacentor; species Dermacentor albipictus. The sequence goes on along the minus strand of NC_091821.1, from coordinate 263,004,508 downwards.
TTTGCACTGTCCCCACTACTACAAGGGGCATATCCCCCCTTTCTCGAAAAGAGAATTGGCTCGATGGTTAAGAAGCGGAAACAAAGACGTGGTCAAGGCAAATGCTGGCTCAGAGAACACAGTGACCGCCACGGAAGATACACAAGTACAACAGAAGTGAAGCGTGACGTGCAGAGTCTAAAGAAACAGAGGTAACCGCATTAGCTGCGCATATGAGCGCAAATATAAAAAAATGAATAAAAAATAATTACCAACGCGTAACATATGGCTTCATGTGGACGACGTGAACTATGTCAGGACTAGGTTGTCTACGCCCTGTGTGAGGTATGCACTGTCCGGAACGACTTCGTAGTTGCCGTCACTAATGCAGCGCAGCACTTTGTATGGGCCAAAATACCGGCTGAGCAACTTTTCACTAAGGCCACGGCGTCGGGCAGCAGTCCACACCACACCTGGTTGCCGGGGTTGTAGCATACTTGTCTGTGGCGGATGTTATAACGGCGTGCATCTGCGTGCTGCTGCTGACCGATGTGCAGCCAAGCAAGCTGGCAAGCTTCCTCAGCAGGCTGGGAAAATTCTTCGACGTCAGTAGTTAGGCGCTCGTCGTCTTGACACAGCAGCATAGCGGCCAGCATCGTCTGAACTTCGAGGCCGTAAAGTAGACGAAATGGTGTAAAGCGCGTCGTTTCTTGCGGTATTACACGCGAAGGCCACGTAATGCAAGATATGATCGCATGTTTTGTGCTGGACATCGATGTACATCGAGTTCATATCCGTGATGGCCTTATTTAGGCACTCCGTAAGTCCGTTGGACTGCGGATGGTAAGCAGTAGTCTATCGATGCCTAGTGTTGCTCAACTGAAAAATGTCGTCCATGAGCTGTACTGTGAACGCCGTCCCTCGGTCTGTGATTACAGTGGACGGGGCGGGTTAAATAGCGGGTTCAATAGTCAGTCGCGACAATCACCCACTTGTTGCCGTCGGTTGACCAAGGAAAAGGCCCAAGAATGTCCAAGCCGACTTGATCGAACGGCTTAGGTGGTGCGATGGGTTGCAATAACCCGGCGGGCTTCATGGGCGGTGACTTTCGCCGCTGACATTCGCAGCAGCCTTTAACGTACTGTTTGATGCTTGCTGAAAGCCCAGGCCAGTAATACATCTCGCGTATTCTGGCAAGCGTTTGTGAAGAGCCTAAGTGGCCAAATGTGAGCTCACCATGGCAAGCGAAAAGAATGTCGTCCCGCGAGACTTTTGGAACCATCAGGAGGTAGGCTCTGTCATTTAATTGAACGGGCGTTCTTCTTAGTAAAGCACGTTGTCTCGCAGACAGAAGGACGCCACTACGCGACATAGATGGCGTGGAATGGCTGTTGGCCGGCCCTCTATAAGTGGTCGATGATAGGTCGAATTTCAGCGTCGTCACACTGCCGTCTTATCAAGTCTGATGCAGTAATGGCGCCCAGGAAGCCGTCATCGTCCTCTGACTCTAGACTAACAGATTCGACGGGTGCACGCGACAGTGTGTCAGCGTCTTCCTGCTTGCTGCCGGAATTGTAAATGATAGTGACGTCAAATTCCTGTAGCCGCAAGCTCCATCTTGCCAGCCGTCCTGAAGGATCGCGTATGTTCGCCAACCAACATAGGACATGGTGGTCAGTCACCACTTTGAAAGGACGGCCGTAGAGATTAGGGCTAAACTTCGTCATCGCCCACACAACCGCGAGACACTCTTTATCTGTGGTAGAGTAGTTCGCCTCGGCACGGGACAGCGAGAAGCTAGCATAAGCTATTACTCTGTCATTGCCGTCTTGACGTTGGACGAGTATGCTCGCTTCTGACTATAGGTTGTCGTTATTAAACGCAGTGGTGTATCACAACGCTAGTGGCATACAATAATTGTACTTCTGTGTTTATTTATTTATTTATTTATTTATTTATTTATTTATTTATTTCACGTACTTTCAAGGCCCGAAGGCGTTGCAGAAAGGAGTGGAGTCGAAAACAAAAGTAATTAAGTAAAAATACAAACAAAAAGTATTAATAAAAAATATTAACAAAAGGCATTCTGAACAGCGGTCTTGAATTTGGTAGAGTCGGTGATGAGTGCGATTGATGCGGTAAGGCGATTCGAGTCCGTGCTTGTCTTAGGGATGAATGAGTCACTGTACCGGTTTGTAGGGCACAATGGCACCCCGACTTTAAGGCTGGGGTCAGTGCGGGCCGAAATATAAGATGGAGGGGCAAGAAGGGTTTCTTTTAAAAGGGGTTTCAAATGAAAAAAACTTTGTGAAAAAGGGAGAGACGGGAACATTTGCGGCGTGAAAAAAGTTCAGGTAGCTTAAGAGTTCGTTTCATTGAAGAGATACTTGCATAGCGAGAATAATTAGATAAGACAAAGCGTGCACTGCGGTTTTGAATACTTTCTAGAGTAGAAACTAATGAAGACTGAGTCGGATCCCAAATGGCTGAAGCATACTCCAATTTGGAGCGAACTAAAGTTTTGTACAGAGTAAGCTTCAAGGAAGAAGGGACAGAGCTAAAATTACGGCGCAAGTAACCAAGCATGCGGTTAGCGTTATTAGTAACATAGTCATTATGCGAGTGCCAAGAAAGGTTAGTTGATATGTGAAGGCCGAGATACTTGTAAGAGGTAACTGACGTCACAGGTGCACCATTAATAAAGTACGTGTGCGTGGCAGTGTTACGAGATATTCGCATGACCTTGCACTTATCTGAATTTAGTTGCATGCACCAATTAGAATACCACTCAGTTACGCGGCTAAGGTTGTCCTGCAGCTCTTGGGAATCGGAAGGATTAGTAATTTTATGGTAAAAAACACAATCATCCGCGAAAAGCTTTATGAAAGAAGAAAGAACGCAGTTCGGAAGTTCGTTAATACAGATTATAAAGAGAAGTGGACCCAGGACTGAGCCTTGAGGAGCAGCTGCTGGTACATTAGAAAATCGAGAATTACAGTTATTAGCGTTTACACACTGCGTCCGGTAAGAAAGAAACTTTTTTATCCACTCGAGTACATTTATGTCCAAGTTAAGTTCAGTCAGCTTAAGCAGAAATAAATCATGGGTCACAGAGTCAAAGGCTTTGGCAAAATAAAGAAATACGCAGTCAATGTCGGTATCTAGATCAGAAATTGCAATAAGATCGGTAGTAAATGATAAGAGCTGTGTTTCACAGGAAAATAACTTACGAAAACAATGTTGACTGGGGTTGAAAAAGGAGTTTGATTCTAAAAACTCAGCCAAATGTGAATATATTATATGCTCGAGAATTTTACATGAAATGCTTGTTATTGAGATAGGCCTGTAATTTCTGGGTAAGTGTGTTACCTGATTTGTGAACTAGAATCACCTTTCCCACGCACCATTTGTGTGGAAGAACAGACTGCTGTAATGACGGAGTGAAAATGTGCGACAAAATAACAGCAGGAAATACGTTAGTACACATCAAAATTTTGAATTCAGGCAGTATGGGCCGGCAGAGGAGGACGTTTTTTGATTGTTAATTAGGCAGCAAACACTAACCTAGTCAATAGAGATTGAATCCATGGGCGAAAAACCAGAATTGGATACAAGCGGTAATCTATGTGGCATCGCGGTAACATGGGAAGAAAACACATCATTAAATACATTACAGCATTCTTCAGGAGCAACAAGTTCATCATTGAACATGGATATTATGACGGCATTTTTTTTTCACGGCACCAGTGATACACCCACTATAACACACGGTAGTTCCTTAATATTCGTTGCTAGCTTTATTAAAATAGAAAGCCAATATTGCTGATACAAGAAAATTGCGACGATGACACTTCAACTCATGCTGCTGATCGTCTAAGCCCACAGCACTTCATTATATGCTTAAGTTTCGCAATTAACACGTTGTAAACGTCGAGCTGAGTAAGCAGAGGCAAGGAATTGTTTTGGCCTATTTGGCGTAAAATGGTTATTAAAACCTACTAAATAAATGTAACGTACCAAGAAGCGAAAAAGTATTTACGTAAGGAACGAGTTATATAAATATGAAGACAAACGCCGTCTACTAAATATTTAGTGATACTGACGTTTAGGCTCTCACAGGAAGCCACAATTAGATTAAAAGCGACAACACAGTCGCTTAAGTAGGTCACATAACTGAACCAAAACACCCCGCGTGCTCTGCTAGCAAATCATCATCGTTTCAGTCTAGCTGCCATATTTCGGATGTGAGGCGATTGTAGATGAAGACGCAAGGTTAGGTTCTTCTCCTTAACCGGTATTCTCACATGCTTCTTGAAATAAAACTAAATATATCTTTTGTTTGCCTTTGCTTTCTTTTGCGACTTTTCGAGTCTTTTGATTAAAAGCGTGCATCAGCGCTCAGCATACTGCTACATTTTCTTCAGCTTTCCGAGATTCCAGGCATCTAAGCTGTTCTTTCCGTGTTTCGAGTGTGTTTCATTTGCGACGCTTCATTCTGCCTTTCGACTATTCTTTAAGTGTAGCCTGTAGACATCTCTATTTTTAGGATTTTTTTGTTTTTTAACTCACTTAGTGCGTGCTTTGTCGGATTCAAAGCTTTACCAGCATCTCTGTCTCACTTGGCTTCTTCGTTTCTTTCTTACAGCTCTTTGTAACGCCCCAGTTTTCCTTCGCTGGTGCCCTTTTTATCCCCCAATCTTCAAGGGTGGCAAGCACTGTGCCCCTTCTGCAGGCCAATCCGTCTCTGTCTCCTATAGTTGTCTCTTCGTATTCTTCTTAACATAATTCGCCGAATCCACGTGTCACGCTGCGTCTTCAAGAGAAATATTCGCAACTCATTCCTAGCTAGCCTTGTTCCCTCTCGTAGCCCTGACGCTGAGCCTCCGTACTCGCTCGCCTCAGACCGACAGGTCAATGCGTGTGCTAATTAGGTGGATGATTCATTATGTTCACAATTCACGGGGGGGGGGGGGGGGGTCCAGCAGGAAAGCCGTGTTCGCACAAGAAGGAACGCGAGCCCGGTGTCTTGTCCCGGCGCTTTGCACGACCCTGCATGCTATATGGGCTATTATCAGGCACCAATGAAACACCCCGTCCCGCATGCCGTCCGTAACGTACGAACTTGAGTCTTTGCCAGCGCCGCTCGCCTCACCGCCAATGCCTATGTATATGCAGCAGGTGTTCTGGGCAGTTGGACAGAGTGAGTCGATCGCACGGCTTTAAATGCAGCCGCCATTTCGAGCTTATTTATGCGTATTTTTTATATGAAAAAGTTTTACTTGAGTCGGTATGATAGGAGCTGTGGTCAGGGGAGCTCATTCATATTGGGAATAATTTAGAGGTACAGGGTTGAAGTGGTGCCAGCAAGCTAAAAGGAATGGAATTGGGGTTCGAGGCTTTCTAATCGTTATGGAATTGCAAGTGGCAAAGCGACCAATTAAGGACTTAGAATTTAGCCCTGTTTGTTCTGTCGTAGTACTTGAGGCCGGAGGAATAGTTGGCGGCTAATCTTTATTTATTTATTTATTTATTTATTTATTTCGTGTACCCTCAGGGCCAGGGGCATTAAAGGGGGGAGTGGTTACATCAAATACAGAAAGAAAGTACAGTGCAGCAAAATTGTTAGTCGTACAGAAATACATGGCTCTCGGTTGTACAATGTTATCTAAGTGTTCTTGTAGTGCTGATTAATAAAACGAAATACGGGGCACACAGTATAGTAATAGAGTGTTACGGTAATACAAGACGGCGATACAATAGACAATACAAAAACATGAATAAAATGCTCCTGTTTATACAATATTACCTAATACTGCCATGAAGTGCTGATGGTCAAAAATAATAGCGGTTGAGGCGGGTAGGCGATTCCACTCAGCAGATGTACGCGCAAGAAATGACATTTGTTTGGCATAATGAAATTCCAACTTTGTTATTGTGATCTAACCTTGATGAAATGTATTGAGGAGGGAAGGTAAGTTCATGACGAAGACCACAATATAGACCCCTATATTTGGTACAGGGGATAAGCGTTGTAACAAGCTACAAGCGTTCTACTTTTCAGTACTTTCATGAAACAACGTGTGATCTCTGGCTAACACAAACACACACACACACACACACACACACACACACACACACACACACACACACACACACACACACGCACACACACACACAAACACACACACACCCACACACCCACACACACACCCACACACACACACACACACACACACGCACGCACGCACGCACGCACGCACGCACGCACGCACGCACGCACGCACGCACGCACGCTCTTGCTCATTGCCTCGTTGTATGCGCAGTGGGGTATGTACATTCTTGTAGCTTTATCCTCACAGACGCGAGCAAGACAGCACGTCGATTCTATGCAGTCTGATTGTGTGAACTAATTGCGGCAGCTCTGAACACGCGTATTGCGTGCGCGGAGAGATTAGTCGGATTACTGTTCCTTAGCGCGCGTCGCCCTCCTAAGCTCGAAGTCGTCGCGTGCGTGAGTGTTCGTTTAAAAAGAAATCCTAAGTCGCCGTACAAGGGCGGTGAGCACGCGGCGTTTCTTCTCTGTTTAAGAATCTGACGGAGAAAGTTAGAAATAAAAGCACAATTTTCGCTTAAGTATTTGGGGCCATCCTCTCCTTTATACACGTTCTGCGTATAAGGCTGGGGCCGAAAACAGGAGTCTGCTTTGGCCTGTGTATCGTACGATATATAAGCCTGTTCGAGCATCCCATTTTGTTATTGGGAAGAACACGTTTGCTTGTGATTGTCTGACGCGTTCAAATATTTGCCGTCTCTCTATAGAGCGGAACTATACAAACCAAACCGCAGAAACACGTGGTTTAACGCAGCAAAGGTGGACAACAACTATGTGTGTATGTGGATGACTGCAACAGTGAAGTATCGATGACCAGCCTGCTGTTTTGTTTTCTTCCTTCTTTTTCCTTTTTATCTTCTTCTTTCTTCTTTTTTGCTTATGGAAATACTCTATGTATCTTTTCTTGTGCTTGCATTGTTTGTTTCGTCGTCGGCGTTGAGAGAGAGAGAAAACTGAAGAGTGGAAGGTAGGAAAGATAAATGGAAGAGCATCCGGTTCGACATATCTACGCAGCGAATAGAAATATTATAATAAGGAAAAATATTTGCACCCTGAACACATACGATCGTACGCGCGCATGAAAACGTCACGTGATCAGAGGTGATCACACCGCCCAGTGAATATAATAAACAGAAACAAAAGAAAGAAAGAAAGAAAGAAAGAAAGAAAGAAAGAAAGACAACACGGTCTTTAGAGCCTTCTGCTTCGTTGCATGGCAAGGTCAGTGTTCCGGAGTATCATTTGTAGATGAAGGCCACGACGTCCAACGTGCCAATTAATGCTTGGTGCATTTGCGTCATGGTTAGGCCCATTGTAGCGGTCAGCTCGAAAGGTTTGGAATTCTGCTCTTCTCTCCGGGCAGTCTGGGCATTATGCTCTGTTGTCGTGCAGGTGCTCAGTTGAAATCTGTAGGAACAAGCAGTTCGTTAATCGAGTGAGACATTAGGAGGCGACAGTCACTGACACAATGAAACACTTTTTCTGGTTTCATTGATTTCATTGAGTGCTGGGTCCTGTGATTCGTTCGTTGTATACGATACGAATCGTTGCGTACGTATGATCGGCTCTTTTCAGTCTTCATGATCTACACCTATATCCATGAAATGTTCATTTGGCGCTTTCTAGGGAGAGCGTGCTATTGATTCTGCCAAGGCTGAATGAATTCAGAGCTGTAGTATCATCTTTTGTCCGTTTTTCGTCTAAGACACAAATACGTATACATATCGACCTTGCCGTCCTACGTTATTGTAGTGAAATTACCACATAAGTCGTTAGGTGCACAGAGGATTTTGTCTGGTTCAACACGTCCGCTGGAAGAGATTGAAAAAATACGCTGCTGCGGACTTGCGAAAATAATGACGTATATGCATGGTGTTTCAGGGTAAAACAAGAGGCCCATTCACAAAGCATTTTCCTTCGCAAGTGCTGTTGTGCTTCGTAAGACAACGGCCGCCTTCGCTAATAATATGTCTGACATCAATGAGCATTGGCTGGAACCTGACTTACAGGCAATTCTTACGTACTGTATTTTTTTTTTTGAACAAGCGCCTAAGAGTGCACTACTCAAATGTAAACAACTCGCTATCTTTCAGTGGCCCTTTGAGCAAGCCAAAGCATTTTCTGTCATGAGCAGAAGTAATGAATTACCAAACAGCAATTAATCAAACTTTAGAATATAGATTTAAGCACGAAACCTTCAACAGAGAAGTTTTACAGCTTAAGGAGAAATATACGAATGATTTTTTTCCATGAAGATCCTGGTTGTAGTTTTATTCTTTCCGGGCTTTTTAAAAAGCGCGCGAGAGGTTTAAAACTGCCGCGTGCCACATGGCTAGGCGTTGGTGTGGCTAAAGTTATAAGTTGACGCAACACTAATGGAAAACTCTGAAAAGGGGCAAGGGGGTGAAGGTATAGTTAGTGGACAACTAGAAAAGGCGAGCTCATGGAAAAATATGGCGTCGTCGGATCCCTGCAAGGAATTCATCTACCTCAGAAATGAACTTGCCTGATGCACACAGGGCAATTTTTTCGCGTCATCGTTAGCCAAGCGTGAGTGTCGCAGCTTGGAGTCAGTATTCAAGCCCCATATCCGATACTTCGAGTGAGGATATTTTTTGCCCATTTCCTGCTCTCTGATGGCTCATATCTCACTCTTCATTTCTAAACGAGATAAAGTCACAGAATGATGCCGGCTTCGTTTTATCAACAGCGGGCGAACAAGAGAAGCCTCCGCCTGGAGCCAAAGTTTTGACGAGGGGCCTTGTCTTTGTATATACTATCCCTCTTTGGTAGTGCTTCCAAGTTCGTTCTCTGTGTTTGAAAATGCCGCATCAACCGATAAAAATGTCTGAGCGTCTTACCGCTCTCTACAGTGCGGATCTATAATCTGTCACTTATTGGAACTATGAAGACACGGAGTGCTGGCTTCTTTACCCCAGCCGCCCTCCATAGAAAACAAAGCTCGAACAGAACACAGGCCGAATTTTTTAAAACATCATTTTGCACGAGCAAGACACGTCTCAGCGAAACGGTGGTAAAGGGATTTCGCTGCACCCTGATTTTGAAATGGCAGAGTAAGAGGATCAGCGTCACTGCGGCACTGTATATACAATACCACGCGCACGAGTTTCCCACTGGAAACTTGTCTCATGCGTGGTGCATATATCGTCTGTAATAATAATAATATTTGGGGTTTTACGTGCCAAAACCACTTTCTGATTATGAGGCACGCCGTAGTGGAGGACTCCGGAAATTTTGACCTCCTGGGGTTCTTTAACATGCGCCTAAATCTAAGCACACGGGTGTTTTCGCATTTCGCCCCCATCGAAATGCGGCCGCCGTGGCCGGGATTCGATCCCGCGACCTCGTGCTCAGCAGCCCAACACCATAGCCACTGAGCAACCACGGCGGGTTATATCGTCTGTATGAGGCCACCCGCATGCATAGTGTGTTCAGTAGCTGAAGGAAGTTCTGTGCGTAGGTGTAGCTCGATTTCCGACTGTTCCAAGTGGCACCAACACCTGCTGCGACGGCTAAGCGGTTGCCGAACGCATCCGTGAGAGAGAAAGCGAGCGAGACGGGGGCCGCGTATAGGCATTTTCAATTGCTTTAAGCAGGTTGAAAGAGCTTGACACGAGACCGTTTCTGAACGACGACAGCGCGGAATTTTTCCAGCAGCACAGATAGACAGAAAACGAAATGAAACAGCGCTGTTTAAAACTTGACGCTCCTCGTGAGCGTTTGTTAGTGTTAGCACTGCCGACGTAAGCACTATTACAGAGCTTAACCGAATTCCACGTCAATCATATAGCAGGGCGTGCTTGCGCCAGTTAACGTTTCCTCTCATTTCACTCAACGACTTTTCCTTCTTTGTTTTCCAGTAGCCTATAGAAGCAGATGAGCATCCGCTACTTTTCGGGAATATCACTTGTTCGGGTTACTCACGATGACTCACGATGCATGATTTTGTAACCTGCCTCGAAGCATGATGTTCTTGTATGGGGTGCAAGTTTCGACGTCAGGTTCAACTACATTCCGAGACTTAGCACAGTCGTCTTCTTGCTACTAAACAGAGAGATTGAGAGAGAGAAAGAAAACCTCGCACAACCTTTGTGACCTTCTACAAGATTAACGGCCTCTACTGGTCGTTTAAGATTTAAGGAATGGTCACCCCATCTCCCCACTGCGGGCGTTGGTGCGCGTCGACAGCCGCCGGTAAAAGTCTTTCATATGTTGGCATGCCAGAGTTAAATTAAGGGGTTTTACGTGCCAAAACCACTTTCTGATTATGAGGCACGCCGTAGTGGAGGACTCCGGAAATTTCGACCACCTGGGGTTCTTTAACGTGCACCTAAATCTATGTACACGGGTGTTTTCGCATTTCGCCCCCATCGAAATGCGGCCGCCATGGCCGGGATTCGATCCCGCAACCTCGTGCTCAGCAGCCTAACACTATAGCCACTGAGCAACCACGGCGGGTCCAGAGTTTACTGCGGCAGCATTTAAGGGTTCGAGAATGGATTTTTCTGTGTACGCCAGGCCACCTCACCGCCTTCAGCCTTGCCATACACGGCGAAGAGGCCCACAAACACCGCCACTGCATGGGTTTCGTCCCGCGGCTTTGAGCAGTCAATTGGCAGCTGCACGCTGTAACCACTCTGTTGTCGCGCAGTTACAGTGCCTAATAACTAGTGCTGGGTTTTGCGCCGCACACATACTTATAGTGGTGGCGTCTGTGCCTGTATTTAGAAGGTCACAACAGGCAATATTGGCTGCGTTACGATACTTGCAGTGTACGGCTAAATAGACAGCTAAGCCCGGACAGCGGACATCTTACGTATAGTTCCAGCTCTGAGGAAGCCGGTAAAAGAGACAGCTTCGTGAAGACAGCATCGAAGTCCAAAACGGTGCACGCTACTTTTCTGTCCCAACAAGATGACGGCTGTGCAGAAAGCCTGGAAACTCGACGGTAAGGTCATCTGGCTCACAGAAAAATGTAGTCATGCTTTCACATGCGCTTCATGTATGCTACATTGTGTTTTTCCTAGCTTCGCACATGCAAAGTGTTAAAATACCATGATAATATGTGTTTTTCTTAGCTTTTTCTTGTCGACGCAAGATGGTGTCAAGTGGCAGAGGCGTCTTCCGGACGGTTCTACATGCGTTCCATAACTTGGACTCGAAGCTGTCTTCTTTGTTGTCAACGTGGACGGTCTCTAATGCTGGCGAGAATTGGAGCACAAGGTGGATGCAAGGCCGGCGTTGTGTGCGTCGCAAGGAAGATGTTATGATTGAGAAGATGGCAGGGGTGGAAGGGGGGCGGAGGGGGTCTGCTACGAGAGCCTGCGGTCGAGTTCAGAGGGGGGGGGGGATGGATAACCGATAGAATGTTAATAATAATAATAATAATAATAATAGTTATTATTATTTTGTAGACACAACTTCTAACTAAATTGACGTACTCTGATTATAGGCGACTGTAAAGAATAATTCACATTAGAAAAAAAAGAGTGGATGAGCGAGTTGTGGGAAGTCACTGCCATGTGCGATTACAACGCAGTACAAGTCGCTATGGAAGCACCATTTAGTTTCGTTGGTTGGTGCCAGCTACGACGGCACGCACCAAGCGTTAGGCACACAAGAGGTGCGGGTTCAAAGTCAGCTCAGTCGCTTGAATGAAGGGCGCGCGAGTGGAACATCTATAAGTGAAAACGCACAGCGCGGACTTCAAACGTGGGTGGCGATGCAGATATACTCAACAGCCGAACAAAACTCGCTGCTGCCATAGACACCGCTGCCACAGCACATTTTCTTTTTCGTCTACCTTCCCAAGCACGCACGCACGTGCGTGGCCATACCCATGTGAATGAAACCAAGGTCGGTATAGTGTCACGATTGTATTCCAATGCTATTCCCTTTCGCGCTTCGTCGGTGGTCCGAGCGGCGCTCTACCATAGTATCACCGTGATCGGGTGGCCGTGAACTGTGATAGGAAAGGAATAAAGTCGAGTGAAAGCATTCCTTACGTTATACTGGCCAAATTTAGTCACGCTTACACGCCAACATGATGATGATGATTACGATGATGATGATGATGATTTATTGGCATGCCCTTTGAAACGGGGCGGTGACAAATAGTCACCCTGCTCGACTGAAACAAGTATGCTATACATGCTTTTCATTCTGTTATGTTTTTGCATGCATATCCTTAAACTTTTTTTCTTTTTGTTTTCCTCAAAGCTTCTCGACATGCCTCGCACCATTGCCTTTTCCTCTAACGGATCCGGTAACACATGGGTCTGGAACAGCGCTATCAGTGGTATATCGTGGCCCCACAAGCCAACGGCCCAGCATAGTATGCCCGTGCTCCCCCTCCATTTCCCTTTAATGCGAAACATTACTATAGGGTAGACCTCTCCGGTTTCCTCGCACTTTTGGCAGCGCATAGCCTCATTAATAATAATGATAACGGAATTGTGGGTCCATATACGATGGGTTTCAAACCTGTCCGGATCCCCTCACGCCGACGACCAGAGCTCAGCTCTAAGAATTGCGCCGCACAGTTTTGCTCGGTTGAAGTAACAACCTCACACTGTACTTCTCTCGTGTAAGCTATAGCGCTTTGAGAAGCTTGGCGCATGCGTTGCGTCGCATCGCGTCGACGTGCTGAGGCTGTTTACAAACAGAGGCCCTGGATTGTTTCCGGTTTTGCTCATTGGCACAGATCGTTTAATTCTGCGGGCAATAAAGACAATGCTGAGCATGACAAAGAAGCCAACAAAGACACGAAGTCGCTGTCCTTGGTCACAAAGACACCTGTCCTTGGCGTCTTTGTTTGTTTGCTTCTTATGACAGAACAAATAAAAATCCGGTGCTTGGTTTCCTTTCTTCTCGTTGAATGCTGAGCAGGAGCATTACAGAATAGCCGAAACACGTAGGTTTTCCACGCTATTACGCTGCAGACAATCTTAATTTTACATATCAGTTTTACCGTAAGATTTACGAAAAGTCATGCGTGTTAGCATTGAATGGGCCATTAGTCTTGAAGCATAGTGCGCCTCTCTTTTATTTGAAACACAAAAAGAGACTTTCCTAACATTATAAGATACGCGACTGGACGTTTCTTGGGCTCACTGCTGCAACGGTACTTGCAAAGGCGTCTATAAACGTGATGGCACGTAGACGCAACAGCGAGCAAATGTTATATCGACTTCAGTGACGCGTTGTGGTTGCGAGTGTTTCCCTGTTCTCTCTACCCTGATATTTCGTGTTTTGTACTGTGGATAGCTTTAGGCGTTCTCTAAATCGCAGTCTCTGCGCCGCATCCGCTAAACCGGTTGTAGACAGGGGTTGGAAAGTGACGTCAAGCGTTCTCTCCCTCGTTCTCACTCGTAATCGTTAGATGTTGCGTCTATAGTTTGGCGTCGCACTCGAATGTGGGGTGTTTACTTGTTCTCATTGCTTTGATGTGTCGTGCGTTGTACTCGAGGTGGCGTTACGCGTTTTACTGCGCTAGGGTGCCCTGAATGGTCTCTCTCTCACCGCCACTCCGTACAGGGTGGTGACAACCGCGTCGTCTGCTACTGCGTCCGCCATTACATATCTCACTCCCTACGGAGCGCACTGCCGGCACGCGCCTGAATTTTTGCAGTCAAAGGCGTTTCGCGCAAAGGAGACTGGTCAGAAGACGCATGTCTGTGCTGATAGGCTGTTTACAGGGTCAACCCATATTAATTGAGATGTCGCACGCTGTCCCTTGTCATCGCAATTTCTCAGTGGACTTCTCGGTGGCCGTGCGGCCTGCCAGCCGCTCCGTATTGTTTTTCTCATGGTGCGCTTGGGACCCTTCTTATACGGTTTAAACCTGTTTTCTTTCACCACCTCTGGTGCGTACTTTCTTAGCTCTGACAGATCTTGACGGAGGGAGCGTCAAGGTTTATCAATCGCTCTTTTTCTCTTTAAGCTGTCGGAGAATGTGAAATTGCGTTAAAAAAAAATGGATCTTGCGTTTTTTTTTTTGCACCACCAATTGGTAGGAAAAAGAACTTACAAATCTGTAGAAGGGTGGAAAGGGAAATAGAGTAATAAATTACGCATGTTGTAGACCTGCATTTTCGAACTTCCTTCATATATAAAAGCGTCCGATGGAATCAGCAGGGAAGCATCACTGACGTATTCCGCTCAGTGACGCTGTCTCGTATCGCTCCGACAATAATCAATTTCAGACAGAATAACCACCTTGCAAAAATCAGACCCTTAATCAGCACAGAGATCACAATGCTTCTTTTATCTGCGCATGTGGTACTTTATGACGAATGAGCACAATGTCTACGAGCGCAAAATAATATAATAAAACAATAAAATGATATGAAAAAAAAAACAATGCACACAGTAGAAAACCAGTCCAGTTTTTTTCGGTCTCTAGAGGCTCACCCCGGCACATGTTTTGATTCCATATTGGTTGACACCGTTAGCACAAACGTGGCGCAAATGTATGCGAAGCCTCAGCCTTGCATAAATTGAGATCATGAGCTTCTGTAGAGACTCGCTGAACTCGTGGCAGGTATTCACGCAAGGGCGCACTATTTTCCTCAAATACTCACTCACAGTCTTCAAAGGGGATATCAGGTGAAGAAAGCTCTCAGTCTAACTTATGATGCCTCTGAAATGCTCTTCGTATAATTTCAGCTCCAGAAAAACATTCTCACGTGGATATCTAAAATGCCACCTCCATGTCGGTATTCTTTAAGAGTCAGGTGCGCGTGCTCGCTGTCACCTGAGCAAAACAAGGCAGTGTTGCACTGCTCGCATTCTGCTACACCTGGCAGCATCCCTTTTAAAGAAAACCACCGATGTAGAATAGGATGTTACATTCATTTGTTTCAAGTTCTGCGATGAATAAAATTTCAGTAATTGATCACATGAGCGTCCACTTCTCCGCGCTCTTGTTTAGCGTTGGACAGCATGTCGGCGAGGTCCCGCCTGATCTTCAGGATCCACCACAGCCTTTTCTTGGGCTCGGTGGGAAAATGGTAAAATTTCGAACCATTTCGGGTATTGTTCGGGCACATGGGCACGTGGCAGCCAGCCATTTCACTGACAAAGGGAATGACCAAGCGGCCACAGCTCCTTCCTAGCACCTGTCGCGTTGCCAAGTGAGATACGCAAATGGCGGCGGCCGCCGGGAAAAACCGGTCGAGGCGGTGAGTGCCCCTTCAAAGAATGACCCCACTCTGCACTGAAAGGCGGCGAGGGAGAGACCATTCAGGCAACCCATACTACAATAAAGCCCATCAATGCTAGCTGCACATGACCTTGGGCAGGTTCACGGCACCCTCGTGTTGTCGAAAACCAGGTGGTTATAGGTTATGCTTCAGTCTGCTTGTGATGGCCGCCTAAGCGGGTTCCAACAGCGATTACACACACCGAAACGCTAAACCATTTGATAAAATGCGTTGTAAGGCACATGCTTCGCGTTAACACAAAGAGAGAGAGAGAGAGAGAGAGAGGGTCATAAGGGAAATTCAGGGAGGTTAACCAGGCTGAGCCCAGTTGGATACCCTGCACTGAGGAAGGGTGACGAAAGATGAGAACGAGGACATAAGTTCACATTTTGCGCGGAGTGCACACATAATGAAGCGCTGATCGTTTAGATCGTCACAAGCGGTCATATAGACCGTTTTTTCGTAGGCGCCGCCATATTGTGAACGCAGTGGCGCCGCCTAGGAGCAGCGCTATACTGGCTTGGGTGAAAGCGGTCTTT
The DNA here is from genome assembly GCF_038994185.2 of Dermacentor albipictus. Lineage (NCBI taxonomy): Eukaryota > Metazoa > Arthropoda > Arachnida > Ixodida > Ixodidae > Dermacentor > Dermacentor albipictus. Next base: position 262,988,654 of record NC_091821.1, on the reverse strand, counting down.
TGCATAGGTTCTGGCGTTTGTTTTCGCGGTCGTGCGGTCTGTTTAGTATGACGCGCGTATTCTACGTGGTAAAAGGTTCTGTGAGACGTGCTGAAATGGTTTAAGGCGTCATGGCCGGAACTTCTGCTGGCGTTGAGGTCGACGGAACACGCAGCGCGATGTGTGCGCGCATATCTGAGCTTACAATCAGCCCCGGAGATCAGTTGCGTATTCCTGATTGTTCCAATCATGAATGTGACCTTATTGCAGTATTACCCTCTATTTATAATAAAGCTGCGGTTTAGGAGCCATGAAACATACGCGACGATCGTTACAACGTGGGTACCGTTCTGCTACGATAGGAGCTGTGATGTTATACTTTGACAAGCGTTCAAACTGTTCGCTGCAGGCTACATTGCGTGAATACTTGGTTCGATGGATGAGGTTTCCACCCCTGAATAAAATAGTTTTGGCAAGTAATAGCAGCATACCTTACAGTCTGAATTAAGCTTGTCCAGCAAATGGACTGTTTACGAACTGCGCGAGCGTCCTAAGCAGTGGTAGGTGCTGGATTACATATATCTTTGTTCTATATGCCGCATGGTCCAAGCATACGGCATCAGCGGTTATGTATTTATAAACGTTGTACGGCGTGACTATGCGAGGTCCTATTGAGGCGTTAGCCCGTTTTCTCTAGCTTTTTCGAGAAATATGATGATAACCGAATTTTTTTTTCGGTTGTGTTCGTTCCGTTCTCTACGACGCACTCACACGTATTACGGAAATTTTGTCCTCAAAAATAGGCATCGCACTCTTTTTATGCGATCCCTCTGGATTATGGATTATGGATTATGGCTGTATGCAGGCCAAAAAGGCAATGCCGAAGCGCACAGCTTACATATGTATCGTGCTGGTTCACCAACCGCAGTGATCGCTGTGTTGAGCAGTGCCATCGGCCTCATGCCGGAAGGCTAGCGTAGACATATGGTAATTTGAAGCCTACTGGTCATGAAATGCTTGAGAACGATGCCGGTGCATCACAAATATTTGATAGCGCCTGCCGCTTAGATGTTTCGTGGTTGCCTAAGGTTGGCCGTGCACGAGCATGCGCTCTTATGCTTTATGTTTTACTCCCTACGCCAAGCGATTCGATAGTGAGCAGATTTACTATTTCATGCTGCTAATACATAGACACCGGTTTTCTTTGTTGAATTAAAACCGATATAAGCAAAATAGTTCACAACACATACACACACCGCGACTGATAATGTGCGTACACCGCGGCTGATAAAACGCCTCACATTTTTGCGCCCCCAAGAGATATTTCCGCCTACTGTAGTTACCGATGCACCGAAAGGTTTCCCTGACGACCTTATATGAACGGACATGGCGTAAATTTCACAAACTACGATCTAAAACATTCCAAAATCGTTCCGCAGCGCGCGACAGCAATACTTTCAAGCAGCGCCGCGCCGGATCCCCCAAGCCAGAGAGGAGGAAAGGCTCGCCGCGCACCCTATCCTCCTCGCCCGATGAAACGGTCTATAGGCTAGTGCATCTAAAGAATCCCAGCAGTGCTTTTGTGACTTTGTGCATCGCAGACACACGAAGTCATAGTACCAGGATCTTCCCTTCTGTAACAGTCCTGTCATCTAAGTGCCCTAAAGCTGTCCGAAGGGCAAGCCTGTCATCTTCGTATGATGGACACCACATTTGTTGCACTTGGCACAGTCCGCCATACCAGTTTAGATTTGCACAATAGTTGGGACTTGCGTAATTGTTTTTTTTTGCTTTGAATTAAAAGCCTATATATGACATGATACTTATGTTCTGTTAGCCAAGAGCTCGCACACATATGAAAAGCAGAAAGCCTCTCAGGCAAGCGTAGGTAGGTTTAGGAGAAACACTAAAAGGCACAGAAGCACGGCCTATGGGAATACCCAAGCCGTAGTCAGTCGCTTTCTATTCTGATTATGCACCTCGATACGGCAAGCGACGTGTGCACACATGGGAAAAAAGGTTCCATGAAAGTTAACATATCGTAGAGATGACTAAATTTGCCCTAAATGAAAATGGAGAAAGAAAAACGCTCCTTCCGTACCGTGATTCCACAGCACGTGCGTGTGTTTTTGCCGCAAATGCGTATGGTGCGAAACAAAGATTAATTGGAAACCATCCCTATGCTTATGTTATTTCTACTATGGTTTGTGTCTTTTCTGTTGATTTCCTGCCATAAACTCCAGCAAGACACAAAGTACTCAATACTGACATAAGCTTCTCGCCCTTTATTATTTCTTGTACGTGCTTGTTTCTGAGCCGCCTTGGTTGCTTTTCGGATTTGGCGTTGCGCTGCTAAGCACGAGGTCGCGCGATTTAAATTGCGGCCGCGGCGGCCGCATTGCGATGGGGGCGATATGCAAAAACGCCCGTGTACCGTGCACTGGGTGCATGTTTAAGAACCCCAGGTGACCGGAATTAATCCGGAGTCTCCTACTACAGCATGCCTCATAATCAGATCGTGGTTATAGCAAATAAAACCCATAGAATTTACTTAATTTTTCAAATTTATGTTTGCTTTCTCATCTTTCCATTGTTTTTACCTCCTTACCTATCCCCAGGTGACGGTGGCCAACTAGATCTTTCTCTCCTGTTTAACCTCCCTTCTTTTCCCATATAATTTCGCTCTCTCTCTCTCTCTCATTCTCTCAATACAGACATACGACAAACGGAAGCGTTAAATCTGCAAAAACACACTGTAACTGAACAGCTCATCACGTGAACCTTCTCCCAATTCAATCGCTACTTAACCTTACGTGAGGAAATTTAAAAGGGTGCCGACACTTAACAATAGCGAAGGCACAATTTCCCTTCACGCAAAAAAATAATAAAAAAAATTAATGTGGCTAAGATCCACGTCGGAACGAGGTACCGCTTTTGATATGCTGCGGTAGCAGCGGGAGCCTTTTCAAAGAAAGAGAGAATACGTGAACGTGCAGCTGGGTTTGTCAATGAATATGATTACTTTTATTTTTATTGCACTGCAGATATTTGGTGACAGGATTCGTTGACATTTTATGGTCCACTTTCGCAAGTGGATGTTTAATAAGCAATAGAGGGTCAGGCGAGTCGTTTTCCAGCGAGCCAAGCGCAATTCTGAAGTTATATAGCGTACCGGTTGGTTGAAGGCCATGGCTCTGTGTGGGCAGAAAAACGCAACTTTTTTCGTCGCAAGGTATTCTTTCAGTAGTAACCTTCATTGAACTAACATACAATATGTAACTAGCGAGGAAGATTGACGTGTTCATCTACGGTATGGGCGTGCTCAGAGGTATACAATGGCAGTTACTTATGGTGCGCCCGCGTCCCAGTTGCGATAACCTAGCGTTAGCTTGCTCGTTGAGCCAATTTTAGAACGCGTTCGCATTGACCACCAGCAATCTGCTATAGGCCATTACATTCTAGCTCATAGAAAATAAGATCCTGGGATTAGGAGGCGCTTGCTACTGCATATAGTAATCGCCTGTCATTGTACACCAATCGAAACATAAGCCTGCATCGACGACATGATGGTGCTACAGGCTGAGTTTTTCGGAGTTGCGCGAAAACTTAATAAAGAATAGTTCGTTCAAACAAAGTTCGACCTTTTGCGGTGTGCTCGGCTGCGTAACTAACGTCTTTCTTTTTCTGTACCACCCGATGAAACGATGAACTATCTCAAATCACTACGTAGAAACATACTGGACTGCGATTTTGTTGTGCAACTGAGCTGAGACCCAATATGTTTTCGCTCTTAGTTACAGTGATACATTTGTAACCGCGCAAATTCACATGATCTCAAACAGGGAGGGAAATGCTTACGTCATATTCATTACGTTGCTCTATGACGTGCTGTTAAACAGATTTCCGCTGTCCTTCAGCGCCGGCCACCCGTGCAAGCACGTATTTATGAAACGCCGTGTTTGATCCAAGCTCGAATAAACGGCCTCGTTGGAATAGGATGTCACGCGGCACATAATATTTATTTTATACGGTGTTGTTGAATAAATCCGAAGCGTCCTGATAAGCTTGCGTACAGGACCTACGTCAGGACACAAAACACAATTTGAAGGTTATGTTTTGTAAAGCACCTGGGATTTGAACTCGACAGCTCATCTGCTTTGGAAGATTGCACTTGTGGATCCCTTCTTATAGCACGCTTCCGTTAGAGGAGGTAAGCAAAGAGCCCACAAAATATGAAAAACGATACATGATAATAAATCAAAAGAACTGTAGAACTTTGCAGTCAGGCTTGCAAAAGAAAAAGAAAAGGTAGTGGAGAGCCGATAAAACAAGATAAGCACTGTGCCCGAACGAGTGCAGAGCGGCCGTGCTCTAGGCATTTTATCTCTCTCTTCTCTTGACTGGTTAACATCCCTACCTTTCTTATATTCGTCCCTGTCTCTTATTTATTGTGAAACTATTAGCGTGGTGACGGAGCGCGCCTTCTACATCAGAAGCATCCTTTTATCACTTCAAAAGGTAGGCGTTTGTACGTCACACGCCGCGTAGTGACAGAAATAGATAATATGTATTTTGTGGATGTATAAGGTTGAAATTGTGTCATTAATCCTTGTTTCCTATAGCGAAGACACACACATTTGTACAGCAGCCAAATGAGCGAGAGAAAGAAAAAAATCGCACACAGAGTGTCATTTGCATAAAAGACGCTGCCCGCGTGCGAAAAGGGAAAAGAAACAAAGCAAAGCTGCATTTTTGACGTTGAATACATTGCTGAAAACAACTAGGGATGCAGTACTTTCAGCTTTGTTGTCCGCCACTTAAAAAAAAAGAGAGAAAAGAAAAACCCAAGTCGACAATATAAACACTGCTTTACAGAAGACGCTCCTCTTTCTGGTACAGTATCGTGTCTTCGATGCACCAAGCCCGGCTCGCAAAACTGTGACCAACAATGCACAAACGTGCGCAAATTGTCCTTCCCCAGAGCGCCTTCTCATCCTCAACTACCGCTAGGGCCACAACCCCACGATACGGATGGCATCGTCCTGTCTATAACCCGCATGCAATTGAAGAAGGCAGGGTATAAACCGCTATATCTATTCCTTCTTTCGACTACAGGCGCACTGCAGCGGTACCAGACTCGGGTTCACCCTTTCAGGAATTTGCCCTTCGTGTGCTCGGAAATAAAAAGACAACGTAATACAACACAGAAAAACGGGGAAAGAAATCGCGAAAGCGAATGCGATCGAACTAGCGAAATGCTCATTCGCGCCCGGACTGCAACCGTTATGCAAGCATCTCCCGGCAAAGCGCATACGTCAAACGCGCTAAAGCCGTAAACATAATTCTAGGCTTTATTGACGCTGACTCCACGCTGTCCGAATGCGAAATGGCAAGTTTACGTCACGCGGCGAAAAACAAGTTTATGACCGCTGCTTAAGAGCCGGGCTTTGAAGGTCACGAGGAACTATTCGAAAAATGCGATCCGTTACGCGTTGCACGGCTCAAAATTTCGCTGCGTGCGTTATCAAGAGCTGGCGCGCCTCCCGCTGAGCCTGCGTGCTGAAATGAGCACTCCTTGGGCAGATCGTTTCTGCTTTCTCAACACTGGCGTTGCGTTTCGAGAGTAGCACTTCTGGTGCTAGACTTGAATGTCGTAAATCTTAACAGCACGCGGCTTCGCTTGTCGACCCACTGTCCCTAGATCACGTTCGCACTAAGTGCAGCATGATGTCGGGCTTGGTTTGTGTTCAATATTATTAACTTAGCTTTCCTCTGCACTGCGAACGTGTGAGTCACGCGCGATGAAAGTACGATGCTGTATATGTCAGGACGCACTGTAAGAAGCTCACTCTATACGCCCTCGAAGCGCTTGAAGCGCGAATTACGGTGTTCGTTAAATTTCGTAATTTGACCTCTATGTTCCTTAATTGAACCGTGTTGACCTATTATCATTTGATTGTCTCAGTTCAACGTCTTCCGATAACTCTGAGCACCTCTGATACTCTAATCGCACTGGTTTTCTTCTTATTTATCGTTTTCATGCCTGATTTTCAAGCAGTCTGCATACTTGCGAATAGCAGTTACGGCAATTTACGTGCACCAAATTTCGTACATTTCTTTCAGTGCTGCTTTGAGCGCGATTATGTACCTTCAACCGCCAATATTCTACAAATTTGTTGCTGCGACTGCATCTGCCCTCTAACAGGAAGGTGCAAGTTGAAGTTTCCCTCTACATCACCGCACTGTCAAACTAAATTCTAGTCTGAGTGAAAAAGTCCTGACACGATGCAGTTTTTCGCTAACTTGCCCGCGAATCCTGCACTCCGAGTATTTTTGCGGTATAAGCTGTTCACTCGAAACGCGTTAACGTTTATAAAGGTGGACATCTCTCACACCTTACAGGCAACCGGCGCTTTTTACCTCAATGGTGATATCTGTCCTTGCTTGGATGTTTTGGGTATCTTGCGTGAGGCCTGAAGTTGACATCAATCGAAGTAAGAGTCGAGTGGGAGGACCTATAGGTAACTGCATGTGGCGCCAGATGTCATGTTACAGAATGCACTACGTGACGCCTGGCGGTGAACTTAAGGGTATATTTCCCCTGTAAACTTTATCAAAGCGGACGCTACCATCAGACCTAATGAAAAATGAAATATTTATTCCTCTCTTTATGGTTACAAAAGAGAGCGGACGCAAGGGGAATAACCACGCGCCTAAGCCTCTGTGGATGTTACCATTATTTGGGGTAAAGAGCACCGATTGCTTAAAAAATCGGAAACTCCACAGCTTTATAGAGGTTCCCATGTTCAGAGTGTACGTTCTGTGATTTTCTTTTTTTTTATTGACCACACTGGCTCTTTTATATTGTTACCGACGTAACAATACATCGTTACGGACATGGAGGCGACCGAATATCTGAATATATACAGATTTCTATCAAGAAGTTACTACGTCCAATTGACTGAAAGATACAGTGATCAGCAGAAGCTTGATGTGGGCGAGTTGGTTTTGCATACTTGAAGAAGAGAGCCCTACGAAGACGCGGACTAACAAAAAAACATGTACGACAGACAAGGCGCTAAGCGTCTTGTCTGTCGTACATGGTTTCTTTTTTAATCCGCGTCTTAGTAGCGCTGTTTTCTTCAAGTATACAGTGATCAGTCAGTTAATCATTTAGTCAAACAACACGTTCCTGCTCGTAATTTCACTGTCGTCTTAACTCGAGCTATTAGGCGGTCGCAATGCCTGAAAGCTATGCAGGTCGAGTTTGCTTTGAAGGATGTGGATTTTTGTGACAATCTTACAGTGACTAACGAAGATACTTAATTTTTATATCTGTACGCTTTTACTTTCGCTGGACTTAGCTTCGCACTTAAATTCGAGGCTGATGTTTGCGTAAGTCAGCGAAGGTTAAACTCAGAAATGAGAAAAGAATGTAGTACCGAAAATATCTAGTAGCTGAAAAAAGAGAGAAGGACAATAAAAAGCAAGCAGTGCAGGCTTAGAAGGAATCGCACCCGATTAGCTATCGTACAGTATATAGGAGAAGGGACGCAAAAGTATGTGGGCAGCGGTTTTGAATAAAAACGGTATGTCCTCTGTGCTTAGACGCAGTCCGCACGGTCGGAGATAATCAATAGGGTGTCCCATCTAACGTAGCCAAGTTGTTCAGGAAAAAAGAGTATTAAGAAAAGACATGGTGCAAGATACGATGTTAAGACCTGCAGTGTTTGGTCGTCCGACCTCTGACGATTGAACACAGTAGGTTTCATAATTACAGCTTGCATCGTCTTTCCTTAAACTTTTCTTTTTCGTTCGGCAGCTTGGCTAACGTTAGCCTAGGCACACGCTATAAGTACTGACAAAGGACAGCACGAACAAGAGCGATACTAAGGCAAACAATACAGTTTCGAAAATTCAAACTCGTCTTCATAATACAGAAAATATCCCACGCTGCGATATAAATGCGGATTGGTGTCCTAATGTTACGAGAACGTAGGTGGCACCTTCTGTACGAATGACGTGCAAAAAGAGTAAGTCGTTATCGTACAAAATGAAATGGCGCTTCAATCATCATAATTAATCGCATAACAATTAAGTATAATAGTAATAGTAATGACAATTAAGCAAAGCAAAAAACAAAGGCAAAGGAAACCAGACAGGATATCTAAACTTAAGTCACGGGTATACAGGCCGGTATACAGGCCTCTTTGACTCAGTATCTAGGGCGTTCTGCGGCTGACCACAATGTCGAGGGTTTGATTATTGGCATCTCCGACCGCATACCGATGGGGGGGCGAAATGTGCAAACGCTCGTGAACTTAAACTTGGGCTCAACGTCAAGGAAAGAAAAGAAAAACGCAGGCTTTTCCAATGAGTCACAGTCGGCGAAACTTTCATAATACTGAGCGAGCTACAGCACATTCGCGGGGCGATCCAATTAATTCCGACGACAACAGGGTAGCTTTCCCGAATTAGCGCATCACGATTTCAGGCGAGTGACGCATAAAAAAAAATAATAACGAGTGCTGGAAGCCATGCATCAAGCGAAACCCTCTCGCCTTTTCGTTACAGGCCCGCTTACGTTTCACCGAAGTGTGACGCGCCTGGCATCTGCGTTCGCGTGCACGTGCGTTATCCGTTCCGCAGTTGGGAGAGATCTCATTACGCGAGCCATTGGTTGCGGTCGTTCAGCGGAGGACGTCAGAATAACGGCCCCGTGACAAAACAGAAAAAGAAAAGAAAAAGCCTTGGCGATATTCGACGCGACCGCAGTCAGAACGATAGAGGGTCCGCGACAAATACGAAAAAAGAAAACAATAATACCGTTTGTATCCCGTGGCTGTGTGCTCAGCAAATAGCTCCATTGGGGGATCAAATGTCGTTGCCATGGTGCACTGTGCCGGGCAGGCCGCGGAGGCACCGTTCCCCCGGTGCGCGTCTCTGGACATCTCGTGGCACAGCGAACTGCCGATGGCGGGCACGGATGTACGGACGAGCGTGTAGGGTCTCTTTAATATGGGTAGACGGATGCGCTCGCTGGATGAATTTTTGTGTGCTCCGGTGCTGCGTTTCGGCGCGTCAGTGCAGGCTGTAACTGCGGTCACTCGCTCCTCATTTTTCTGCTTGCATCAGGATTTTAACGCGACAGCGTTAAAATTCTGAAGCAAGCAGAAATCCGTTCCCCACGTCTAGGTTAATTCACGTGAGACAAAGTTTAATTAACCACTCTGTCTTTTCTTCCCCGCTCTTCTCTCTCTGGTTATAGTTGTGAGCGGGCTATCCGAAAACCGTAGTAAGGAAAACATTATGCAGATTCCGCGCACTATGTAAATAGGTGTACGCGAAGCTTTCATGAGCCAGCAAGGCAAAATGCGCGCTATGTGACAAGAGACGCACAGCACATTTCGATGTCGAACGCGTCCCTCAGCCACCATGACGGACCTTGCAGAAAGAGTGAAACTTTTATTCAGCATTGAAAACGTGGTTAATCAACGGACACGACGTGCTTGACGTTGTGAAAACGCGCCACAGCGTCACACCACGATGAGAGACTGGCGCCGAATTTCGAATAACTTTTGTCTTCGTCGTCAGCTAGAAGATGCGCGCGCTCACTTTATGTACGTAGCTTGTTGCTATGCGACGCAGCTAACGCGCCAAGCGTCTCAAAGCCGCGGCTTGCACGAGGGCAACACGTAAAGGTGTTTTATTCCGTCATTTTAGGGATGGTCCGTGGCCAGTGCATCGGGCTGTACTGTACTGGCTGTACTAGGCTTCGAAACCAACCTACGGAAATGTTTATGTGTGTGTGCGTGCCAAGGCCACACACATACAAACAACATACATACATACAAACCGCAAAGTGTAGGAAAAAACCAAAGAAAGGTATCCCTTAAAAAAAACGATAAACATTGGATGACGCTTAAGCTTCGCCTTCAAGAGTGAAACGCGACAGCGTTCCTGTCGACCCGCCAAGGGGTGTAAGACAATGGGCTACGGCGCAGCGATCACTTACGAGGCGCCCCGCATCGGACGCGGTGAGCGTCGAGCAACACAGAGTTCTGCGCGGCAACGAAACGTGCGTCTGAGCAAGCGGAACGAACCAAAGAACTCGGTGTCTCGGAGGTGGAAACGATGCACGCCAGCCAAACGTCGTGACCGGCATGGGCAGAGAGATAGACAGATAGTGATCTAAAGAAAGGAAGGACGCTTGATTCTGCAACCCGTGAGAGAGCACGGCGAAGCGTTGTCAGGGGAGAGGGAGCCCGGGCCGCGACGCGCCTCGCATCGGTCCCCGCACAGCCCCAATGCGCGCGTGGCGCGCCACCTATCGGGGCAGCGCCGTACATTGAGAGGAGGGGGTCTTCTGTGCTTGCCGCAAGATGGCTCTGCGTGTGCGGAAAGCGCAGAAGAAATGTAGCGGAAACGCACTTCGCTACTCGTCTAACTGCGACTTCTGTAAGTTACATGTTCATATTTACTGACATACACCGCAGTATAACTTTCTCCGGCTCGTTTCTAAGGCAACACCGCATTCACTAGAGGCACTTTTGTACCGTTTTGAAGCAGAGAACTCGTGGCTGTATGCCACGAGTTCGTTTGTATGAACTCGGGACCATATGCCATTGGATACAGATGCTGCCAAAAAATTGTATCGTTGCTGCCCCAGTTAAATCAGGATGAGTACGATTATACAAATGAAAACATTGATATCAGTGAGGTAACCTCATGCATCGATTCGTTAGCGAAGGGCAAAACGCCCGGCCCGGATGGCCTTACTGCCGAATTTTATCAGTGTTTTCGTTCCCTCTTATCGCCATTATTACTTCAGGTGTACCGAGAGGCCTTGGAAGTAGTGTACCTAACCGCCACAATGTACGCAGGACACACCGTCCTTATAGCCAAAACCGATGATGAACAGAAATTGCAAAAAGTTGACGGCTATCGTCCTATCTCCTTATGCAATGTGGATTATAAAATTTTTGCTAAGGTATTAGCTAACCGTTTGCAAGTTGTAGTAAGATCTGTGGTCGGTGATCATCAAACATGTGGCATCAGGGGACAGTCCATTCAGACGAACGTTCATGTTGCGAGATCGGTGCTAGAGTGTGTAGCTGAGGGGATTGGACAGGTGGCAATGGTACAGCTAGATCTGGCTAAGGTGTTCGATAGGGTGAATCACTCATTCCTGTTTACTTTACTAGAGCATATAAATATCGGATCTCTGCTCCTTAGAGGTGTGAGGATATGTTATGCTAATGGCTCAACGCGGCTTGTAGTGAATGGCTCTCTCTCCGATCCGATTAGGCTTTTATCATCAGTACGACAAGGATGCCCCTTGTCACCGCTTCTGTTCTGCTTGTATTTAGAGCCACTTTGTATGGGCATTCTTAAAGAACAAAATTTCCAAGGGTTTAAATTACTGACTAATGAGGTTCGGGTTCTTGCGTATGCAGACGACGTGGCCTTTTTCTGTACCGATAAAAAGAGTGTAAACACTGCTCTTGCAATTACAGAAGAATTTTGTGCTGCTTCTGGTGCAAGCGTTAACTTTGAAAAAAGTTCAGGTTTTTGGTTTGGATTATGGGCCACAATGCCATCACATTACGCAGGAATTCAATGGAAAGAAGATCCGCGTTATTTAGGTGTGCCTCTCTCAGAGTATAGAAATAGCAGCGCTCATTGGTCGGGAGAAGTTGGCAAAATTCAACGTAAAATGAATTCATGGCGACGGTGGAATTTGTCAGTGTTCTTTCGTGCTGAAGTGTGTAACGTTTTCTTAGCTTCCCGTCCTATGTATGTGCTCCAAGTACTGCACTGCTCAAGACTTCGCCTTCAGGCACTGCATCGCGTATTTGCAACATTCATTTGGAGTTCGAGATGTGAATAGATGCGGCGCGACAATCTGTTTCTCCCCCTTGAACGTGGTGGTCTAGGATTAGTACACCTCTTCGTCAGGCAAATTGTTTCTCGCCTGTTTTTCTTTCGAGACAGTGACCATCCGCTCTTGCGTGAAATGTTGCAACTGCGTTTAGTTCATTATGTTCCTAACGTAGTAGTGTCATCAGATGTCAAAGATGTCCCACAGACTCATTGGGGCTTTCTCAAGGAGGTTGTTGATATATTTATTTTCTTGAAAGTTAGATTCAGCCTGGAGTACGTGTTCACAGCGAGTCGAAAAGCAATTTCTGCGGCACTAGTTGACTCTATTTTCCCAGATCCTTTCTATCGTGCACCTTATTTAAATCGACCTTATCAGGATGTACTTCAACGCGTCCGGAAAATGTGTATGCCTCCTGGAGTAAAAACATTTTTCTTTAGATTACATTCGGAAACACTCCCTGTTAAAACTTGGTTGAATTCGAGGGGTTGCTTTGTGCCGTGGTCAACAAACTGTCGGCTCTGTCCACGTGCCGAAACTATAGATCACTGTTTCATAGACTGTAGGGACGCTGTATTTTTTTGGGACATTCTCCAACGGACACTTAAAAAGGACATTGACGTGACTCCATACTCAATTAGGTTTCTACCGTTTAAGGTTACAGGTGGTCCTCCCTATGACATGTTCATTGTCCTTGGTTTATATAGCCTGTGGAGAAGTAGACTCTGTGATCGCCATGCCGAAAGCCCGCCAACTACAAAATCCTTCTTTCGCGAAAGTGCTGCGTATGTAAGAAGTGTGTACGCTGTGCAGGAACCTCCGCCAGACTGGATGCACTTGTTGGATGCATGTGTGTGTTTGTCTGAGTTTTAAGTGTGTAGTTGTGTCCACTTTGTAATACACTTTAAGTTTTCTTTTCCATGTAATAAAGGAAAAAAAAAGAACTCGTGGCTGAGTGGTAGCGTCTCCGTCTCACACACCGGAGACCGTGGTTCGATTCCCACCCAGCCCATCTTGCAAGTTGTTTTTTATTCATGAAGTGCCTGCCGGCATGTATCGCTCACGGCCGAAGCCGACAGCACCGGCTTTTTTATATATATATATATATATATATATATATATATATATATATATATATATATATATATATATATATATATATATATATATATATATATAGAGAGAGAGAGAGAGAGAGAGAGAGAGAGAGAGAGGGGATAGAGAGGAGTGCACAGCACTACAGAAATGTGATCGCACGAGCCAGACGTTCTCAGAAAGTACAAAAGTGCCTTCACTGTTTTCTGAGTCGATGATCAGTGGGGACGGTGTTCGAGAGATGAAGAGAAGGTAATCAAAGCACTGAGGCTGTTGCTTCATCCCGAGGCGCACTTTTTCTTTTCTTTATTCTCTCTCCTTTAATGTAGTGTTTCCCTCAGCTTCCTCATGCTTACCACGGGCTATATTGCAGGCCATCTTCTGATTCATGCATCTCTTCCTTTTTGTTTGTGTTCTGTGTCCTTGACCTTCTTACCCTACCAAACCGTCTTCAGCTTGAAGAGCGGGAACGACCATCCACTCTTGCCGCTGCCGTGCATGTGAATGCAGCGCCGCTAATTGTGATTTCAGGGTTCTGGTCATCGCTCACTTTCTCTTATGTATTTACTACAGTGGTGACCCTATGTTTCTGCTTCTATTCAACACGAGGCATGGCGCCATTCTCGGCACTTAGTCGTCCTTTCTTGTGCGTGTATGTCAGTGAAGCGTCATGAAGCATTTTATTTCCAAACGGCGGGCGTCTTCCTTTTTTTTTTGTGCGTGAGAGTTTCTGCTGCGCCTTTCCAGTCTTCGCGGAAGTTTCGCAGAGCTCCAGAGCCATACGTTTCCATCTATTGATGTAGTTTCTTAGAGAGGGACACGCACTGCGCAGTTGACCCAGAACTTGAAAAGCACCTTTTCGAAAAAATTGAAGGCATCGGTGAAGTGATATAATGCGCCACTAAGCTTTACTCTTGCACATGTGCGTTATATATATATATATATATATATATATATATATATATATATATATATATATATATATATATATATATATATATATATATATATATATATATATATATATATATATATATATATATATATATATGCCTACGCTTGCAACCGCGATGTGCAGGATATTACAATATTTGTACACAGTGGCGATGTCTGTGGATATGTCGTCAGAAATGGACGGTTTTAGCTTATTAACTAATATTATAATGCGTGCGCTGCTAAGCCCGAGAACGCGGGTTGAAATCTCGGCCGCGGCGGTCTCATTTTGGGGGCGAAATGCAAAAGCGCCCGTTTATCGTGCATTGGGTGCACGTTAAAGAGCCTCACCCATCAGTGGTCAAAATTGATCCGGAGCTCCCGACTACGGTGTGCCTGATAATAATATTGCGGATTTGGCACGTAAGACCCCGGAATTTAATGTTTAATACCCTGTAATGCGCGACCCACTTCTCCCTCTCCTACAGTCGGACTTTTCGTCTTGTAACCGCGGTTGGTGTAATTCTCAAACACGTGGTTTGATGGGAAAAAATGTCGTGAGGTCACGATTAGTAGGTGACGCAATGTCACTATTGAACCGCATGTGCACGCGATAGGAGAGAGAGAGAGAGAGAGACAGAGAGAAAGAGAGAGAAAGAAAGGATGCATAGAAAGGCTGGGAGTCTAAGGAGAGGTAGTTCCGGTTGGCTACCGTGCACGGCGGAAGGATAGGGGGATAAGAAGAGAAAGTAAGTGAAAGAGGAGAGAGAGAGGGATAACTTCATGTTGAACTATATCGACATATGTCATATCATCCTTTGATAAACTCCCTTATTCACCCATTTCCTTTCTTCTTTTTCTTTTTTCCTGTGCGTTTACGCGATTGCCGTCTTCACGAGAGCCAGCGAACACCATACGTATTCATCCTTTAAACGTGCGCGTCACAGTTCTTCTTCTTTTTCATCATTATTATTATTATTATTATTATTATTATTACTCAGTGCGCAAATAGCTTCTTGGCTACACTTGCGCAAAGCTTTTCTTTCCCCCTATTTCTCCTCTAATTACCTTTACTACCTCTTCCGTGGCTCTGGAAGTGAGTAAGAGGAAATCAGAGGCACTCTCTCTTAGTCAGCGCTTGGCTGTGAATGCGCAGACGGCGATCACATTTTCGCTCGTACGCGATGGCATAGGAGCGGCAGCGCAACAGGCGGAGAAGCTAATTGGCCCTGTAACTGTAACTCGGCGCTCGAACCTAGTCACCACGGCGGAAGCGAACGCTGAACAATAGGGCCTCTGTACGAGAAGGGAAAAGCACGCGTGTCAGACCACTCAGGTACAATTCCTGCGCCGAGTCCATTAGAGAGGCTCGCCGGGGCCAGCTGTCGGCCATTAGCGCGACAAGCCGCGACCGCCGCTTGCGGCGTTATGCCGGCGCTGCCCGGGACCCGCTGTCCGCGAGCTGTTTTATCTATGCCGGATGACATGTTTGCGTAGGCTATTAGTGGGTCTCTGCGGCGACGCCGGCGACGCGGCGGGTTTCCCGATGGCTTCGAAAACAGCCCCGGTGCACGCGACCGTAATTGTAAACGTCAACACGGGCGCGTATGTGCCGGCGGGAGCTTTTATCGCGTATACCCGCGCGCGATTCGCAGCCGATGCGAATCCACGCGAGCAGTTGCCGCGCGGCTTCGCCGAGACCGCACGCAACTAAGATAGTGCTGGAGCCGTCTCGGGTCATCTGTGATGCTGCACAAAGCAGACACGGGTGGGTCTCGTACACTGTTGCCCCAACCGATTACCACGGTGCAATGGTAAATGAAATTATTTTACTTTACAGACGCGAGTTTGTCTCGACATATGGCCTTACACGCTGACTCGGTGATACTCGATGTGAGTCACGAGTATGCGAAATCTAACCGCGGTGATCTTACAGGATGCGGCCAAGTACGCGCAATATCGAATGTAAAGCAGTTTAACGTCGAACGAGGTACGTACACTTAATTGGCGGGTGCATTTATTTTGTTGAAGTCTCTCTTTATCTCTTTACTGAGCCGTGGGGCCGGCGTGCGCGCACTTAAAGTTGTTGCCGTGGCTTGAGCAAAGTGGACGTGTACTTCTGAAGCGAGCATCGAAACTGCCAAATGAGATAATTTGCCCTTCAATGTGACATCTGTAAACAAGCAAAAAAAAAACAATCTTTTAGAGCGTTTTCCCTCCTTCCTAAACAGTACTCCAAGCTGTAGGCTAAGAAAAAGAAAAAAAAAACTGATGTAGGTGCTTGTTTTAACATGGTTAATCTCATTCACAAGGAGCGCTTTTATGAAAAAAAATATAAAGAATAAACGCGAAGCCTTACGTCTTCATTTTCACCGAAAATATATGGTCATAACATCTTTGTCCTTACGAAATCCCGCCTTCACGAGGGCGTCTTCAAGCTAATGTGATCGTATACCGTCACACTGAGACGGAAGTTAATTAGTGTAACTGTGAGAAAACAAGAAACAGAGTGAGAGCTTAAAACGACCGAAAGCTGAGCTAGTTGGTAGGGATTCATTATGCAAAAACGTGAGGCGTGCAGACAGCACACAAGAGAAGAGAAATGGATCACACAAACGCCGACAACACAGCGGCGTTCGTGTTGTTCACTTCACTTGTGTCCTGTCTGCACGCCTCACCTTTTTGCACAAGAGTGATAGTGCCGGTGAAGGTTAGGGTGTGCGACAGGGTGAGGACATGACATGAGAGGCGGTCGTGGACGATGCCGCTACACGATCGTCCTCTGTGAAGTGCGTCTCTGCGAACGAACAATACGGCATCTGCCCGCTGCGACCCCCCTTCGCACAGCCTCTAATGTTACACACGTTTATGGATCTTACGGGTTCTGTGCTGTGCTTAGTTACCAGTAAAATATTTTACTGAACTGAGTTAATTGCTAGAAGGTCCCCCGTGACACCTTCATAACTTTGCAACCCCCGAATGCATTTAATGTCGTTGATCCTCTTACAATGTAGAGAAAAGAATAAATAAAACTTGCTTATCTCCAGGAGGCGGGTGAATGAGACAGACGAGCACTTTCGGACCGTGCACGTCTTGTGAACGCAGTGGCAGGTATAACCATTTTTGGGCTTTCTCAAGAGCGTTTCAGTGTCGCTACCTCCGTGGATGTATAGGCTTACACAAGCGTTGTTTCTGCACATGTACAGGGGGGTCCACGTTTACGGGGAACATATCATTGGTATTCAAGCCAGTTTAGCTTCAGCATTTTTTTTACTTCATGGGACTTATTTGTTTTCTACGATGCCTAATGAGGATACCTATCGTTGGAAGATTAGTCTGTTGGATTGTATGCCAAATGTAGGCTGCTATGAACGCTTAAATACTAATTAGGTGTTTTTCTGAAAGGATGGCGACTCTGTCCGCCCACATTAGTTTGGAACTGCTGCTTAGATTATGGATCCATATCTCAGTAGGAACAGAGAGTGAGGCTTCGTTCACTCCGAAACTCGCGGGGGGTTCACATACCGTTCCCTTCCATTTCACTGAGCATTGCAGTTACTGCATTTATTGCGCCAGTGGTGCTATGCTGTTCTAAGCAATCTTATTGCGCCTTCGGTTTGACGTCGAAGTCCCCGTCAAATACCGCCATGTTGTACGCTCAAGCTCCTTAGCCGATATTAAACCGTGTTATTGCGCACGGCTTATATGAGCTCTCTTTTTCGACCTAGTTGATTCCAGTGTTAAATGTGCTTGAAGATTTTTGGGCATGCGTATTCAATTTGTATGTTTATAAGCACCCCACGAGGCGAGCGTTCCTTCTTTAGGTGACCGTATTCAAGAAAAAATAAAAAAGGTAAAAAAAAAACTTCATCTGGTCACTCTTTAAATTAAAGTCCCTATGCTTATTTAATCAAATAAATTATTAAATACGTTCATCTGATAAACTTTCCAACAATATTCCTTCAGTAAACCTTCTGGTTGGCTAAAAAAGAAAAAAAAAGTAACGTTTTTCTTGCAACACGGGTGGCTAGGGGGGTAGGACTCAGTACAGATCGATGCGGTTGTTGTGTGCACGGTTTCAAACTGCTCGAATTGGGAGTCCCGCAGGTAGCTATGCGTATTCAAGCATGTATCACATGCAGCAATCACAGGCGCATCCTACCAATAAAAAAGTCGTGGCCTCACCCAACTCCCCAGTGCTTGTTCAGAGTCATGCAACGGCCATGCTTTCTGAACAAACTTTCTGAAGTGACGTAACAGTTTTATACCATCCTTCGTTTTCTTTATCCGTGCACCGGCTGCCCACCAAAATCTGTCATCACATCTGCGACAAAAAATATTCAACCGTTGCAAAATTATGAGTAATGCAGTGACTTATCTTTATTCAGTCTGTAGCTTGCACCATGTATCGTGTCCAAGTCGTTCGAAATGACTCATTTTAAGGATAATGAATGAACGCTTAGCATAACGGAGAGTCAGAAAATTTACATGGTGAGAGTGATGTGAATGCGAGGTTCCAAAGTTGAAGGGGAGTAAGAATATTGAAAGTTGATGCGCTTACCCGGATCTTGTGTTCCCATTACGTCTTCGTACTCTGATGTTTGGCACCTTGGAAAGTGTAGACTGGTCTACACCTACTAGCCGGCCCAAACTGCATCAACCTCTGTCTTTTCGCCGGCACAGGTCACAGCGTCACTACTGTTCTCGAGATCAGTGACCCCGAAAATTTTAACATGAAGGCGCTCCAGACTTTGCGCCGTGCTTTTGCCTTCGGAGTGCAGGCGTCACAGTGCATGTCGAATTACTCCCGCGCTGCTTGATGCCATGCAGAACGAGAGTCTGACCACGCTGCTATTGTCCTCCGGAAGCGGAAGTGAGGTGGCATCGTCAATAAGGTCTTTCGGGCTTTCTGCCCAACTTCAGTTATTCTAACACTATTATTCGATGCGGTGGTTATGGCTTTGCGCTGCTGAGCGCGAAGTCGCGAGTTCGATTACGGGACCCATTTCGACAGAAGCGAAATGCAAAAGCTCTCGTTTATACTCAGATATAGGTGGGCCTTAAACTAGCGCAGGTGGTCAAAATTATTCTGGAGTCCTCCACTGCATTTCTAATAACCCGTTGTGCAGTTTCAAAGCTATGTATTTTTTTTCTTAATATAACGCCTGTTGTGGATTCACCATTGCGGGTGTTTTATATGTTTTCCTTTTCGTTTTCCTTTTCCGTACGGGAGACTCCGAACCCACGATGGTAGAACCATGGAGAAATACTATGCCGTGCCACCTGCCGCGATCATCAAACCCGTATATCGCGTATAATTCAAACATGTTTCCAGGCATTTGAGATATACTAGATTGACTTAAATTGACTCCACCGACATACCTCGCGCTGACTTTCTAATTAGAACCCCCCCCTCCACCCCAAGAAAAAAATATTGCAGTGCTAAA
The DNA here is from genome assembly GCF_038994185.2 of Dermacentor albipictus. NCBI lineage: Eukaryota > Metazoa > Arthropoda > Arachnida > Ixodida > Ixodidae > Dermacentor > Dermacentor albipictus. Next base: position 262,969,319 of record NC_091821.1, on the reverse strand, counting down.
GGAAGAAAGAAAGTGGTGAGAAGGTTTGCAGTAGCACGCAAACAATAAGAAATAAATAACGTAGCGTCAACAGTTGCAAAGTTCACATACAGATTTTCATCCAGTAAAAAAAAAAAAAGACGTGTTCTTTGTAACGATGAAATAAACACTCGTCAGGTCGCCTTCTTCATTCTCGTGACGGATGGACGCTTTCGCTGTCAAAACAACTTGTACAGGCTGACACGAGCTTCCACGACACCGACTTGGCATTGCACGATGGGGATAATCCGGGGGAGGGACAGTGAACGCTATCGCCGCACATAAAAATGCCTACGCTGAGCCAGCCAATTACCTTGAACATGTTCTGTTCCGGGCCAGAGCCGACACAGAACTCTGACTGTCCTGCCAGCAACACTGAGGCCCATCAGAGTTCCGCTCGTGGCTGCACCGTCCACGGACCCGGATATTTAGGAAGAGTTGCAGCAAGAGCTCGCTCCTATACGTAAAGATGAACAGTTCACAAAAGTCTAATACATTTGCCACTTACATTTCACCCTCTTCGTATTTCAAGCCGTATGGTCAATAGATCGTGCCTGAGGTACATATATGCGCGTACATCTTTACTAACGAATTGCATGGTTAATCAGAGCGAAATTGAAGGCGAGGGGAAAAGTAGCAAGACATAAAGAGAGAAGAAAGAAAAAGCAGGACCATTTGTTCCATTTACTCGTTTCTACCAACGTACTCGCTCATCTTTAAATAAGCGCTAATTCTTGATAGCGTGAACCGACTAACCCCACAAAACGCAACCGTTCTGCGTGATATATTTGCTCTTCGCCCCGCTCCTGCGCGCAGTTAGCAGATCAAAAGTTGTCTCCATTCCGCGGCAGGCGTTTAAGACAGTCGCTGACATTTTAGTTTGCTTGTACTCATGCGCGTGCTAACCTGTCAATCTTTTTGTTGGTGGAACAAACGCCGCACAAGGCCTTTGGCAATACAGGAGGTGCTGAGGCTTGCACCATGCGCTGATGCGTTCCCAAAACGGCGCCCAATCTCGGCATTTACGAGGGGAATTCCGCTCCACTCTGATATCACGGATGGGAAACATGCTTTGCGGAAGCGTATCTACAAATCAACAAAAAGAAAACTTGTTTGACGGAGCTACCAAGCTTGTTCGTCACCGAAAGGCGCACACGAGTCGCTAGCTGGCACGTTGCTTTAGTTGAATTGCACACGCAGTAAATATAGGTGAGCCTACACCGTTAATTCCCACCGTCGTTACACAATCCACGCTAGCGTTACCGAATCAAACATCCCTTCTCCTATGCCAAGGAAAACTGAAAATTTTTTGTCCGCTATATACTGGGGACGACAGCTCAAGACACGTATACGAAACTATGCCAGTGTCACTGTACCTGAAACATTAGAACTTATTTGAAGTACTTAATTGATACTCGCTATGTCCTTCCCGGCTTTTCATTTTTGAATGCTTGCTACTTTCCTGCTCTCTCCCTGCAACGTAAACAACCTCTATAAGCCGCCATTCCTGCGCGGACTCGTCTGTTTATGACCATGCGTTGTGCTTGCTCTGTGTCAGAGCACGCTGATATTAGGCGACTGAAGTTTGTTACTGCCAAGAACAACTCTTCAACCTCCCTCAAGTGACGACTGGTGCGCCCGTCAAACTGCCGTGCCCTAGTATCAACTGCCGGTGCAGAAAATAAGAAGCGTCGAAAACAGTTGCATGCCATTCGTAAATTGTAGCAGCGCTCCCGTACGCAACCTCATTACGTCTTTTGCCACAGTAAGCTATAGCTAATCGCTTTCTTCACTTGGAACTGTGCGCAATCGTGTCAACATGTTCTTTTTGTTGATATGTTACTATATTGCACCCATATTCCTGTTTTCCCCATAAAGAATATGGATAGCCGGAATAAGTAGGCTACTTCCAACATCCGCATTCATAGGCACTATAGATAGAATACATGGAAGTTTTCGAACTACTTAAGGCATACCAACGAAGAACAAAATAAAATGAATAAAGTATGAATGATATGAATTGAATATGAATAATTGAATATGAATATGAATATGAATGAATAAATGAATGAATAAAATAAATAAAGAACAAATAAAATAATCTAGCCGGCATAAAGGAATCTGCGTCACCGGACATCGATTCATGGTGCCGTTCTTGGCGCTGTGAAGGGATCGACGAAAGCAGCGGAGAGTTCAACGGCGAGGAATTCTGCTCCGTCGCACCTTTTGGTCGTTGCCCGCTGCCAGGTAGACAACCATGGTCCAACATCGAGGACGACTACTGCAACTGATCTTCAGTTCGCCTTCGCGGCGTGAAACCGGCGCGCGAATGACTGCGTCGCTCACGAACTTCTTGTTCTTCGTGCAGGTTGCACTCATCCCGTTCTTGCGCGGCCAGTTTCACCCCCTGTACTTTTTGCAAGTGTCAGTTGCCCTTTGATTCGAAAGGAAATGCAAATATTGAAGAAAATGGTTAGAGACCACTGGTCTCACCGAGAAGCAGCAGCATCTATTAAGCGACGACGATCACGTCGCCGACGTCGATCAAGAGCCTCCAGAGCCTCTGCAGAACGCCACACACGTATATCACCACCCACTGCTCCGCCCAGGCCAAACGCAGTCAGCTCAAAGGACAAGGGTGCATCGAACAGCACGGCTGCTGACGCGTGGCCTGCATTCCCGAAGCTACATGCCCCCACTGAGCAGAATGATACTTCTACAGCAGGGGACACTTCGTCTGTTCACTCTAAAAACTAAGAGAGTGCCGGGCACTCCCTTTGAGGGAGTAGCGGCTTGTCCCATATTTCACTCTCTTTTCGAGAGTAGATCGACCCTCTTTGAGAGAGAGTAGGTCAACTCCTGTTGACAGAGTTTTGTTACTCCGCCGCAAGGGATTGCTAGTACTCTTCTGCAGAGTGATAATACTCTTCCCACAGGGAGTGCTAGTACTCTTCCGCAGAGTGGTAATACTCTCACCGTAGGGGTAATGGCACTCCACCAGACCGAGTACTTCTACTCCACCAAACAGAGTGCAACTACTCTTCCCAATACCCTCTTAGCGAAGTCCTGGCCACGCATGCAGGCAGGAAATCAGATCAAATTAGGGTCGCTGATACACCGTTCTCTATGCGGCTCCTCAGACTCAGTGGCCCGATTCCAAGCGGCCTTCAGAATAGGCGTGAGCAATGTTATGCAGGATTTTAAAGTCATTTTTCCTGGCTATTTGCTGCCTACCATGAGTCGTGACGGCTCGTAATCGGCCTATGCGTATGTGTCGCGAACGCCACTGCGGAGAAAAAAAAGCTAATTCACATTTAATCCGCAAATATCTTCGCATATTTCACAATCAGGAGACACATAATCTAATTAGAACACAATAGTCGAGGGAATCACACACTTATGGAGAACCACATTGCTCTATACATCACGTGGATTCGAACCCGCGTACACTCGCATCTATACAATTCAAAGCACACATCCTAACCATTACACCACAAAGCCACCACGCTCAGTCGTGTTGTTTTAGAGCTTATATACATACCAAATGTATTTGAGGAATCGGCTGCGGTGGTTGGAGTTTCTCTGCAGTGTGCTGTGCTGTTGTGTACTGGAATACGTTTGCGTTTGCATCATTTCCATTCCTTGCTACGACTAACGGAGGAATACAACGTAGACGACGACGTGAGAACTATTCACGGCTTGTCGTCACCCCAGGAAAATAACAAATGTGCCGTTCAGCTCACGATCGAGTGCTTTTCCAGTCCATGCATTATATGTTCTCCGAAAATACGCGGATACAAAGTATCGTGCCAACCATCCACGTATGTGAATTTAAGTCGCGCGTATACTGGTGAGCATTTCTGTTTATTTTTTCCGCCAGTTCCATTCGTATGTGGTCAACTGCGATGCCAGTACCAGGCATTTCGACGTGCCTCACGCTGCCGTGTAGGCGTTCTTTTCAAGTGCATTAGTTTAGAGTTTGGTTCAGTCCGCTGTGAGCTGTTGTCCTGCATTAGCAGCGGATCGTTAGCGTTTTGAAGAGCACGCATTCCAGCATTTGGAGACTGCTTATGCCGATAGCCGCGTCACATGCATTGGCACGCATGTTTAAATGAGTAATGTGTCCACTTGTTACGCGTGCACTGCTCGTATCCTGTGGCAGTGCTCGTTCTAAAAGCTTCGAAGACCATCTACATTCATACGTGTGTTCAATATATATGCACAGGATGGACTTGCCGGCTAGTTGGTTGAGCATTTTAGAAGAAACAGCGCAACACAAGGACGACGCAAAAACATGGACAACACCACGAAGCGCTGGTGTGGTCGATGCTTTTTTTCGTCCTGGTGTTAGCGCTGTTTCTTCTTCCACGATACACGCACACCACAGGTACGCGAAAGTTTAGGAGTATAGGGCGTTAACTTTGTTTTCCCTGTTTCCTCTCAGTGTCAATGGCACAATGCGTTGCCCGAAATAGCGCACGCTTACCCCCATATTCAGAAATGCATCATAACTTGAAGCCCATGCTTGACTTGATCTAAATGACGCAAGTCGTGAACGCACCAAAAGAAAGGCAGTGAGCGTCTGGGGGACGTTCGCACCAGGCGTCGTTTATATAAAGTCAAGCATGGGCTTTGTATTAATATACATTTCTGAATACGGGGGTTAGTCATCTACTTCTCACAGAAAATGTCGAAGAAACGCCCACCAAAACCAGGCACATTCGTAAACCTCACTAGGCAATACGAAGCTCCATAGAAAAAGAGTGGTATTAAAAGCTTTCAGTATTTTTCTTTACTCCAAAATGGTTGCGCTCTCGTGGTTTCAATGTACAGAGATGATGCAGCGTTAGCTAAAAAGCATGAATTTCCGAACTCCATGCCAAAATAAGCTTGTAAAATTATTTAGGTGCTAGAAACCAGGGTTTGTAGCGATCCTTGAAAACCCATTATTTCTAAAATGCCATTTTCAAGGCATTGAAAAGCCTGGAATGTTTAGAAGTACGGGAAAGTCCTTAAATTTGTACACTTGGCTAGACATAGCAGGCATTGCCAAGTGTTTTTTTTTTCCCTTCTGTGACATTCTTCGCATGTCACAGAGAATTGTCTGTGGAGGTAATAGAAGGAAAGCGACATCCTTAAAGTTCAAATTACAAAGGAGCTGCAGATACCAGTTTTAGGCACATGGAACCGGCGACAAATGTACAAGGAGGAGCAGAAGCAGGAAGCTCAACGGTTGAGGCATTCAAAGAAAAGCCGTGATGAGTAAATTGAGAGCTACAGACACAATAAAAGATCACCTTTCTCCGGTGCTGTGTTGTTCCGCGATCTTGAGCGCGCGCGCGCGCGGTGGAGAACTCCGAGTGAACAAGTAGAGCGCTCGCTACGCATTCCTTTGAACTGCGGCGGCCTGTTCTCTTAGAAGCAAAACGATGTGTTCGAGGCCAGCCACCTACAGTTGAAGCAGAAGATCACGCTACGTTTTGTTCTCTATTGCCGCAAGAGTAGAACTACTCTCTCTCTCTGAAGGGGGAGAGTGAAAAGCACATTTCACTCTCTCCTTGGTGAGAGAGTGAACAATGCATTTCACTCTCCTCGACATTTTGCGAGAGTAAAACGACGCTTTGAAGAGTGAACCGGCCGCTTCACTCCTGCGATACCCTTCCTAGTTTTTAGAGTGTTCCTGATAATTTGGCGGACCAAGATCAACAAATTGTTGTTATAATCAGCTCTCTGGTGAGTGCTATTCGTGTTCTTCTGGACAAGCTACAAACACCAACAGCTCGAAGTGCATTGCAAGTGCTGGATGCCATCAGTCCGGTTCTGGCGAGCCTTCAGAAGTCCAGTGCTTGAGAACTTCTACAGCAGAACCATGGCTCATCGACAACAACAACGATCGTTCCGGGATGATGTGAGAAGTGCCTCCATATTCCAATGGAATGCGAGAGGCCTGAGGTCCCGTATTTCGGATTTTCGACAGTTCGTATTTGCAAACCACTTTCCTACACTGGTCATCTGTGAACCGAACTTATCAGCCTCCATAAGACTATCGGGATATGAATCTTTTGTTTCAAACACGTGTGTCCGTAGTAGTAAGGTTCTGGTCTACATTCGCAAGGACCTTACGTATTTTTCCCAACATGTAGCGCCACATGACGGTAACCAATACGTCTGTGTTACTGTGAAAAAGAAGAAGCTGTCTTTTACTCTTATTGGCGTCTACCTTTCCCCAACAAGTCAGTTTGATAGAAAAAGACTGGAAGATATTATGGTTGCTACTCCCGGTCCTTGGATAATGACAGGGGACTTCAACGCTCACCACCATATATGGGGAAGCTCCACGATAAATTCGAGGGGCAGGTCACTATAGTATCCTTTGAATCGGGCCACAACCTGTGTCTTCTAAATGACGGAAGCCCGACATTTCTGCGAGGAACTACGTACAGCAGCTGCCTTGACTTGACTTTGGTGTCACGTTGCCTGACTTTGAGCGTGCAGTGGTTCACTGATATTGAAACCCATGGAAGTGATCATATCCCGACCTATGTGAGAATCGATGGACTAGACGCCACATTACCGATTGTCTCTCGCCAAATCGACTGGTCAGTCTTTCAAGATCGCGTGGAAGACACATGCAAGACACATATTGCACGCAGATTAGAAGACATAATTGCGGACGCTATGCAAGATTGTACACGCTGCTTCACACATCCATCAAAGCGTACAGAGAATGACATTGAATTGGAAAGGCTTCGTGCACTACGTCGCCGAGCTGAAAGGAGGTACAGGCGCACGAAGTCAATTCTTGACCTCAGAGAAGCTCGGCGCATGCAAAAGAAAATCAAACGCCGTATGGATACGCTAGCGGATCAAAGATGGAAATGCTTTTGCGACTCACTAGACCCCCGCAAGCCATTGTCCCGTGTGTGGCGTACCCTAAGGGGTCTTTGCTCAAGTCCCCAGCAACGACACCCATTCAACGCCCTTGCTCTCTATCAAAACCGCTGTGAGATAGACGTCGCAGAGGAATTTTGTGCGAACGTCGCCGGCGGCACAGTTTTAGTCCCTGACATGGCTCTAGGCAAGTATGGGCGCTCTATTCTCTATGGAAGAGCTAGAAGCTGCTATGGCGCTCTGTAAGTGTTCGTCTTCCCCAGGGCCCGATGGCATAACATATACTGCTTTGCGCCATCTAGGCAGAGAAGCACGAAGAGAACTCCTCAGCATTTTTAATAGTTCATGGCAAGATGGTGTCGTCCCACAGGAATGGAAACGCAGCCGCCTGGTACCGCTTCTAAAAGCGGGAAAGTCACCGCTCGAACTGGCATCCTATCGGCCTATAGCTCTTGCCAGCTGCGTCGGGAAGCTCATGGAACGTATGCTCCTCATGCGTCTCGAATGGTACCTTGAACACTACAAGATTTACCCTGACTCTATGGCGGGATTTCGACGCGGTCGTTCATCGATTGACAGTGTCATCGATCTAGTAACATCTGTGGAACAACAAAAATATCGGAAGCGATTATCAGTAGCACTCTTTCTTGACGTGAAAGGCGCTTACGACAACGTTTTCCATCAAACCTTTCTAGACGCACTTTTGACAATTGAACTAGGAGGACGAGTATATCGATGGGTCAGTAACTACTTGACACAAAGGTCCTTGTTCGTACGAACGGAAGATGGTCTGACTACCGACCACTACACATGCCGAGGCGTTCCCCAAGGCGGTGTTCTAAGCCCCATTCTTTTCAACCTCGCGCTTCTTGGGCTGGCCGAATCCCTACCGGAAACAGTGAGTGTTTCAATCTACGCCGATGACATGTGCATCTGGACATCACCGGTCACTCGCCTGCAGGTTCGAGCACGGCTACAGAAAGCAGCAACACAGGCATCTGACTACCTTCACGCACAAGGCCTTACCATCTCAACAGAAAAATGTGCGTTAGTTGCTTTTACGCGAAAAGCGATGACTCCTTATACGGTATGCATCAATGGTCAGCCTATCTCCTACAAGAGAAATCGCCGGTTTTTGGGCGTCATTGTAGACCGGGACCTCACTTGGAGCCCTCATGTTGCCCACTTAAAGAAGAAGCTCACATCTATTGTCCACGTCTTCAAGTTCATCGCCGGCAAAACATGGGGATCGTCAGTGGGCTCCATGCTACAGTTATATCGAGCACTGTTCATCGGATTCCTACGCTACAGTTCTCCCGTGCTTGCTAAAACATGCAAGTCAAATCTTCGAGAACTTCAGAGCGTGCAGGCGCAGGCACTACGTGTTTGCCTAGGCCTTCCGCGCAGCGCCTCAACAGCTGGAACCATTATAATGGCTCAAGACCATCCGATCACGACTTACATTAGTACCGAAATGCTTAGAGCCCATGTTCGTCATGTTTCACGGATGCAGTCAAACTCTCTTGCGTGCCTGCCGGAACGACGACCACAGGCGTCCTTCTCCAACAAGGTCAGCATTCATCGTGCCTCCTTACAATCGGGTTTCACACCCTCTGCACGTTCAACCTCAGCTTTGTGGTGTTTAAAACAACCTCAAGTGCGTCGTACGGTTCCAGGAATAAGAAAGAAGACCGACCTGCCTACCTTGGCCTTGAAGCAAACAGCTCTGGATTGTTTGCACACTTACTACTTTGATCGAATACACATATATACGGATGGCTCTTCCACTCAGACCAGCTCCACCAGCGCAGTGATTATACCGTCACGATCACTAAGCATCCAATACAAGATTTCTCACTTGACATCATCGACTGGTTCGGAGCTTGTTGCCCTCCGAGGTGCCGTTGATTATATTAATAACCAACCGCCTAATCGGTGGGCTATATTCTGCGATTCTAAGGCGGCCTTACAATGTCTTCTGGCATCTCTTCGTCGCGGGTCATGTGAACAACTCGTGTCGGAGATACGAGAAATGCACCATCACATGATCGCGAAAGGACATGACGTCGTGTTTCAGTGGCTGCCTGGTCATTGCGGTATCTCCGGCAACGACCTCGCTGACGAAGCTGCTAGAAAAGCACACGAAGGAGCAACCCTTGTTTCAATACCTTTATCGCGGACCGACGCAGCCCAACACTTAGGCAAGCTAGCGCCCTCTTTGACATTGGAGAAGTGGAACACATCTGAATTCACTCACCATCGCTTGCATTCCCTCGATCCCTCTATGCAACTGCGGCTGTTACCAGGTCTTCCGCGAAATGAGGAAACAGTGCTGTGCCGCTTACGCTTGGGAGTCGCATTCACAAATGCTTATGCATTTCCGGTTGGAATGGCTGATAGCACCGAGTGCAATGCCTGCGGTGTCGACTGCTGTGCTACTGTGCACCTACTGTGCTACTGCCCATCTTATGAAAATGAAAGGCAAGACCTCTGCACAGCTCTCAATCAGCTAGATGGAAAGCCGTTCACCTTGAAGAAGATCTTGGGATCATGGCCTCGCATATCAAAGCTACAAAAGGCCACGAAAGCGCTGCTGCGATATTTGAGAGCGACCGGATTGAGTCAGCGCCTGTGATCCGGACTGAGTGACTGAATGAAATCTCCAGTGGACTTTCTCTTCTTTTCATCTTTCCGTCCCCTTTTCCCTTTCCCCAGTGTAGGGTAGCCAACCGGGCTCAGTCCTGGTTAACCTCCCTACCTTTCATTTATCATTTTCTCTCTCTCTCTCTCTCAGGTCAAACTCGAATGTGCAAAGAAAACTTTTCCGTAGGCGTCACCGATACTTTCTTATACGGCGGTGCGCATTTCATCTTTTGTTATTGCTATTATGCGGCGACGTTGAAAGAAACCCGGGTCCTGGAGACGACATGCTAAACCAGCTTTAGAATGGGCAGAAAGAGATAAAAAGTAAGCTAAACGCTATTCAACAGTATCAAGCTGATAATAAAGAGGCAATGTGTGACCTTACCGCGTGCTTGACTAAACTCTTATCGCAAATAACTAAGCTAGAGGAACTGCAGAATACTGTCAGGGAGTGCAAAGAAATTAGTAAATTGCAAGAAGCTAAGCTGGAATCCTTGGTTAACAAGGCAGACGATCTCGAGAACCGGAGCAGAAGGAGCAACTTGCTTTTCTATGGGGTCCCAGACAACGAAGAGCATGAAAAGTATCACGTTTCTGAAAAACACGCTTTGGAAATTTGTCGGTCTACATTGGAATGTGGCACTGTAAATATTGAAAGAGCCCACCGCCTTGGAAGGTACCAGTCGGGAAAAAAACGACTAATAATCGTCAAATTTACCACGTTCAATGACAAGCAGGCTGTACTGGCAAATGCAAAAACGTTGAAGGCAACAGAAATTAGCATATCGGAAGACTCTTCGGGAGGTGTGCGGAAAAAAAGGAAACAGCTGTGGGAGTACGCGAAGGAGCACCGAACAGAAGGCGATAAGGTAAACCTGAAGTACGACAGACTATACTTAAACAAGACGAAGTATGTATATGATGAGTCGCTCAAACAGGTTGTACGGTCTGCTTGACAGGCACGGCCACAGTACTCCGCTTTCACAATACTCGTAATAAACTGCAGAAGTATTCGCAACAAAACCGACGACTTTTTCAGTCTTCTGGAAATTGCGAAGCCAACTGCAGTAATTGGAACCGAGTCGTGGCTGGATGGCGATATAGGTGACAGCGAAGTATTTCCCGAGGGCTACGTCTGTTATAGGAAGGATCGCGGTCGTCGTGGAGGAGGCGTTTTTATTTTAATTCATGAGGCAGTCGACTCCCGGAAGCTTGACGTTGATGCTGGCCAAAATGAGTCAGTATGGGTTCAACTTAGGTTACAGAATGGGAAATCTCTTGCAATGTGTCCGTTTTATCGCCAGCCTGGAAGCCCGGTTAAAGTGCTGAGTGACCTGTCTGATACCATGGAGACAATAGACGCCGATATCTTATTCGTAGGTGGTGACTTTAACTTACTTGAAATTGATTGTTCCCGACCAAGCATTACAGGTAACTTAGGAAATGCGTCAAGTAAAGAAATGATAAGGATATGCCAATCCTTCGCATTATCTCAACTGGTGCTAGAACCTACTCGAGGAAATAATATATTAGATTTGCTGTTCACTAACCTTCCCATGGTAGCGCACTCTACAATGATAGTACCTGGAATAGGGGATCACAACGTTGTCGTTTGTAACATGAACCTCACATACACTACAATTGTTAATTGCGGCCAGCGACATATATGCTTACAAAAAAGTCCGTACACTTGACATATGTCGAGCACTAGGCGCATATTACGATGTTTTTGAAACCTTATCAGAATCTAATGACGTGCATGAACTGTGGCGCATATTTAAAAGCAAAATCTTTTAATTGCAGGAAAGATACGTTCCATCGTGGTTGATGACGTCACGGCGTGGCAAAAGTAAGCAATGGTATACGAAGGAAGTACGCAAAATCGCCAAGCGAAGGCAGTAGGCTTACGCTAGCTACAAAATGAACCGTTCGGCCACAGGAAAAGTTAAATTGCATCAACTTACAAAAGAAATGAAAATTGCAGTGAAACAGGCTAAGGAAAATTTTTTCGACTCTTTCCCCTCGCGAATTAAAAACCAGCCTACAGTATTCTGGAAGCTTATCAAAATGAATAGAAAGGATGACTTATCAATTCCCCCCTTAGACGATGCTGGCACCGTTGTTCACGAAAATCTGGCCAAAACGAATTGCTTCAACTCATTCTTTGCTTCGATGTTCTCTGCACGTGGAAACAGCAGCAAAATGAATACGAATTTAGGCAAAATGGGTGGTGAACCCATGGAAGACATTACCATTGATCAGAGGGGAATTCAACTGCTACTAAAGCGGCTGGACGTTGGTAAGGCTTGCGGTCCTGATGGCTTACCTGTTGCATTACTATCATCGTGTGCTCACTCAGTCTCAAAATATCTTCGCGTTATTTTTGGTAAATCATTACAAGAAAGTGCCTTACCTGATGATTGGAAATCTGCAAATGTTGTCCCTGTGCACAAGTCCGGACCCCGTAACAGTGTATTCAATTAACGACCCATTTCTTTGACATGTATTGTTTGCAAAGTATTTGAACATATCCTTTTAACTAGCATTATAAACCACTTAAACAGATACTCACTGCTAAGTCCTCGGCAACACGGATTTCGTACGGGTTTTTCCTGCGTTACCCAGCTAACAGAACTAACACATGATATAGCAAGTGCATTAGATAACGGCTGCTCTATTGATTCGGTTCTTATCGATTTTGAGAAAGCTATTGATGTTGTTCCCCACGATTTATTGATAGAGAAGTTATCATGGTATCATTTAATTACATCGGTTATTGCTTGGATTAAGGAATATTTAAGCTCAAGGCACCAGAAAGTAGCTTTAAACAGCCAACACTCGCATTACATTGAGGTCACATCAGGAGTACCTCAGGGATCCGTCCTGGGCCCTCTCCTATTTTTAATCTACATGAATGACATATGTGTTGATATTTCATCTCCTATACGTTTATTCGCAGATGATTGCGTGTTATATAGAGTTATTCATAATGAAAATGATTGTCTTGCCTTGCAAGAGGATCTGAACAAGTTTACGGATTGGAGCAAAAGCTGGGGCATGCGTATAAATTTGCAGAAAACTGTTCACCTGTCTTTTACAAGAAAACGTACTCCTCATCAATTTAAATACAAAATAAGAACTCAACAGCTGTCATCTGTATCCGAGTTCAAATATCTTGGTTTTTTTTTTGCGTCCAATCTGTCACGGCACCGTCATATTGAATACGTTTCAGCCAAGGCGTGTAGGGTGCTAGGTTTCTTGCAAAGAAATGCAAAACATTTTCCTTCGGAAACTAAGCAACTCCTGTATATTACGAATGTTAGATCTGTCCTCGAATATGCTTGCACTGTATGGGACCCTTGGCTAAAGGTTGATATACAAAAGTTACGAAGAGTGAAAAATTTAGCGGCTCGTTTTGTGTTCCGTAATTACTCTAGGCATTTCAGCGTATCACGTGCGAAAGAGAATCGTGGCTGGGAACTATTAGAGGAACGAAGAAAATCACTCAGGTTAAAGTACTTTCATAACATATTTCGTTCTAGAACTGGTATTGAACGCGATAAGTACATATTTAAGCCCGATTATGTATTTTTACGTCTAGATCATGTGATTAAGGTAAGAGAAATAAAATGCAAAACCGAAATTCTAAGAATGTCTTTTTTCCCCAGGACGATTTCGAACTGGAACCGGTTACCGCAGTACTCTGTAACAATTCCATCTAATGATGCAGTTTTTTCTTCCAATTATTATAACATGTTCTTTTCATGAATGAAGTTGTGCTCTCGGGATCAATGCTGTCTAACGATGTATCTTTCTTTTTCTTCATTGATATAACATAATCTGTTAATGACTGAAGTTGTGTTTCACAGGATGTATATTTTGTGCCATAAATTATTTTGCATTTATTATGAAATGACTTGTACTGTTCGTTGTACATATTATTTGAACATCCCTCCCCCTCCACAAGTAAATAAATAAATAAATAAAATAAAAGACGCAATTTCAAGCGGCATTCCATCAAAAGGTAGTAATGGTCATACTTTGATCACCGATGTTCCATTTCGACAAGCTCCTCATGACAGTTTAGTGAAGTCATCTGAGACTGTGCTGGTGGCGGAGACGTGGCAACTTTTGTTCCCATAAAATATTGTCACAGCATCAGCAGAGGTTCAGTTCCAAGATCGATGCTTAAACATGCGTTCCAAAAAGGGCGGTGCCCAATGGAACGGATGAAAAACAACCTCAAGCGTGGAAATCGACAACTATACCCTGCACCGATTTCAGGAAGGCGACCCGCGTCATCAGCCCAATCTCACCACGTTCAGAGCGCCCGTGCACATGCCATGCCAGTGGCATGATTCCGGTACCCCCCCACAGTTCGGTACTCACTCCCTCCTTTCCCCCTGCATTTGTGTTCAAGTGAACTTTGAGAGGAATGCCGACAAAGATGGTGCGCATTTTTCTGATGAATTATCAGCGGTACTTGGTGGGGCGTCTCCTCAACCTGCTACTATTTCAACATTGTTGTATCGTCATTTTCTTACCTCCTCACCTCAAGGGCTAAGTCGATACGTCACGGTAAAAAAGAAGGAAAAAAACATCACTAAAACATGTGAGCTAACCGTAACTGCCTTCAGCCCGCTAATGGCAACTACAGACATTTTTTTTTTTTTGCGGTAGGTATGGAAGCGCGAAACTCATGATGACATCGCTTTATTTTGAAAGGTTGTGAGCCACCTGTGACCAGAATCCATGTACGTCAGCATAAATCATAAGAAAAAAATAAGGAAAAGAGGAATCGATTTAGCTAGAAATTAATCGAGAAAAGAACAAAAAGAAAATTCTGACAAATGGAAGACGCTCCGAAGCAACTTTTCATGCATTCTTCCTGAAAATTCAGTGTTTTGTGCCTCGTAGATGGTTAAGTGGTTATCACTTATAACTTTTTCTAGTAAAAGTAAACATGTAATAAATCAATATTTATAATAATAATAAATAAATAAATCTCAACAAACGCGAAACGTAACAAAGCAAACCATAAAACAATAAAAATGATACACTCGCGATGCGCTAACCCATTTCCATCTGCTGAACTTGCAGCCGTTCTCGAAGTATCGACTCAATGCTTTGCTGTCGTGAATTCGATACCAGTGGCTGCTCCAGGAATCGACGGAACAAGGTTAGAATGCGCTGCGGGCTTTAAGATATATAAGGCTTGGTGAGCTTAGACATTTGGAGTCGTCGAAAGTTAACAAGTTGTTTTAGAGCAACGGCTCGCCAGTGCTTGCTTGTTCTGCCTCGTGATTAAAGACCAACTACAACGAAATTTGACTTTGGCTCAATTGGTCCAATGGAATTCAATTTTATTTTGTCTACAAACGAAAGGTTATAAATGAGTAGCATACACCACTTAAGCAATCTTGGCAGAGCTGCAGAGCTGCTAATTGTTTAATTTTCCTATTAAAAGCTTTCAAAAGCCTATGGCCTATCGAGATCTTCAGCGTGGCGAAATCTCGGAGATCATGCCGAGGAGCGGCGGCTGTTCCCAACTTTCTGTGTTTTGAACATCTCCGGCGAGTGATTATGGTGGCGGTGTTTTCAGCTTCTTTTATTTTTGCGACCTTTTCGTGACGTATTCACTAGTACTTCAAGCGGAAGATTTTGCACAGAGGCTTCTCTATATCGACATTATATAAAACTGGGTGCGGTCAAGAATTATGTTGCAATCGGCCTTCGAGCACAACTGTTGGAAGAGGACATGGTGCGTGTGCGTGTTTGTTTCAGTAAGAAAGCAGAAGTTGGAGGGGAGAGGTCACCGTTTCACAGTTGCACTATTCAGCCAACGTGTCTGCAACGAGAATCGCTCGCCCCGCGAAACGGGGTCGCAGGGTACGGAGCCTCCTTCCCATCATTGTCTACTTGTCAGTGTCATTGAGGTAACCTCTGCGGTCGACGTCCTTATGAAGTAATAATAAGACGCGAATATAGAGCAGGTAAAAGAGCCTTAAATAGCACTTTAATTCGCCCCTCATCGAAGGGAAACTGTTGCTAATTGCAACACGGTCCTCACCTCCGGCAGGAAGAATGCCAGCATATCACCTAAAGCTTGCCTGTCGTTCGTTCTACCCGACCTGTCACTGCCGCAATGTTACGTTTCAAATGAGGCTCTTAAAACGACAGAAAGCTGAGCTAGTTGGTAAGGATTCATTATGCAAAAAATAAAAAAAAGTGAGGCGTGCAGCGTTCCTGAGCATGCGCAGATGAGTTTTGTGTCTTCTTTCTTTTTTCGCCTCAGTGCTCCTTTCAGTTGATAGTCGGCGTTCGTGTTGTCCACTTCTCTACTCTTGTGTCCTGTCTGGACGCCTCACTTCTTTTTTGCATAATGAGGCTCTTAACAAATACGTAGCTGTAGCCTTAAAAAAACCCCAGTGCGCATGACTGAACGCTGAGCGTGTTGGTATGCATTCATTCTTAGGACGAAAATTGCGAAAGAGGTAGAAAGAGCAAGCGGACAGACTGAATGACACATTTATTTTGCATACGAACGCCGCAGCCGGTAATTGATCCCGCAGCATGATATATACTCGGCAGCGGAACGTTGCTACGAATTGTTGCATATCGATTGCAGCAGCGTTTGCTCTGTGCTTGCAGAACGTTGATAACACGGATATAAGGCATTATGCACTCGTTTCCTTCTATAGAAAATTGTCTTGGCGTCCTTGTGCCCACTTTATGCTGTTCCCAATACCTGCATTTCTTCCTTTGTCTCCTCCTTATCTCTCAGCGTTTTTTTTTTTCTTCTCTCCTCTGCAAGCGGGTGGGCGTGGGTTTTCTTTTAGGAGACAATTGGTAGCCCGCATTTCTTTCTGTGCGGGCTAACAATTTGCGTGTTTAAAATTTTTCTGCACGCAACTTTTCTGCATACTCGAAGAACATATAAGAGCATTTCGTACGTACTTCCAGGGCTTATACATAAATGATATTAGTGGACAAAACTTATCAACTAATCTGGGCGGGCACCAGACTGGTAACAATGTGATAAATATTGAAGAGGCGGCAGTGCTTATTCTGTAACGAAGAAAATGGAAGCATGGAGGGAACTTATTACTAAAGCATGCCCTCATTCCCGTCCTCGGCGCTAAAATTCACTGCATACTCGCAAAATGTTTTCTCTTTTATGCCGCCTTTGCAACTGGTTTATTACGCTGCGCGGACATTGCGCTCACCGGCGATATTAGGTGCTACATTAAGAATTAATTCAAGAGAGAGTTTGCCACCCCCCCCCCCTTTACATGTTCATACGTTCCTTTTCTTTGGCGCAGATATTAGACTTTTCAAGATTGAAAAATTAATGTCGAGTCTTGCGAAAGCCTCGAGATCATTATCAAGTTATTATTCGCACCATATAATTACGCAGTTACAGGTAGAGCGTGTGACACCAATGAAAAGGCAAATTTCAAAATTCTTCGCCGATATGACGTCTAAATGAGCCAGTGACCTAAGTGCTATGTACCGTTGCGACACTTCTCGGTATTCCATTGTGAGCGTGATCTAAAAGGGTGCCAAAGTAATGCGGACACAACATTGTGTCCGCGTCGTACCTCTGTCTCTCGTCCCTTTCGTGCGGTAAAAACCTAAAAGTTATGGAATACCAACATGCCCAAACCTACGCTCTTTCAAGCCCATTTTACGTGCCGCTCAGAACTATTGTTTGGCGGCCCGTCTCGTCACTGAGGATTTGCCTTTGAGCGAAAGTCTCTGTCAATGCATCCTCCTAGCATCCGATGTCTCAGCCTTGCGTGGCTAAAACTAAAATAGGTGACCTTGGAAGCGGCCTTGTTCTATGGTTGGAAAGCGCTTATACGGCGCCTCCTTTAAGCTACAGCGCAAGCGTCTGCGATCAGTTAGGCATTGTTTGTATACACTTCGCGCGGGAAACATATTGACGTCTCTTTTGCCGCCGCACTTGCAATACATGCAATTTAGCGGTTGCGAATAAATGCTGGTGAACTACGCTTACGCTTATGCAAATGTAAAACGGTTACTCTTATATCCATGAAGGCCAGCAAAGGGACGACGAGTGTACCAGCGCTGAGGTTTAGAAATTAAAGAAAGGCAAGGGAATTCCCCTTCATTTTGTAAAGTAATAAACAAACATATTTTTCTTCCGCCAAGTCAATGAAGATAGAGTTTTGAACGAATGCTTGCTTAAACTCAGCTTAGAACAGGACGACACGACAAAGATGCGCACGAAAAGAAAATGCTAGCTTTATGGGCACCGTGCTTCAAGCGCACCCAGCAAGCCACAGCCGCTTCCCAAATCGCGTTTTCCTTTGTGTGCCGTTTAAAAACAGCAGCCCTACCATCGGGATCGCCTTTGTCGGGCAGGCACTGAAATGGTCGGACATAAGGGCTTGCGCCCTCGACTAGCGTCGTGCTGTCGCCGCATTAATAGCAAATGAGCTCTTCGTTCACGACGCAGGGCGTTTGTTGCCCCTTGTCTGGTCAGGCCTTTTGTAAACAAAAATGCTATTAGTAATTAAGCGTGAGCTGTTCAGGCGCGCCGTACCGCTCAGAAACAGCGTGCATGTGAAAACCTTCAGCGCATTAAAATCCGGCCACAAGACTCGCACTCGCGCCAACGGCTGGAAATAAGCTGTACCTCAATTTCTAGCACTTTCGTTAATTGGTTCGGTCCAACAGCTAAGCCATTAGTTCTCCGACACAAAAGTGCCTGCTTTCGTGTTTAAGGAGCGGATGCGAACTCGTTAGTTGGCGCCAGGTAATGAATTCCGTAGGTCTCATAAGCAATCTTTCTTCGAGGCGCAGAAAACATGTGCGCTACATTGAGACAGCGCTCGCAGAATCGTTGGGGCTGTGTTGTGTACACCATCTCAGGGCGTATTCTCGGTTCAGCGTTAATACAACGGCATGTTTCTAATTCTGTGATTAAGCAATTAAAGCTCAGAACGGTTCACGTGAGCTTTGCAGGAATGAAAACAGCGTCTTTCATTTTAGACTGGTAAGGTATACCAAAAGTGTGCGTGAGTATCTAAAAGAAACCCCAACCAAAGTTATACCATTCTTCAGTGGAGAGAGGGAGATAGAGAAAAAGAAAAGGCAGGGTGGTTAACCATGGCGGACGTTCGGTTCGCTACATTTCAACACGGGAAAGGAATGGGTGGAGAGGAAAGGGTGGGAACGAGCACTGATTGCGCGCCCACGTGGAAATGCAATTCTAATCTATATACTCGTGAAAGTTGCCGAGTCACGTCGACTCCAGGAACTGCAGTAATATTCCAATTGGTTTCTGCAATAGCCTACGCTATACTGAAAAAGAAAAATAGAAAACACGTCACAAAAGATTCAAGTGACAAAAAGATAGGTTCAAAGGAAAGGCGTACGTTGAAAACACTCGCTCGTATCTTTACCAACCATCCCGAGGTTTTGCTAGGGTTCCCCGAAATGTATGCGCTGCACAAGTTCCCCTCTTAATAAATAGTTCATTTAATCCACAACTAAAGATCGCTCTGTGCCCTGCGTAGCGAAGGCAGTCGAAGACGCCCTCTGTCGGGTGCCACTGTCCTGCGAGCTTCGCCTGCGGCCTCCCTCAATCAAGCCACACGCGCTCGTTTCCCATTGGTGGAGCAGCTCCCCGGTGGGAGTTCGTGCGCGCGCAGGTTGGCAGGCGGGCGCACTCAGCGTGCCGTGATGGGCGCCGCTGGTGTTCCCCCTTGTTGAAACGCTTGCGGCGTCCAAAGTGACCAGCGCGGTACTTGAATGTAGGCTACGTGGCAATATGTTTCTCCCCGAGTATGCACGCCTAGAGGCGAGTTTCTTTTAGTTCAATACGTCGTGTTGCAATGAGTAAATTTTGTATTAGCCGACCTAGGGCTGGAATGAAAAGAAAACAAGAAAGGCGCGCCGCTTGCAGGAAACGAGGGGAGGTCGGTTATTTAATACGGCGTCTTAATTTGATCCCCGTTTGTCTGCTAAAATGAATCCCCATCTTGTCGTCCCCAGGTTCGGTAAATGACGCGTTGCTTGAGGACGAGCGCGCGCGCATCTTAAAGCGCCGAACACCCTAAACTTGGCTATATTGGGAATGCTTTTAGCTTCGTGAATAGGGTTATCTTACCGAAATTTGTTCGTAAGCTGGCTTTGTGAACCCGTCCGCAGCACTTTTGCACTCCCTCGTACGTCGGTCGCAATTTCCAAGAAACTGAGGAAGTGCTCCACGCGCCGTGTACTGTAAATGTAGGGCGCACGTCTAGCACATTGCCGGAATCCGGGCCCAGTCACTTGATAGCTGTAAAGTCACGAAACAGTAGCAAGAAGTGATCGCCAGGAGACGCCATTGAATCAGCGAAGACTCTCTATCGTAGGCACTCTTGGACCGTTTTCTTTATTTATTTATCTATATTTTCTATAGCTTGTTTGACGCATATTTCGCCGCTTCAAGGGGGCTTATGTCCTCAGACAGGCAAAGGGCAGCCTTTTATCATGCGTCCTCCGCGACGATCCCAGACAAAGATCAAAAGGACGAAACCTCGACGAAGAGACGACCATATATATTGATGCTTGTGCGTGTTGAAAACATACAGAACCGAGCTTGTCTGAAACACCGAACCCATTTTTCTCAATTTTTGCAACGCTTGTCGTTAAGACCACGCGACGAAAGAAAACTTACAAGGCAAATTTTAGGAAAAAATATAGGCAGTGGAAAGTATATTGGCTTCATATTTTTCTTAATTTCTGTATTTGAAAGCTCAGAACAAAAGCGTCTGGAATGCCCATGCTGAGAAAACAGAACATGCAGTTTGGGCAACCTCGCTGAATAAAAAGGAGCCTAAAATAGCAAACCCTTTGCGCAGACATGTTCTATATATAACGCACGTATTATTTTCTGTGGACCAATAGAAGTGTGCTTATTTGCTTTGTGTTATGTGTACTAGAATGTGACGAACAGCACGGAAATCAGGAATAAATCCTGGTTGAAAAAAAAACGCGTGTCATCATTGCGCATTTTTTTTTTATCGTACAGGCCAATAATTCCTACTTTCCAACTATACACTTTCCAACAGGATACACTTTCCTTACGCCGTCTTTCTCCTCGTTGAAGATTGGCATGAAATTCTGGGGTTTTACGCGCCATAACAACGGCATCATTATGACGCACGCCGTAGAGGGGGGGTCTCCGGAATAATTTGGTTGCCTGGGGTTCATTAACATGCACCCAATATGCACCCCCCTTTCAGCCAGTCGGATTTCATGGATCATTTGCATGACTCATTAAAATACGTGTTCAGCGTGCATCTACAATGCATTCGAATATTAGGCGGCGATTTTAATTACCCCGGTATAAATTGGACAACGTCCTCTGTGAACTGTTCGACCAATCGTCACGAGTGTGCCCACTTTCTTCATACAATAAGCACGTTCGACTTGGTCTAGCTGGTACACAAGCCGACTAGAGGCGAATATGTTCTTGATTTGCTATTCATAAACACTCCAGGCAAAACTCGTACAAATGTAGTTCAGGAAATTAGCGACCACAGACTCGTTCACTGTACACTTCCACTGTCCCTTGAAGCAAAATTTACTGTCACAAAGCAGATACTAAACTACTCTAAAGCTTACACCACTAAAATGAACCGAATGTTGGATGAGTTCGCCCCCATGTTCAAAGTCACGTTCCATATCCGGACAACAAATGAGAACTGGATCGTCTTCCGCGATAAAACGAACGAAATTGAACTTGCTTGTATCCCCAAAATAACCATTAAAATCAGAACGGATGCGCCGTGCTTCAGACGAGATGTTAAAGAAACTTCTTAATAGGAAAAAGAAGAGCATGTCGAACAGCGAACAAAACAAACGCTGACAGGGATTGGCAAAAATACAAAGAGGCGCACGCTACTGCTGAGACAGCAATTAATGAGGCTAAAGACAATTTCTTTAATTACACCTTATCTAAGTTATTAAAAGCTAACCCTGCAAAATTTTGGCGAGTGATTAATCCTAAAGATGAACGCGCAGCTCCTTTAATAAACGACGAAA
Organism: Dermacentor albipictus; assembly: GCF_038994185.2. NCBI lineage: Eukaryota > Metazoa > Arthropoda > Arachnida > Ixodida > Ixodidae > Dermacentor > Dermacentor albipictus. The sequence continues at coordinate 262,947,707 of NC_091821.1, read as the reverse complement.
GCGGTAACGCTGCCCCGCGGAAGCCACAGCCGATGCCTTTAATAATTCCGGTTCTGAAAATTTCACTAATGAGTGACCGTTCCAGGCTATTCTTGAGGGCCTGGAACGGTCATGTGCAGAATCCCATGTCATGGTGGAGCTAGTTACTGGCCTTCACGACTACATACATGAGCAAACATACACAGACGCAATATTCTTTGATTTTAGAAAAGCTTTTGATGGTGTTGCGCTTAGCCGATTGATTAAGAAGGTCGATAACCTAGGATTAGATTCTAACACAACCCGTTGGTACCCATGTGCAGAAGTAACCATAAGAGCACCAGGCGTAGCCCGTGCTATTGAACGGTAGTCACCTAATTCAAGCCATGCTCCTGACGGGATCAACACTAAACTTCTGAAAATGATAGTGCACGTTTCATCCATTTTACTGTTGCTCATCTTTCAACAGTCCTTAGACTACGAGATCATTCCCGATGACTAGCAAATGGCTCATGTCATCCCCATATTCAAATCCGCTAATAGCACAAGGCCTAATAGTTACCGACCATTATCACTTACCTGTATTTCCAGCAAACTTTTAGAACACATTATTTTCTCAGACATTATGGCTCATTTAAATACAGATAACTTACTTTCTGACAGCAAGGATGGCTTCAGGCACAAAAAATCTTGTGAAGCACAATTGGTGGAACTAGTTACTGGCCTTCACGACTACATACATGAGCAAACATACACAGACGCAATATTCTTTGATTTTAGAAAAGCTTTTGATGGTGTTGCGCTTAGCCGATTGATTAAGAAGGTCGATAACCTAGGATTAGATTCTAACACAACCCGTTGGATTGCCGAATTCTTAACTAATTGATGTCAACGAGTTGTTCTTAAGGAACATACATCTGGAACCACACATGTCATCTCAGGAGTGCCAGAAGGGTCTGGGACCATTGCTTTTTCTCATTTATATTAATTATATGACTGGTAACATAGGTTCTCAAATTAGACTGTTTGCTGACAACTGCGTCATTTACAGGCAGATATCAACTCCCGAGGATGTCACTGGCTTACAAACGGACCTAGTGCAACTCAGCCAGTGGTGTAAGGCCTGGTATATGGAGATAAATGTAGAAAAAAACAAATCTTATTACATTTTCTACACTTACTAATACTCCTCGAACCGTTTACGCAATAGACAATACAGGTATAGAGAGAGGGCAAAGTTTCATGTACCTGGGCGCCTATTTAACCATAGATCTAACTTGGCACACACACATATAATATCTAATCAAGAAGCCATTTAAAAAATTCGGATTAATCAAACATTGTTTGTATCCTGCCAACTCAGAAACGAAGCTTCGCGTTTACACATCTCTCATCCGGTCTTTGCTAGAATATGCATGGATAATATGGCACCCAGGTACTGTTACAATCAGGCACGTACCAAAGGGGGGGGGGGAGGCCTGGGCGCCCCCGCCCCTCGAAATTAAGTGGCATACCTCCCCCCCCCCCCCCCCCCCTGCCCACGCCACCACTCCTCACACACATTCCTAAAGCACCGCCAAATCAATCTTGCGACTTGACAGCTATTCGGCGGTCAACATTTGGCTGCCTTTTTCACTCCTTTTGGATGGCGGTAGTTGCGGCCATCTCCTGGGGTGTGAAGGCCAGTTTTATTATCGATTCGGTGCCCGCGCGATTAACTCGAGATGCGTTCAGTTGTCATGATCTGTTGCAAGGGTCACGCGCATCGCTGTTCCTTCGTTAGTTCAACCTTCTTTGTTTACACTCATCCAGGGACCAGGAAAGGGATTCACTTCGTATTAAGCTGGTCTGTAGGTACTTGGAACGAGTTGCTGCCGGAGAAAGCACCAGCTGTGTTTAACTTTTCCTTTTGTCTCATTACTTCCTAGAATGATGGCTCGCCGCGACGCTGGCATATCCTCGGAACCATATATCCATGATATGGGTTAGAAAGGTGGAAAATAGGATCATGCGAAACAGCGTCCGTCATCAAACCCTACAATAACCGTTAAACCCATAAGCAATATGAATGTCACCCGTTACCTCGTCTGGTTTTTCCCTAATTGTACAGCACTTTTCGCGAAAATTGGCAACTAGAAACAAGAGTCGCAATGAGTTTAGAAATTACGCGATCTACTAAGGGCGAGATCTGAGGCAACAGCCAAACAGCAAGGAAAACGAAAATTAACAAATTTAACCATTGTTTGTGAAAATATTTATGGGTGAACATCTTTTTGTTTAAAAAGGAAGTAGAAAAAATGCCACCAAAGTTTTGAATGACGCTTCTACTGTTATCCGTCGAGCCGCCTGACGTAGCCGCTACTCTGCTGTGCTTATGGGAGTGTCTTTCTAACTTTTTGCGGTGGACGCAGTACGTCTAGAACCGCAGCGTTCGGCGCTCTACGCGGTTGTACGGGACCGGCGGCCTCGCATCGTTACACAACTTCCCAATTAACGATACGAGTCGGTTTTGGCACTTGGTAGAGCAGTAAACGAAGGATTAAAAAGAACTGTGACTGTTCCGCAAGTATATATTCCTCTACAATTCTTCTGGAGCTAATTCAAAAAACGCTATAGCTAGAAATTTTTATTTTACACTTATTTCGCTTGTTTACTTGTCCTTGGCAGTGTTCTTCCTGCGCTTCTTTCCTGCGCGAGTCCATTTGATGTTATTCCTTGTTTGTCATGTAAAGGAGAGGTGTATCTCACAGGCGTACCTGTGATATACACCTTATTTCATTTCTCTTTCGCGGGTTTCCGCGTTTTTATAGCGAGTAGTAGGCATTATTCACGTTTATACCAGTAAAAGTACCCGCTCCCTCCTTATCTTCATAGAAAAGTTACCTTGGCTTGTCCCCCCCCCCCCCTCCTCCCTGAAAAAAAATCCTGGGTACGTGCCTGGTTACAATGCGGAACCACATCGAGTCAGTTTCCTCATGTATACTTTCATCATTTTCACCCTATACGAGCCTATCATTCTTAAAAGGCAGCATCAACATTCCCGCTCTGAACACCCGATGCAAATATTCGCGTTTAACCTTCTTTCATTCTTTATATTACGGTGAGTCAACATTTGCAACCAATTGCATTAAACCGGCACATCACATTTCATCCAGGTGAGATCATGAACACCAAGTGCAATCCACATTTGCTCGTGCACTAAAGTACCAATGTTCACCTCTAGTGCAACCCGTAAACGAACAGAACGCGATACCAGAAAACATGGTCGCTTGCACTGGTGCAGCTAGTTTTCAAAGGGAACTTCTGGAGCACCTCCATGAACAACGGCCAAATTTGTGTGTATGCGTCTCTGAGAATAATATAATGTGTATTTTTTGTCTTCACTCGTGCACATTTAAGTGTGTCACTCAACCTTTATGCTTATCGATTCCTAGATTCATTTCAGTGTTCCTGTTATTTATGCGCATTCGAAATTGTGCAATATTTCTGGCGTTACGCCTGATTTAAATATGAATAGCATCCTGAAAGTGGCGTTAAACTTCCTTTACACCACGGTGTTTTCCTTTTAACCAACTCATATCTTTCTTTTTCTTCTTGTTTGTTCAGTGGTTTCTGTATTTGACACAATGATAGTGTATTGCACCCCCCCGCCCCCCATGCAATGCCCTTCAGTGCTTAGGGTACCTAAATAAACAAATGAATAAATTAACGTTTTTTTTTTCCTATTCCGCCCCCATCGAAATGCGGCCGCCGCGGCCGGGATTCGACCCGGCGCCCTCGGGTTTAGCAGCGCGACGCCAAAGCCACGCTACCACAGCAGGTCATGGTAGAAAAGTGTTCCGCCATTGTTTATTTCATAAGATTTACCAGAACAATTCATTCCTTAAGGTTAGGCTACTAACGAAAGCATCCTAGAGTTCCACACGCATTGATCCCCATCATAAAGTAGGTATTCAATTTTCAAACACTAAACGCTATCGCGACTCATTTAATCCCAGTGCATGTTCGTGTTGGAATCACCTTCCACTCAATGTTGTCGCAATGAGAGATATCATTGCGTTTAGAAGTGCTGCTACGAACCTGCACTGTCACTAACTACGTGGTTGTCAAATGTATTCTTTTATATTCTTGCCGCTGTTGTATAGCATTTATCATTTTACCGACTCCTATCTCTAATGCCCTATGGCCTTGAGAGTAAATAAATAAATAAATAAATAAATAAACAAATAAAAATGTTAGAACGGAGAAATGTCGGTTAAATAACTAAGTTTCACTGCAGTCTAATTAGCGGAACAAAATCTAACCTCTTCGGCATCGTATCTCCCATTGATCGCTTGCCAAGTCAAATACACGATACGATCCATGCATCGTAATCTTCCGCTTGGGGACAATTAAGACTCGCTTTGCCACAAGTACGCGCGCCCGCGCATACCACCGGCGATATCGGCTGCGACGGAATTTTTTCCGCCGGCAGCGCGCGGTTTCCTGCTATCTCTTGGCCTGTCGTGAACTCGACCGCCGAGGCCGGTTCCGCTAACGCGACGGCGGAATAGTTTCGGGGTGCGTCACGCGGCGCTTCGTCTTCGTCGCTCGCGTGTTGCGCGGCGCGCGACAAGACGGCTCGCTCATTTTTTCTCGGGTGACTACGAGTGCGTCTTCAGAACCGAGCAAACGTTTGCGAGGCATTCAAGCTGAATCCACGAGTGTGGGTGGGGGACACCTACGTTAGGTCGCCTCTCGTAGTCGTCGTGCCTTTTGCGTTATTTGGGCATTTCAATTAAAACCGCAGTTGGTTTCTCCTATGCGTTCCTTGGCTTCATTGTACGTCGGCGTCGTGTAGTTGGAACAAAAATTTAACACTTTGCTTTCCCCTTTTGCTCCTTCCTTAATGAGTGACACCAAACAGATTTAGAGTAATAGCGGACGTCCATACGGGTTTTCATACGACATCCGGACTGATAATAGAAGCAAGCTTTAAGTACATTTATTCATTTGCAGAATACCTGAGTCGCCTCGAAGGCATTGTCGCAAGGGGAAAGTTAAAAATGCTAGCGATCTTGGCCTGGCTGTTCGCTTCACATGCCACTCCAGGTGCTTGGCGATGATTATGATGTATACAGTGATGGACACTTAACAGCACATACAGTCACACACACATCCACATACACTATAGAGACACAAAGTTTCATGATGGCTCGTGGCCCACAAGGCTGATAATGATCTCAACCTGGCTCAATAGAAGAAAAACGGCTAGTATTCCTGTGATTTTGTAGTTTCCTCGTAAGCGGTGACGCACTAAAACGTTAGAAAAGACAATGGCGTGGATGCTACTAGCTTGTATGGTGAGTATTACGCTGGGACTTATTTGCCCTTACTTCGAAGTATATCGAATCAAATGCCTTTCGAGGATTTAATGTCCACATGCTTTCTTTTAGTACATGATTTTTAGGAGATGTTGACACCTATAACTTGCGCTGGCACATAAAATGAGGCGAACGTTAAACAACCCCTTGGGGTCGAAATCATTCCGGACTCCCCCACTATGGCGTGCCTCATAATCAGATCGTGGTTTTGGCACGTAAAACCCCATATTTTTTTGGAGATAAAATGAATATATAATAATAAAAAAAGAAGCGTGACTATGCTCAACAAATGACGGCGCTGTACAGATTAAAGACCGCAGAAAAGCATATTAAGGTCACGTGACCACATATTTTCAGGTTACAGGAAAACGTTTAGGGTAATGTCCCAAAAGGCCACAAAAAGCAACATTGCGTAAAACGCCTGAAATCAGCCTGTAATGTTTAAGCGATGTGGCTTTTAATGTCACCTTTGTATTTAACAGGATGAAGGAGGAGTCATCTTCACTGAAGAGATTTCCTACAAATGTTTTCTTCGGAAAATCATGTTCCTTACGGCTTTCTTTGTTTCATTGCCCTGCTGACGTATGTATACATATGACACATTTTCGAGCCCGTTACAGCACGCTTCTCCCCCTCCTTCCGCTAAGACATTCTCCTTCAACACGCAGCTTTATGTGGCGGACGCTTTCTACAACGTTCTGCTTTGCGCTTAGGAACCTACCCAGGTAAGGAAGCGTGTAAAAGCTCGCTGAAAGCGCAGAACAGGCAACATTTTTTTAGAGCGCAGCTCTTAGGTGCCCGTTCCTGCGGCGAGCGTCGGAGTCGGCGTCCCTCGTAACCGAGCGAACGAGCACAGCGAAGGATGAAAGATGGCGATAGCGAAGAGAGCGGGAGTAGGAAAGCCGTGGAGGACGGTGCAGAGAAACGATGAGACTGAAAGCGGAGGAGGATGGCAAAAGCGTGAGAAGCGTCGTCGTCGTCGTCGTCGTCATCATCATCATCATCATCATCATTCTATTTTATGTCCACTCCAGAACGAAGGCCTCTGCCTCCGATCACTAATTACTTCGGTCCTGCGCAACCGATTCCAACTAGCACCCGCGAATTTCCAAATTTCATCGCGCCAGCTAGTCTTCTGTGTCCAACGGGCCCGCAACGCGGCGGAGAGGCTCGGCCTCTCTGTCCCGACGTGGGAGCGGCCCGCTGCGCGCTAGTGCGTGCCTTAATGGACCCTAATAAAGTTTTTCATACATCCATCTAGCCTTCTGCCGTCCTCGAGTGCGCTTCCCTCTCTAGGCACCCATACTGTAACCCTAATGGTGCACCGGTTGTCTAACCTACGCACTTCATAATCTGCCCAGCTCCATTTTGTTCTCTTTATGTCAGTTAGAATATCGTCTTTACCGATTTGCTTTATGATTCAAACCGCTCTCTTACTGTCTCTTAACGTTATGGCTAGAATTCTTCGATCCATAACTCTTTGCGCGGTCATTAACTTGTTCCCGTGCTTCTTTGTCAGTCTCCAAGTTTCTGCACCATATGTGAGCACCAGTAAAATGCACTGATTGTACACCTTCTTTTTCAATGATAAGGGTAAGCCTCCAGTCAGGAGCTGACAATGTCTGCCGTATGCGCTCCAACCCATTTTTATTCTTCTGTGAATTTCCTTCTCATGATCAGTGCTCCTTATGAGTAATTGACCTAGGTAAACGTACTCCTTCACAGATAGAGGCTGACTGGTGATCCTGAACGCTTGTTGCCTTGCACGGCTATTCATCATTATCTTTGTCTAATGCATATTAATCTTCAACCCCACTCTTACACTCTCCCTGTTATGTCCTCGATCATATGTTGTAACTCGTCTCCGGTGTTGCTGAACAGGATAATGTCATCTGCAAACCAAAGGGTGCTGAGGTATTCGCCGTTGATGCTTACTCCTAAGCCTTCCCAGTTTAAGAGCTTGGATACTCCATCCAAGCACGCAGTCGATAGCATTGGAAAGATTGTGTCTCCTTGTCTGACCCCTTTCATTATAGGTATCTTTCTGCTTTTCTTGTGGAGAATTAGGGCAGCTCTGAAATATATGTAAATATTTTCCAAGATATTTAGGTAAGCGTTCTGTACTCCTTGATTAAGTGATGCCTCTATGACTGCTGGTATCACTATCGAATCAAATGCTTTTTCGTAATCTGTGAAAGCCAGATAGAGAGGTTGATTGTGCTCTGCGGATTTCTCGTTTACCTGAATATTGACATGAATGTCATACATTGTAGAGTATCCCTTCCTGAAGCCAGCCTGTTCCCTTGGTTGACTAAAGTCCAGCGTTGCCCTTATTCTATTGGAAATTATCTTAGTGAATATGTTATACAATATTGGCAGTAAGCTAATGGGCCTATACTGTTTCAGTTCTTTAACGTCTCCCTTTTTGTGGATTAGTATAATGTTTGCATTCTTCCATTTCACTGGGACCTTTGAAATCGATAGACACTTCGTATAGAGAGCCGCCAGTTTTTCAAGCGTTGTAACTCCTGCATCTTTGACTAACTCGACTGTTATTCCATCTTTTCCTGCCGCTTTTCCCTGTTTCATGTCTTGCACGGCGCTTCTAACGTCATCGACAGTTATAGAAGGAGTCTGCAACCTGTTCATTACTGCTTCGAATGGAGGCATCGTGGCTCCTCTGGGTACTGTACAAGTCAGTATAGAATTATTGCGCAGCTTTTACTATACCGTCGAGATAGCTGATGATATTACCCTGCTTATCTTTCAGTGCATATATTTGGTCAGTTTTTCTCACGTTATAATTTAGCATATCCCTTATCTTCTCCTTTTTGATCAGTTTTGAAAGTTTCGCAAATTCTATCTTATCTCTTGAGTTGGACACTTTCATTCTTTGTCGTTTCTTTACTAGGTCCTTTGTTACTGGGGAGAGCTTGCCTACTAGTTGCCTTGGTGCCTTACCTCCCACTTCACTTGCTGCCTCTGAAGCTAACCTAGTTACGGTCTCATTTATTAGCTGTATGTCATCATCATCTCTCTGTTCTAAGGCTGCATATTTGTTTGCAAGTACCAGCCTGAATTTCTCTGCTTTTACCCTTACTGCGTCTAGGTTGGCCTGTTTCTTCCAGACCAATTTTACTCTTTCTCTTTTCAAATTGAGGTGAATCCTAGACCTCGCCAACCTATGATCACTGCACTTTACCTAACACTTCATCATCCATCACAATGCTGGGATCGGCAGAAAGTATGAAATCGATTTCATTTCTTGTTTAACCATTAGAGCTTTTCTAGGTCCACTTTCTGTTGCTGCGCTTCCTGAAAAAGGTGTTCATTATTCGCGCGTATTCCTTTCCGCGAATTCTACCAGCATTTCTCCTCTAGAATTCAGAGACTCGAGGCAGTAGTTGACAATTTCTTGTTCATCAGCCTGCCTTATCCCCACTTTTGCATGGAAGTCGCCCTTACTACAGTATACTGAGTTTGCACTTTTCTCATCGCTAATTCAACATCTTCATAAAACTGAACTACTTCATCATCATCGTGACTGGATGTTGGAGCGTAGACTTGTACTACCTTTAATGTACACCTCTTATTAGGTTTGATTACGACTACTGCTACCCTCGCATTAATGCTGTAGAATTCGTCGATGTTGCCCGCTATGTCCTTATGGATTAGGGATCCTAGCCCGTATTGCTTCTTATCTGGGAGACTTCTATAGCAGAGGACATGGTCGTTAGTCAGCACTCTATAAGCCTCACCAGTTCTACTAATCCTACTAAGGCCAGAGATATCCCAAACAATGCGTGATAGTTCCTCAAAGAGTCCCGCTAAGCTAGCCTCACTCGACAAAGTTCGGGTGTGAAATGTTGTCAGGGTCAGTTTTAGGGCCGCGCAAAATGGGATGTGTGGTGACGATGGCTACAGGATGGCGCCAGAGTAGCGCACGTCGTCTGTTCACGGATGACGCCACCGATACCATATATGGAAACAAAGCACTGCATGAACGGAGGTGTCTGCAGCGGCTGCTGTTAGTCGCGCCCACGCGTCACCCGCGCGCTGCTTTTCGCGATCTCCCGATCAGCGAGGCAGTCCTGCCACACTTCGCTCCGCTTGCAACGTGCCGCACATGACAGCTTGTCCGCGTCAGCCAATATATCGCGAAATGAAAACACGTATACAGCTGCGCTCAAATTTCGCATCGATAAGCATTGTAATCATCGGTTAAATTTTTATTCTTATATTCATTTCACTCTTAACGGCAGTTTGCGAAAACTGGCTTATTCCTCGAATGCTCTCTTATTACCCCATGTTACCATTTTTAAGCACTTAACAATTTATTGTTTCTGGAGAAGCCGGTGGCAATATGTTTGCCAACATTCGCAGTTATGATTATTTGGCGGGCCCTTAATTGCACACTTGAAAGAGAGAAAAGAAAATAGGTTGTTTCCTCTTTTAGACGACTTGGTGAGAGCACACAAATGAAACGTGTATTCTAAGAAGCAGTGGCAGGAACGTTTGCACATCCACTAATACAAATCAATACATGTGCACAGCCATTTGTGAATGACAGAAAACAGTGACAGCGATAACAGGAATGCGAGGCGTAAACATTCTTGCTATCGCAGCGTAAACAGAACCCCGGAGGCTACCAGGCGTAAGTGGTATATCCGACGCAACGGCGAGTGCGTATGTGGCGAAACTGCGTCGCCATATATACAGGCCGCGGCATCGCGCGCGCTCGTAAAAGATGAGCCCAAGTAGCGAGAGCTGGGCGAGTTGACATATGTTCATGATCTGTCAGCGCAACAACCAAGGTTTATTCAAACGGCCGAGAAGAGGTCCAGAACCAATTGTCACCGATACCAACGAGGCCGGTTATGGAGGCAGCGGGCAATTGAAGCGCGACTAGGTGAGGAGGGAACAAACGTTGGTAAATAAAAACCGTTTTTAATTAAAAACAAGACACAAAACAACTTTATTCAAAGAACACAATATTTCGAATCAATTTCATACAGGCGTGGCAAGGAAGAAAATAATTATTTCACAATTCAACAATGGATACCCGTTTTTCAGCGCCGGCTGAAAAAAAGGCTGTTCACGACGCTATCAGTCGCAGTGATATGTGGCTCTTGTAGTATGCAAAATGACGTATTCGTAAAATTCACCTGATACGTACTCACGCCCACTTCGCATGTTGTGTTGTTTAGCTCGTCGATGTTTGCCAGAGTTGTGGTGGCTTTGTGCCAACGAGGTCTATTTCATCGTCGAGAACGTGTTCAGATAAAAGTAGTGTTTTGCGACCGCCAGATAATTTTTCATTCAGCGGCCTTCGTGTGGCAACGCTTGCCGGCGGGCTTGCCGTTCGACGATGCGACTAGCACCGAAAGCTTTCTTCGGCCTGAAAAGAAACAATGCTCCGTGCGCGCGTGCGATAGCGACACCCACACGGCTGGCGGTCCGCGGCATCGCTTTGTGCGCCAATAGCTCTAAACGACCATCGCGTCAAATTGCGGGACATTTGACGATACTGCCGTAATGGCAGGGCACCAAAAATAAATTTCGCGCCTTCGGCGACTTAGGTAACGTCGCTTGCTTTTTTTTAACGGACATGCCGTCACGTAATCTTTTGTTCCGCCGAAAGTGTTGCCTGGTCACACAGATGTCGCTAAGTCCCATGCATGAACAATCGATGAACCACCATGTTTTGAACGTGTAGGCTTCATGGAAGCTTCTCTACCAGCACCAACAGACAACGACGAAAAATAACTTAAAGCTTCAGTCAATAGACAGCAGCTGTCATCGCCTCTTCTTTTTCGTATTTGTCTCTTGTTGCATTCACAGATCAAGAACAAAGGCGAGATGGCGCGCGAGAACGGATGGATGGATGGATTTTAAGAGCGCCCCGTTTGGAACGGGACGTTGGGTTGCGCCACGAAGCTTTTGCTATTACATTGCCTAATGTCCTACCTAGGTTAAACAATGAAAAACAAAAAAAAACACTATGAACTAACACGGCCAAATTTTCTGATCCCCTATTGCGAACTGTGATTTTGTACGTCTCCGTCTTTTGTCGTTTCCCTACTTTTGTTCCACCAATCCTCCAATCGCCTCTTACTAATGCCTATTGCGGGCATGTTAAACGGCATGAGTAGCCGTGGCGCCACCTAGCGGTGACGGTTTTCAGGGATCACCTTCGAAAAAGCCCCAGGAATACGCCAGAAACGCCGTCGCCTGTTTGCACCGACTGAGTTACACTAGTTAGAGCGCAAGACTCTTGCAAGCACTACAATATTTGCTACCCTTATAGGTGTCCAAACTGCTGGCCCTGTAATCTATAGAATTACTCAGTAATAAAACAAATGATATCTAAATATTTTCATTGTAACAAATACCCGTCATCAGGAATACAATATTCTTAATAAAGCAAGCCTTTCTAACTTTTCTGTGCCTACTTTCGTATAGCCATTAGGACGACCCAAAACGGCCAAGTTTCGCCACCCCGCCGATTTGCGTGAGGACGACTACGTGACGTACGTGCATAGGACAGATTTTCGCTGCAGCCTGCCTCAGAACACTTCCGTGTAAAAAGAAAGCAAGGAGCAAGTTGGCAACTGTTACCGGAAGGAGCACAACGCCTGCCTACACTTGAAGAAGGAGGGGACAGAAACGTATAGCAGTGCAAGATTCAAAGAGTAAAGTAAAACAATGACAAAGAATAGGGTACAGCAGTACAAACAGAAGACATCACCGCGCCATTAAAATAATGTTTAAAAATAGATGAATAATGTCCGTTGTCTTGTGAATTAAGTACAAATAAATCAGTCAATCAAGTGGTATACATACATAAGGTAAACGAAGTCATTTGGCAGCCTAGTGCTTACAGGGGCATAACCCAATGATGGTCATCACTTTTTTCACTATAGTTCTCCCTGCTTTCTCGTACAAAATTAATTGGATTAAACGTCCCTAATGGCCCGCCGCGGCAGCCAGTGACTACTGCGGTGTGCTACTGAGGTCGTGGCTTTCATGCTGGCCGCGGCGGCAGCATTTCGATGGGGGCCAAGTGCAAAAACGCTCGCTCGCTTAGATTTAGGTGCACGTTAAAGAAGTCCAGGAGTCTAAATTAACCCGGAGTCCCCCGTATACGTCGTGCCTCACAATCATATCGTGGTTTTCGCCCGTAGAACCCCAGAATTTTTGAACGTCCTGAAAACAACAGTCTTACGGGAGAAAGCCGTAGTGTTGGGCTACCGATTAATTTTGAGCAGCTGGGGTTCTTTAACGTGCACACTAGTCTAAATAGACGTACGTAGTACAGACTATCTACTTCTATATCGTCTTTCGGATACCGTTTGTGCTATACATCACGTAATGCAATACCAACTAGCCCATCAGTCGTTTCTTTTGCACATGAGTGTTTTTGCATTTCGTCCCCGTAGAAATACGACCATCGCAGCAGAAAATCGAACCCGTGACCTAGCTTGCGCTCAATAGCAGGATGCTACAGCCACTGTCACCATCATCATCATCATCGTCGTCGTCGTATTTTCATGTCCACTGCTGGACGAAGGCCTCTCCCTGCGATCTCCGAGTACCCCTTCTCGACCTTCTCGTTGTACCGGAGACTCGTATGAGCGAAATGAATGTAACGGCAGTCAAGAATGCGCCCGTTCGCCGACCCGCTCTCGGCATTGGCGAAAGTCAGCCAGGCGTCCCTTTATGCGTGGCGCCCGAACTGCATGGCAGCTCGCCGTTGCCTCAACCCCGCGCCGCCGAGCGCTGACAAATCCGGCGCCCGCCGGGCCGCAGCGGGTGAATGAAGATCGGTTACACTTTCGCAACGCACCCACGGCCAAACATCCGACGCGCTTGCCGCTGGAGCCGTGAAGGGCGTCGCTTGATGTTCCGCCAGAATGCCCCGGGTTGGGCACAGCAGCGACGAGGAGGATGCACCCTCGGTATCCAGTGCGCGATCCGTCCGCTGCCCGGCGGCGTTTCCCAGAATGCGCGGGCCGCCGCCTGCTCCTCGCGAGCAGCCCCACTGGCCCCACAACCACCTGGTGAGTGCCACCCGTTTCCGCAGTACGTGCTCAGTGCATTTCGCGCTTATTTTCGAAACAGCCGTGACAGCTGATGCGTGACTTTCTGCTACGTCGATTTCTGTTGCTTCGTAGCTGGCGCTGCCTTTTCGTACGCGCAGCGCGTATCTAACGGGACAGACACGCGCTTTGCTCCGAAACGTCCGCGCGTGCGTTATCGGGGTCGAGGCCGATTTTGCGTTGTCTCGTATACCGGCACGAACGTCGTGCCAGCCCTGAAAGGCGTGACTCGGTACCCGAGTTAGGAAGCCAGTTTTTATTTGTGGATGTTGAGAAGAAATTTGTGGACTGGCGCTTCTCGGCCACGACGCAGCTTGAGAGAAGGAAAACATTGGCGTAAACACGAAAACGGGGGGAAATATGCACGGTGGCCGCAACCCATTTTCCAAAGAAACTGTCACTCTGGCTATCCTGTTCATTGGAAGCCAAGACATGTATTTCTTTTCTTTCTTCTTTTTTGTCCCAACAGTATCCGAATGACACTGGCAATTCGCACGACGCATTTGAGGCAGACAATACGTTGTAACAATGTTGTGTTAAACTATACTAAATAGGACTATTCAGCACGGTAGTCGCTTTCTTTTTTTGCTCCAGTTCACTGGTCGGCCATTCATCAGCAGCTTAAGCGAAACGGACTTAAGCTGGAGGTCGTGGATGTGCATCGCGGCCACGTGTGGCCGAATTTCTGGGCACGGACTACTACAGCGCGCGTAAGATGGAATTTTAATGCACATAAGAAGACCCAGATAACTGAAGTTAATTGCTGCGCACTCCATTATGGCACTTCTGAGAGCCGGGGTTTAGATTCGAGACATTGGAAACCATGAATAAATCCTGACACTCCTCTCGTGTGTAGATCGTGGGGCTCTGTTTAAGCAATTTCGCAATTGTTCAACGTCGTATTAGAGTATTGCATGTACGAGGAAACTACGCTATTAAAAATAATTGTTTCAAGCAATGTGTATGTTAAGATACCATATGCAAAGGGGTTGCTGCACATTGTCTTGGGAGGAGACTTTTTCACCGCCACAAAGACTGGGAAACATGCATTACCAACTACTGCAACGTAACGAATTCCGCACGTTCACCTCTCAGTGATGCGTATAGATTCTCTTCATGCTTGTAGTCTAATAATCTCTTTTCTTTCTTTTCTCCGCGATCCACGGACTTCATCTGCTAGTGTTTTGCCATCTTTTTAGACTTTTGAAGTATTTTGTGCTGTCATTACGCTTTTTTTGTTTTTGTTGTTTTCCCTACTCATAATTTTGGGATAGCAGGCCCTCTCTGTGGCCAACTTCCCCATTCTCCCTATTTAATAAAGAAGGGCATATTTTTATATATCCATGCTGTAGTTTAATTTTGCAAAAACAAACACGCTAACTTTCATGAAGAAATACTTACTAAGAAACTTCAACATTGTCTCTTAGTAAGAGCGGTTACCCTCACTCCTCGGGCTAAAGAGTGAAAAAAAAAAAAGATAGGGGGAGGGCGGAACTGGTGGCGAGGGGAGGGTTGTGTCTATTACATGAGTCGGTACCATAATTAACATTAAAATCCTCAATAAAAATGACACTACATGACATCAAGCGGCAAAGAAATCGTTCCACTATTGCACATTCGGCCATACAAGCGTCTGACAAGTCATCTATCCAGAAACAATCCTCAATGTCAGTGCATACGCGTATTGCGCTCCTTTTGCCATTTAAACGCAGTGGTTTGAGCCCGTAGCCGAACCTGAAATTTCCGGATCAGTGTAAGAACGCCGCTTAAGGGGAAGGCCCCGCAAGGCTCCTGACCGACCGGAAGCGTTCTGAAACGGAGCAGAAGAAATTGCGACTCTCGCTCAGTCGTTGGTTCGCGCCAATTAATTGTGTACGGCCATTAACGAGGCTCTTCGCCAAAGAGCGCCGCTCGGGAAGCAGGACCAAGCTATCTTGCGCAGTAGGTAGCGCAGATCGATATGGCGAGCAGAGAAACGCGGAAGCTAACAGGTGCCTGTCACATATATATATATATATATATATATATATATATATATATATATATATATATATATATATATACACACACGAGTCGCCTGGAAAGAGGAAAACCTATCTGAATGCCCTCGGGGTCTCAAAAGGAGAGGAGGCGGTGTTCGCTCACAGGCAGTGTTTGCGCATCGAACACACACGCCGGAACGAAGTTGGTCCGGCGGCTCGTTTGCGCGGCGAAGAGCACGTCCGTCTCTCTTGGCTTTCGGTAGCGAGCCTCTTGTATTCCTGCGACGTTTGCGCAGGCCGGCCCTTACAACGCTCGCTACTGCCTCGGCGCGCTGTATAGGACAAGAAGGTTGAGGCCGCCGCGCCACCCAACTTTCATCAGGGCTCTTTTCGCACTCGGCTTTCAGAACTAGCGCGGTTTTGGAAGCTTCGAGAAGGGCCTCGTGTTGGTCTCAGCCCGCGCCCCATGGCGCCCTACTACATGTGGATAGCCCGCCACGCGGACCGATTGCCCGAAAGGCGTTCGCGCACGCCTTGCGCCCGTGTTGGCCGCACAGAAACGGCCGTGGCTGCTCCACGCGTGCCACGGCAGGGCGCGCGCTCTTTCCAATGAGCTCCGACTGCGACACCGAGACGCACATACCGGGACGTCCCAATGTGTGTAGCGAGGTCGAGGGTTTGATGTCAGGCGGTCGCATTCCGATGGAGAAAAGTGCTCGTGTACCACGATTGCGGTGCACATTAATGGTCATCAGATAGTCAAGATTAATCCGGATCCTCGTCCCTGTGCAGCTTCGAGACGTTTAACTCCGCTATTTAATTTAACGATATTACTTGAATCAAGAAAGAAGATACCTTCGCATTACAAGTGCTTGTGCATCGTGATGCGTCTCGTGCTGGATGAGAATATAATTAGTCCATATTTTAATGTTTCTGCGCTAGTTAATGTTTCTCAGGCCGTGAAAATAAAAATGTGCCCTTCGCGCCATGTTACAAAACGATAAAGCATCCGGTGGACCATGTGCGAAATCTCGCCTGTCACGGTTTATTGGAATATTTGGTGTGCCCTTGCAGTTTTATGTAGCACGGCTAGCTGTCTTTTTGTGTGCTCCTGATAAAACAAAACTGCCAACCTCTCATTTTGCTTCGTCTATTTTTTATATAATAACCCGACGAGTGACTTAAACTGTTTAGTTGCGAAGTTTCTGCTTTATCGGATGAGCGAACAGCAAGCGCGGAATGATTTGACGCTGTTGCAGAAAATATGATGTAGAATGACGTGTTTGTCGTTATCCTCACGCGTTACACGGTCACACGAGCAGTGGTTGCATTTTTGTTGCCGAAACACAGACTCCTTGTGAAGTTCGTAGAAGTAGGTCGAAATAGAATTTGTATGTTTGCCTCAATATAAGGAAGAACATGACTCTAGACGAGGTTGGAGATAAAAGTTAAGCTTTTAGTTTCACTTTCATGTTCCTTGTGTGTTCTTTATCGCTTAGAAAATGTTTCTGCGTATAATTCAAATTAGGACTTCAAGCGCCACTGCCAACAACGTACAACTGTACGTTATTCTATGTACCTGCGCGACAAAATATCACGACTACGTAATGCCATCTGCACCTGTCCTTCTTGTTTGTGCGGCCACAACCGAGCCGGAAGTTTGTGCGTTTCCCCCTCCGTCCCCTCGACAATCAACGCGGCAGACGTGCTGGGCCACCTTTTTATCTGTGGACAAAGGATGGACCCAAGCTCGTCCTCGTAAGACGCTCGCACCAGCTGTTCCGCAGTGTTGACGATCGCGACGAACACTAGACGCTCTCCACCACGAGGCCAGCACAAACAAACGCTATACGCATGCCAGTCGCCGCATCCGCCTCAACGCTCCTTTGTCTTTCCTAGGTCATTCTTTATCGCTTTTTCGCTCTGCGCCGCTCCCTAATCAACGGGGGTAAACATCGATAAAGGCGAGAGTGTAGCGCGCATTTATAAAACAACGGTTCGTTATCGAGCTACAGGGCGAGGATAAAGCACCAGCGCAGATAAAATGAAATAAGATCCATGTCAGCTAATTTGCTCAGAGCTATTGTACGGCTTTGTAAAGATTTATGGAATAACACCCATTGCGACAGCCATATCAGCAGACAATACAGCGCGTGTATTTCGACATGATAGCACTGGTACATCTCAAAAACATGTCGGCGCACAAAGCCCGCGGCGAGACAAATGAAAAAAAAAAATTGTGATACCCAGTCGTTTCATACGTTGGTGTCATCTGAAAAGAAGGCCTGAGTAACGCCTATAGTCGTAAACGTCGTCGTTCTTTCTCCCGTGCTCCATCTCTGACGCGAGGCATATCACCTGGCCCATGATTGGCTGACCTTGTCCGCAGCAAGCGTTACGTCACGTCTAATCTGCGCTGCCCTAGTAATTACTGAAGCGGGCAGCCTGCCGGCACACGTGCAGATCTTCTCGGAGACTGACTATCGGCAGACGCTCGTCGAAGTCACCGTTCTCGTCCGTTACTGCCTGGCCACGGTGCAAGGACGCTCACCAGCATCTTGCATTTGTGGAACGAGGAGGCGTCGCTGCTGGCGCCACCGCCCGGACAACCATTACAGCTGTGCCAGTGATGCGTGCTCGCAAGAAATTCCCTCCCACCCGCAAGAAAGTTCAGCAAAAGCTGCGATGGGCGCGTCCGCCCTGCACACCGCGGAACGCGAGCTTGACTGCAGCTCGGTGAACACCCTCGCCAACGACAGCGCCAGTCGCTGCTCTCTCGCTAGGAGCCTCGACGACTGCGACGCTGGACGTGCGATTCTGCACTACGTGGACTTCCTGTACTGCGGAGGTGACCAGACCGCTGGCGTCCCCGCGCAGGTGCTTCTGTTCTTGTGGCTCGTCACCTTGTTTGTGGCGCTGGGGTCAACGGCGAGCTCGTACCTGTGTCCAGCGCTCGTACACATTTCCAAGTCCCTCCAGCTCTCCCAAGGAGTGGCCGGCGTCACTTTTCTGGCGTTCGGCAATGGGGCGCCGGACACTATTGCCACGATCGCCAGCATCCGGCGTGACCGCACCGCGTTGGCCATCGGCGAGCTGCTCGGCGGAGGCACCTATGTCGCGGCCGTTGTCGTTGGCCTTATCTTCATCAAGAACGACTTCGAGCTGATCCAGTCGTCCCTGCTGAGAGACATCATCTTCTACCTGGCAGCTTCCTTTTGGGCCTTCACACTTTATTCGAACGGATGCATCAAGCTATCTGACGCGGTCGGCTTCATCGTACTTTACGTGGTCTATATAACAGTTGCGGTCTGGGGCCAGAAATTTCTCGACAGAGTATGCAAAATTCAGTTCTGCCGCCAAGCCCTTGCAAGCCGGCGCGTTTCTCGGGTCAGCTACAGCAACATAGATGAGACCATCATCGAGTCTTTGGGTAGCAGTACTGACACCAAGAGCGTCAAATGTGAAGAAGAAAGTCAGGATCTGGCTTCGCTCGCCGAGGCTGACGACGTGGTCCCCACGCCACCGCCGTTTTTGACCAGACCCCGATTGCGTCGATCGTCCTCGGGTATCAGTCTGCACCACCACCATGAAAATGCAATCTACTACTTCACCACCTCTTTCGAAGAGCAGCGTGCCGACCCACCCTCACCAGAGGTCGCGGAGCCTCGGCGTCCATCGCGAACGAGCCAGCCTTCGTTCAACTTGGTCTCTTCGTCGGTGTTTCCTGGAGAGGCGACTCCCCTGATCAGCCAGACGTCCGACGAGAAAGTGCCGCCGATGTACAGCGAGTGGACCGAGTTCCTTCTGCACATTTCACCCGTGGAACCGGGCGAGTGGAAAGCCAAGCACCTCTGCTGCAAAGTCTACGAAGTGCTGACCCTGCCAATTTCGCTAGTGCTTGTGCTGACCATACCGGTGGTGGACCACGAGAATCGTCACGCCAACTGGTCGCGACCGCTGAACGCTCTTCATTGCATCACTGGTCCGATCGTCGCCCTAAGCGTTTCTGGAATCCTGACCGCACGCATTGGCGACGTGGTGCCAGCGTGGTGCTTGATCATTACGTTAGGCATTGCATTGGCCGGGCTCGTCTGGTTCACATCGTCGGCGCATGAGCCACCGCGTTACCACCTTGTCTTCGCCTACGTCGGCTTCGCCATGTCCATCGTTTGGATCTACGGCATCGCCACTGAAATAGTGGCACTCCTCAAGGCATTCGGCGCCCTGTACGGCATCAGTGATGTCCTTCTCGGCATGACCGTTCTCGCCTGGGGCAACAACATCGGGGACATGGTAACCAACTTGTCGCTTTCGCGCCAAGGCTTTCCGCAGATGGCCATGGCAGCTTGCTTCGCCGGACCCGTGCTAGCACTACTGCTGGGTATCGGTGTCGCCTTCAGTATGAACCTCGCATCACGATCCGTGACCTGCATGCAGCTCCACTACAGTGAGCTGCTCCCACTCATCTATGGAACGCTCGTGGTCGTCCTCTTTGTGTTGCTTCTGTCGGCACTCGTGACGTGGTTCCGCTCATCTCGCGTGGTCGGCGCTATCCTCATAATACTTTACCTAACATTTCTTCTCACTACTGCACTTGTTGAGTTCAGCCTTATGAGGAAAGGGTAGCCTGCACAGCGCACTGGGCTTCGTGTCTGCGAGAGCTTTCCACAAGTGCTCTTGGAATGCACTTACACGTCTCGGGTCGTTGATACAAACGCTCGCAGCTTGAAGGCCGTAAGCCAGGCACGTTCCGTGAGCACTGTGCATCTCAACTGGCGCACTGCGCTTCTTCAAAAAAAAAAAAAGAACTCGGGATATTTGCGGGGAAGACGCGATTGCGCTGCTAGTGACATCCTGAGACCTATTCCTTAAGCTGTTAGTGTGTCGTCATTTTACTTGAACAGGGTCTCTCTAATTTTATGTTTTAAGACTGTTTCCGAAGGTCATACTGCGCTGTCTGCTCTATTTTGAGGTTTGCAAAGCGGGGACAGTGCCTTCAATATTTGGCCAGGATCTGCGAGCAGCAAAGTTGTTTAAGTGTCTAAGCGTCATTGTTTTAAGCTATTCGCCTCATTTTTTGTGAACCAGAGGGTTTGATTTCGTGGGTTGTCGACGCGGGGTTTTGCTTTTCTGAAGCGCATTTTTTCTTGTACATCACCAGTGGTGAGCGTTTATTAAACTTTTCAACAATGCGCTGTCGCCGTATGCTTGCTTTTTGTTTGTCCTTTCGGATCATCTTTTTTTTTCCATTGTACATTATCACCAGTTCATACATTCCTGACGTCAAATTCAAGTTTTCTACCAGCTCATTTATATATCTTTGCACTTCCAAGCAACAAGGTACCCGCTTTTCTTGTGTGTTAGAGCGCAGTAAAATATCTGAGCATTATCGTATCGCTTTGGTTGTGTCCTTTGCTCATTGTCTAGGATCACTATACCATCGGCTCATGTTCAGTAACGTGGTGTGATTGGCAGGCGCAGTACGGCAAACATTTCCCTGCGCAGTTGCAGGTCATCGCGCAGAGGACGAATCGACTGGGCTATGCAAAGGTTGCATGTCCGAATTCGATCCGTCAAGCGCCGTGGCACCTGCCCCGATCTTGATTACTTCCATGCCTTGTATACTGCTCATCTTTGTGGCCTTCTTCGGAGTGCTATGTAGCAAAATCAGTGAATTGCGCACATTCCGAGATTTCAGTTTAGCAGGAAGTCGGGTCTTTAAGCTGCAGTGCAACGTCTCCCACGACAATTTTGCATTGTCTTGCATAAAGGGCAGAAACAAAATGCAAGCAGGCCAGCATTGCGCATGCCGCAATGTACAGTGCTCGGCGACTGAAACGCTATATACTCGATGGGACCGCATGACGGTCGGCCCCCTTTGCGCCACCGGTGAACGGTGGATGATCGCTGAGGGTGCCGAATGCAGTCACGATCCATCGCAAAGGCACCCGCTATTATTCGGTGCAAAAATGCATCATATAGGTGTCCCTAGCGCCCACCGGTGGCGCAAAGGTTGCGGCAGCGACGCCCCCTCAACGTCTCATTTCAATCGCTGAGCACTGTACTTTCGCGCTCAGCATGAGCGACAAGGTGCGACAGCTTTGCCCCATATTGAAACCATTGCCCCACCGACGCATAGGCAAGCGTAACCACAGAAATTATCAGGTATGTGTGTTCGCAGAGTCTTACTGCTTTCTGCATTTTAAAAAAGTTGCCACGCGACGTCCCGCGAATACACGAAAATTGCCTCGAGCGGCTAGTGGCGCGGCAATTTTGCGTGTATCCGCCGGCTTCTTTCACACTGGGAAAAGCACTTTTACGTAACACGTATTCAGCAACAGAAAGCTGCAGCGGGTGTTTTTCATGCTCCCCTACAGTTTTCTCATTGACACTGTTCATCTAATTATAATATTCCAGAAGTTGATTGATTGATTAATTAAGACAATGTGTAATTAAGCTGAATGCAAAAGCATACTCTGAGTATCTTCAAGCGACGGCAAACAATATTACTTTGGTTCTGTCTAGCCACGTGGAATTTGCATATTTTAAAATTTGGTGCATGATAGTTGCGACGCCCTGCATATGTGACGCTGCCTCTTCCAGCGGCTTTCGGTTCCTAACTTGCACAATTCGATCTGTCTCGCTTCGACTTCCACTGCACCACCTTCGAGATAGGCGGTTTTCGTCATGCAATCGTTGTCGCCGTTGTCATTCATCGTCTTCTTCTTGTCGCATCGCACACATAACTGTTCGCCTTACACGGACACGTTCCGCCATCTGATAGGACTTTACGCAGCCCTAAACGAGGCTAGAGAGGCACAAGGCTAGAGAGCCAGCTACCTGCAAGAATGCTTTACATGAGATTTATTGCCGCAGTGCATTGGATCTGCGTAATTATTTAGGGTGACCTTGATTGGCGTGTACCTAGTGGTCGCTAAATAACCAACCTTGAGGTCACCAATACTTTCTTTTCTGCTCTTGTATATTGCAGGTCTCGAGGTGGTGCAACAAATTTATTTATTTATTTATTTATTTATTTATTTATTTATTTATTTAGTTATTTATTTATGTGGGTGTACCACAAGCTCCCTTGATGCAGGAGGAATCGCCAGAAAGTGCGAGTTTCTGACGTTCGTCCTTCCTGTTCCTTCCTTCTGCATCCATTCGACACCGATTGTATTTGCATAGGCTTGTTAACGATGTTGCGCACCGCCAAAAGCGGCAACGCATGCATTGTTTACTGAAGCGAATAATTAGAGCCGATCGCGAGTAAGTAAATAATGAATATTTTGCGATTGCATGTACGTGTTGGCGCGCACGATATGTATACGGCGCGTCCACACGTACAAACAACGTTATTAAAACAAACCACCTGTGAACTGTTGCGCGGTTATTTTACTATTTCATGTTTAGCTTCAGATAGCCTTCGCAAAATGGGCACATGTTGAGACTCACGAAAGCAACCGAGACAACAGACCTTTTTTTTTTTTTACCGCGAGCGTCACTATGGCGAGTGCTGACAGCAAAAATTGCAGGCGTCACATTCGATGGAACACTTTTGGTCGCTTATCGCGATGCAAGTGAATATCGAAGTGCCCATGCTGTATGTACATACATGATAGGCATGCTTGCGATCGAGTTTAAATGCGCGATCTTTGCTGATCTTGAGCTCGAGAATATTCGCTGCTTAACACTGCCATTAAGGGCCGTTTATAGTCCGACGTAATGCCCGCGTGCGCGCACGCTACGTCACGTCGGCGAAAACGACCCTCTATAGTCGGGCCCACAGGTGCAGTCAACGTAACCGGCGGCTTCCGATGCGCCCCGGTGGGCTCGGCACCGATATGGCTCCTAAACCATTCGCGCGTCGGAGTCGGTGGAACTCTCGCACCACAATGCATTGCGCGCGAAGAAAGAGGCGCCAACACAACTCCGCAGACGGCTTTTGCGGACGGCGCGCGACTTGGCGAACGTTCTGCGCATGCTCCGAAGATAGCAGCCGATAGCGCGCGCGTTGAAGTCTAGAGGGGATGGTATCTCGGCTGGCGCAACGCAACCGACGTAGCGTGACGACTGACCGCGAACGACGCCCGCGCACCGATAACGTCGGACTATAAACGTGCCTTTAGTCGTGCAATTCTATACCAAGGCGCGTCTTTTGTGATATTGGCCTGCTTTGCCTGGCCGTCATACTTATATGCCGTGATCTTTGCGTGCTTCTTAAAATGTACAGACCTGTTCTATCAATTCTTAAACTGTGGTGTGAGGAATTCAGACGACTTGTGATTCCGCCTGTCTGTCTAGACGTGACTCGAGTGTTCTTTCTTGTTTCGCGAGCCTAAAATGTGGAACTTCGCCCAGTGCCTGCTTTCGTCCAGCCGCTAAAAAATTTAAAATTAAATTATGGGGTTTTACGTCCCACAACCACTGTCTGATTATTAGGCACGCCGTAGTGGGCGACTCTGGAAATTTGGACCACCTGGAGTTCTTTGACGTGCACCTAAATCTATAGGTACCACGGGTATTTTCGCATTTCGCCCCCCTCGAAGTGCGGCGCCCAGCCGCTGCTTGTCGTGACAGATGTGGACCCTTTTCAGCATTTCATGAGCTACACTTGTCAGTGTCGCTACTGTAGCGCTCCTGTTATTTCGTACCTTTGAACGACGCGGTTGCTTGAAAGAGAATTATTGATTAAATCAGCTAACACTACATCCATTATAAGCTCGCGACGCATTCTTTTTATTCTTCATTTCCGCCTTTCCTCTGCGTAGGGCAGCAAACCGGACCTGCATCTGGTGTCTTTCCTGCTTTTCGTTCACTTTCCTCTCTTTCTGTATTGGTCGCTTGTTGGAACATTATTTCTCCTGTTTCTACAACTGTCTCAGGCCACTAAATAACATGAATTCTAGATAAAAGAAGTTTCGTTTACCGAGCTTTATACTAATGGAGGACATCAGAACTTGTGCTACAATCGGCTATACAAATATAATCTGCGAAAAAAGATATATTTAACTTTTTATTTGTTAATTTTAGGGGCTTGCAGAACTGGCGTCATTTGGCATGCTCAAAGGATTCTTTCGCTAGAAATCTTAAAACGTTTGAAGGGAGGGAGAGTGGAAACATTAATTGTCCAACAGAATTGTGCGGTCATTAGCGGAGTATAAGCAATGTGACCTAGTTGTGACGTCAGTCACCGTTTAGTGGCTAGACTGCTCCCTTAGGTTTCTCCATAAATGCCTTCCCTTCCATGGCGATGTTTAACGCGCGATCAGCGCGAGGGCAAATCAATAATGTTGCATGTCCACGCGAGTCGGTGCCTCGCGGCCGGCCTACTTTCATTTCTTTATTCGCGTTTTTTTTTATTGTTGACGTTTCATTGTTTGGTATACTTTGGAGGCGCCTCCAGCACATCCAAGGGACAACGGAGACACTAAAGCTGGACGCGGGACTGGCTTGTGGGTTAGGGGGTCGCCGATATGTCTCCGCGTGCCGTTGGTACGATTAGCGGCACGCGGTGCATGTTCGCATACAAGCCAGGCTCGGCGATCTTGAGGGCTGTCAGCTGCCCTTATGCGATTGCTTTAAGGAAGCATGGCGATGCTGAATCCCGCTTGGTTGGTCCTTCAATGCGCCTCATTGGAACAAGCCGAATCTAAGGGTACGCATTGGGGGTACATATACTGTAGGGCCTTAAGCGTGCTGTGTTAAGGGTAAGGGTAATGAGTGGTGGTTAAAGAACAGTCTTTCGCAAATCCTTGAGGCTGAGGTTCCGCGGAAACTGAGGTGAGAATGAAGACAAGATATAATTATTGACTTTGTAATGCCAAAACATAGTTTCACATCAAGGTAAATTGAAACATATTGCAGCCATACATTTCTGAAACATTTGTAGAAAAATACAATGAAATGTGTTTTAGCTATAGCTTAATTACTGTTTTAATTAGTTAGAAATAATTTTGCGATACTATCCACAGCTTCAACTATACTCCAGCATATCAATAACTAAACTATGGGCTTTGGATTAAGTCTCCTGTGATTAAATCAGCATTTTGAGGTGTCAACCTCAGGGTGGCACCTACGATACATTGGGAATTACAGGGTAAATTAGGGCTTCACAATATCGGATAAATCAGAGAAGCACGTGCCAATAACACTGCATATTGGAATTTGTGTGCAAAGAGAGAGAGAGAGATAAAGTGAAGCAAATGCAAGGAGGTCAACCACGCAGACGCCTGTCTTCTTTGCTCCCATACATAGGGTAAGACGGACGGGGTTGAGGGATGGAAAGAACGGACAACAGTAAGAGCACGTCCATCCGGAGATAAGGACTGCAGTCGCTTATCGAGGCCTGGCGGCTTCAGGAAATGTCGCTACGCATCTGTAGCTTTCTGAACTCGCGACGCATGTGGTCATGGTCCAAGGACCTTTGTCACCGAGGATGATTTTGATAAGTCCAGTTCATCTTAAGCGGTGAGGAAGTGAAGGCGCTGGCCGTAAAACGTTTTATCTTTTTTTGGACGACATTTTATATTCAACTTAGGTGATGTTGGTGTCATCGTTCTTTTTTGTTATTATTATTACGCAGAAACTGAAAAAAGAATGAAACTCGGGCAGATACTTGACGTCTGTCTATGTAAGCGACACTTTCTTAGTTTTGGAGAACTGTGCATTGAAACACAGCACATGGCATGTACAATGAGCAAATCTTTTCGAAAACACCCGTGTACTTAGATTTAGGTGCACGTTAAAGAACCCCAGGTGGTCGAAATTTCCGGAGTTCTCCGCTACGGCGTGCCTCATAATTAGAAAGTGGTTTTGGCACGTAAAACCCCAAAATTTAATTTTAATTTTGCAGATCTTTTCATTTACAGGTAACGACGATTTCTATCGTATCATGTTCTCGCGTGATTACGCATAATATCGATCCGTGGACGGTGTAAAGTAAGGCGCGCACACTTAACGACTCTCATGTTGACAATTCCTCTGGTGAAGACGTCATCGATATGTCCACCGAATCTCGTCGTAGGTATCGAGACGTCTAATAGCCTCTGGTACTACCACAACACTCCCTTTCTCACGATTTCAGCGCGTTTAAATCGCTTGCTACTATGCGCATGCGTCAGAAATCATGGGAGTGAACAAACGACACATGTAGCGCACAACCTCTTGTCAAAAACCACAGTCGACCGGGGTTGATTAGATATTCGTGCAAGTTAAGGGTGCAGGATGTGGGGTACCGATGGAGTGCGCTCACAGCAAGTCGATAGTGGTTAGAGACGAACACCAAAGGGGGAGAGAAAGAGAAATATAAAAAAATGAAATTATGGGGTTTTACGTGCCAAAACTACTTTCTGATTGTGAGGCACGCCGTAGTGAGGAACTCCCGAAATTTCGACCACCTTTGCTTCTTTAACGTGCACCTATATCTGAAATTGAAATTGAAAGAACAAGCGAAGGGTCATCGAATGATTGATGCAGTTCAGCGTCTCAAAGCAACACATTCTGGCCAAAAAGAAGCGAAATTTCGACACCTTTTTAGTATATCTTTTCGTCCGTTCAAGTGAACGCTAACAATCGACTTCCAGTGGCAACGTTTACGTGCAGGGGAACAGAAACAACGAGCAATAAACAAGTAATTGCTCACTTCCACATGTAAATAGCGTACTTACAGTGCACACTCTAGTGAACTCGATGCTTCTCACAAAAAAAACAAAAAAAAAACAAACAGAAGCTGACAGAATTTTGTATTCACAGGTCTGTAGAATACAATTTGATGCACGCTACAACCCAGTGTTGGGGCCTAAGTACGCAAGGATATGAGAGACACACTTTACAAGGCACTGAAACATTTACATCTTCTGATGTGTCGCTGTTTAGTAGTTGGCATGGAATTGACAAGAAAAGGTTTTGTATCCACGAGTGGTTCCTGCGCAAGAGGTTTTCCGCTCCTCTCTGAGGCGCGAGATTTGAGAGTTCTTATTATTACTGTATCTTTGTTTATGGCGAGAACAGCTATTTGTGTGCAGCTGCAAATCGCGACATCGGCGTCGCCGCGTAGTCGTGCCGCGGTAATGGTCATCATCTTGCCAGTACAGCTACGAAAAAACAAAAAAACCTACATATAGAGCACGCTTTGTAAAGGGACGCTCGAACCCATTTCCCCACCATGAGATCAGCAAAGTGTGAGCTCTGAGAAGTTCAACGCCTCACGAGGATAGGCGCCGCAGTGAGCGAGCACTAAGCGCTGCACGAGACAGACATAAACATGCAGCGTCGATGCCAGATAGTTAAAGCGCAGAGCCGGCGGCATGAACTGAAATAGATCACAGGAAGGAGAATGAAGGAAAAACTGTTTTTCCAGAGGAGCAGGAAATAGGAGGGATACTGCAGTGGCGCGCAGCTTTTCTGGAGAGGGTGGAGACAGCGGAAAGGTCTGGAACGTAAAATCCCGCAGTTTGTATTCTCTCTGTGCTGCACACCTGCGCGCGGACTCGAGGCTGGGTAAAAGCTGCCAGGCTTTTCTTTTTCTGCGGCTCTTGATGGTCCCGGGCCAAAGTAGCGGCGTGTACTACGCACGGGTGGTCGACATACTGTCTGGATTTAAAAGGGCGGCATGTAGCTCTTTGGCTTTCCGTTTAAAGCTGTTCGGCGTTACGAAGACAGTGATGCGAAGATTGTTCTCGTGGGGCTGAGAATGACGCGCGACAGAGGTAAACTGGCATCAACGGGAGAAGCGTTCGTCCTGCAGTGAATTGACGAAGAGGAGCAGGATGGGGACATGACACTACACTAAACACCGCGATTCTTGGTACGCATAATACCGCGCAGCTCTCCCTAGTCTTTGCTTAGACATCTAGGCGAAATATATGTTTTATGTCTTTTTCTTTGGGCTATTGTCCAAGAGATTCGTCGCTGTAACGTAGCATATGTCCGACGATGATCCTTTCCAAGTGCAATGAGAGCGTATTAAAGGTTTACGAGTAAGCCTGAGGTTCTTAGAGCATAGGTTCGACATCTGTCATAGCGCTTCACATGTCATGCGGCTTTCTTTCGTTGCAGATATATGATCTTCGCGTGTTCGGCTTCAGAGTAGCTTCAACGAACTGTGGTTCTTTAGTGTACGCAGAGGGTCTCGGTCATGCAAAATTTTCACCGCATTCGAAGTGCGCGCACTTCGAATGCGGTGAAAATTGTGTAGAAATTGGTGAAATTGTGTATTGTGTAGTAGTTCCTTTGAGATCAAAGGAACTACTACAGAAAAGTTCAGCACCGTGGTTATCATGGTCTTCTTTGCCCTCAGCTTCGCTGTCAGGCTCGAAGACAAGCCTGCAAACCGATGCGTTGAACCATGGCCTCTAACTCCGCAGGCTGAGGGCACTTGCGTACAATGGCATCCAGTTTAAGAGCTCACTCAGGTGATTGAGAAAGGTGATGGTGAACCATCAGCGGACATCTGCCATGCACACTGAAAACATACCAGCGTGTGCACAACCTCACGAAGGTTTTGAGACTGACCACGCTCTGGACGCACTCGTTCCGCCGAGCACTTGTGAATACCATTGACTCTTCCACGCTTCAAACACATTGTGTACGTGGCTCGTGAAGGAAGGAAGGAAAAAGTGGAGAAGGAAGGCAGGGAGGTTAACCAGTTTCGCTTAACCGGTTGGCTACCCTGCACATGGGAGCGGGATGGGGGAGATGAAAGATGGGAGGACAGAGAGAGAGAGAGCACATAACACAGCGAACACATCGTCAGTTACAGTCCGTCACTCTTGCGCAGTACGCGATATCACTGTCACAGCCGCTTGTCCAAGCCCGTATCCTTCAAAAACCGAAGTAGTCCCTTCGTCGCCTTCAGCTGCGATGTCTTCTGTCGGCGATGTGTGAGAATGGTTGTAACTGACAATGGTCTATTGTCCAGGTGCGCTAGAACAGATGCCATGGACTGTCTCTGAACATTATATTCAGGACAGTCGCACAGAATGTGTTCCAGCGTCTCCTCGCAAAGACAGGCATTGCAGAGAGCGTTATCGGCCATTCCAATGCGAAACGAGTAGGATTTCGTGAAGGCCACCCCTAGCCATAAGCGATAAAGCAGGGTGGCCTCACTTCGGCGGAGTCCAGTTGGCATACAGAGACGCATCAATGAGGGCAGGTCGTGTTGATGATTGCTGCGGTTGGTCTGGCTGCTTGGTGTGCACCATAGAGAGAGCGTGATCTCCCGTGCAAGCACTTGAAGTCTGCTGGCTGCGTCGGACCGCGAATGTGGTATGGCCTCTTCCTGTGTGTCTTCAAGAGCTGTCCGAGCGGCTTTATCAGCGTCTTCATTTCCTATGACGCCGCAGTGACTTGGCAGCCACTGAAACGTCACGTGATGTCCTTTCTCATGTGATGTATGAAGCAGGCATCTAATATCGAGCACGAGCTGTTCGAATGGCCCGCGACGCAGAGCTGATAGCACAGATTGGAGGGCTGCCTTTGAGTCACTGAAAATTGACCATTGTCGAGGTGGTTCGCGATTGACGAAACTAAGAGCAGCGCGAAGAGCAGCTAGTTCCGCAGATGTAGATGTCGTTGGGTGGTCAGTCCTAAAGCTGATGGTAATACCTCTTGCTGGGACGACCACAGCACCGGACGAACACTGGATGTTTGTGGAACCATCTGTATAAATATGTGCACTCTCCGCGTACCTCTCGTGCAGTAGAAGCAGAGACAGTTGTTTGAGCACAGGCGACGACAGCTCAGACTTTTTCCCAATTCCTGGTACGCTGAGATGGACTGTGGGGCTGACAAGGCACCAAGGGGGTATCGGTGGCTTAGATGGAGCGGTGAAGCCCGAGGGAAGTTTGTCGTTGTACTTGGCGATAGTTTTCGAGAATGATGCTTGGTGCCTGTCTGAAGGTAGTGTTGCAAGGTGGTGATAGGGGGCACGTGCAAAATGTCTGATATGCGTTCTCAGGGCTTCCACCGTGATGTGAGTTTGCATTGGATGGTCCCGAGCAATCGCAATAGTTGCCTCAGTTGACGTGCATCTGGGCAAACCAAGACAAACTCTGAGTGCTTGAGCTTGTGCTGCCTGCAGAACACGAATATTTGTCTTGCAGGTGTTGGTCAGTACAGGTAGACTGTATCTTAAGAAACCGAGGAAGAGAGCTCTGTAGAGTCTCAGCATTGCGTCTACTGACATCCCCCACATCTTTCCTGTCAAGTATTTAAACAACTGGGAGGTTGCTGTCAGGCGCCGTTTCATGTAGGCCACATGTGGGCTCCAACTGAGGTCTCGGTCGATAATTACGCCAAGAAATCTGTGGGTTCTGACATAGGAAATGGTCCGCCCATTGATTGAGATGACATAAGGCGTCATTGGTCTGCGCGTAAATGCTACTAGGGCGCATTTTTCTGGCGATATGCTCAGACCTTGTTCACACAAGTAGCTCGCTGTCAAAGTAGCCGCTCTTTGAAGCCGTGCACGTACCTGAGGACGTGTGACTGCCGAAGTCCAGACACAGATGTCATCTGCGTATAATGAAATTTTGGTGGTAGTTGGCAAGTGTTCAGCAAGCCCAATAAGAGCGAGGTTGAATAGCGTCGGGCTAAGAGCACCGCCTTGAGGAACGCCCCTGCTGGTATAGCGTCGCGTAGTTGGGCCATCGTCGGTTAACACATAGAATGATCTTGCAGAAAGGTAACTTGCGATCCACAAAAATACTCGACCACCTAGGCCAACCGTCACAAGAGCGTCGAGAATTGCCTCATGTAATACGTTATCGTATGCCCCTTTCACATCTAAGAATAAAGCTGCAGATAAACGTTTACGGGACCTTTCGTGCTGGACATAAGAAACGAGATGAACTACATTGTCGATGGAAGAGCGGTCACGTCGGAAACCAGCCATGGAATTCGGATAAATCTTGTAGTATTCAAGGTACCATTCCAGGCGGCCAAGGATCATCCGTTCCATTATCTTTACTACACAGCTGGCCAACGCTATTGGGCGGTAAGAGGCGAGCTCTAGCGGGGATTTGCCCTGCTTCAAGATTGGCACCAGGCGGCTCACTTTCCATTCGTCAGGAACATTTCCCTCCTGCCATGAGGTGTTGTAGAGACTCAATAGTGCTATACGTGCGGATTCTCCGAGGTAGCACAAGGCTCGGTATGATATACCATCTGGGCCCGGAGATGATGAGCGCCTGCAGAGAGCTAGTGCTGCCTCGAGCTCCTCCATTGAGAAAGGAAGGTCCATGCGGCAATCACGGGAACGGGGGACGTCATCTCGGGCTGGAGGGTCTGGACGTGTCGCTTGGTCTGCTATCCGCGCACAAAAGTCTTCTGCGACATCGATGTCTTGCCGCCCTTGGAAAAGCGCGAGCGCCTTGAAGGGAAAACGCTGTTCCGGAAGGCAACGCAGACCTTGCACCGTTTTCCAAATATGAGATAGCGGCTTGCGGGGGTCGAGTGTCTTGCAAAACGTTGCCCAACGTTCAGACGCTAATCTATCCATTCGACGCTGAATCTTCTTTTGTATCCTCCTGGCTGCCCTAAGGTCATGCATTGATTTTGTACGCCGATATCGACGTTCCGCCCGGCGACGAAGTGCGCGAAGTCGCTCTAATTCTATGTCGGAGTCCTTCCGCGTGTAAGAGATCGTCAGCATGCGAGTGGCGTTTCGCATCGTATTTTGAATTGTTTGTTCTAACCCAGAGGGTAGGCCCTCGATGCAGGCATCTTCCATATCAGATTTGAACTTGGCCCATTGAACCGTCCGAATGGTATTCCGTGGGCCAGATCTAGACGACAAGCCTTTGATGTTCAGATAGGTGGGAATGTGATCACACCCATGTGTCTCAATATCTGGGAACCACTTCACACATCTGGCGAGAGAGTCGGAGACGAAAGCAAGGTCGAGGCAGCTGCCGTATGACACGCCTCGAAGAAAGGTGGGGCTACCATCGTTCAAGAGAGTAAGGCCATAGTTGTATGCGATGTTTGATAGTCTTCGTCCTTTTGCATTTGTCTTTGTACTTCCCCATGCTGGATGGTGTGCATTGAAATCTCCAATGATGATCCATGGGGCGGGGCAAACACTCAAGATATCCGCTAATCTTCTAGTGTCGAAATTGCTGGAAGGCGATATATACACGCCTATGAGAGTAAACAAGAGTTTGTTCTTTTTAACTGCGATGCAAATGTACTGATTGTCGTCGTGGGGCGCAATTGGTTGCAAAACATAGGTGAGTTCACGACGAACAAAAACGATGATTTTGCTGCATGCACTATTTGTTGAGGACACGAAACATTCGTACCCTGACAGTCGGATTGGTTTCGACAAGTTGGGCTCACAAATGACAATGAGTGGAAACACATTGGTGTACACATACTGACGGAAATCTGAAATTCGTGATTTTAGCCCTCTGGCGTTCCACTGCATGACGGACGCTGCCTTGACTTCTTTTCGGAAGGATGGGGTATGGGTGGCCATCTTTCTAGTTGAGGGATTCAAGCACTGGGCTTAAGGCGTCCAGCACTTTAAGTGCGCTTCGAGCAGACGGTGTCCCCATCTCAACTAAAATCGTTCGAATAGCCTCCATGAGGGAACGTAGCACCGAGATGACTTGACCATCTGGTTTAGGCGAATCATCAATGGCCGGAGAAGGCTCCGGTGGGGCCGTGACCTTCTGAGGTTCCCTAGCAAGAGAGCGGCTCGGTAGCGCAGGCCATTCCTCTAAAGAAAGAGTCTTATCTGATTCCCTCGTGGAAGTGGTAGGCCCTTGCGCGGCGCGAGTAAGTGTTACTGTAGTGAAGCGGGTAGTATCGATTCGCGCATGCGCCTTCTTTGAAGACGTACGACGGTGTCGACGTCGACGCCGACGCCGAACTACTTCGGCTGCCTCCCTGTGGGCCGAATTGTCTCTGGCCATTTGCTTAAGAACCGCGCGCTCCCTCTTGATGCGGGGACAGTCCTTCGACGAGGCTACGTGAGGGCCGCCACAGTTGGCGCACTTCAGAACTGTGGCACCACAGGTCTCTTCTGCATGAGGTTCAGCGCAACGGGGACACAGTAGCGAGTTGGGACACACGCCCTTGACGTGTCCCAGCCTGAAGCACTGATGGCATTGAAGCGGCTTCTGGATGAATGGTCGAACCGGATGTCTAAAATGTCCGACTTTAACGTGGGATGGTATGCAATCCCCCTTGAAAATTACTTTTACGAAGCGCGTATTCCCAAGACGGCGCACTTGCGTAATGATCGTGCCCTCGTTTGCCGGCTTGATGAGGCTAGGTAAATCATCATTGGGAATGGCAGTGTCAATGTCGTAAATTACACCAGCTATCGATGTGTCGTCGATCGGGATGAAGGGGCGCATTTTGATTCCGCCTAGCTCCGTGATTTCTTGAAGTGTTCCAAGCGCACTCGCGTTGTACACGTCTATGGCGAGTATATTCTTGCGTGGGTTTATTCTGATGTCTTTAATTTGATTCGGCACCGCACGTTCCAGAAAAATGGATAGGGCTTGCCTGTTCAGCAACCGTAGGTTGCTTGACGGTTCTTCCGGCATAAAGATGATGACGTGTGGCCAGCGCGCAGGCCTTGACTTCATAGTCGTAGTGCTCGCAAGAGTTGACGGCGCAGTGTTGGCGGTCTTTCTCTTCGCCCTCTTACTCCGGACGGGTATGAAGCCGTCGTCGGA
The DNA here is from genome assembly GCF_038994185.2 of Dermacentor albipictus. Classification (NCBI taxonomy): domain Eukaryota; kingdom Metazoa; phylum Arthropoda; class Arachnida; order Ixodida; family Ixodidae; genus Dermacentor; species Dermacentor albipictus. Next base: position 262,913,595 of record NC_091821.1, on the reverse strand, counting down.
TGAGTCGTCTTCCGACATAGAGTACAGCTCGGTGTCCTCGGTGTCGCTGGTGGAGCCAACTCGCTTCCTTGCGGTTGACAGCCGTGATGACTTCTGGCCAGGTGGGCCTCTGGCATGCTCCGCGTCCATGGCCGCAAGACGGGGAGGGGAGGCACCTCGAGAGGCGAAGATTTCACCAAAAAATCAGAGAGCACAGAAACAAGCGTTCTGACAAGAAGACACTTCGTCGTCTTCCGTCTTCCGCGCCTCTGCGCAAAGCGCAGAGGCGGTGTCGTACCCTATGAAGTGGCTCGTGAAGCTCATTGTACCACACAACAGGGTCGCTCGGTTGGAAACCAGCTGTCGAATTTTCTCTCCTTGAGGTTGAGTCGTCACTGTCTATACCGTTGGCGAAATGTAGTCAGCAATGAAAACAATATGAGGCAAAAACAAAGAGCAATCTGCGCTTGGGAAGCTACAAAAAACTGAGAAAGCTGCTTTGTCTGAATGTGTTCCTTTGATGTGCATTTGTCAGTTTTCCTTTTTTTCTTCAGTCCCTAATCGAGCGTGGAAAATTAAAGAGCACGACGCGGCAGCGCTACGCATATGCGAAATAATGAAAACACTAGGCTTTGATTAATGGTTACAGAGATCTCATTTCCTGTGCTCATTTCCTCCACGTTAATTGCCATGTTGCTGCTCCGTGAACTAGCCGCATACTTATGACTTCTCGATGAGGATCCTAACGCCATATCCGCAACGTAGACACGGTAGATTAATTACATCCAGTTAGTGACCTATTCTGTTGCGTTTCCCACAGGCTGTTCTGCATACTTCGATGTTGCAGGTGAGGAAGAATTTTGTGAAACGAAAGTCTGCCTCACTTGAAATCTTGATCCGCCAGTCTGCTCGTCTGTCGGACTAAATGAACTGTACGCGTCTTTGACGATACCGCTATAGTTTAATGGTTGTAAATGGCCAAGTTCAGCAGCAGCATTATTATCGTCCAATTTGATAAAACCTCCAAGGTGTTTACTTGTAATAGCGCACAATTACGTGTTTAAAGCTGCTCTTCTTTGAGATAATTTGCATCTTGACATTGCACCGTAGTCTTAATAGCAGGGCTGGGCTAACATGCTTTGCAAATGTATCATGATATGATACAAGATACTGAAGCGATAAGTACTGGATATGCAGATACAATAAATAAGCGGAATAATTTTATCCGATACGATACTTTCCACATGTATCTTAAGATACTTCGATACATTAGTTAATTCCTCATTATAGATGCACTGCAAGGGCCGTTGCAAGTTATCAGGTGTCTACTGGCTAACTTCTCATCACCCGCCAGCCAGACAACCTTCTTTTTCAAGTTTCCTCTACTGACGCGTGTATGCAAACAGTTCTCCAAGTATTGACAAATATCTGTATCGCAATTAATCCCGGAACAGTCTACGGGGCCGGTTAGAAGTGTAGCACTTAGTTCAAGTACACTGCGCAATCAGGTATTTTTTCATGCCGCCTTTATCATCGGTACGATGCACTGCTTTGCGGTTCATTCGTAAAGCGGCTGAGTATCTGATATTGTAACGCGTTCGTTTAATGGTATAGGTTTATAATTATGCCACATGAAGCTTCAGTGCATAATCTGCATATTACGCAATGAATAGGTTGCACGTGTTATATGAGGATAACAATGCTTATTAACAATACATCGCGCTGTATAGATTTTGTTTATAAGCGTTCGTAAATGGTAGTAAATATAGGTTAGAGTATGAAGGTATTTAAAGAACACAGACGCACTAGAGAGTGGAAAGAAGCAGCCTGGTGAGGTTAGACTCTATCCAGTTTTAAAGTGTATGGTCACATCATCATCATCATCCTTTTCATCACAACTGCATAATGTGTTCGCTGCAACTTTCAAAGTGTGCCTAACATTAAGTGAAGGCTCAAGCTCAAGCTGGAGCAGTACACGCCGCTGATCATGGTCTTGCAAAGCGTGCATCTTAATTTGACTTTGTACCAGTCATACGAAGAAACGCTAGGTCATGTAGCAGCAAATAATAGTCAATACAAGATAGCATGTCGACTATAATTAGCGGCACTCAGCTTTCCGGCAGCATCTTCCAAACATTATGCTCAAAAACGAGGGCGCGAGATCTCAGCGATGGCCCGCGTTGGCAACAGACTCATTTTTCGCATTCTCATTAAGGGGCATTTAAAACGTGTTGAAAAATGTCCGCAACCTTTGAAAAACATTCACTCACGGTTTAGGAAACGTGCCACGAAGCTAACCACCAAATATGACATAAACGGACAGGTTGACATCGCCAGGAAATTCGAGACCGGGAAACAGCACAGTGGATATAGGGATGATGGAGAGGAAGCCAGCCATGAAACTACATCGAATACCACAGAATGAAATCAGACGAGAGAGAAGTCTTATAATGCTTCAAAGCGCTGCAGCGGTGCTGTTTGAACCAATATGATTCTCTGAACGCGGTGCTTTTGGCGAAAAATTGCCCATGACGACTACTCGTCTGTAGTGGCTGGGAATAGCGCAGAAACAATGGAGCATGTTCTGTTATAACGTCAAAGTACCCGCATACAGGTGAATAATTGTGTAGTTGCTCTATCGATTGCCTTGAATTTGCGTACTAATGAGAAACACTGAATTTGTTTAGACTGATAAGGAATATGCCTTTAAAACTGTGTTATCGCTAATTCAGCATTAATAGGTTGAGTATTAGAATGAAAAATGACAGTCAAAGTTCAATTTTTTTAATCTCATGCCGAAACCCCAGCGCCAGCACGTCAGTGTGAATTTAGAAGGGTGATGGTTTGGGCTAGTTGGTTTCCTATTTTAGAATGTATGGTACAGCGCGAAGCAGAGACAAGGGACGCAAGAAAAACGAGAACAAGCGCTTGTTATCGTTTTCCTTGCGTGCCTTGTCCCTGCTTCGCGCTGTACCACACAGTCAGTGTGAAGTCATGAATTTGAAAGTACGTTTGACTATTTGCACCGTTTGAGCTAAGTAAAGGTTCTTGAAACTTGCTAGGTCCACTCCTCGGCTGTTTTGGAACACAATGTAGTCCTTCTTAGCCGATAAAAATTTACTACGCCCAAGCAGAAGAGGTCAAAATTCATGACGTCACGCCGAGATGCTGCGAGAAGGCAGCGTCGTCAGCAGTCTGGTTTTTGCGTCTTTTAACCAAGTCTCTTCTTGCAGTAGTACAAGAGCGGCTTTCTTCGCGTTTGACAAGGGTAACTTACTAATGCAGCTAATACTAATACTAATGCTAATAATACTAATACTAATACAGCTCGCATCATTTTTTGTCTCTTTAGTGGCCATTTAAATATAGTATAGGGAAAAAGCAAATGAACCTGCGGCGGAAAATAGTAAAAGAAGGCTGCAGTCATAGAATTAGCACAAAGACAGTAGAGGGACAGCAGGCTCCGCGTTCCATTGCGCAACTTCTCCCGCTGCTCTGTAACTGTCACAGCCGCCAAGCTGTACTGACCCACGTTATCTAGGTGATTCCTATAATGGCGGACTATTAACCAAATTTAGTGCAGCAGAAGCCCTCAAGAGAAGCGCGGCGCGTCTTGTTCCAAAAGCGACGAAACCAAGTGCAAGCCCTTTGGCGCTCCGCTCAGTCGGCTCCACCGGAGCCGGGGCAGCGTCCTGGCTGATCCACTGCAGGCATCAGCGTCGTGCGGGCACATATTGTCGTTCATGCTGAGTCGCCGTGTGCATGTCACACCGTGGGGAACGTCAAGCTAGATTTGCGCAATCCTTTCTTTGGACGTCGACCAACGCCACGGTTTTCCTTTAATCCCGTCTAGGTGCGACACCTGTAACGCCGATGGCATGCTCATCACGGCAGCGTTCTGAGACGCGTTCAGTGCAACACTGAACCTTGCCGTCGCTTTCACTGTTTCGCCTTCGGCTGGAACTGACAATATTTTAGGACCGCCTTTTCCAGATTTCATGGCGGTGTGTCGGTGCGGCTATTCAGTAGTGACTAGATCAAGCGTTTGTAAAGTGCAATCGAAGTACTTAAAATCTGCAGCGATGTGAATTGATGTTACAGATAATACGTTTCTGCATTGTGTAAAACACTCTGTGTAAAACTGTAGCCAGAAGGGCAATGCATTTCATGACACGGGTACAGTCTGTATTTCTTGAGACCGGCTCTAAGCACCGTGTTTGTAGCAAAATGGTTTGCTAAAGAACTTTTCATCGGGCGAGGAGGAAAGGGCCCGCGGTGAGCCTTTCCTCCTCTCTGGGGTGTGCGAGACGGCACGGCGCTGCTTGAATGTGTTGCTGTCGTGTGGTGACGTACGATTTGGAGATGCCTTGCTCGTTCTGGGCGAAATTTATGTTATGTCACCTCATACAGGGTGTCGTCGTAGAACCATTGTCTAGCCTTTTGATGCAGCGGTAACTATAGAGTATGCGGAAATTTCTCTCGTGTGTGCATACAAGCGATGTGCATCATCAGCTGCAGTGCGTGTTCGTGTTGTGAACTATTCTGGCTGTGTCCGCTATCACTTGACTAAGAAAACCGGTATCTGCGAATTTCCAGTGTGAACTGCAAGATCTTCTCACTCTCTGATAGCCTTGACATGAGAACTAAAACATGAAAGTACATTCTCGCGTATCGCCAACACGATGCAACCGCGAAGCACCTAAGCGCCAATCATTATAAGATATTTGTGCCAGCCACCGGCATCGTTCTCAGGCATTTCAAATCTGGTAGACTTGAAATTTCTATGCTATGTCTACGCTAGCCTCCTATATGAGGTCGATGACGTCACTCAACACAGCGATCGCTGAGGTTGGTAAACCATACATATAAGGTTTCTGGTTCGGCATCGCCTTTTTGCCTTTAATGCAGTAATAACCGAAGGGGATAGCATAAAAAAGAATCTGGCAGCTATTTGTGAGGGCACGATTCCCGTAATACGGCTGAGCGTGTCGTAGAGGGCGGGACCAACAAGACTAAAAATTAAAAAAATATATTTTTTTTCTTCCGCAGGAAAGAAATGCAGAACACGGGCTAACGCTGTGATAAGACTTCGCATGGTCATGCCCAATGCTTGGACCAATCATTGTTTGGCCTAAACAGATCTTAAACCCAGCATCTTGCACTGCTTTGGACGTTCGCGCAGTCCGCAGACGGTCATTTTTGCACTCGACAAGTCTAATTCACACTATATGGTATGCCGTTGTTGCTGAGTATACCTATGCGTGGGTGGAAACATCGTCCAACAAACGAGTTAGTCGCGCAATGTACTCGCAGATAACAGTTTGAACGCCTCTCAAAGATAAACATCACTACTTCTTCCGTATCAGAACAGTACCCACGCTGTTCGGTTCGCCATATGTTTCAGAACTACTCACTGCTGCTAAATCACAGCTTAGAACTGCAGGGAGAATGCTGCAGTAAGCTCACATTAGTGAAACAAATTTTCAGAAGTGCAAAACTGATCTCCGCGATGTATTGTAGGCTCAAACACGCGCGCACGCATAGCGCTGCGTGCTTCGTCCACCTCAACGCCAGCAGGAAGTCCGGCCATACCGACTTAAACCACTTCATTACGTCTCACAGAACCATTTCCCGCGCAGAGGACGCCACGTCACACTAAATAGACCGTGCGACGCGAGAAGAACCACCATAAAGTGCCGCTGAGCGTATACCTGGCGTAGAACACGGAGCGCTCTCCCAAGCCAGCAAGCTGACTGCCCTTAGATGGCACCACTGCGTACACAATATGGTGATGCCCTTGAACAAGCGGTTTGGCTTCCCGCTTAACTTCCATTCTGCGATTGGAATATTCTACCTCACGAGTAAATTGGCAAAATTAATTAGTGACGCTTTATTCATTAATAACACTAGGGGCGCACAGTAGTCGATATTCTCAATCGTATTTGGTTATTATAAAAATGAGTTAGCATAGAAGTGTCGCCTGAGAATAAATTTTAACTGCTGTCAGTGACTCTGGGTGTCTTTGTGAGTTTTGCCATCCATGGGTGTATCTTGCATCATGAGATACACGATACTTCGTATGATATATCGAAAACACATACTGATAAATCTCTTCCCCAATGTATCATGATACAGATACAGGATACCAAGAGAGTATATTAGGATAGTATCTAAGATACATGCATCTGCTATACTGCCCAGCCCTGCACAATAGACAGTTTTGCCGAAGCCGTGTCATGGTCGCGAGAACATTTGATGTGATTGTTCTTGCGCGTGTCAACTGCGGAATTATAGAAACGTTGGACAGACGCGAATATCGCACACAACATTGCCGTTTCGGCGTCGAATTTCTTGCTCCATGGAGTTGCTTACTTTAGAGCACTCGTGCAACGTACATCGAACATTCATGCAACATTCTTGTATACCCATAGTCATTCATTCACAGCCACGCGGGCGCTGTGGAGCGTGATAAGGTCAGTTGAATTATATGCAGATCGGGCGCTGATACACGGCATGCTTGATTTCTAACAGGTTCGCCTCAATCGTCAATCAATTTCAATGCTCATTATCTATCACAATCGAAATTCTGGAGCGTGATTGAAGGTGTAGGACTGGAGTAGTTCGTATGTTATTTTTTTCTTTTAGCGCACAGTAACAACCATCAGGCGCAGAGGAAGTAAGGTACATACAAACACTGTCCACACATCTGGCTAGCGGAAGCTAAGCAAGAACAAAACATAATGATTAGGAATATCCTACCATAAAGGTTACACACGAAGCCATAATTTTTCACATCGAGATTTTCAGCAAACATGGCGCGTTGCATTTCGCAAATGCATGCTTGCAGTAGCTAGCACAGATCAGACTTAAGAAATCTAAAGGTGCATTCGCAGCCTCGACTGACAGTGTTCGCGTCACCGATTACGATTAGTGACCAAGGAGCGACACTGGGCTACAGATGCTGGCAAGTGCGACAGGACAGTCGGCACACAGAAATGCACCAATTAGTGACCCGTTCACGCGTTCATATCTGCTCTCACACAAACTGAGTTCGTGTCTGCGGGAATAGACAGAAAACATATTAAGAAAGCTGGTGATATCTGAAAGATATCAATATCAAAATTGATATCTGAAAGCTGGCCCCTGGCGTCAATATCTCCGATAAAGAAATGCAATTTCTCGCTGGTCACTTTTGATACTTAGTATTTACCTGATAACATGCCTGAATGTATTTAAGTTTGTTCGACGTTTTTCGGAGCAAAGCGGTTGGCAGTCAGCACCTGTCTACGTCGTTTTGTGTTCCTTCATGTCCTATTTATTTTGCGCTGCGCAAACTTAGTGCTGAAAGAAACGTACAAACTAGCCCGCCAGTGAATTCTTTTGGTGTACATGTATACAGGTGGCGTTTATGCACCTGTTTTGCCATACGTACATTTTGTTTTCCTCGATCAGCAAAAGTAAGCTCGTACTGGGCTGCCACCTGTTGGTAAGTTGGAACCTCTTTCAGGAGCCAGGTATAGCGCTGTTAGCTAGTGAGTGTCCGCTCAAGTCACGCTCAGTAAGCAGCGTATGCGCGACACCTTGAAAGGAAAGTAGCTGTTGGCCGAAACTGGGGCAAGTGAAGCCACCGTTTATCCTGATGTAAACATGTCTGTTTTAGGGATTTGAACTGCTCCTTACCGCGGTAAACGAACATTTCTGGAATCGACGTTTAAATTATAGCTTGACAGTTCTACACTTACTGTATGCCATATGCCACGAAGAATGGTCCATTGCGCAGAGTAAACGTTATTGAAATATGTAATACCAATAAACTAAATCCTACAAAGAAAGATAAAGCAACGGAGAAACACGCACAAATTCAAGGAATTTGTGAGACAGCAGGGTATTATAAAGTTCAATTCAGTTTATTTGGCTTAGTGTTCTTACGTACTTCAATGTATACAGAAGGAGGTCTCAGGAAAAAATAGTTTTAGGAGACTTCCTGCCAATGAAGGTAGGTCAAATGACATAATCACACCCAAAAATAGCAACACAGCAAGAAAAATTTGAAGCACAGCTCTAAAGGCGTTTATATTCCCTGCTGCAATGCGCAGCAACGTTAATTTATACGAAAGCGCACAAAGCCCCTGTACGAAGGTGAACACGCTAACGCATAACTCGGCCCCCTATGGTTACAACGCCACTAGCCGACTGCAAGAAGCTTTACAGATGCTAGAGGCAACTAGGTGCTGCTTTGAGCTTTCTTCGCTTAATGTATATTGTAACTAGACTATAGCTGTGGCTTCGCTTTGCCTGTAGTAGCTGACGAGTCTTTGATTTATATAGCGGTATGTTGGCGGCGCCATCGACAGCGGACACAATGCGCAGGGCACGCGCTTGTACATTTCCTTTCATAAAGGCATGGTGTGTGGGTCTTCATTCTATCTACTCGGTGTTGTCTGTATAAGCCTTGCTAACTGGACACACACAAACACACATACACACACACACACACACACACACACACACACACACACACACACGTACGCACCCGCACACGCACGCACGCACATACGCGCACACACAGACACGCACACACACACACACAGACACACACACACGCACGCACGAAAGGAAAATCACATGGGACGAACGATGCCGTCAACTGTATAGAGTATAGCGCTTGTTTTTGTAGCCTGTTCGTTTCTTTTCTTTGTGCGTGCGTGTGTGCATAGGGGCAAGGGGGCGGGGCACACCGGTCACGTGGCCAGGATTTGACCCCATGACCTCTTGCAACGCCGTAACCACTAAGCCACCACGACAGGTCTGTGTTGTGTGATCACTGTGTTTGTGTGTCTTACCCAACACGTGCAGTAGCATACTAGGCCGCTAGCCAGGCTATTAGCCAGATTCTCGTTGATGTCAGAATATCCCTCTGTTTGTGTTGTTAGCCTACGCGCTAAGAGTCTCCATTTGTCATCGTGGGCGGCAAAGTAGATTTTTCTGGGAGGTGACTTCGGCTGCCAGGTTTCCTCAGAGTAATAGCGGCAGCAGTATCGAGTGTCTTCGCAACTGGATGGAAGAACCGAGATGCCACGGAAGGCAATAAAGTGTCTGGTTTAACGTGAAGGAACGTCAGGAATTAAAATTGAAGCGTGCAGCTTAGGAGTGTGGGTGTTAAGGTTAATGTAACAGCAAAATGCGGGTCTTGCGTAATTAGCAACGCAAAGGTTTTAAATTAACCGACGTAATGACGGCTATTGTGCGGCATTCACAATTATATGCCAATGTGCCGCGTTCATGCGAGTGCATAAACAAGAAAAGGGCAGCTTTGGCACGAAAGAAGAAGCTGCAAATCACTTTTTAATATACCACTGGAGAAATTTACTGAGGATAGGTGGACTGCGCTTTTGAGCAGCCCCGAACTCAGCGACCAAACCCTGGCCGTCCAGAGTGCCCACGATTGGGCCGTCAAGTTCGGTTTGGCGGTCCCTACGTGGGACTAGCGGGGTGGTGCGGGGTCTTCCCTGCGTTCTCTGGACCGAATAAAGCCCACTCGCTCGCTCGCTCACTCACTCACTCACTCACTCACTCACTCACTCACTCACTCACTCACTCACTCACTCACTCACTCACTCACTCACTCACTCACTCACTCACTCACTGACTGACTGACTGACTGACTGACTGACTGACTGACTGACTGACTGACTGACTGACTGACTGACTGACTGACTGACTGACTGACTGACTGACTGACTGACTGACTGACTGACTGACTGACTGACTGACTGACTGACTGACTGACTGACTGACTGACTGACTGACTGACTGACTGACTGACTGACTGACTGACTGACTGACTGACTGACTGACTGACTGACTGACTGACTGACTGACTGACTGACTGACTGACTGACTGACTGACTGACTGACTGACTGACTGACTGACTGACTGACTGACTGACTGACTGACTGACTGACTGACTGACTGACTGACTGACTGACTGACTGACTGACTGACTGACTGACTGACTGACTGACTGACTGACTGACTGACTGACTGACTGACTGACTGACTGACTGACTGACTGACTGACTGACTGACTGACTGACTGACTGACTGACTGACTGACTGACTGACTGACTGACTGACTGACTGACTGACTGACTGACTGACTGACTGACTGACTGACTGACTGACTGACTGACTGACTGACTGACTGACTGACTGACTGACTGACTGACTGACTGACTGACTGACTGACTGACTGACTGACTGACTGACTGACTGACTGACTGACTGACTGACTGACTGACTGACTGACTGACTGACTGACTGACTGACTGACTGACTGACTGACTGACTGACTGACTGACTGACTGACTGACTGACTGACTGACTGACTGACTGACTGACTGACTGACTGACTGACTGACTGACTGACTGACTGACTGACTGACTGACTGACTGACTGACTGACTGACTGACTGACTGACTGACTGACTGACTGACTGACTGACTGACTGACTGACTGACTGACTGACTGACTGACTGACTGACTGACTGACTGACTGACTGACTGACTGACTGACTGACTGACTGACTGACTGACTGACTGACTGACTGACTGACTGACTGACTGACTGACTGACTGACTGACTGACTGACTGACTGACTGACTGACTGACTGACTGACTGACTGACTGACTGACTGACTGACTGACTGACTGACTGACTGACTGACTGACTGACTGACTGACTGACTGACTGACTGACTGACTGACTGACTGACTGACTGACTGACTGACTGACTGACTGACTGACTGACTGACTGACTGACTGACTGACTGACTGACTGACTGACTGACTGACTGACTGACTGACTGACTGACTGACTGACTGACTGACTGACTGACTGACTGACTGACTGACTGACTGACTGACTGACTGACTGACTGACTGACTGACTGACTGACTGACTGACTGACTGACTGACTGACTGACTGACTGACTGACTGACTGACTGACTGACTGACTGACTGACTGACTGACTGACTGACTGACTGACTGACTGACTGACTGACTGACTGACTGACTGACTGACTGACTGACTGACTGACTGACTGACTGACTGACTGACTGACTGACTGACTGACTGACTGACTGACTGACTGACTGACTGACTGACTGACTGACTGACTGACTGACTGACTGACTGACTGACTGACTGACTGACTGACTGACTGACTGACTGACTGACTGACTGACTGACTGACTGACTGACTGACTGACTGACTGACTGACTGACTGACTGACTGACTGACTGACTGACTGACTGACTGACTGACTGACTGACTGACTGACTGACTGACTGACTGACTGACTGACTGACTGACTGACTGACTGACTGACTGACTGACTGACTGACTGACTGACTGACTGACTGACTGACTGACTGACTGACTGACTGACTGACTGACTGACTGACTGACTGACTGACTGACTGACTGACTGACTGACTGACTGACTGACTGACTGACTGACTGACTGACTGACTGACTGACTGACTGACTGACTGACTGACTGACTGACTGACTGACTGACTGACTGACTGACTGACTGACTGACTGACTGACTGACTGACTGACTGACTGACTGACTGACTGACTGACTGACTGACTGACTGACTGACTGACTGACTGACTGACTGACTGACTGACTGACTGACTGACTGACTGACTGACTGACTGACTGACTGACTGACTGACTGACTGACTGACTGACTGACTGACTGACTGACTGACTGACTGACTGACTGACTGACTGACTGACTGACTGACTGACTGACTGACTGACTGACTGACTGACTGACTGACTGACTGACTGACTGACTGACTGACTGACTGACTGACTGACTGACTGACTGACTGACTGACTGACTGACTGACTGACTGACTGACTGACTGACTGACTGACTGACTGACTGACTGACTGACTGACTGACTGACTGACTGACTGACTGACTGACGGGAGCAAAAGCCTGAAAGGATACCCTTGTGTCTCAAAGTTAGTTGCTTCGTTAGGCTTCTCTTCCGTTTTTGTTTTATTATTAGATATAGCTGGGTCCTATGCCGGGAAAGTCAGTGACCGATCATCATATCGTGCAGCATCAGGCGAGCTTTTTTTCAGCCAACAACAGCGGAACTTTCGGTCTGCGCTACCAGTCTTAGTTTGGCGGAACGGCACGAAACACGTACCTTCAAAAGTTACCGAGTGGCTGAAAGAAAAACAAAGCGTAATATAATGTTTCAGATGTCAACCACTTTTGAATCGCTCCATCTTTAACAATTAGGGGGTTTTACGTGCCATAACCACGATCTGATTATGAGGCACATAGTGGTGGGGGATTCCGGAAATTTGGACCACCTGGGGTTCTTTAACGTGCACTTAAATCTAAGTATCGAAATGCGGCCACCGTGGCCGGGATTCGATGCCGCGAACTCGTGTTTAGCAGGTTAGCACCGCAGCCACTAAGCAAGCACGGCGGATTGAATCGCTCCATCTTTAATAAGCCCCAACTGAAACTACCAACGGGCCCGACTGTATCGAAAGACAGAGAGAAATCAAGGAGTGGAAACGCAGGAAGGTTGACCAGACGTGTGTCCGGTTTGCTACCCCTTACACAGAGGGTAAGGGAAAGGGGCAATAGGAATAGGGAGAGAGTGAACACTGCGTGTACGTGAGATGATGCACAGGAGCAATATGAACGGTCACTCAGGCCAGTTCACTTCAGAAATTGCCCTGACGGAGCAACACAAATGCTTATATTTACGCGCAAGCTGGAGAGAGAGCCGAGGTGGTCGAAAGTGATCCATCCACTACACCGTCTGTCACAGCTGAAGTCTAAATCTAGGAACTCACTCACTCACTCACTCACTCACTCACTCACTCACTCACTCACTCACTCACTCACTCACTCACTCACTCACTCACTCACCCACCCACCCACCCACCCACCCACCCACCCACCCACCCACCCACTCACTCACTCACTCACTCACTCACTCACTCACTCACTCACTCACTCACTCACTCACTCACTCACTCACTCACTCACTGTTTTTAAATAGGCAACTTAACCTAAAGTAGCAGTAACTGACTCCTAAGCAGCAGCTCGCAACTATATCAAAAAGGACGCATATCAGAAACCGCACTCAAGATACGTCAAAATCACATCGCACCAGCCTCGCTCCCCGACACCCACATCAACTGGTTTCCCGGTCATCAGGGTAGGGTGGAAAATGAGGCAGCACACGGCGCTACCGGCGGGCATACCTACCAGTCGGGCTTTCCTGCCATTCCACATCAGGCCGGCCACCAACGTTGGCGACATCGTCCTAAACTGCTCGGAGCTTCTGCAACGGCACAGACTCGGCAGAAGAACGTACTCTTCACCCCACAAGAACACGAGAAAAGAGGCGGGATTCATCATCCGCCGCCTACAAACAAATACTTATGTACTATCGGGGCAGACCTGGCCAGGACGCGGCTTCAACCGCCGGAGCAGGGAAAAACTATAGGCAAAACTGCATCGCTGCGCCGTCTAGTGATAATTAGCCTGGTTCGAGATCAAGCTTGCGTCGTAGCTTGCGTGCAAGCGTGTATATGCTCGCTGGCTCCTTCACGTGAGTTTCTCTTCGCCCAGGAACCTTTCGCGAGATGCCGCTATGTGGGCATCGGCTGGGAGCGTGACTTGCTTGCCATGACAAGTGCCTTGTCACCAGCGCTGCAGCACGCGCAGCACACGCTTTCAACCGATGCCGTCATAACGGCATCTCGCGCAAGGTTCGTGGGCACAGCACAACTCGGCTTGAAGGCGCCAGCCAGTAGATGCTTGCTGGCAAGCTACGACGCGCATGCGCTCATTCTTGATCTCGAACCAGGCGAACCATCACTAGACGGCGCAGCGATGCAGTTTTCCCCTGTTCCGGCCGTTGGAGCCGCGTCCTGGGCAGTTTTGTCGGTTCTGTCATCGATAGTAAACTGAATAATCATGCACAAACTATCCTACGCAGTACTCGTACACATGTCCCCACTGCGACGTCCCAGACACCCGGCGACACATGATCTAGGATTGTCCGCTGCTTGGTACATCTGCGTTCCCCACCTCACAAGCTCCATAAGACGACTCCAAACAGGGACGCCCGATAGAAACATGAGGAGACCATCCCAACTCAACGCTCATACAGGTATATACCACCGCTGAAACGTGGGAGGCCAAGCTTTCTTCTGACTACCTGGACGACCAGCGCAGTCTCGTCGCCCGGCTCAAGGATGCAGCCGGAGCCAGCGGGTTCCTGGAATGAGGAATCCTCCCACCTAGGGGGAACCGGGTCCTGACTCGGATAACTGTTCCAGAAAAGTTTATTTCTCTCTCTCCCTTAAACCCAGCACGATAATGATGCAGGCGTTCTTAATGTGCGGTGCATTTCTATTCGCTTTCTAAGTGCCTACTTTTCTTTTTTGATTTTCACTTTGTTAGGCTCTTCCTCATTTCTATATGGCAAATTACTGACTGCTTTGTTTCAGCAACTGTAGTGTCCATTTATCTGATGACTCCGTGGAGCATTTGTGGTATCTGGGTGAACAATTTCGTTGCTCGTACTGATTCGTGGAAACATTGTAACCAGTGGCGTAGCCAGAAATGTTGTTCGGGGAAAAGGGGGTCGGCTGCTGCAAAAGAAGAAAAGATAAGAAAATCAAAATATGACCACGTGACAGCACGCCCTAGCTTGAGCCGCAACAATGTTCTTTTTTTCTTGTTGGGAATAGGAGGAGGTAAAAAACTCAAGGTTGAGACTCGGGGAGGGAGAAAGACACCAAGAAAAGCAGCAAGCGATTTTTTCGACTCACTTCCGTATTCATTTCGGTAGCGCTAGAGTATATAGTTGAGCTGTGTGTTCGCACAGCACGTGACCCACGCGAGAAACAGCAGGTGGTCGGCGGTGAAAAGCAGGAACAGGTGTTGACCTCAGTCGAGCAGGGCGGCACCGGGCGTTAGCTGCTTAGAGTTGAGCTGCTGCAAGTACCATTGATGTGCACAATGGCTCCACACACAGTAAGAGCACAAAAGACGTCCGCGTGAAGTACCGTGCAAACAGCTCCTCTTGGGTTTGTTTTAAATTTCATCTCTTTACTTACAACATAAAAATTTATTTATTTATTTATTTATTTATTTATTTATTTATTTATTTATTTATTTATTTATTTATTTATTTATTTCTCCGTGCAATGACCAGACGAAAGAACTGTTCCGGCATATTGTATCTACAACGATATGAATGCTATGAATGGCGTGGCCTGTCGCATTTTTGATCTCTTCGATACACGGTTCCGCTTATTCCGTATCGACGAAGGCCGCAGAGTCAAATGTTCATAGCCTTCATGTTTTTGGCATTGATGGATTGCAATGTTGTACAATGGCCGTTTTCAGGGCATATGCTTATGATTATCTGGTGATGAGTTTCATTACGCGATCGCTACCGCGAAGCATGCCTGTAGTATAGTAGTACTTAGCGGGCGGTAGGTAATAAGCGTATTTTGTTTGTACCCTGACGAACCCACTTAACCCTCGCGATCAAAAGGCGAGTAGGCGAGAATAAAAGCATTCTACAAAAATAGTACAGTTGAGCAAACGTAGCCCCTTCCTTCTCCCTAAAATTCACCATAGTCAGCCGTTGGCATTGTCTTCGGCATTCGCCTCAGTGTTGATTGCCTTGAACCCAAGTGCTGCTGCAAAGCTGCGAGGACTACTGTCATCGTGGCGCCTACAGAGTCGCTGCACATGTGCTCGGAATGCAGTGAAGTCAGTCTACGTTTGCTGCCATAGGGTGAGGTGCCCTGATACACACGTTTCTCGACCTCATCAGTACAGACGACTTTCTTTTATTTCTCTCTTTCTTGCGTGAAGCTTTTTCTAGCGATGTTCAATTTATAGCAGCGCACGTCGCCTCACCTATATCCGGGCAGTAACATCGTTTTATCGCTTTTGTATGCGACACCGAGGAGCGGCGCAGCATTTCTGTTCAAAGCTCTTCCGGTTAGTCTCACTATCGTTTTATACCATCGAATGCGGCTACGCTCAAGAGCACGCTTGCGTTCGCGTTGTTACTCTTTGCTTCAATGACTTTCTTAATTATGTTCCTGTGAAGGGTATTAGAGTGTGAATGATATTAATCTGCAACTAGAATGGACAACCGGACTAGTTGGAAATAGTTCACGCCTGAAAACGCAGAACGAAAGAGGTGGAAAACGGGCGACGCTTTCCGTTTTCTCTTCTTTCGTCCTGTTTTCCGAGCTGCATTTTCCAGCATGCATAAAAGTGCTTAAGGGGGGGGGGGGCAGTTTATTAGGCACCCGATTCACCGCCTACTGTGGGTATACACGAGCCACAAGCATTCAGGATAACAACTTCATCGACTATGTACATTGTGCAACTTAAAATTGGGCATCGTTAAGAATGAAAACACAACAGAAAAACTCTTGAGCGCATGTGCCGACTAATATTTTTCAACCGTCTTTCGAAGGTCACGTTTCCTCGATGTGAATTCTACAGAAAACGGTCTCAAAAGGCCGTACCTACCCCCATTTCGTCTAAAGGCTACCATTGTCTTCAAATGAACCTTTAACTCTATGATTTATATTTGTAGACATAAACTTCACCTGCGCATTCTTGCGAATTCTCGTCGTTCTTTGCGCGCATGGCGCTGCACTTCCATATGGTTTCTTACCATGAATATTTCTTAACATCTCATGCATACGAGGGTGGTAGTAGCGGCGTTGGTGCAGGTTAGTGGTTGTGTACGTATACTGACATGGTTTGTCTGGTGAGCTGTTTGTGTTAGCGCATGCTACATCCAGTTTTACCTTAGATTTATATTTCGATTCATTTCTAAAATGCAGCCCCAAGCATGTTGCTCCCAGTTTCTCCACGCGGACCCTCGACACTAAAGAGTATTTATTGAAATAATTAGTCAATTAGTTACAAACAATCAATCAAGGCTGAGGAACAACACACTATTTGAGAGAGTAATGCAATCAGAGCGCAACATAATCCCAGGTGCACTGTCCAAGTTTCTTTGAGCGAATTAACCACCATAAATGTAGACTTGTTGGGGTTAATCAGCAGATGTTCGTTACGACATCCCTTAAATACACTACCGAGAACTGTATTTCGTTTTCATGCTAAAGTAATTATACCTGTTAGTTGTAACATAGAAGTGAGACAACGGTAGCATCAACATACAAATCCCAGTCAGTCATGTTTAGATATAAGACGATCAGTAGTGTCACAGACCAAGTAGCATGCAGATCCTGGAGGTATTCCTCCAATAACTTTTCATTTACATGTACATAAAGAAACACCTGACATACAAGCTGTCTGTTTTCTTTGTATATAGTAAATAACATTTCAGCAAGGACACGTACCTGAGATGCCATAAGGTTCAAGTTTGGTGAGGAGCTTGTGATGATGAATGATGATGATGAACTCTTAACATCCCATTACTAGTTGTTCGCCGGGTGCAAACTGATATTTCACTTTTTCATAAAATTTACTATCATAATGTACCTCTCCGCTCACTCCTGACGTATCTCTCGCCATTTGTATCTTCTGTCCGACATCATCGCCATAAAGATAATGTAACACTGTCACATGCTCAAAGACATTTGTTCCCCAAACCTTTGTCGTATGGAATAACCAACCTGATTCAATGGTGAACATACCGTGACCCAACTCTCTACAGAAGTGCTTTAGTTAACATGAACTAGTGACGTAACTTCGTTTCTTGTTGCTGTTTTGTATAAGTACAGTGTAACGAATCTGTCTTTTCGCTACAAAATGCTTTTTATTTACTCCGTTTATGTTTAGATGTTTGCGCTTCTCGTATTTTTTATCATAACCTTCTAATTTTGCATTCCTTTCATTTTTTTGCGGTAATGTGTTGTTTTATATTGTATTCATGCTGCTCGCCTCTGTAATGTACCTTGAGGCATAGAGTTTCGTACAATAATTACTAGAGGAAGCTCTGGAACTAGTGTCTACGGGAGCTGTAACGGGGCGGTTGAGCCAGCATGGAAATTATGGGAAGTACATGGATTTGCCTCAACTTCGTCTTCCTGGCTTTAAACGGCATCATGACTTAGTAAATTCGTCATTTTCAACAATGTACTTCGTAATAATGAATAAGTAAACATTATTAAAATTGTCCGAAGCCAGGATTCGAACACAGAACCTCTAGCACAGACGCCCGATATTGAAATCATTACGCCGCGAATACATGCATCGGCAACAGACATATAACGCCCTTATGAATTTATCGCGGGCAAGCCAGTGCCTTAAGACGCGTGGCGCGTTTCGACTGCACACCTGGACAAGCTGGCCCATTGCAATTATTAGTGATTGTACGTGTTCGCAGCGTCTTCTGCATTTAGAAAAGTATTCGCAACTGTCACGGCCTATAGGGGGCGCAACCTTAAATCCAATATGACTGTCCGAGAGATTAAGAACTAGAGCAGTCAGTGCAGTGCTGCGGTCTTCTTGCTCAGTGACATGTTGTTTCGCGTCGTCATGTTCAAGTGTCTCTTTAGTCTACACGCCCGCTGTCGTTAGCCTGCGTAATGGCTCACATTGGGCGAGCAGAACGCAGGATTCAAAGCCTGCTTGAAGGCGAGGAAGTCCTAAACGCTGGTCATCTTGTGTGCTGCGGCATAAAAGCGCGCACGTCGACGTCGGTGACTGTTGAAGGCCTTTGCAAACAAACTTCGTGGCTTCGAAGCAAACCACACTAGCTGTAGTTTCAGTTTTACCGCGACGGTGTTATAAAGAGCAGCGGCCGTGCTTTCTCTTTGCTATTCTAGTAATTCGACCACTTTAAACGGGTACCATGACCTTTTATACGGTGTGGTGCTCTCTGCAAGTTGTTACTTGGACCGCTTGAATAAGCTGCCATGTCGAGAGAAAAAAATCTCCCTGGTGTTGCGCGACCCAAGTTCTTTACATTGACAGCGTGAAAAGCAGCCTTAAAGCAGCGTTTTGTGAGCGAAAATTTCTTGTCTAGTCATCCGTGCCTGCGTTCGCAAAGCTGCATCTTGAGCACGAGAAATAAACAAAAAACCCTTATCTGACCGCTTTTACGAGCTAATACGATAACCGTTCACCCTTGTAATTTAGTTATTGCGCTTGATGTGTGCTGTGCAAGCTACAGTCTTGCGGTAGTTTTACAGCCTGCGTCAGCTTTACCGTGTCTTGCCAATAGACAGATCAAGCGATACATAGCCGATATTTACCGGCCCGTCGGCAATGCTCCCATCATTCTTCCAATTATCTTTATGAAATAATATAGACGCACATCAGCAAAGGGTTCGCTACGCGAACACTGCACAGCAGTTTAACGTTTGTTATGTTAGGATTTGTTACCTTACAAGTGCAGTCATGCACGCCTATGCACACGCTGCAGACGGGCATCGAAGTGGCAGACGACGACAAGCACGAGTTCCAGGTCCCTCTACGCCTGTGTCACTTTGCTTCGATGCACAAATGAGAAACTCATCTCTCTGTTCGAAAATGGTGGAATGTCAAGCCGGCGTTGCAGAGCACGAACGCATGAGCGACAAGACATTTTGAAACAGGTACAAGGCTTCACGGAGAATGTTTGCGTTCCAACGTAGCCACAAAGGCATGAGTAGCAAAAACGCAAGCATCAATCATCCTACAACAAATTTGAATCAAGAATGTGCATTATTTCTTTCCCTGCACATAATATACCGCTATGCCTGCGCCTTTATGGAGGTGCGTCTATTCGCGATTTCAAGTGCTGGGAATCGTCACTCATCTGCCGTATTCGAAAAAAAAAGGCCCGCGGCATGAAGTGCGCACTCCAAGCCTTCATCACAGCTTTGCGGATCCGCTGATTAATAATCAATTTCTTCCTCGTGGACGCAGCCGGTGGGAATGAGTGTAGGTTCACATCACCTACCACCTAACTTTTGCATTGCGGCACACAGCAAATACGGTTACTTCTATGTTTGCTCATTCTGAGCACGTTAAGTGTCCACGGGAGCTTTGAACGCGTTAAAACATAAACCAAAGGGAAGGAAAAGCGTAGACAACACCAATACGCTACATGAACGGGCGGCAGCCAGCGGCGAGTATATTCTATCGATTGTTTCCGGCCGCCGCCGCACGACTGCGCCAACGTCTGTGAAAGTTGCGAATAGATTTCTCTGAAAGTTACGACAATGAAGACATACAAAGCGTAATAAACGAATCCACAAGAACGTCTGAATCCACAAGCATGAAGATCAGACAAATCCATGTACTTCCCATCATTCCCATGGTGGCTGAACGATTGCAACACCAGTATAGTCCCTCTAGCATATTGTAGGAAACAATATGCCTAAGGGTATTACATATAAATAAACGAATAAATGGTACTCCTTACACCTTTCGTTTATGCATTTACCAGCTTGCCCTATATATACACCTTGCCACAGGACAAGGAAATAAAACAAACCTCGTTCCCTGGGCAGTCAACTAAACGCCGGCGATGCTGCCGGGAGCAAGCGACAGGCGCCATTTTTTATCCCTTGTTTACGCGACTGCAAAGAGCCCGCAGGCGTTCAGGAGCACGTGGATGCCATCTTTGTTACTTATTTTTTTGAAGTTCTGCGAAATGCGGTGCAAGCACGGTACACCTGTTATTATTTTTGGATTTTCAGCACGTGCCGTTTCATTCCGTACTCCCACCATGCACCACTTCCGCATGCTTTGAGCCGCCAAAGTCAGTAATGGTACAGGATAACCCGCCTGGACTAGTCTGTTAGCCTGGCCGAGCAGTCTTACTTCAACCCTTTGCTCACACGGTTCTTTTTTTTTATGCCATTGTCAAAATATTTTTTTTTCACCAATATATAATGGGCGGAACCTAAAGGAAGCGCAGGTCTTTTGCCCCTCAGCTTGCACCCTTAGAGGATATGACGGGTGGTATAAAATGCAGTCCTAAATCTAAAGATATGATGAAGCCATCAACAGGGACTTCATGCGGGAAATCTGAAGGAGCAGAACACTCTGAAAACATCAATGTGGTCTTTAAATCAAGTGAATGAATATCAGCGGTGTCAGTATTTCAAAGCAACGATAAATTAATCACTGAAACCGAAAACCGCGTCACTTCCCGAGTTGACGTCCATCAGTTGTCCTGTCATGCATAGACAAATATTTATCAGTTAAACAATGAGCAATACAAGGGCCGATACAAACACCTTCCTTTTATGCTGCAATGTCGCCATCCTGCGCCGCAAATGTCTTGTTGAGATAAAAGGAAAGAAACTCTAAAGATCTGTCGCAGGACAGACCCAACTCATTCGGAAAAGATACTGCTCCTAGTCCATCAATGATTTCATTGACGCATTTCATCATCATCATCATCACCATTCATCGTCGTCGTCGTCGTCGTCGTCATCATCATCATCATCATCAGCAGCAGCAGCAGCAGCAGCAGCAGCCTGGTTACGCCCACTGCAGGCCAAAGGCCTCTCCCATACTTCTCCAACAACCCCCGTCATGTACTAATTGTGGCCATGTCCGCATTTCATCACGCATTTCATCAAGTCGTTATGCGGTATCGAATAAAACAGATCTTTAATCTCAACAGAGAAGGCAGTAGGTTTATCGCCTGGCCTGCTCAGACTTCTGGACAACAAGATGGTAATCACACAATAAAAACTTCAAGTAGGCCTGCAAAACCCATGCGACACATTTTGGCCGTTTACCATGTTCAGAGACAATGACAGGGAAGAGGTAATTAGGCTTGTGCGTTTTTACTGTAAAATAATTTCCAAGCAGCTCTTTTCGCTATAGTCTATCATTCTAGAAAGCTTATCTACCATAACTGGTAACTTTTGCCGAGCTTTTTTGCACTGCTCTGAACCTTCATAAGCAATAATGGTTTGCAAATCCGAAACGCTGAGGAAACGGCGTCAGATGTCTTCGCGTCAAAAAAATAAATAATAAAAGTAATAAGACAATGCCCATCTGTGCCCCCTACTCGCCTTGTCCTTCGCCTGTTTGCGCTGCTGAACGTTCACCATGGTCCAGAACCAACTAGCATATACCCACTAGTTTCCATAACGAAGTTCTCTGTGTGCCCATGCAGGAACTGGTGTCAGCAATGACGGCTAGAAGACGCTTTCCTGGTCGCGGCATGTAAGGTCCTGTGCTTCGCTCCACCTCGGCTGCTGAGAAGGCACTTGAGCTCACCTACCCGAAGAGTCCCTTGGGCCACGAATCACTGCCCGCACGGTGCTGGCGAACACACAACCCTGGCCGGCGTCCTCGCCGGCGTGCTCCGAAAGCAGAGTGGCCGCGCGAGAGTCGTGCTGTCCTGCACTCCCTTCTCGGTGCGTTTGGTGAGTGCACAACCTGCAGCGAGGATTGTGCGCAGGGCTGGGCGAAGGTAATTTGCAAGTGTATCATGGTACGATACAAGATACTCGCGCAACAAGTATTTGAGGTACAGATACAAGATACTAACGCAGTTATTGCATTCGATACGAGACTTTCTATTTGCATCCTATAAGTTGCTTCGATACATTGGCAAATTTGTTATTGTAGATCTATATAATGTAGAGCAAACGCGTATGGACAAAACTGTTTGCTTGGAAATTTCTGAACTCCGACCAAACTTACATTGTTTCATTTGAATGAAATGTCTGTTAGTATCTCAACATTTTTTTTATTTCTTGCTGAAAGTACAATATTTTAATTCCGAAACAATTCATTGGGGTTGCTTGGCTACTTAACATGAAAGCTCGTTATACGCTACGCTCTCAATGGTTTTTGCTTGTGGCTTTTGTAATGGATGGGAGTCGCTCGCCTGCTTGCCGACCAGCAAGCGGGTCACCATCTAATTACAAGAACGTCAATAAGAAGCCTCTGCATGGTGTCGCGAATACCGCTGTGCATCGCTTACGCATGTAACGTAGTCCAAAAAATTCCTTTTGGTGCCTGCGAGCAACAATCACGTGCACAAAACGGCCGCTTGTTTTATTTATTGTTACAAGTGTCTGTGTGTTCACGGTGTGTCACTTTATCTAGTCAACATGTGGAGTAAAAGCCAGTCCATTCGTCAGGCTAAGATATCTAAAATCCGCTTCTCTCACTCCGACATATTCTTGTGCTTCATGGGAGACGGGCGGGCATGCGTGAAGACAGTCTCGTGCGCCTTGTCCAGTCGTTCGTGATCAGTCACATCGCCTACGTTGCGGCCTACCTTAACTGGCACGTCACTGACAGGACCAAGATCAACACGCTGATCAGACGGGATTACAAGGCGGCGCTGGGTTTAATGGAGACCGCGAGTACGGCTCGGCTCTTGCAGTTCGGCGTCCATAGCACCCTAGAAGAAACAGCCGAGGCGCAGCTGAGCGCGCAATTCGAGCGCCTCTCTACCACCAAGACGGGCCGCAGTATACTGACGTCCCTGGGTTACAGCCCAGAGACCCAGGGTTGCCGGCTGGGAGCCCCCAAGTTCCCAGCCGGCAACCGTGCGAGATCACAGGTGAGGCGCGGGCCCACATTTACGTGGACCCCATCCCGAAGAACATGCACCCAGGATACAACCAAGAACGGCGGCAGGCGCGGGCCAAGGCCCTCACTGAACAACACGCCCAAGACCCGCACGCCCGGTATGTGGACGGCGCGGAATACAAGCGGGAAGGCTTCGCGGCGGTGGTCGTTGCGGCGGCTACCGGCACCAAGACAACGGCGGCGAGTGTGCGGTGCACGAACGCCACAGACGCTGAGGAGGTTGCCTTCGCTCTGGCGATCACCGAGGCCGAGTGTCGCACCGTACTCAGCGCCTCGGGGAATGCCGTGCGCAACTTTGCCAAGGGACGAATATGCGCGCCGGCGGCCGCCATCATCGGCAAGCTCCAACTTCAAGACCGCGGCAGCACCGTCCGTATCAAGTGGTTCCCGGCGCACGCCGGCGAGTGTGCATCCTCACCGAACCACAACGACACGGCTCATTCGGCGGCACGAGCGCTTACTTTCCGTGCCCCGAGAGTCACCGTTCCGTGTGGTGGTTCGAAACCAAGAACAGATTGACCAGTTATGCCGAAGTAACCAAGTGTTACTGCTTAGCTCGACGGACAATGCCGCCTCCCCACCCGGCACTCAGTCGGGAGGAGGCCGTAACTCTAAGGCAAATACAGACCGCATCACTCCTCACCCCCACAATGCTGCACGTGCTTCACCCAGAGCTCTATCCGAGTGGGCTGTGCAGTGTTTGTGCAGCGGGTCCGGCGGACCAATGGCATATCATGTGGGACTGTGCCAGTTTCCCGATGGCAGCTACCTCCAGGACTTACCCGCCAGAACTTCAAGGTGCACTGCAGTCTGCAGACAAGGAATCACAACTATGGGCCGTCCAGCAGGCCCGGGGTGCGCTCGAAAAGCACAAGCCTCATGACCCACTACAAACGGGCCCAACTGGGCTAGTGCAGAGTAGGGTATAACCCCGGGTCGACGCTTGGCCAGCGTCACGACACGTTAAATCGTCGTTTGCCGGCACTTCATTAAAGTTATCCCTATCCTATCCTGGGAGAAGAATGAAGAGTGGCAAGAGAGAGTGAGATAGAGATAGAGGGAAAGGAAAGATATGGAGCTTGCCCTGTACCGGGTCAGGGGGAAAGGGGTGCGAAAGATTACAGAAAAAGAAGACAAGAAAAAAATTTGCTGACGGTTACGCATCATCACGCATCATCAGCCTAGTTACGCCCACTGCAGGGCAAAGGCCTCTCCCATACTTCTCCAACTACCCCGGTCATGTACTAATTGTGGCCATGTTGTCCCTGCAAACGTCTTAATGTCATCCGCCCACCTAACTTTCTGCCGTCCCCTGCTACGCTTCCCTTCCCTTGGAATCCAGTCCGTAACCATTAATGACCATCGGTTATCTCCCCTCCTCATTACATGTCCGGCCCATGTCCATTTCTTTTTCTTTATTTCAACTAAGATGTCATTTACCCGCGTTTGTTGCCTCACCCAATCTGCTCTTTTCTTATCCCTTACGGTTACGATATCCCCTAATGCAAAATTTGAGCGCAGCTCAGTACGCGTTTTCCTTTCGCGATATATTGAGGCATCGCACGGATCACCGCACCGACTGGCAGAGCCACGACTCGCGGCGCTCTTGTATAGACCGGCCACACAGTTGCCAGTTCCTGGCACGTGCAGCTTTGCAACCGTAATCTTTACCGGGAAACGCTTGCGGCGATCGCTATGCGCGAAGGCGAGCTTCATGGTTCCCCCGCACGGCTGGTCCCGCAGATGCGTGGACGTGAACGCCATCTGGTGGTGCTTCAAGGTGGCTTCCTCCGCTTTCCTCCTCGCGCTCTTTTTGCTTTCGCCCTCTGTCATCCGCCGCTGTGCTCCGCGTTCGCTTTTTCATCGTTGGCTGTGCTCGTTCGCTCGGTTACGCCGAGGGAGGACTAGGCACGCCGACGCCCAACGCTGGAATGAGCGCCCAAGAGCTGTGTCCTAAATAAAGTGACTCACCATCCCAGCCCTGCGAAAGTGGATTGCTAGCGAAGCTGTTGCAAAATCATCACTACAGCTGCTGAAGGTGGTATGCAATGCTTTATTGATGGTTCGGATGCCTGTTTTGTGCTTGTTCTTTATTAAAACGTATGCTGTTCTGTGTGTCGTACGGGGGATTTCAATGTATATATGCACATTTCGCTTCACTTTGCTGAGCGCTTGTAGCCTCTGCCACTGGGGAGCCATTGCATTTCTTTTTGCTTACGGGGGTGCCAGCCATTGCTGATGTAGACAGGTGCCTGTAATTGAACTTGTTCTTTATTGAAACGTACGCTGTTCTGTATGTTTTATGCGTGCTCCCAATGAATGCATACACTGTTCGTTTCACTTTGCTGAGTGCTCGAAGACTCTGCATTATGAGGGGATGAGCCACATCATTTTTGCTTGTTACTGATGATAACTTTTGATGATGTTTTTTTGTTCACGGGCGGACGCAAAAAATGCCGACCACCGAGAGGCCACCAGCTTCGCTGTAAAACAATACAAAACGTTCTATGTGATAACTGTCAGACAGTCTGCGAAGGCGTTACATATTCATACACAGTGTCAACGTCCCACTAATACATTCTACATCACGCAGCGCACAATCACAACAGCGGCAAATGCATACTCTAAGAGCAGTGACATGAAGCTTTGAGCTTGCATTTTATTGCTCAAAAGGCGAACGGTGCCTTCCAAGTCGCAAAACTTGCCAAGCTCGCTCGAAACGATTTGTTGGCTCAATATTCTTTGTTTCGCTTGCTTTGGTTTTGCTGTCTAGCGGCTGTACATTTATGTCTGCATGCACGTGTGCTAGGAAGCACATCGTATATTAGCGTCAACGCGCAAATACGCTTGGTTTACTGCTGTGCCTTTCAATCCGACGAAAGCATTCTCCAGCTTTGGCACGAGAGATCTCGAAACATAAACGTAGAGACTGCATTTTGCTGACTAGTCACGCTTAGACTGTCGCTGCCCCCCCCCCCCCCTAATTTCTTCTTGCGGTTATCGCAAGAATTCACACAGTTATTTCTGCAAATAAGTACAAGGAAATGTTTCCTGCTTCTTATACTGCAAGTTTCAGCGCGCCCCAGTCCACTTAGAACGATAAATCCATGTGTACTTAAATCCATGTGTATCATCACATCGTGCTTGCGTTATTGAGTCTGTTCTTATGTCCGTATACAAATTTTTGCTCTGTTTTTCCAACATGAATCCATACCAACGCTTTCAGCTGTCAGTATGAGTAAGTTCCATCTATTAACTTTGCTGAAAGCGCTTAGGTGGACGTATACCTCCTGCTGCTGCGACACCGCGCTCGACGAAAAAGCTGACAAATTATCGACACTGCAGCGCAGGGACAGAGCATGTCTTATGCAAGCTAGCGTCGCGAAAGAAGAAGCTGTCTGTCCTCGAGAAAGAGAGAACCAATTTTCATTCCCGTCTCCCCCGTGGCGCACCAACTGGTTCTGGTTTTGCGCCGCGTGTAAACGGCTGCGCTCACACCACGTGCGGGGCGTGCCAGAGCGTTTCCTAACCGGCTAGTCCCACTGGGATTACGCGTTGGTTTGTTCAGTCAGCAAGCCTAGCGCCTTCGGAACCGTGCTGAATAGCTACCGGGCTGGAACGTAAGCTGAGCTCTTACGGCGAGTATTCACTTCTTTTTGTGCAGCTCGTCGAAATAACGTACGCAGCACTACTTCGCCCTCAAAATAGGCCTCCTTCGATCTGATTTATTATGACTAAAACGTTACATGACTAAAGAAGTCGTTGCGCCATGGCAGGAAAGCTGCCATGACGCGCGTGGCGCACCATAACTAAGTATTATACTGCAGCTACCTCTAGAGGAGATTGATGTGCGTTGTTCTTTTTTTTTAATTCTGTACTCTACGGTCGGATCTCCAGGAAACTTGGGGTGTCAATTGCGCAGGAAACTACGATCATATGCGATAGCCTCTAATATGCTATTTGCTGCAACGAGGATGATATACCGCTCTGTTGAAAGAACAATTTATATACTTCGGCATGACATAGCTGATGCTAAATGCTTCTTGTACAAGATAGAAAAGACTGACAGCGCTGTTTCATTTTTTATGTTGCTGATTAAGACAGAGCACATTCTGTTACACTGTAAGAGTTATGCAAATCCAACGCACAGCACATAGAATTTACGATGTTTTATATTTGTTGGGGGAAGCTTGTTGATGAGAGATAGTGAAAGAGAGAAATGACCATTTTATTAAAAATTAAAAAGGGACTCAGTAGAGACCCTAAGCCCAGGGCCTCGCAGGTACAGTTGTCCAACGCAGCGTTGACGAACTCTACCAAGTGCTCGCGTCGGCAAGTTGATGACTTATGTCAGCCCGCGAATATGCGCAACATTGCCGCGTGACTGGCCGCTCGAGGCACGTTGCGTGTATACGCGTGCTTCTTTCACGTTCGGAGAAACACGTTTACGTAGCACGTATTGAGCAACAGAAAGCTGTATCTGGAGTTCTTCATGTTTATCGACAATTGTATAAGGGCACTTTTCATGTAATTGTAATATTTGCGAAGATTATAATTAATGAAGACTAGTTATGTAATTAGGCGGAATGCAAGAAATAATATGAGTATCTCCAAGCGACGGCAAACAACATTACCTTGGTTCTGTCCAGCTACAAGGCATTTGCATACCTTAAAATCTTGTTGCGTGATAGCGGGGACACCCTGTAAAGTTGGAGCACTCGGTGGCAGATACTCAGTTGAATAATAAAGGATTAACCCACATATACTTGGACATTAAGATAAACTATAGATAATATGAACTATAGATAACATGAAAATTAGGATAAAGAAGGCAGTTCAATACCATGCCCCATTCTTTTAGGCTGCTTGTGTGTTTTGGACATACATATGAGTGCACAAATATATGTGAGGGTTCTATATCGGGATGTATTTCTTCATTGCGTAGAACAGAGTAACGCCCACTGGCACTACCTTACAGGTCAACTTTCAGCGCTACATAAGTCGCCCATTCGGAGACATACGTGCTTACAGCAAATCCTGGGGAGAAGCAAACTTTGCTTAAAATATAATATTCACGTAAGATGTGGTCAGCAAGGCCACATATCCCGGAAAGATGGCCAGTATGATTATTAAAAGTATTGGATGCATGGCCATCGTGACACAGTGCGGCAGGCGCATTAGTACTGTTTCCTGAAACAACTATGAATAACTAGAGGTTACTAAATCTCATTACTGTATTTTTCATCTATGTACTTCTTTTCTCCTGGAATCACATATATAATCTTGTCTCCTTGTTTCCGTGCCTCTTGTTTTCGTGCTACCGCATTTTTGTGCTTGCGAATGTGGGCGTTCGTGATGTATCTCATCTACAACTACCCAGGGACATTTGTATTTTATGAACTTTAGAACTGATGTCACCAAATTTTACTTTTCCTTCGCTGGAAAAACTAGCAGCGTTAACAAGCGCCACCGAGAGGCGCAAATATCTTAAACAAAGCTAATAAAAGAGGCTGCGTAGTCCTGCCTTCTATGTAAACATTCTAATCTGTGGCCACATGCCTTTATTTTTTTCTTCTTGTTCTTATTTAGCAATTTTTGTTCAACACCCTTCTACTTTGAGTGTGAAAGTCATTTTGGTCAAAACGTTAAACTGATAACTCGCTTAGTAGTGTGGTTTGCCGGGTGAGTTGGTGCATGGTGACAGTCCAGGGGGCTCCAGCAAGTACAGGCGCGAAGACAAAAACGAATATCGCTTTATCCTGCGATTGATTTGCAAGGCTTGAGAGCGGGCTGGTTTATTTCTCATAATGAGTAGAATTAAAGCACAAGAGGAAGCGGACGATCAATATTGGCCCACAGTGTCTCAGCCCTGTAATTAATCTGTTGAATTATGGGTTTTTACACCTCAAAACTACGATCTTATTATGATGCACGCCGTAGTGGGGGACTCCGGATTAATTTTGACCACCGGAGATCCTTTAACGTGCTCCCAATGCACGGTACACGAGCCTCTTTGCATGTCGCACCCCATGGATATGCGGCCGCCGTGGCCGGGATTTCATTCCGCCACTTCGTACTTAGCAGCGCAGCACAATAGCCGCTAAGCAACCACGGCCCTGCAAGGCCCAATGTGTCATATATGCCACGCTGAGTTTGATGCCTCAAAATGCTGATTGAAACCTGGAATAGCTAATGCGAGGACCATAGTTGTGTTATTGATATGCTGGAGTAATTTTTCAGCTGTGAATGGTTTAGCAAACATATTGCTAATTGATTAATTGAGCAATTAAGCTATAACGGAAAAATATGAATTTCTTTTTCTTTTCTACAAACGCAGTCTCCATGGCCGCAAATAAATGTCAAGAATTTATTCCAATTTTACTGTCCCGGCATTACCGGGACAAAAACAGCCGTGTGCATTAACATCAATAATGAACTAATGCACGAGACGGTATGGTATGTTTTGCGTTCTGAAGAGGCTAAGTGAATTTTGTGCCGTAGTACTCCTCACTTAAGACTTTGAGAATGAAGATGGTTGTTTAGGGCACAAGACATTATAAAGTCTGATCCCTTTCTTTTATGCTCCACTCACGGGTTAGAATGCATGGTTGAGCTTTGTTAGTAGTTCCAAGAAGAAGCATCAACTTAAGGACAACTCATATGCCCCGGACTTTGTCAGAAAAAGAAATTATGGTATTATATCCTATACAGCACCAAAGGGCAGAATTTTTCTAATAAAGATTCTGTTGCACGCCTGAATCATTTTACCAGAAAACTATGGCCCTAAGCGAACACGACCAAATGATGGAGAGGGCTTCGAGCAGGAAGATGAGGAAGCGGGTGGAACCTGGAGAACACGAAACGGACGACACAGCCCTCATGGCATCAGCTTTGCGTTCTCGTGCCCATTGCCTTTCGCACGCCGCTAATCCAATCACATCTGGTCTTACACCTTTTCGCTGGGTATTGTCGCTTGTCCGTAGCTACTTCGCCGGGCGAGTATGCTGAGAATTGGGCGTCCACGAGCTCGTACAGTGGCAGTGTATATGCCCCGCCTCCTCCTCCACCCCCCCCCCCCCCCCCCGCCCAAGGCTTTTTCCATTTCTACGTCAAGCATTTTTTTAAAGAATATCCTGTTCACATAACGTAACTGGGTCTTTCAAGTGGATTATTTGAAGAGGTGAACATTACTTGTAGGAAAATTGCTCTCGGTGTTGTTTATCGAATGCGATGGTGTGGAAAGCTCGACTACTAAAGACCCCGCTATACCAAATTGTCGCTAAAGATAACAAAAAAAAAGTATGCTAAGCA
Organism: Dermacentor albipictus; assembly: GCF_038994185.2. Lineage (NCBI taxonomy): Eukaryota > Metazoa > Arthropoda > Arachnida > Ixodida > Ixodidae > Dermacentor > Dermacentor albipictus. The sequence continues at coordinate 262,882,672 of NC_091821.1, read as the reverse complement.
AAAAATCGTGATGGTCAGGTAGCTATAGTTCACAAATTTCTGTTAAAATAATAATCATTCACTTAAACGTCAGTGTTGGAATTGTGCAATTCAAGCGTAGAAGTATACATAGTAAAATATTTGGCGCAACTACAGCGCAACTTTCGCGATAGTCGCCTCTGAAATGGGGTTCGAAGTCGCCCTTTCAACAGTTTCCTTGAAACCTCCCTCGTGCACTCAGGTCGCGGCTAATTTCAACGCTAATGAATTATTGAGCAGGTATCGGGACATATATCCGGAAACTGGTGCTAGTTCAAAACTTCTGCAAAGCAAATGTGGATTAAATAGTGTCTCGCCTGTGTCGTGGTGAAAAAGAGGACTAGCGAAGTGAAATGAGGAGTTCAAAAATGAAATTCTGGGGTTTTACGTGCCGAAACCACTTTCTGGTTATGAGGCCCGTCATACTGGAGGACTCAGGAAATTTTGACCACCTGGGTTCTTTAACGTGCACCTAAATCTAAGTACACGAGTTTTTTCGCCCCCACCGGAATGCGGCTGCCGAGGCCGGGATTCGACCTCACGACCTCGTGCTCAGCAGCCAACACCATAGCCACTGAGAAACCACGGCGGGTAATAGTTCAAAGTTCTGTGTCATCAGCTGGAGGCTGCCGGCGCCATGCTTTAAGAGTCCCGTCTTTCGTGTTGGTGGTGTTGCTTTAACCTGCGTGAAAGACTATTTCCTGCATCTGCCTCTCAACAATATTATCCAGCTTAATTTCGGCAGTTGCAATATGGGCCCAGAAATTATTTATTAAAAGGTTATTTAGCGATGAAATGTTAACTAGCGTTAAATTTTGATTTGCTATGCAAATTATGTGCAACACATCTGGCAGTCTATCTGAAGAAGTGAAAGTGCGCCGTCTGCCGCAGACGGCTTTTAAATTGTTTGTTCGACATGAAATAAAACCGCGGGCGGTGCGTAAAACAAAAGAGCAGCCGGCATTAGCCATGATCTGCCGCGCAGTGTGAGTGAGACACGGGTCCCCCCCCCCCCCCCCCTTGCCAACCCTCAGAAAAAAAAATTAAGAAACGAATTTTAATCCAGCTCAACCACCACTGGGTGACCATTCAGCGCAGGTATGAGTATTTCCGCAGGTTGCTTATCCTGGGTGATCGTGTGCATAAATTCTCGCAGATGTCTTCGATGACGCAATAAATTGAACCTCGTGTTGTCAGACATACGCAAACAAACGGCATGTTGTGAATTGCGGCAACTCGATCAGCTAATTCAAGGGGGGGGGGGGGAGTATTTTATAAATATCCACCTAGTGTGGATGTTCATATCGGCTGCTGCTGCAGTGCTGATTGGCTGAGCTCGGGTAACAGCCAGAAATAAACAGGAGTCCAACAATTTGTTTTTTTTTCTCGTTGGTTCAGCTCCAGCCAATCTGCGATGGCCGAAATGGACAGTTCACTATAGGTGGGCATTTACAGAACATCACCCTCCCCCCCCCCCCCCCTTTCAGCATGCCTGCTCAAGCATTTTAGAGGTACACTTGATGCACTTTGCTCGAACTCGAAAGGGCTTCGTGACTCGTGACGATGACACGCTTCTCTGCTCCATTGGAAACAGGTGCACGGGCGTGTCGTCTCTTCTGCAGACATCGGCGCAGACGTGCCCGCTTTGCCGGCCTGCGAATTGTCCTGTACGTCCCGAGGTGCCCGCGTCACTGGCGAGTGCGCAGGGAACCTCTGCCAAGCCCGGCGAAAACAGCCGTCCGGGTGCTGGCGAAAGCGCAGATCCGTCATCGCATGATCCCGACCGGGTGCCACATCACGTGCTTCAATCTCCTACCCAAGAACGGAGAGTTGCGACCTTGAAGTGCGATGACGCCGACGTATCCCGAACCTGCTCCGAGGGCCAAGACAGCTCTGCAACCTTACTCCAGTCCACTAGGTCGGCTGCGACTGCATCCCGTTTTAGTGATAGCGACTGCCTGGACTCTGTCAACGCTCGCCAAAACGGCGGCAAACTTGGGACCATCTGTAACACGTCCCCTGACACCACAGAAACGCTCGATCTGGCGATGGTGCCCTCCGGCCAGCCGTCGCAGGTCATCGTCCTGCAGGAATGTGATGGACCTCGTACCGTAGCATACCCTCATACGTCCGAATCATCGCATCAGGTTAACAAAGACCCGCATGGTCTTCATAAAGGAGACGTCCAACAGACTAAAGCTCTGCCGAAAACTGCAGAGCATCAGGCCGTTCTCGGAACAGAAGAAGACTCCGTGAGGTGAGTACCTTAAATTGTAGGCGAGCGCAACAGAAGGTATTCGCCAACGATGGTCTGGCCTTACTTGACCGCATTCAATGCAATTTATCCGCAACTGAAGGCTGTAATAAGTCTAATGATAGATCACTAATTGAATACTTCGTGTCAGATGTTTCGCGATCGTCTTAGCTGCGCAAAACGTGTAAAATAGTGAGCGCTTGGCGAACACCCGATAATTAAATTCATGCTGAGCACTTCTGCTATGTAAGGTCCTCTTCTTTTTCCCTTAACTGAAACAAAATTTTAAAAGCTTGCGAATTCCTTCAGTATTCATTTTAAAAGAGAGGGCCCCCTGAATTTATTGACCATAAGTACATGGCAAAACTAACAAAACGCTGTCGTGCTTTTCTTATTGATCATGTTTACAACTTATTACCGTGCTTTCTAACAGTCCTATAGTTTCTATATATTCTGTATTGGCATGTACTACATGACGCTTAAACATACGACACACGAGACACTTCAATAAGTTTGACGTATACATCTACGTTTACGGGGAAAAAAGAAAAAAAAACGAAAAGCTGCTGCAGAATAAGAAGAAAACTTGGGCTTCAATCCACGTTGTGAAGGTAGTTGAATAGCGAAGCTGTAAACAACATCTAGAACGATTACCCATTGCGACGTCGCTTGAAATTATTCACATGGCTTCGCATGCACTCTACGTAATTATTAGCCAAAGATGTTTCAATGGCCTGCTACTTGGTTTGCGCCGCTACTTCGTGCACCTACAAAGAGTGGATTAGAGACAAGCGAAATGCCCTAAACCTGGAACCACAGTCGATCACACACGGAGACACTAAATACAAATCCTGCGTCGAGAAATTTCTTCTGAGATTTAGAATTTGCGCCCTCGAAGCGATTGATTGCATTGTACTTCCATCGCTTGGTCGTGTTTGCGGCTTCACGACATTCATCATCATCCGGCCACGCGTGGTCCAAGCTCGCGCTGAGCGTCGTTGACACGATGTTCATCCGTGGCACGAGCACGACGCCGTTGTTCACATTGTCGTCTGTTTTTTCATGGGGATCACCATCTTGCTACGCAGTGGCGCCATCTATGGGCAGTCGGCATGCTGGCTTGGGCGAGCGCTCCGTTTTGCATGGCGTTTGTTTTCGCGCTCATGCGGTCTATTTAGTATGACGTGTCGTCTTCTACGTGGAAAACGGCTCTGTGAGGCGTACTGAAGTGGTTTAAGTCGGCATGGCCGGACTTTCTGCTGGCGTTGAGGCAGACGGAGCACGCAGCGCTGTGCATGCGCGCACGTTCGAGCCTACAATCAGCCTCGGAGATCAATTGTGTATTTCTGAAAGTTCCATTCACTAATGTGACCTTATTGCAGTATTATCCTCTAGTTCTAAGCTGTGGTTTAGGAGCAATGAAACATACGCGACGATCGTAGCAACTTGGGTACCGTTCTGCTACGATAGGAACTGTGCTGTTATACTTTGACAAGCGTTCAAACTGTTAGGTGCAGATTACATTGCGTGACTACTTGGTTTGGTGGTTGAGGTTTCCACCCATGAATAAAATTGTTTTTTTGGTTAGTAATAACAGCATACCTTACACTGTGAACTATACTTGTCCAGCAAAGCGACCGTTTACGAACTGCGCGAGCATCCTAAGCAGCGGTATAGGTGCTGGATTGCAGACATCTTTGTTGTATATAGCGCATGGTCCAAGCATGCGGCATCAACGTTTATATATCTATAAACGTTGCGCGGCGTGACTATGCGAGGTCGTACTGCGGCTTTATAGCCCGTTTTCTCTTTCTTTTTCGAGAAAGAGGATGATAACCGAATTTTATTTTCGCTTGTGTTCGTTCCGTTCTCTACGGCGCATTCACACGTATTAGGGAAATCTTGTCCTCAATAATAGCCATCTCATTCTTTTTATGCGATCCCTCTAGGATATTATGGCTTTACAGGGCAAAAAGGCAATGCCGAAGCACATGGCTTATATATGTATCATGCTGGTTCACCAACCGGAGTGATTGCTGTATTGAGCAGCGCCATCGGCCTCATGCAGGAGGCTAGCATAGACATCTAGTGATTTCAAGCCTACTAGACTTGAAATGCGTGAGAACGATGCCGGTGTATCACAAATATTTGATAGCGGCTGCCGCTTAGATGTCTCATGGTTGCCTTCGGATGGCCGCACATGTTTTAGCCCCTACTCCAAGCGATTCGATAATGAGCAGATGTACCATTCCAAGCTGCTAATACACAGACGCCGGTTCTCTTCGTTGAATTACAGCCGATATGCGCAAAATAGTGCACAACACATACACGCACCGCGGCTGATAATGCGCGTCGCATGTTTTCGCCCCCTAGAGATATTTCCGCGTACTGTAGTTACCGATGCACCGAATGGCTTCCCTGACGACCTCATATAAACGGAAATTGCGTAAATTTCACAAAGTACGAGCTAAAACATCTCCAAATCGTTCCTCAGCACGCGACAGCAATACTTTCAAGCAGCGCTGCGCCGGATCGCACAAGCCAGAGAGGAGGGCAGGCCCGCCGCGCGCCCTTTTCTCCTCGCCCGATGAAAAGGTCTATACCCGCTGCTCTTCAGGGATCCTCACTATAGCATTCCGATAGCATGGCCAAAACACCATATATATATATATATATATATATATATATATATAGCGACGGCTTTCGCAAATATCTATAATCACGCAAGGAGTGAAAATTTCTCGACTTAGTGAATTCTATGTTTATAGTTTCACGTTACGCATGCAGTGTACTGTTTTGTTGGCGTCTTTGTTGATTGCTTATATTATTGATTGGTATGTATGCTTCTAAAGAACGAGTACGTACAGAGCTGCTTATCATACACGCGCGCGCACCTTCCTGTCATCACATGTGCGAGCTAGGAACCTGCGCAGACATGAGGGAGGAGCACGTGTCGTTATAATGCGCAATCGGGTCGTATGGATAAGTACATTTATTTCTCTGTATATACGATACGATTCTTCTGCTGATCTTACATGTGCTCTGTATGGGCAAGAACAGCGCAAGAAACTTAAACGTGAGATCCGACGGTCCGATATTTGTGTCAGTCCGGCAGCAATGATGACGCCTTGTGAGATGTATAGTGTCGAAAAGGTTTCCGCCACGTCCGGCAAACTGCCACAGACAAGAAAAAAAAATCATACGAACAATAAGATTCGTCAATTGGCGTCGAACCCGCTAGCAAGCGTATATATTACTGCAATGCTAACAAAGCAGCCGACTTGGTACTGTATGTGTGCTTGCAATAGTAACCACTGACCACAAACTGCTTAGCTTACTGCCGCTTGATTTTTGCTGATTTCGGCGTTTCTCAAAAGAAATTTTCGCACGCTTTACGTACGTTCTACTCTGACATTTAATCTATGAGATATTAAACACAAACAGCCAATGCATGTTTCGTTAGAAAGCGAATCCTCAGCCGTGCTGGCAGTGATTACCATGGAAGTGAGATATTGTACGCGTATTTTCGATCACGTTTGCGCAGGACCCCATGTGTGCGGCATTAACTACCTTAAGTACACGAAGCAGCATCAAAGAGGAAGTGCGTGTATTCTACTTACACGGCCGAAAATGCTTTGAATCGTATCCAGAACGATGGCGTCTAATATGACGTTGTAACTCGCGTAACAAATTTTCAAGCTTTTATTAGTGATTTTCCTAGGAATATGACTAAAGCACTCTGCTAAAGAAGCGTCCAGAAAAAAAACCGCTTTGAGCAAAAAAAAAAAAAAGCAACCGGCACGACAAGCGTTTCTCGCTCCTGTTCGCGAACGAAAACTGAACCCGCCGTGGTTGCTCAGTGGCTATGATGTTAGGCTGCTGAGCACGAGGTCGCGGGATCGTATCCCGGCCACGGCGGCCGCATTTCGATGGGTGCGAAAACACCTGTGTACTTAGATTTAGGTGCACGTTAAAGAACCCCAGGTGGTCGAAATTTCCGGAGTCCCCACTACGGCGTGCCTCATAATCAGAAAGTGGTTTTGGCACGTAAAACCCCATAATTTAATTTCATTTCTTTTAACGAAAACTGAGGGCGACTGCAAGAGCGCTCAGCGGAGCTGCCTGTACGGAGAAGAGTTGCGCTTCCCGTCTTTCGCTAGTTAACGATTTTGTTAATTTGTGGATTGTAGTTTCCACTTTGGTCTTCGTAATTGTGAAATTCTGCAACACGAACGGATTTCCACCCTTCGCTTAGTGGATCGGTAGCAAAGCGTAATTACAGTAATGCTATATTTGCGATAAGCACGCGCTGTCAAAGCATCGCGTCGAAAATGGAATGCGTTTGTTTTTTTCGCTGTGAAAGCGAGCATCAGCGCGGCCGATGCGGCAGTTGTTGCAGCTGTTGGCGAGCAGGTTGATCTGCGCGAGCTGCGCCGAAACAGGCACGCATGTCACGCTGCACCGCACCACGCAGAAAATAAGAGCTGACAAGAGGGAAACGTGTATCTAGCTGTTCCACGGGCTTGTGCCCGACGTATCCAACATGGCGAAACCAACGAGAAACGTCGGACCCACTTCCATTAAAAAAGAAGAAAAGAAACTCGCGAATCAATCCAACGTATCTGTACAGAAAGTTGGAGGGAAAGGTCGAACGTACGTACAGCCACAGCCTTCAAACAAACTTGCTATATGTTATCATTTTGCTTGAACACGATTCTTTGTTATTCCGCCGTAGCGGGTATGAGCCACGGGATGAAAGAATAACAGCCAATATATATGTTTGATCGCCAGTCGTATATCACACATGATCGGCCTCTTTTATATGTTCATTTATCTTTTTTTTGGGTTCTTTTTTTTTTGCTACCAACCCGATTATCGGCCTCTCAGAAGTGCGTAATGCAATTTTTCGAGGACATCATCGTCAGCGACATGAACCTCCTTCGTGGCTACGTGTCGTTTCGGTCGGGTAACAGCAGCGACAACAGCGGGCTGTGCTGGCGCGTATTGTCCTCGCAGGTTGTCTTGCAATGGGGCCGACCCGCTGCCGGCCAAGATCGTACGCGGCCCCGAGAGCGTGGTGGCGGTCATCGGCGGCGGCGTTCACCTCGGTGTCCTCTTCGTCGGCACTCCGGCCCCGCGAGTCACCTGGACCAAAGGCGTGAGTTTACCAGTAAAACTTGTTACCTGTCCGGTTGGTTCATTGTGCTTCGGGAAAAGATACAGCGAAGCACAGACGGAGAAGTGCGAGACACAAACTGACATGGATTGGATTGCGGACTGCGCTATCCCTTCCAGACTTCCTCTCTATTGCGCTGTATCTTCTCCTTCAGCGTGAATTTGTCAACCCGGTGGCTCACTCATGCGGTTTATTGTGCCACCGACTTTTGTTGAAGCGGAGGCGATGTCGAGGGCACAACACGTGTGCTTGACGATTCACCTCCTGCTGGTAAGGTGTCAATTGCAACCCTTTTCTAGAAATTTTTATTGCATTTCTTTTTCCACTGCAGCACTTTATACTGCGGCATACCTACGTTATCGTGTATTATTGTAGTTTTATTCATTTTTGTCAGTCATGCGCAACTTTCTGCGCATTTAAGCTCTCCCTTCTGTTACTGCCCTCCTATTTATTTATTTATTTATTTATTTTCAGTACATTCAGGGTATAAATACATTACAGCTTGATCAGCTGGATGGCTGATGAGAAGCCATGTTGCCTGTGTAGCCGTCGCTTTCCCTACACATTTCCGAAAGTGAAAGCGCAGGACACTTAGCTGAAGAAAAGGACTTGAATTGGCGTTCTTCTGCCACTGCAGTGTTCGATGTGAACACATATACGTATGCAACAGTGGTGGTATGTGGCATTCATGAAAGCCGCTTCTCGGTTCCCGGAAGCACGGATGCGTTTTGTCTGGCGAAGCGTCTACATGCGATCGTAATTTAATCTTGCTTTGGGCCCAGAAACTCGTTTAAATGGCACATTGCGGTACAGTTATTTTTTAGTGGCAAATAATCATGTTTTGTTTTCGATTTGTGTTAATGTAACTATGTTCGACGTGCTCAGTAAGCATCAGTTGTGTGACAAACAGATAACAGTATGTGGAATACTGACATCACACATGCAATCTTACAGTGTTCATGCGAAAAATGTGCTATAAAATACATATTTTCTAGACAGTGTCATACAAACGCGAGAAGTCTGGCAGAAGTTGTGCTTAAGAAAATTGTTTATGGACTTTGTGTAATTAACGGAACGATGACCAGCTAAGTGAGATAATTCCCACAAGAAGCACACGTGCAAAAGGCAAAATAAACACACAAACACGATGACAAGGGTGGCCGCCTGCGTCGTCGATTGCGTGTTTCCTTTGCCTTTTGTGTGGGTGCCTTTTGCGGCAAATATGTCACTCAGAAAGAAAGAACTATAGGCCAAGAGCAGGTTATTTAATGACAATCTACGCTGGTAATTGATATCAGTGCTTGTACATTCATTAAGAAAACACTGAATACACGAAAACACAGGAGTGACTGTTGTTAGGTTTCATGCAACATTCGGAGCACATAGGTACATACCTTCACGAAAGATGGACACCATCTCGTTGGTCATTAAGGACAGGTAACAAGGACCGAAAATAACTGGCATGTGGCGGTAGTAAGAAATGGATTGGTAGACTGTATTTTATCACTCAGTGAGCATTTGGGCATGTTCTATCTGAAATCAGTGCTTATTGCATGTCGAGCGCTGTCGTGATATGTGGTCGCTTGCAATCACATCATATGTTGGTGAGACTTTCTACTCTTCCCTGCCCACTGAAAACAGGCATGCTTTCTATCATTAGATAAACATTGTCCGGGCCATTATCGTGTCAAAATTGCTCGTAGATTGTCAGTTTAGTTTGATTTAAATGCAGTAACCGCGTATCTACTGAAGGAATAGAAACGGTAGGAACTACAGCCTGCAAGAAGTGAAACTCAAGCTTCAAGCGATCAATGTCTTATCTTGCCTGAAGATGTTCACAATATTCAGTCGCGTGTACAGCGGCGGCAACTTTTGTTTTTTCACGCGTTTTCGTATAGCAGCGAAAGCCGCACTTCAGATTCCTATGAGGACAAAAATATGGGGGGAAGGGGTTGGGGTGAGGCCGCATGCGGAGCGAGCACATGGTGAGCCCAGCCGAAGCTGGCTTGAATATTGAGTCGGCTTCTCGCGACCGCCGCTCTATGTCGCTCCATGTTTGCAACGTTATAAAGCGCTCATTCTTGGTTCTTTTTATTCCACATTAGATGAACGTTTGCGCAACAGAAATTTATGGCGCTCGGCGTAGGCAGCACCGTATTCTCACAGCAAAACCAGCGCTCGTGGTGGTGATGTGCAATACAATTTACGACTGCGGCGCGATCAGTGGGAGGGGTGCAAAAGTGGCCCCATGCAGGGTGCGGGGCCTGACGAAAGCAACACGCATTAGGTTATCTGGTAAGCAACATCAGCGCGCATGGTGCGAGAACTGACTAAGAGTGACTGACACCCACACACACGCATGCCATATATTGTCACTACCGAGTATGAGTGTTGTTGAGTGTGTGGAGCATGTACGGGCCAGAGACGAGACGCCAGTTCTGTTTTTGAGGCCTTTTTTCGTCACAGCCGCTGCGGTGGATGCACTGCAGTGGCTGTAGATTCTGCCAGTTGCTGGGCCCGAGGTCGCGGTTTCGATTCCCGGTAGCGGCGGCCCCATTCCGATGGTGGCGAATCCGCCGCGGTGGCTTAGTGGCATGTGGTCTTGCGCTGCTAAGCACGAGATCACGGAATCAAATCCCGGCCGCGGCGGCCGCATTTCGATGGGAGCGAAATGCAAAAACGCCTGTGTCCCGTGCATTTTTTGGCATGCTAAAGATCCCCTGGTGGTCAAAATGAAGCCGCCGTCCCCCACTACAGCGTGCCTCACAGTAAAATCGTGGTTTTGGCACATAAAACCCCAGAATTTCGTTCATTTCGTTGGTGGCGAATACAGAAATGCTCGTTTACCATGCTCTGTGCGCATTTTAGATTACCCCAAGTGCTCAAAATTTACTCGGAGCCCCTTTTCTCACGAGCGCGCCGAGTCTGATCTGACCCTTGGAGCCGGCGTGCTCGTTTCTCGCATGGCCGGGCGCTGTCCAGCAGCCCTTTTCTACATTCGGGGCTTGCAACAAAGATAATAAACGCAGTTTGCAGCGAGGCGTTTCCATGTGGACTCTGCGTTCGCCTTGTTATCGCTTAGGTAAAGAAGTGACACATAAGGAAGACGGCTCCGTAACACTGAGCGCATGCGCGCCGAGACTGCCGTACAGGTGATGATTTCGCAGGGCAAACCCGTGCTGCCAGCCGGGGACCGCGTGAGCGTCTCCAGCGAACGACACTGCTGCTCTGAGCTGCGCATCCGGGACGCCTGCTGCGACGACAGCGGCAAGTACCAGGTGGTCGTCGAGAACGGTATCGGGAGCGACTCGGGCTTCGCCTCCGTCAAGGTGGAAGGCAAGTGTGGTGGAGTGTTGACCAAATGCCGACGCCGAGTTCGTTTGAAACGTCGTCTATATTGTGGGAAAGTTCTTTGCTGCTACCATTTCTTTAGCCGAGATGCACGCGCGTAGTTTTCAAGTTCACATTGAGGACCTTGGCAGTATGCGACGTTCAAACGGTGAGGGACGTACCGTACATATCAAGAAAGCCCCGACTGACGTTTCGTGGCTTTCTTGACGGACGGACTACACTGGTAGACGGCTGCTATATTATTTTTAAAACGCTGGTCCACTGATGTTAAGCCTTTCTCACTGTTGTGCGCTGTGACGTACCTCGCGCGCCTGCGAAACACCAGAGACACGTTTGTAAAAATGTTGTGATCTTCACTAGCCCAAACGTAGAGTGAATTGTTTAGTTGTTTCGTCGAAAACTGCGGCGTTTCAGCGCTTCTGTAAAAGCCTTGCATAGAAAAAACAAGCGTCCAATACAAAATAATCCTAATGTGGCTTTCGCTTTTGACACCTCATGTTAGTTACTTTGGGCACCATCTGTGGCTTAATAGCAATGTTGGAGTATTTACAGGAGGGATGAGCGCATTGTTAAGCTTTCTATGTGCCCTTTGAGTTAGAAGAGTAATAAATACTAAAATGCATTACGTTTATTATGCTAACCAATTTGTTGGGATATGCTGTTTGCATACAAAGACAGTGAGAAATTACTGAGAATACTCGACAGGTAACTTTTTGATATGCGCGCACACACACACGCAAAGAACAGCAGATTAACAATTTTAGAAAATCAAGCAGCGCAAGGCATTAGCGAGCGGAAACGCATTCGACGAACTCTGTATCGAACATACGTTTCATTGGCCCTCGTGTTCGTGTAGCCCTCGGCAAGTCATATATAACCCGCCGTGGTTGCTCAGTGGCTATGGTGTTAGACTGCTGAGCACGAGGTCGCGGGATCGAATCCCGGCCACGGCGGCCGCATTTCGATGGGGGCGAAATGCGAAAACACCCGTGTACTTAGATTTAGGTGCACGTTAAAGAACCCCAGGTGGTCAAAATTTCCGGAGTCCCCCACTACGGCGTGCCTCATAATCAGAAAGTGGTTTTGGCACGTAAAACCCCATATATTAAAAAAAAAAGTCATATATAGCTTTTTTTTTCCGAGTTCTGTAAAAAAAAAATGCGGGCTAAAAAAAAACTCGGTGTCCTTCCACTCTGAAGAAGGATGACCAGCGAAGCTGTGTATGAGGGCCCCTTAATGGCGAACTGCACCTCCTTAGCCGGTCGGCCCGGCATTGCACCATCTTCGGGATCGGCCCACGTATGGGGAGTTTTTTGCTTACCACGCCAACGACTCGAAAATTTCCTTGGACGGCAGAGGCATACAGCTTCGCTGTAAAAGCAGCACGCTTCTGCCAGATAATGCACGGAACAGCTGAATTACATGATGCTCAAGCTTGTGCCACGATCTAGCAAGAGCGGAATCCGAATGCAGCTGCACTTACCAAAGCTCGCTCACGTTATCATAAGATTACTGTCTCCATAATCCATATCTTACAACTAGAAAAGGGAGTCTCATGAGTCGAAAATTACGCACCACAACATTAACTTGCGCCCGTAGAGCACCGCCACTTATACGTCTCCAGCTCTGGGTGAATTTCAGGGAAGGACAGACAGCTGGATGACCGATTTCCGTGATAGCTGAAAACTCTCTGCAAAAGCTTCAAGCGGCCCCTATAGAGGTCGCTTACGAGGAATATTGCAGCGAAGCTGTATATGGCTAACCGATTCGTCCGTCCGTCTGTTGCCTGTAGGCTGAAAACTCCTCCGGCGCAAACCCATGCGCGAAAAAAAAAAAAGAGCCGCGCGACTGGCTACGCCAATGTTGACATCATTGCTCCCCGTCGCACCCGAACGCGCGCGCAGCAGTACTTCTCCGGCTCCTAAATGGATAGGCTACGCGTCATATGTACTCCTGAGTAGCAGGCAGCTTTCAATCAGCAACGCCGCGAGCAGAACCGGGAACGGGTTCGTCTACACCGTGCCGATGCTGCTACCCGCGGGCACAAGAACAGGCTCGTGCAGCCGAGCGCCAGCAGCAACTGCGTACCTAGGATCCGGCAGCCTACAAAGATGTCGTTTATTGAACTGTCGGGATTAATCCAGTAATAAACGCCGGGGCCGCTCGTTTCAGCTTCGCTGGTTAACTATCTGTACGGAGTGCTTGGGCGGTGAGTTTTCTTTTTCGCTTCAGCTAAGCGAAGAAACAAACAGGAACGGGGATAGCTGAGGCAGTTCAGGTGCTTTGTGCTGCGTCTAGCGGTAGGTTGACCTTTGCCACATGTTTGCCATATATTTAGGTTAAATAGTACGAGAAAAGCAGCTGTGATAAAACGGTATCTATTCTCGCTATCACTCTTCATCGCTCCTCATTTTCTTCCGGCAATTCATGTTTTGTTCTTCAGTTGGTTCACAAACTACGGAAACATAGGCTAACTACACATTCTGTAGGTGACCTGCGCGCTTTTGCGCAATATATATCCCTCTATGCTTTTTTTACAGATGCAAGCATCCTGTAGGCTGCACTTCATTCTGTGTGCTTTACAGAAGGCGTAAGACAAAAAATTGACAGTCACTTAAAGGGCCCCTCACCAGGTCTGGCCATTTTGAGCTAACAAGCGCAAAGCATATTGCGCGGTAACAATCGTGTCCGCAAAGTATTGGATCGCTACGCGCCGCGAAAAGATCTGAAATATCAAACTGAACGCCGTTTTTCCTTCTCCTCGTTGCCGCCGCGCTCCAAGACGGACGGTGACGCACTCGTGTACCTGCGCCTACGTAGTCGTGTCCGCAGTGCGACGTCGCTCGTGGTGACATGTGACTTCGAGAATTATTCAAGACATCATCCGTTATCCGTGTGATCTGTTGATTGAATTGGCGAATTTAGGTTTAGACAAATAATAAAACACGCAAACGGAATGTCTGCGCGTTTTTTTTTTTGTTTTACTTCGCACCGAGGCAATAGAGATGTACTTCCACTTTGTCTGCTTGTTCCCACGCTCGTGCGGTCACGTGGGCAGGCACCGAAACTATGCCATTTTCTACCGTGGTCCAGCGCGTGATCATGCTCCGCTATCAGCTTGTTCTGCCTCAGTATTCGTGTAGCACTGAATTATACCGGTGGTCTTGTGTCCTTGTGCACAGCGCGCAAATTCGTGCGCTGCGCGAAACGATAACAGCTCGCGCGTAACGCCGCCAGTGGAAAAACGCATCGCCGCAAAAACAAAAAAAAGAAAGAAAGAAAGAGAGAGAGAGAGAGAAAAGAAAAAAAGTGAGGAGAAAAAAAGTGAGGAGAAAAAAAGTGAAAGTGGGCCCGTGACGTATGTGTCACGGGATCCTCGAGGTCCGGCATGGGAGAACGCAGGGGAAGGAATTTCGTTTGGGGATGCTAGACGGGGCGAGTGGAGAGAGTCTCTCTGTGCAGTGAAACTCGCCTACTGAAATCATGGGTTCGCGGCACTGAAATATTTCTATCTCGGCTATTAATGAGCCCACATGAAAAATATTTGCGGCAGAATGCTCCGTAGAGGACACGTAACAACTTCCATCAGGTAACCAAAATTTGCTAAGGGGCCTGGTGAGGGGCCCCTTAAGTATTCTTACGTGCTTTGAATGAGAAAGCATTATGTCCATGATAATGTACGTCTTACATTGTCACGTGTCCTTCACAACTCTACCTTAATTCACCTTGTTCTAATATGTACCAACCTTAATCCACATTATTCCACGTTCAGTCACTTTACTTCACCTTAAGTGACCTTCGTCTAACTTGTTCTATCTTTGTCTGTATTACTTACGTCATACAAGACGCTGATGATGATTTTTGGTACCACTTGTTGCCTACAACGACGGATTCTCTTCCTTATGGTACATACAATGCTTTCGCCTTAATAAGTTGTCGACATTACTTGCTTATCCGTGCATCGATCGCGGCGGTACGCCGGCTTCCTCCCTCTGACGCATCGTAAGGAGCAAGACGCCTCGAATACGTGTGAAGAAAGCAAAAGCCGTGATTGTTATTGAACCATTCAATATGCTATTACTGGCTGTCGCTATGTGTGCAAGCAAGCGCGGTTTTCATCATGCACACAGTGATTGAGGTATCTACGCCACTTCAAAGCCGGCGCTGTTCCCGCGAACAATAAGGATACATGTGATGCTAAAATGTCCTATGAAATGCATCTTTAGAAGCCACCTGACATCACTCCTTGCGTCACCTTGGCTTCAGTAACTGGTGTCTCCGGTGCAAGCCTCCTCAGAACGGTGCGCCGAATGCTGCGGCTTTTGGCGATCGCGCTGCTCGTGGTGCATGCACAGCAGCCTCTGGGCCTTTCTTGTGTGCGCGAACCTATATCGAACTGTGGCTCGCTCTTTGGGATGCCTGTCGCCGCTGCAGCCATCTACGCAGTACATAGCTAGCGGCTTTCGCGCTCAAACCTAGCAGGCGGTCGGTTCCTCAACGGCCCGATGGCGCTCTCGAGACTGCGCGTAACGAGCCTCTCACACGCTTCGCGGGCCACGTGTATAGGGGGCCGTAAAGGTCGCGCGATCAGGCACCGCTTCGCCGGTGCCCCCTCCGTGTATATGTACGAGCTTGTTTGCCAGAGGGCATTGCCCAGAGTCTTGTGTATAGAGCCGCTATATACGAGTAGTTGCATTGCTACAATTGTAACTTTAGCCCGTGCCGCCATCAGCACTGAAGCGCGAAGACACAAGCATTCTTCGATAGCTGCACACCAGATTTTTCTTAGCTACGTGTACCTCCATTATACATTCGAAGCCTTTCCTGAAGGACCAAGATTCCGCCATTTGCGTGAGTACGTTTCAACAGAACATTAATTCTGGACCTGAGTGCAAGTATACGACTTTGTGAACATCGGCAGCTCTGTCTTTCAGATAAACTCATCGTGAAGCACAGTAGCCACGCATTTCAACTTCCATACAACTTTATTTGCTGTTCACGTCAATACAGACATTGTCTCAGTGCAATGTTCAAGTTCAGGCAGACAGCACTCCAGACAAAGGACCGGCACGGTCTCAAGTAACCTGAGCACTTTCATTATATTTCCGCACGTGTAGCGCCGATCTGCGGGCCGGATTCAGCAGCCATGGACAGATACGGCCCGTGTTTCGCAACTGGCCGACGTCCGTGTAAAGTTTGTGTGCGCTTGACAAAACTCCTTTCTCACTGAAAGAAGCTTTTGTAGCTTTCGCGACCTTTAACTGGAACCGTGGGTTTTTTGCTTTTGTGGACTCCGTGTAAAACATTGTGGTGCCCCACTGACAAGCTTCGCCACGCTGAAGAATTCGCCAAGTCGAGTTCAACAAGCAGAAGGTCACACAGCGAAACATGTCTTTGTTCGTATTTCTGAAACCATTAAGCCATGAGTCAAGCAGACGAGGGGTGTCAAGTTGCACGGCCACCGAGCATGATTGGAAGCGCGTGGCAGCGGTTCGTCGGCGACGACAAAGACGGGTTATCGAGAATAGCTGCTGGGCAACGGGCGATCATAGCCATAGAGTTTCTCATATATTAAGCGGTAAATCTGGTGTCACCGTCTGTGCGAGTTTTCTGAAGAGCGCTGTGTCGTGATGGGAATGACGATATATGGGTATCCGAGGCTTGTGTTAGCTTGTGTTGTACGAGGCTTTGTCTAAAACGTGGATATGGCTACACTCAAATACGATCTTCATAAAAGGTTTTCACCCACCCAAATTATATCTTTTAATGAAGTTTACTCACAGACAATGCGTAATCAATTAAGCGAAGAAAAGGTACAACAGACGACCAACTGTTCCCAAGCGAGCGCGTATCTTGTCGTCTGTCCTCAAACTTTAACGGTCCACTGATACTTTTTACCTTTCATATAATTGTATATCGAATCACAGTTAATCACAATTAAACGAAACATGTTTTTGTGTAATATTAAACTAAAACCACTTTTTACGCGTAATTTTATTAGGACATTAATCATTGTGGCAGACGAAACTGCACTACCCAGGCGCGTTTTCAAGGTCTCCTGGCTCTCCGAGGACGATGCCAATCCGAATCCACAAAGTACCGGCATTCGCATGCATACCACAGCGCAGCAGAGCCAGATTTCCCTCTAGGTGTTATAGTAAGAAACTATGATCATAGCAAACAGAAGGAATATTAACTAGAGATAGGCAAAATGCTAGATTGCAATAGATATTTTTAATATTGATCAGCTCAATGCGAGGTCACTGTTTGTCGCCGCCCCATTTCGAAGACGATGACATTAGAAATCATCATCACTTCGAACCATCCACCTCTTAGTCGGACTCGGTCGCTGCTCCAAACAGGCAGCATTCTGGTTCACCTTCTGGCACCATCCAACAACTCGGAAAGCTGATGGATAAAAATTTATGGAGAACCAACCCCATGTGCTATCCAAGAATATGTTTAGCATACTTTGACAGGTGGTTATTCTTTGTAATATATGTTGCGCTATGTGTTATGGGTGGCGCTGCCCTTACCACCGTGTCTTAAGGCCCACTTGCGCTTTATCCACACGGCCTTCCACACGCTTGCGGACATGCTCAAACCTGCACAAGTCGCACACAGGTTCACACATTTCAATTTACTTTCGGTCCACGCGTGTAAAGCAAACGGAAATTTGCGCGCCTATGTGCGACATGTGCAGTGTTCCTCACGTCCACACGCGTGCAGAAGGCGACCGCAAGGGCGTGCGGACTGAGCGTAGGTCGTACGCGCGAGCCAACCGGTACTTCGAGCGCGACTTCCTCATTGGCCAGCAGGCAACCCCGTGCAGCGACTGCGACCAGAGGCGCAGCGTCTCTACGACCGCGTCTGAAAACTGTCTGTCACGAGGAAAGAATGCGAAGACGCTCGCCTTACCACCACGCCACGGCATGGTACCACCTGTACCACCATGCGGTTTTTAGCGCTGTGTTAGGCTGCACTATCTTCGGGGTCGGCACACGGGAACGCTTAGACATTCACAAGGAAATTATGGTTAGTTCCCAATGAATGCTAAACGCATTAAACGCGAGGAACAGCCTTCCATGATCGCCATATCCGTAGTGCCAATAAATGGTTTCCTCTCTAGTAAGGTGACATGTGCTGCTAGAGAACACTAATACCGACTTCATCCTGGCTTCCACCTTTAGCTCTCACGTGGTGCATACTGATAAGCAGCATAATGATGCATTGATCTATAACACTGCATGCATATCCGGTTAACTCTGCTTCACATCTTTCTCCACAGATCAGGTGACCAAAGTCGCGTCAATTGAGAGGCTTTTATGTAGGCTCATTTTAGTTGTATGGTATGTATACTTGTCAAGAGGTAGTATACTTTAATCTGCAAAAAGCAGTATTTCTTCCGATGTCAATTCGTATAGATCGTCCGTCGCCTAAAGAGCGGGGCTTTATGTTAGCAGTGCGAGCTCTAGCGTGTCGCCAGGAAACGGCAGCAGAAGACACCAAGTAGTACGAAGCGTTGTATGAAGCGTAGCTAGGATAGAAAGACAGTGAACTATTTATTTCAACAAAATTATTATTGTTTCATAACCAATTGGTTGATTAATCATGTGAATTTTCGTCAGTATGCCTAAATTCAGATAGTCAACCTGAGCTTAGTGTTTGCAGCTACATCGTTCCAACGTAAGTACTGCTATAATTGTTCAAGGGGAACGCTACTGACACATCTTTTCAAAGAACAGTCAGTATGATCATGTAAGGGGTCGTTGTTTACGATATCAAACTTGTGTATTCTGACTGGATTTTCAGTAGCTGCACACTCTTGCTGAATAGAGGCTCCACCATACTTTCTGTCACTGTGCAATCGGACAGCGGTACTCTCCTTCGACTTCGCGAATCCTCACCGCCCTTCATTGAGCTGCTTGATATCGATGGATTATTCGACTGCGATTGAAATAATTTCTTTATGAAATCCTGCTTTGATCCCATTGGCCGTGACCAATCAGTGACAGCTGACGAGCAGCCAGATACAACCCGCAGTGAGCTGACACGCGGAAGAAGCACACGCTACAGAACGGAGAAAAAAAAAAGTAAAAGCGCGTTCACACAAAGGTGGGGTGCAGTATCACCGCAGGGCGAGGGTGCGCGAGAACCGGCGATCAAACACGGCCGCATTCTAAAGAACTGTTCATCGATGTGGAAACTGGGAACTAGAAGGCGCGCCGAAGCAATCCATGGCGCACACAAAACGGTCAACGCGCATCGACGACGCTTGACAGCATAATTGCAAATGGGAAAACACTCTTCAAAGCCAGCTCACATTACACTCTTAGTAAGTGGTTCAATTGCGCAAAAGAACACACAGGCCCGCACTCATACTCGCACACACTCCAAAAAAGGTTGTCGTCCCCCCACTTTTTTTCCACACGAGCACTTCTGTAAAAAAAAAAAAGGGGGGGGGGCGGGGGCGGGGAGGGGGGGGGGGGTTGGCTTGCAGTGTTTTTGTGTATGAGTGCCTGCGTACATGCGATTGTTTTCTTTTGCGCTCTGAAGCAGCTTACTAAGATGAATTATCAACTAGCACAGTTCCAAGTCCTTGAACATTACACACCTTGGTAAGAAACGTATAGCGCGCGAGCGAGTGTGTTGTGCTCATAAAAAATAATGATCGTGAAATGAAGACGAGTGTTGCTCGAGGCAGAAGCTAGGAGGCAGGAAAAGCGCTCACTTCCAGCTATTTTATTTTGAAATCTCACATCGACTCTGTAAACATACCGTTGACTAACTGCTGCCATCCTGTCCTTTCCAAACTATATGGAATTCGGCTACTGAGCACGAGGTCGCGGGATCGAATCCCGGCCGCGGCGGCCGCATTTCGATGGGGGGCGAAATGCGAAAACACCCGTGTGCTTAAATTTAGGTGCACGTCAAAGAACCCCAGGTGGTCAAAATTTCCGGAGTCCTCCACTACGGCGTGCCTCATAATCAGAAAGTGGTTTTGGCACGTAAAACCCCATAAAAAAAAACTATATGGAAAGCTTACATGATTTCACGCGCGGTATCTGTGTTCCTTTCTAGGATCTTGATAATCTGAAACGATGGTTGGCACGTGCAATACATGCAGTGCACCACTTGAGTGCATCTCGTCACTACTATTTTTAGGGATAATTCATGTTCCCCTCCTCGAACGTTTACGCGACCCGCCGTGGTTGCTCAGTGGCTATGGTGTTGGGCTGCCGAGCACGAAGTCGCGGGATCGAATCCCGGCCACGGCGGCCGCGTTTCGATGGGGGCGAAATGCAAAAACACCCGTGTACTTAGATTTAGGCGCACGTTAAAGAACCCCAGGTGGTCAAAATTTCCGGAGTCCTCCACTACGGCGTGCCTCATATTCAGAAAGTGGTTTTGGCACGTAAAACCCCATAATTAATTAATTTAATTAATCGAACGTTTACGCATCTGCGAGTCTGACCTATACAGGCGAGAGTGGAATTTCGTGGTCCACTCCAACTGTACATTCTACAGGTGGCGTGGCATTCTTCTTGCTGCAGCCACCTTTCTTGGCTTCGCACTCACTGGTTTGTAAGAACAATATGGCAAGCCTCCTCGGGGCCGAAAACACTACGGGCACATTATACCAGTTGGCCATGTTGTTGTGCGCTATACTTTGTGCACGTACGGGCACTGCAATAAAGTTTGCTAGATATCGCGCATAAAGAGATGTGAGATGATACTTTCTCTTCTACCAAGTAAGTCTTAAGTAAACGTTTCCCTTGTCTGCTTCTTTCTGCCTCGGTCCTCATTTCAATATTGTGATCATTCATGTTTATCCGCACAACAAGAACCAATTAGCCCACCAAGGAGTACTTTGAGGTAACGGTATTGTTAATTGATAGTAAACATGTTCACGATATTGTGGATATGTAGCGCGCTTTTTTAGTGCGAGTTTTATTTTTTATTTTCTGCCACTGCAGCAAACTTCAGTTTCACGATGCAGCATGGGTTTTAGTGGTGTGACGGCAGAGAGCGCGAACAGCATAGTAATACCAATAAATGACTCTGTGTTGTGCACCGCGTAAGAAAACAGACCTGCCGCGGTGGCTTAGCGGCCATGGTGTTGCGCTGATATAAGCACAAAGTCGCGCGATCAAATCCCGCCCGCGGCGGTCTTATTTCGACGAAGGTGAAATGCAAAAAAAAGAAAAAAGAAACGCTCGTGTCCCATGCTTTGGGGGCGCATTAAAGACCCCTTGGTGGTCAAAATGAATCTAGAGTTCCCCGCTGCGGCGTGCCTCATAATCAAATCGGGGTGTTTGATCCGTAAAACCTCAGAATTCAACTCATTAGGAAAACAAAAAAATCGGGCCAACCAAGGGACAGTAGATGGAGCACTGCACTCACCGGGAGCTGCTGCGCAGGTTTCAGCGCCATTCGAGCCCACTATAGAGAAAAGCAAATAGAAATAAGGTATCGCAGGAAACATTTTGTTTTTCATGACTCCGATCGCACAATACCCTTTTGAAAAGTCTTGGGGGAGGAGATTCTCGAAGCAATAAGCCGTCGTGTGCACGGCGTTTTGCAAGCTAAAATAGGTGTTACGAATTGGCAACGAACCGTTCACTGAAGCCAACCCACTGAGCACCTAGCCGGACTCTGGATCAGGTGGCTGCGTCATCATTGCCCTGAACTGGCATCGTAAGGTCCAGGCTTTCCACTATTAACCAGGACACGAATTTCAGTCTATCCATGACTTCTGACGGTTCTCATTACGTACTGTGTTTCCTTCTTCCACCAACACAGCGGAGCAAGCTAAAGGAGTGTATATACCTGAGCTAGACTGTGTGATATTTACAGGCCACATCGGGCCTGTGTCAGCCCGATGTTGCCGGGCTGACACAGGGTCGATTACTCGTGGTCAGAAAGTGTTGTACCATTTGCGCATGTGCCCACGCTCGCACATACATACACACGCGATTCAGAAAGAAGCGACGCATATAAGAAAAAAAGGTCTGTTACCTGCCAACGTCTCTGCCATACCACCGCCTTCGTCAGAGTTTTTTGCGTTGACAGATAAGACCGTGCCTGAGCATACCTGAATGCGTGTTTTCAGGTCCTCGGGTAGGTGCCATGACGTAGTCGGTGATAGTGAAGCGGGCAAAGCATAGCGCTTTAAAGTTTCAGTCAGTATTCGTACCGCTACATGTGCCCAGATAATTGTTAAAAACCTCTCTTTATAGAGAGGCGAATGATGAGAATGCGATTCGCATAACATCATTATGCCCTACGTCTGCCTTTGTAACGTTCCGAATTTACCGTGAAAAGAAACACCGCTGAGTACACTTGCTTTCTGTGCGTTTAGCGAAAACTACATGTCACTGCAGCCCCACTTAGCGCACTTGCAGGTGAAAAATATTTTTTGCGCACGTTGTCACAGCTGCTGAACGTGGAGGAATGGTGGTGCCATTTTCACTCCTACTGCTCATTGGGTTTCCACCCTTGTTATAGAAAGCACCTATATGCGCTATCTGTTAGGGATAAGAGGAAGGATTAACGGGGATGTGCTGTTCAACCTTTACTCGACTCGCTGTAGAAGCTGTAATTTTTGGCCACGTTCGGCTGGAATGGAGGCAAGATGAAATCATGGCGTGCGTTGCCGAGCAGACGGCAACAGCTGCATACGTGAGCGCAGCGCAGATACCGCCCTGTGTTTCTGTTTTTATTTCACGTACATGTGCGTCATCATTGAAAACGCCTGTCGACTTACTATAGAGAATCATGGAATCGTCCACGCTGACGCACGCAGGCTGTGTGTCGGGGCGACTGACTTGTTAGCGTTCACCTCATGGGCCGATTAGACCTCGACATGCCGTGGGCTAATGTCACTGCGACGTGTCTGGTGGTCTCAAGTTGTTTTTGTTTTGTTTCCTTCTGTTTGTGTGCTTGCTTGGTGCCTTGCTCGCTCTCTTAGTAACGAAAGTACTTTCGCGCCTTCTATAAGGTCGGCACGCTTCTGCTGAACTTAGAACTTATTTTGTGTGCAGCTGACAAGTTTATTTTGTTTCGCTCTCTTTACTCTTATCTTCGGCAGCTATAATGTCAGCCATAATGCTAAGTCTCCCAATAAATCATAGGCAGAAATTAGACGAGGCTGAACACAAATTGAGCTGTTGAAGACGAAAGGACCTGTTTTGCCTCATTAAATATTTGTTGCTAGGCTTTGGCATTGCGGTATATGCAGTGCCCCTACCCCCCCCCCCCCACCATATTTCAATATACAGTGATCATTTTTACCATTAGCCTACCTTCCCAAATGTGTTTTTCTTCTTTTTTACTGGACGAGTCTCACGTAGTGTTGAAATAGATGTGTGTTGTTTTATCTTTCCGTCAATAACGTTACAGGTTAAAAACATGTGCTTCTATAAACACAAATACATCCTGGAAATTAAGTCTTTCTAGGAATGTCGGCTTAAAGACGTGTAAAAACGGCAGAGAATACTGTGGCGCTATTGACGATACCATCGAAAGGCGCCTTAATTAACTCCCTGCCGGAGAACTAGGTCTCAGCGCAACAAGGAAAAAAAAAGGAAGTGCTTTCCTTTAAATGACAGGCTTTTGTGCTACGACCTAAATTTAGCAAGCGACAAGAGCTGTACGCGAACATTGCTGCTCTGAGCTAAAAAAAGAAATGGACGAATCGAAGCAGAGTGGGACAAAAGCATGATCCAGAAAAAGTGATAAAGACGCCGGTAACACTTGAAAACAGGTGAGCTACAACCACGCAGCGATGTCTTTAGCGTGACGTCACTGGCGAACGCAGGAGGACTGTTTTCAATTTTGCACAGTGCAACTTCGTTAAAAAATATTCTGACACTCGCCAACCCCATATAATATGCTACGTACGCATGTACCCTTTCATGTCATTTGCCCTCCCCCCCCCCCCGCTCCCCGCTTCTCTAAAGCCGAAAATAAAGTGCTGGCGAGAGGGGAGCCAGCGAGGCCATGTCTTGGTTTGAGTCATTCCGTTAGTTCTCCTATCCATCTTTCTTTTCTCTAATAAGGCATCGTTCTTCAGCTTAAGGAACGGAAATTTCTCGAATTTCGTGTATTTTAAAGCACTCGACGTTGTTCGTGTTCGAGCAACGCAGCATAAAAGCTAATTACTGACTGAGGCTCTTGATGAGCGAGGCAGAATCATCCTCGTATGTCTCTGACATACGAAGGTGACGGCAGTATCGAACACTGAGCCAACAAGAAAATGAACGCTCGGCCGTGCCTTCTGCTGCGTGTCAGTGCACGGACGCCTCGCGCACGCCACGCGGAGGATGTGGGGCGTTGCGCGGTCAACTGGCGGTCAACCGCCCGGTGACGCAGACAGCGATGCGAGCGTCCGTCGCTTTCGAGTGTCTCGCGACTAGAGAGAGGGAAGCGCTGTTGCAGATGGAACCGCTGTCGACTCGACGCCCGGGGTGGCTGCAGCCCACAGAGTGCTGTTAGCTTCTGCAGTGAGTCAGGTGAGCAACAATGTTGCCCACGTCGGACCGAGAATCCAGAAAAACCGCGACGACTGGGCGCTTCCGCACTGCTGCCAAGGCATCCTCTTTTTAATCGTACTGTTCTCGTATTTGTTGCTGGGGTTGGCCCTATTGAGACACGCGCCGGTCCGAAAATGGAACGTGAGTGATTTCTTCCTTCTTTTTCGCGTCGAAAATTAACGTTGCTGCGCAGCACGATCGAGGTCCTCAAGCAACGCTGAAGAATAAAAAAGCAGTATCGATCCGTATGTCCAAATTCACATGCGACTGTCAGAATTTGGCGCTTCTTGCGCCAGGACGCCAGGAGTCACTGGCGTCGTAGCTGCTGAATGTTCTGCCTTGTATTGCAGCCTTATAGGCTAAGGGACCAATGGGAAGATATTTTGGTTACAGTCAAAAAGTTTATTCGACAACAATGTAAAAGCACATGCTGTTGCCAGGGGTACAGGAAACAAGCACACACATTTAAAAAGCTTGATAACGTCCGCACCTTGTCATCACTTACACTGGGCAAAAGCACAATTGCGATATTCATAAAAACTAACCTAGAAGTCACAGTTTATCAACGAGTTGGAAGCAGTGACACGAATTACTCGCGCAGTGGAACACGCGGTGACACCAAAAACCATATCGCTCTGTATCGCTTTAGAGCTAACATCTCAGGGGCTTACGAAGAGGCTCGGTGTACGCCCTCCAGTTTGAGTCATTTTTTCCCGTCGCCAACAAACTGAACGCAGAGGCGCGTGCTCATTGTATTAAAAACTCATGAAAGACTGTGGCCCGGTCAATTGCTATTTGAAAATGCACTTTCCGCCGTTGTACGTGTACTATAGCACATACTCAATGCGTACATACTCTCCTCGCATACTCTATCGAAAAAAAAAAGGAAAGAAGAGAGCCAGTCGGCCATTGCCGGCATTCGCGTGCTAACGGGTACGTTCTTTCGTTTGCATTGCCACAGTTCTGTATTTTGTGCAAAAATGCTGGGTATGCAAGTCTTGATAATACGTATATATCCGTATTGTCAACATGTTCCTTTCTGGACCCATTATCACTGTAAAAAAGTGTAATAAGTGTATTTACGACCATGTGACTTCTTTTGTTTACGAGACAAACAGCATCCGGTACCAGGTTAGCTTACTAACATCTCCTTTTAGCACATGTCAAAGAATGTGAGCATATTAACCAATAATGTAGTCTTCGGTAAGTAATAAATGGCTCAGTGTGCGCCTCTAGCGCATAATTATTCGCTGGTATGTTGAAAGCAAACTGTACTCGCAAAGTGGTCCTGCGAATACTGCGCTAGAAGACACTTTGTCCAATGGGACATAATTAATCTCGACAGCTTCTTGGAAATAAACAGGCATCAAAGTCAGCAGTGCCTGTCGCTTCCGCTTTCGTCCGGTTCACAGGAGTTTGTCGATACAGTATGTGTTTACACTGGCTGGACAGGAACGCGCTGTAACGACAGCCAGAGGCTGCCACATGATGCCACTCATTTCCCTGGCCGTATGTTTGCTGTCTTACAGAAAAAAACAACAAGAAAAAAAAACACATGCCGTTCTCATCCACAGTTAAGCAAAACTCCGGCAGCACGGTATACTGCAGACGCAAGCAAAGCGATGAACCACTATGTGGTGCTGACGCGCGAGACGCGTTGGATGATCGTGGCTTTTGCTTGCTTAATTATAAATATTGTGATAAAGTCTATTCTTCCTGGTCCGCGGTATTTCTGCGACACATGCAATATTTTATTATGGTATTTGGGCCTTGGGTCTCGGTTGTTTTGCCATCGCTTACCGACAATCCCATGCATTATTTCTTTTTCTCTGTCTTTGCTTACCGTCGCTGATTTGGTGACATGGTGAGCGCGTGCACAATCACCGACGACGAAAGCCCTAATGACTTCTTTATTGAGAGCACAGTGTCTGGCATTTACCTGTCCGTACTTGGTGTTGATCGACGAAAGCAACGTTCGAGAGACGCAATGCTCAGCAGGAAATTTTTCTGCGTGGGGGCGAGCTCATGGTCCCGGCCACTGCTTGTTCGAACACGTTATTTTTCTATTTGGGCCCAACTTGCGCATAATCAGCTATACGGATGAGCTTCTTGTGTATCGCTCTGTTACACGATGCTCAGAACAAAGACATGATTGCAAGGACAGGTTATGGATTTAGTGCCTGGTTTTATCTACAGCACATCCAACCAGAAAAAAAAAACGTAAGTGGATAGCGTATTCTCGTTTAGTGAGTTAGAATACGCACTTGCGGCATGTCACCAAAGGGCAGCTGCAGTAGCACTCTATGACGTGCAATATGCTGCGTAACCTTGAACCAAATCACACCAAGGCGCTTCTGCGTTTTTTGTTAACTCGTGGGTAGGCGAAGTTGTGCGCAACTCGTGGAAGAGTGCTAGAATATAGTTCCCGTATGTATCAAAACATGGAAAACGCCCTTATGTGTATAATCTTTCTGTCCAGTTAGACTGCTCATCTGAATTTCTGAAGTAACAATGATTGGCACCATGACTACAATGATGCCATGATAAGAGTGCTGCCTCAATTCATGTCAGGATTCCTAAAGCGGCAACGCACAATGGTAGCTATCGTAGACATCGTGACGCGGCTGCTGCGATGTCACCATGGTACGGTATTTAGTCATTAAAGCTGCCTTGAAACATCTTTTGAGTATGCATAGAATTGTCTTACCATTACAGGATGTCGCCTCTCAAACCTGCTTCCACAAAACGTTTTTCGAACCTTTCCGGTATAAGCGAAGATAGAGATGCACAGGAAACATTTAAACACCCGTAAGGGTGTTAATCAGTCTGCCTCCAGACGAGCACCCTTGTAACAAACACCCTTACTTGGTTAACATCCTTAATGAAGGGTGTTTCGTTGAAATAGAAGCGATATGAACGGAAAATGTCGCCCTAAGCCCGTTATACTTTTTTTCCTTTTCACGACTTGTTTGTTAGCATAACTACACAAACGGAATCAAGGGAGGAGCAACTCAGTCGCTCACTCGCGCGTTGCTTCGGGTTATTCACTTGCATTGACAATCATCGTGAATGGTTTACGCATTTTGGTTTTATTTGCGAATGCGTACTTCTTTTCTTTCTAAATTATCAAAGAATTAAGCCACTCAAGAAAATCATTCGCGTTGTAAACAACTCGTTAACAGCCTTGCAATCACGCGAGGCGTAATCATATGGTCACGTAGTTGTGACGGCAAAGAACACAGTAGCAAAACTGTGCGCGCGAGAGATATCCACTAGCGCGACGCAAGCGCCGGCGCTGCCATCTCTTGTTCACTTCGCTGCTTACTCGCACCGCGGGAGGAAACTTCAAGGCGCCGCCTTGCGTACATTTCTCTTTATAAATTAGAAAGACGCCGTTGTCATAACTTTTGATTGTGCGAAAAGGCATTAATCTTGATTACTGTACAAATGCAACAGTGAAAAGTGGACAACATTGTCGAAAATGTGCTATGTTCAACCTATATTATTTCGTATAAACGCGTTCTACTGAAAAAATGACGGCCCCAAACACAAATGCCAACACCACCCGAGAGCGATGTAAATACTATGAGCAAGCGTTACGAACAAAAGATTTTCCTGGCGCCAAACGACGGGGGAAATATGGCGATACGCATTCCTCTCAGCTGCCATTGTACTGCCATTGTACTGCCAACTGCCAGCAAATTTCGGGCGGCCCGTCGCACCACAAATTATGGCGGAAAATCTCAGCAGTTGCGCCCCAGCACAACGTCACGCATCGTCAAAATGACGATTACGAAACAGCCCTTCCTGTGACGCTCCTCACAGGATATTCCTTCAGCCAATCAGCAAGCTGGCATGGCGCATATCTTGGATCGCCACCACATATTCGCGAAATTGCATATGCATTGCACTGGCTTCTGTACGCTACCGCTCACATTCTTTTTGAAGCACTAACGTCGCAATATATCTGCCAAGGACCAAAAAAATGTATTAGTCCATAAAATTTGCAGCTCCGTCACGTTTCGTCGTCTTGATGAAAACGCAAAATTGCATTTTGCAGTACTACCGCTTCCCGGCACAAATTTCAAAGCACGTGACCTCTCGACAGACAATCGGAGAGTAAACATGGCGCGTAATATGGCGGCCGTGCAGCCGCCATGCGTGTCGAGAATAGCGACCCCGGTCAGGTTTCCGCGTAGATGTCTCCCGCTTCACTCGTCGAAGGTTCCAGAGTAATCTCTGGTGCCCGCGTATCTTCCAGAAAGTACTGCACAATTCACGTCGCGTATTCCATCAGATTACACGAGGTTCAGTGACAACGGATAGAATCATCGATTGGATGCCAGTAAGTTCCAATCATGAGGGCGCGTCTTGCGTTGAGTGATAACTCCAAGTTGTTAGTAGGTGAAATGCAGCCCCTAGAAAACGATAAATAAGTACACGTGTCAATATTTTTGTATATGGGCATGAGTAAATATGTGTACTTATGTGCTTTTAATCGTATATTTGCACCTTTGATGTAATTTAATTTGCACTGCATTTGCAGATATGCTACTGTGTTCTGAAAGACTGTTTTGTTGTTCGCTTTTCCACTGCATAAACAGGAGTGTATTTTCTTTTATGAATCCAACATCTCTGTATTCGTTTCGATCACGTTCCTTGCTGTGTAGACTGTATAGTGTTATTGGTTATCTCGATTCTGGACGTGCACGAGTGTTCACGGGCCCTGTGACGTTACTGATGAAAAGTGATAAAAAACGGCTGTATATTAAACGCGGGGCTTTTTGCGTACGTGGCTACATCGGAATGGCGACAGTCTTTCACTCGCATCACCGCTCTACAGGAGCGGGCACGACGTAGACGACCATTTATCTGAATCTTGTAATGAAAGAAAAATATATTTTAGGAGGAGGTCTGTTAGATCACGAGAAAACTGGAGGGGAAAAGCGCGCTGTCATAACATCCTATGCAGATTGGGCACTTATATTTTTGGAAGAGTACTTTGTTTTTGCGGCACTGTTGTCATAAAATGACGTACCAGGCTGTATAGAGATGTAATATCTGTTGGCAATGTTCAAGCATTCAAAATTATGCTGTTGCAGGGTGTACGCAGTTTTCAAGATAACGTGAAGCAGGGCGAGCCGCTCGAACCGAACAGCTTACTTGAAGGGTTATGTGCGTTGTTGTCACTGGCGCTGAATGGAGAAACCGCCTTGCAGAAGCGCTGGGATGCAAAGTGGGTGGCAGCATTAACTGGTCAATAGTCTAGATAAGCAAGAGAGGTTTAGAGTATTGCGGAAAAGCAAGGAACAGATTGATAGAGCTAAACTCTTTACAGTCATACGTATCTTTTAATGAACGAAAGCATGAAGGAGAGATAAGCAAAAATCTAGACAGTAATAGATGTAGTAAAACCTAGTTAGATCCAAAAGGCTGGGGTACTCTTTGTCGCCGTCCCATTTCAAAGGGTATGCCAATAGATATAATCATCGTTGGCACTTCCGCCGAGCTGCTGTCTATACGAAGTGCTGAACTTCATATCGCCGGTGGACAACGATAACGTTTGATATTGCGGTTTCTGGTGATGCCTTCAAACCAAAACGTCGCAGTGTGTTTTTTATATATATTCTTCCGAACATGGCTGTGTCGGATACCTCATAAAGCGGAAGGAAGTTGCACGCAACCACGGGGCAAAAAAAAGTATAGGGTTTTACGTGCCAAAACCACTTTCTGATAATGAGGCACGCCGTAGTGGAGGACTCCGGAAATTTGATCCACCTGGGGATCTTTAACGTGCACCTAAATCTAAGTACACGGGTGTTTTCGCATTTCGCCTCCATAGAAATGCGGCCGCCATGGCCGGGATTCGATCCCGCGACCTCGTGCTCAGCAGCCTAACACCATAACCACTGAGCAACCACGGCGGGTAACCACGGGGCAAGAGATACGTGAGAGCCGGCACTCCATGGCACTCCCCAGTGCGTTTTACCCTCCGCGCGCGCAGCCTGCCGCTGTGCTCTCTGCCTCTGCTGCCCCCCCCCCCCCCGCTCTCCAACAGGCCTTCCCTAGTGCTCCTTCCCTCCTCCTCTCCTTCAGGCTGCTCACACAAATACAGCGCGCCACGTGCCCTCACAATTGTATAACAAACAGCCAGCTTGAGAAGCGGCTCTTACGTGGCCATGGGGCCGCGTAGCATGCGACAAGAACGAAGCTGCGGGTCAATCTGATTGCAAGAAAACGCGCTTTACATTGCTCCGTTGTTTCATAAGTGATGCAAACCTTAATTTATTGCTTCCATTTCATAGCGCCAGCAGCTGTCACGCCAGGAAGTTGTCGCGTACGCTGTTGCCTTTCAGTTGTGGCCTGAGTCTTCAGCTGGCATCCATCCGTTTTCGTGCCGTGTTTCGTTGAGCTTGAAGGTGACCTTTCGCCGCGCATGTGAGAGATTTAACCTCTTAAGCTCGTTCGATGGTGGATTAGCGCAGTGCTGAAGTGTTTTGTTCTCGGATGCTGGTCCCGGCATTCCGAAGGAAACGAACATAGACGTTCGCCGACCGGTCTGCTACTTGACGTCCTCTAGTCGTTCCACTGAACACGCGCCATAAAGGAGACCGTGCAAGCTTACGTTCCCTCACCTATGAGCACCATGAATCCTTTCGTATATAAAGAAGAGCGCAACAAAGTCTAGTTTAAAGTTTGGCTTCCGGTTATAGCATTTTTGTAGACCCATTTCTTTTCTCTTTTAAACGCAATTCCCTGGGACATTAGCCATCCATTCCTTTTTTTAAAATAAACATGGCGCCATGTTTATTATATGCACGCGCAAATTCTAGCACAAGCCTATAGGTACCTAGATTTCCGCTATGGCTCGTTTGCTACTTATACTGTGAGCAGGCCGTAGGGTGGAGATAGTCTTCATCTCAGATAGCCGTAAACATTTGCAGTTGTCAAGCGAGAACATTCACCCAGAGAGAGAGTGGCAAGCGAGTGTCAACACGTGTCTGCGGCGTGAGCTGAAGTAGAAGACGAACATTCATGTGCACTGGTATGCGGCAAGCGACATAAAACACGAGCCGAAAAATAAAACATGCAGTAGGATTGTACGAGCGTTCGCTCGTACTTTGTCTTCTGCATCGGGTGGCCTAATAACGTGTTATGCCACTGCAGTGATGGCGTCCATTCTTTGAGGCAGGGACCCGTAGGAAGCATCGATGAAGGCGGTGTTACTGTGACGGCGCTTCCACTCTTAAAAAAAATTAAATTATGGGGTTTTACGTGCCAGAACCACGATCTGATCATACGTCACGTCGTAGTGGGGGACTTCCGACATTTCGACCACCAGGGCTTCTTCAACGTGCACCTAAATCTAAGTACGCGGGTGTTTTCGCATTTGGTCCCCATCGATCCCGCGACCTCGTGCTTAGCAGCCGAACATCATAGCCACTGAGCAACTACGGCGAAGTCCAAGGCCAACTTCGAAATGTTTACCTTCAGACAGCCCCAAATGTGTTCTGTATTCTTCATGTCAGCACCCTTCACAAACCATTAGTCTAATTCAAACGGTGTGCCATGTCCTTCGCTGTATGAGCGGGAGACAACACTTGTCGGAAAAGTAGTGCCCATCCGGGTGCAGTCTATGCAACGCATACAAGCTTTTTTTTTTTCTTTTAAGGCTACACACCAATTTCTTAAACATAAAAAAATAACAACCATTCCACTCTGTGAAGATGGAATGGCAGCGAAAGCTGACGACAGTCAAAGCTCTCAAACGAAAAGCAAAGTGCTTTCGCTGCCATTCCGTCTTCACAGAGTTGACTGGTTGTCATTTTCTGCGTTGCGAGGCTGGCGTTGTTGCTCGTTCGAAGGTGCCCGGGCTCGCGATTGCCGTTTTCGTTCAGCATCGCGAGAACGTTCTTCGTCGGTGGTCGTTTCGCGCCGGCGCGGTTTACATTATCGTTGCTGTTCCCTCCGGTGCTCCTCGTACGCGTGTTCTTTGGGTGTACGAACTATACGTGTCCGCCCCATCGATAACGCAGCTGTTTTTAGCACCGATAGCTGTCCTGCTTATATACTGCGATAACCTTGACGTCATGCTATTGTTCACGGAGAGCGTTCTATCTGTTCCGCATTTTGACATCTGAGCCGCCGCATTGCACCCGTATGGGTTTGTTAGAAATCGGTAAGGCCGTTTCAGTTGCCGGACGCCGAAAAAAGTACGGAAGGTTAGTCATATACAGCTTCCCTTGTAAAAAAAAAAAAGTCGCACGCAATGTGAAATATTCATAATAGAAAGTGGAGGCCAAATCCAGGCAATAATATCGCGACTGAGCGAATCCCGCTGTGCATCAAACGGCAACGGCCCGCAAATAAGTGTGGGGCGAAGCTTGAATGATAGCATGCCGCGGCAAATCCTGACCCGCCACGCAGCGGCACATGCTCGCCAGCCAAAGCGTGCCGTATCAGCAGGTGCCGCGACTGGCCGAGGCGTTGTTTCAAACCTCGTTCCGCTTGGCGTCACGGGACGTTTGGGTCTCGTATGATGGCGGGGCTGACTTTTCTGCGCTCCCGCGGCGCTCGGTTTAATGTACCCTGGAAATGTGATTATAAATATGTCGATTTTGGTGCGCTTTTCAAGCTCTTTAAACAACGAGAGTGCATTGAACTGTGACTGCTTTGTTTGACGGCCTAGTTCCCTGTGACATAGGAAACGATCCAGTCTAGGGAACGAATCACGCAATCTGAATATCGCTTCATGATGCCCAAAAACAAACAAGCAGGCCGCTTTGATCTTTTTCCTAAAATGCAGAAGGTTCCCGTAGAAGAAATATTTAGAGCAGAAATCTCAGGTCGGCCTATAGTGTCTAATAACAACATACCTACCGAGTCACTATCTAAATTCTTAAATCATCACCTGTCAGACATTCCCAGCACCCTCCCGTCTTTTGTTCATGGCACGCCTCACTTCCTTGGAATTATCGACGGCATCAACTACAACCAAATCCTTTCCGACCGTGCTATTCTAGTCACTTTGGATGTTTCTACCCTTTACACTAAGATACCCATGAGTGAAAGAATTGAAGCCGTATCAAAATCCCTCGCAGTCAGTCCCCAAGCGCACGCTCCTGAAGTTTACCTGTCACTCCTTAGGTTAGTTCTCAGGCTCAACTATTGCGAATTGAATTATATTCTCTACCTGCAAACTTTCGGCGCTAGCATGGGAACGCCATTGGCTCCCACATATGCGAACATGTTTATAAGACAGCTTGAAGCAGACCTGTTGAAATCATGCCATTTAAAACTCCACCTATCTGCGTTACATTGACGACATATTTATAATATGGGAACACGGCACAAGCGCGTTAACCGACTTAATTAGCCATTTCAATCGCTTTCACCCGAGTATTACATTTACTGCTCACTTAGGCACCTAGTCAAATCAACTTCCTCGATACGACGGTCTACATAGAAAACTGAAAACTCAGAACGACACTTTACCGGAAGCTTAGGGATAGCCAGCAATATTTAGACTACAACAGTCATCACCCACGACACTGCAAGCAAGGAATTTTTGTCGTACAAGCGAAACGAATAAGAAGAATCTGCAGCGAAGATCACGATTATATCCAGCACCTAAATGACCTTAAAACAATGCTAGCATAAAGTAACTATCCCCAAGTTGTTCTCGATAGAGCTTATGATGCCGCGTCAAGATTGGAGAGACAGTCGGAATTAGGTAAAGAACAGCCTACACCAGAATCTGACAGACCGCCAGCCTTTATAACAATTTATAACAAAATATTCTAATGCCCTTCCAAACATAAACATCCTACGAAAATACCACCCGATATTATCAAGTAACGAGCGTCTGAGAAAAGCGTTTCTGGATGTACCGAGGGTTACCTATCGCCGCTACAGAAACTTTAATGACATGTTATTGCACGCAGAAGTCAGCCAGCATCATTCCCGTGTAATAAATACATGTTGTCGCCATAGGTGCAAAATCTGCAGACACCTTCAAACTGAGATTAAAATTAAAAGCACCGCAAATAGTTATACACATGAAGTGAACACTAGCTTTACTTGTACTATTTCGGATGTGATTTATATGCTTGAATGTTCCATCCCTAAGAAACAATATATCGGTTAAACGGGACAATCAATGGACGTCAGATTAAACGGAAATCGCGCGGACATAGCTAAAAAGCTTCCCAAAGCCGTCGCCGAGCATTTAAGCCTACCAGGTCATAACTTTGATGAACTTAAACTCCACATCTTAGTCAAATTTGCGTTCTGAACGCGAAAGAAAATAGAGAGTCATACCTGGCCGCTCTAGGCACATTGCGTGTATTGCGGGCTGCTTTCACGCTCGGAAAATTTTTTATATAGCACGTATTCAGCAACGTCAAGCTGTATCGGGAGTTTTTAATGTCGTTGTGCAATTTTCTCATTGACACTTTTCATCTAATTGTAATATTTGAGAAGCTGATTAATTAATTAGGACTAAGTGTTTAATTAGGCGGAATGAAAGAAAAAATAGTTTGAGTATCTTCAAGCGAAGGCAAACGCTATTTTTGTTCTGTCCAGCTACATGGCACTTGCATATTTTTAAACTCTGGCTAAAGTTA
The DNA here is from genome assembly GCF_038994185.2 of Dermacentor albipictus. Classification (NCBI taxonomy): domain Eukaryota; kingdom Metazoa; phylum Arthropoda; class Arachnida; order Ixodida; family Ixodidae; genus Dermacentor; species Dermacentor albipictus. The sequence continues at coordinate 262,847,713 of NC_091821.1, read as the reverse complement.
GCTGGAATACCCCACATATGTGGCAAGAGGCATGCAAGGGCCGACGTCACATTTGCGGTGGGTGTGGCTTATGAAATTCCGCTCAGCTGCGGCAAGGTTTACATTGGCCAAACGGGCCGGTGTGTTAACCACAAAGCGAGAGGGCACGAACTTTCCGTTAAGAATAACCTCTCGGCACATATGCACTGCAAATCCTGTAAATGTAAAAGCAGATTTAAAAGCATCACTATTCTTGGCAGAAGTAACGAGGTGCTGGTACGCAAAATTTTGGAGGCATATTACATAAGAAGAAAAAGGGATATCTGTATTAGCGATACGTCAGTAGTATTGCGCAGTGTTGAATTTGAATTTTTTTTAGTTCCTTTTAGACTAGCACATGTTTGATGAGGACAAATTTATAGTGTGTGAGGCTCGGAACCTTGGTGCGCATGTATGGCGTGGCTATATATTGCCATGTTTTCAAGGAAAAAAGTTAATTCCGAGTGACTCTTCCTTTTCGCCTCTCTCTTTCTTGGTGTGTTGCGTCATTTTCGTTGTAAGAAGCAATACTTTTTGTTGCAATTCTGCGGCCATCCGTAATCATGTCATGGATGGCTTTCACATTTTCAGCCAGAGGCAGAGAGAAACACGCCTTCCACTGAGTTTCTGACTTTCTATACCTAGATCGCCAGTTTTAAAATTGTAAATCTAATGTTTAACGATAGCATATGAAGGGCCACTGTCGCTCAAAGTTGTATGACATTTCATTATGGATCTGCTTTGCAATTTTCCATTGCCAAAACAAGAACTTGACTGGGCACCTATGCTCTTCCAGAGGGAAGTTTTCTGGAGGTGCTGCCATGTTCACTTTGGAGTTGAAGAAAGATAAACTGGACACATAGGTACATTTACTGCACACATTGTGTACCAATAAATATAAACAATTTAGCCAATACAGCCTTCAATGTACAGCTACCCAGCGCAATTGTTTTCTAGGTAAGGCTGCATAGTACTTATCAGCACTGCTCATCTTTCTGCCTCAAAAAAAAAAAAAGGCCAGGAAAAATACCGGAACTGGTACGATCGTTCATTCGTTTAAGCGTCTCAAAAGCATCGAACGAGAAATGCCCGGTAATGAATGACGACGCGAGCATGCATATCACGCGTCTTCGCTGAAATGTTGTTAGTGCTCAATCTCGCTCCTTGGCGTGCCTGCGCTGCAGTCATCCGACGAGCGCAGCATTCACCACGACCGTGACTCGGTGCCCCCGCGCAGGTCCCCCCGATCCACCGGCCGAGGCCCCTCGAGCGGTCGCCCTTCCGGGCGGCGCCATCCAGGTGACCTGGTCGTGCTCGCCGTTCGACGGAGGCTGTCGCATCCAGCGCTACCTGGTGGACGCGTCTCCGGCGTCGGCGCAGCCCCGCGCCTGGAGCCGCGTCGCCGCGGTGCTCAGCACCTGCTGCCGGCTCGCAGACCTGCCGCCGGCGACCGCGTACGTGTTCGTCGTGCGGGCGCAGAACGCGCGCGGACTGAGCATGGCGAGCGCCGAGTCGCCGCCCGCCGTGCCGCTGCCGCAGGACGGCGGGCCGTCCACCACCGCGGGAGGCGGCGACGACCGAGAGCTGGACGACGACGGTGAGGCCCCACCCATTGTCACCGCGCTGTGGGTCGCAGGTCCAACTTCTACAAACCAAACATGAAGAAAATGTTACGTATTTACCCGGAATCTGTGCCATGACTACCAGGGAAATGCATCGCGGTTGAAGCTCTGGAAATGACGTTCCCGTTATTTATTTTAATTTTCGATTTGAAGAATGTGTACCGGTAGCTTGTCAAGCGGAGTATTTGCAGAATTCTTACACCTGAAAGCAGCGCGAGAACGTACCAGGGTGCCTGTTGGCTCTTTATCAGCCTACTGTGATGTTCCCAACAAACGGCTCGAGTGGTGCTGCGAGGCAAGCATTAATTTTCGGGTTATATGTTACACAGCACGCAGCTATGCGTTGTTTTGTAGAATAGCACAGTCGTTTCGTCCCGAGGGAGCAAATTTCGTGGTGAAATGTTTTTACAGGCTATACTGTACCTTAGCATCGTTATTACGACGACTATGTCAGAAAATGAAAAATACAGCACTGTTTCCGTTTAAGCATATAGCGTGGGGCCTGCCGCGTTCATAGAGTTAAAGACAACAACAGCAGCAAAGCTTTCGGAGGAGGAGGAAGAAATTCTTTGCGCTTGTGTTAGCCTTCTAAGGATTAACGGCGCTGAAAACGTCCACACAAAACAAAGCGATAGGATCCGATCGAAACTGGAGGATTCGGTTTAGATATTAGAGCTGTCAGTGAGAA